>NC_057797.1:510736993-511343048 GCF_018294505.1 Triticum aestivum | reverse complement strand
TATGTACATATATGTTAGATATTAGATATAAATTGTATGTTAGATATATATATTTAATTTAGTTATATGAGATTTCATTATCTAATTAATTAGTTGAACTAGTTAGTTGAATTAGTTCAATTAATTTGGTATATTCTTCGTAAGTGCTTAGTTGAACTAGTTGAATTAACAGAATTAGTTGAATTAATAGAACCAATAAGTGTTTAATGTTTCACCTATGAACATAGGAATGTCGTCTGACGACGAACACGATTTCATTCTGTGCGAATACTGCGAAGACCAGCGCGGCCTGTGCGGCCAAAATTTTCTAGTTGATGATAGACGCTTCAGCATCAAGCTGGATGAGAACTTCGAAGTGGATACAGTAAATCACAGCGACAAGTCTTTTTTCGTAATTAAGAATGACTTATGCTTCATTTTGCTTCACCTTTTAATTTTAATTTTTCACTATTCTACTAGCGTATCCCCTGCCATGCAAGAATTTTTGTCTTGGATAAGATAGGTTTCAGTCCTAACGAAACTATGGAGGTAAAAAGAGTTTACTTGAAGACCGAGCATGGTTATACCTTCAACGTCAAATTATACAATGCAGACACATACACCTATTTTGAATGCAAAACTTGGCAAGCACTATGCAAGGCTTATGCATTTGAGCCTGATATGGTTATCACCTTTGATATTCGTCCGGAAGATGATATTGAAGGTAATAGAGACATCTGGGTCGATGTGTAGACGCCTCCAGTTCTACCATTATGTGAGTTTCTCAACCATATTTATGTCTTCGATATGAGATTATTTGAACCAGTTGAATAATTAATAGATCTCAATTAATATTGACAGCTTACTTCCAATCAAGCAAACATGTCCGGCGCTTGGTAGACAGGACCATCCACTGTCCCGGGGCTGAACTAAACTACGAGGAGACAAGTCATTATATTTCATGGCTTGAGGATCTTGATGCTGTCAAGACAAATTTCTTTCCTGCACTTAGAAATGTTAGTACTCAAAACGTGCGACCAATAGTCTTCGTACTGAACTACGGTCACATATATTTAGGAAAGATGGTAAGATTTCTACTATTTCTCCTCAGTGCATCTTTTGCATACATTATTTTTTAAGCTAAACTTCATTGCTAAGTATGTTACTATACGATGTTCTGCAACAGGGACTCCCGATGAATGTTGTGCCTGATTAGATCGAGACTAAAGGTACCATGAATATTGTTAGCTTACGGCCAAGATATCCTACAATGCACTTTAGTGCATTCAGGATTTCTAATAGCGAGGAATGCTTAATAGTAAAAGACTGGAGCAAAATTGTGAACGATCACAGAGAAGTACTAGGGGGCAGCAATCAGAAGCGCAACCCACGATTAGGAGACAGGTTCATCTGCATGCTCCAATATGATGAATCAGCAAAGCTATACATGTTCTATGCTATTTTACCTGAGAGAGAGCAGCATGAGTGATTAATTAGCTAGTTCATGCTCTTACTACTTGTCCTCTCATGTCCGTGTTCTTCGTCCTGAACTTAATCTCAAAGAGTGATTTGCTTTTGTGGTGTTATGAACGCTTATAATATCATTACCATGTTGAACTCGATGATATCTTTGCTATGAAAACCGTTGGTGATGATATATATGATGCAAGAGTTTTTATATTAATTAATATGATGATGATGATGATGAGTTATTATATCATTTATGAAAGAAATTGCATATTAGTTTCAACTGAATGGATTCTAGCTAAGTGATCAAGTATATATATGCCATATCCATATTACCTCGATCACTTAAGTAGGTGATCATGTATATATAATATGGATATGACATATACTTGATGACTTAGCTAGGATCCACACGCATCCAGCCAAACTAATCACCTAATGATTTAACAACTCATTATAATGTAAAACAATCACTAAATTAAATTGAAAACACAAAATTAAAGTAAAAATAAAAACTAAAACCAAAACACACCAAAACATTTAGTACCGGTTGGTGTTACCAACCGGTACTAATATCCTACGCGCCCACGGAGCTGGCTCGTGCCACGTGTTTGCCGTTTAGCACCGGTTCGTGCTGAACCGATACTAAAGGGGGGGGGCTTTAGTGCCTACAATTTAGTGCCGGTTACCGACCGGCACTAAAGCCCCTTACGAACCGGTGCTATTGCCCGGTTCTACACTAGTGCAAGTATGTGGTCACTAGCTGAGGAGCCTAATTTCTCTCTCGAAACCGCTAGAGTTTAGTTTGCTAAACTGGCCTAATGAGAAGTACTCCGCCTTCAGGATAGGAGGTTGAAGCCGTAGGCTGACCCGCTTGAAGTCTTGAGATAGAATGTGTCATGTTAAAGCACGGCAGAAGCACTTTTTTAAGTCCAATTTACGGATTGGCACCGAACACTTGATCTAGTTCGGACATTAAACTTTTGAATAAGTTTTTTGGCTTTTCAAGCCTATGGCACTTTTAAACTATTTGTGCTTTTCCAGCATTAGTCTCGCAGTGCAATGCCGGGCACCTTTAGGGATTCGGCAAAAACATTCTCGGATATTGCTATATATGCATCGGTTTCGAATTGTGTCTTCGGTCAATAGTTGGGTTGCCTTGGATTGCTTCAAGCAAGTGGGTGTGCTGCCGTTTGTGACTGATGAAGAGCACTGGAATGAAGAGCTTCTGCTTCAGTTCTATGCCACTCTCCATATAAAAGGATACAACAGAGATCCGAAGACTTGGGTCCTGGAGTGGATGACCGGCAATGTCCATCATGAAGCCAATGCATTTGATATCATTGAGCTTACTGGCCTGCCCACTCCTGGTGAATTCTTCGAGGAAGGCTGTCAACTACATTCTAAAGCTATTGAGAGCATATTTCAGAGGCCTGAACCAAATATGAGTCAGATGCTCTCAATGATGAAGCCATTGCCTCATGATGCACCCTATCCAACTGAGTTCTTCGTTGAAGACCTTGAGTATCTGCCCAGGACCATATATCACATCATCCGGCGGACTCTCTGGCCCATTAAGGGACACTCACCACATGCCAAGATTGAGGGTGCAATGAAGACTCTCATATTCTATATCCTGCATGGCAAATGCTTCAACGCACAGGATCTCTTCATACGCCAACTTGCAGCGTCAGGCTCAGAATTATTTGGTTTGAAGTTCTATGCTCCTTGGGTGATGAGGCTGATCAAACTGCACTCTGCGATCTTGTATCAGCCCTCTGCCCGAAACCATCGGATCTTCTTGCCAGATGTGGATACCTCTGCTGAAGCAATATATCCTGAGCCTGACAAGCAACCAATAAGTCTTCAGAATGCAGAACACCAGAGCTTCACGCAGAATGTTGAAGGTGTTGAAGCCATATCCAGGATATATCCGTTGGCTGGCACTACACGTGCACCAGCATCTACTGAAGCCACAGACAACACAAATGCTCCAAGACCCAAGAATCGTGCTCGTGTCCTCACTGACCGAGAGCTTCTTGTGGCCCTTCACCAAAAGCAAGATAGGCATCACAACTGGCTAAAGTGTCAGATGAAGAGCCTCTTGGTGGATGTCAATCGTCTTCGAAACCTAGCCACCAAGAATGCTTTCGTTACACATGAAACGTGCCGTCGTACATGGAAAGGGCTCTCAATGATATGCACTGAAGCTGAACTTGAAGAGGATGGCTTCACAGAGCGCTTCAAGTTTGACACCACACCTCCTAGAAGGGCTGTGATGCGCAACACACCATCACTTGAAGACTCTGAGTTTTCTTCATCTGCTGCCACAGTCACTGCCAAAATCATTGATGAAGATGACGATGCTACATCACCGCCACCTGCTTCAGCACCTCCAAGCTCTGCACCGCCAAACAACTCCACCGACCCTGCTGCGCCTGGGAACGCGTAGAAAACTCTATGTCTTCAAACCTTTTTGGTCATTACTGACAAAAGGGGGAGAAGCATATGATGTTTATAGTCTTCAAGCGGGTCAATATGGGCGGGTGCCTTATGTTTTGTTATATTTTGCTTCGTGTTTACAACTCTTGCTTTTGCTTCATTTGGTTCTTTGAGTTGTAAACACTAAAACTCGATGGTCGTCTGCTACTTGTTTGCCACTCTTTTTGCGAAGATAAATTCCGCATGTGCGACGATAAATTCCGCACTTATCTCATTCTGCAGACGTCCATTTTCCATTATGCATGTCATTATCTTCATATACTTTCACATGCATAGTGGATTGTCATCATAAGCTGAAGTGGATCTCCACAAGTACAACCTGCCATGTGCATTTGCATTCCAAAAGCAAATTAACTTATATGCACATCTTCAGGGGGAGCCCTTGCAACTTATGAAGACAATTCCCTATCCTTTACAAACTTCACACTTTATATTCCCCGTTGAAAACTTCAACCAGTTTGTCATCAATCACCAAAAAGGGGGAGATTGTAAGTGCATCTAGTGCCACCCCTAGTTGGTTTTGGAGTATTGACGACAAACCTAGTTGAGGGACTAATGTGTTTGTGAGAATTGCAGGAAAACACAGGTAGAAGTCCCTCATTGATTCGGTTTTACTACCAGAGATGACCCCTAAAAATGTATGAATACATTGAAGACAAAGGTGGTATATGAAGATATTCACATTGAAGACTATGACAAAAGAAGACACGTTATGAAGCCTATGGAGCTCGAAGACTTAGATCTTTCATAGTTCTTTTTATTTTGTGTTGAGTCATAGGAACCACCGTACTGTTAAGTGGGGTCCAGGCAGAATGACTGAAGTGATGCCTAAATCAAAAACCTATGTCTTCGAGTGAAGACAATGAGAGCGAATCTTGTCCAGAGCCGGACAAGTCAGCTTTGCTTGTAGCCCAAGTAAAGTTGCCATGAGAGTTCGAAATCCGACCGTTGAGACACGTGTCAGTTCCTTAGTGACCCAGGGTCATTTCGGACAAATCAGGTCGGGTTGCCAAGTGGCTATAAATAGCCCACCCCCACAACCATAAACGGTTGGCTGCTCAAATTTCAGTGCACGGCTTTTGTCGTTTGAGAGCAACCCACCTCAAAGCCTTTGAGAGAAAATTCCTAGCGAGGAGAAAAGCCCTAACCATCCAGAGCCAGAGTAAATTGGGCATCACTTAAGTCTTCTTGTCTGTGTGATCTAAAGACTTATTACACTTGAGGATTGTGAATCCTCCAGACGGTTAGGCGTCGCGTTTAGAGCATCCAAGAGACATTGTGGATTGCCAGTGAACGAAGTCTGTGAAGGTTTGGGAGTCTACCTTGAAGACTTACTGGAGTGATTGGGCGAGGACTAAGTGACCTTAGCTCAAGGAGAATACAGTGAGGACTTGGTGTCCTGAACTGTGTGTTCAGGACTGGGTGTCCGGGACTGTGTGTCCAAAGGTTTAAATACCTAGCCGCTCCAACCAGACGTACAGTTGTCACAGCAACTGGAACTGGTCCAACATATCATTGTCTTCAACAAGTCACTGGTTTCATCTTCACTTCCTTTTCTTAGTGTTACTCATTGTGAAGCCATTGCATGCTTGCTTTATCATTTGTCTTCAGAACGTGAATGCATGATCTGGTTGGCTTCATAACTTCTTCCTACCTGATCCTTATTACACTGAAGCTATTTGTCATTGTGCTTTCACTCTATTGAATACGTGACCATGGCTGGCCTAGTGTAATCTAACTTCCGCTGCATAGTAATAGGCATAATCTTCACTGATTGTCTTCATAACTCCCATGTTTTGAAGACTTTCATAAAAATCGCCTATTCACCCCTCCTTTAGTCGATATAACGCACTTTCAGTTGGTATCAGAGCAAGGTGCTCCCTTGTTCTGTGTGATTCGGTTTAACCATCTGGAGTTTTAGTTATGTCGACTGCAGGGATAATCAAAGTCTCCGCTGCTTGCCCCGTCTTCGATGGAACTGAATATCCCTACTGGAAGAATAAGATGCGCATGCATCTTGAAGCTATTGACGTCGACCTATGGTATGTCGTCGAGAACGGCGTTCCCAAGGCTGGAGAAGGTGTCACTGCTGCTGATGTCAAGAAGTTCACTCAACTGGACTCTACTGCCAAAAATATCATTTGTGGTCATCTGACAAAAGGACAGTATGGCCGTGTGAGTGCCTTGAAGACATCCAAGCTGGTCTGGGACTGGCTCTCCAAGGTCAATGAAGGCGTCTCAACCCAGAGAGATCAAAGAATCAGTGTTCTTCGCAATCTCTTCAACCGCTTCAAGCGAAATGACAATGAGAATGTCCAGCACACATTTGACCGGCTCACTGACATCACAAATGAGCTTCAAGCCCTCGGCGCCACTGAGATCACCAAACATGAAATCGTCAAGACGCTGCTGAGATCACTTGATAGTTCGTTTGACATCCTGGCCCTGATGATTCAAGAACGTCCTGATTTCAAGACACTCGATCCATCTGACATACTTGAGAGGCTCAACACACATGAGTTTCAGCTTTCTGAGAAAAGAGATATCAACGGTCCAAACTATGGGCGAACTCGTGCCTTGAAGGCAAAAGCTGTTTCCTCATCTGAAGAAGAATCTGACAGCAGTTCTGATGATCCTAAAGACATTGGAAGGGAACTTGCAATGCTAGTGAAGAAGTTCCAAAAATTCACCAAGAAGAAAGGCTTCAGAAGATCTTCACGATCAAGCTCAAGGAATGATGAAGCTTCTGCTCATGACTACAAGAAGAAAACATGTCACAAGTGCAAGAAAACTGGACACTTCATCTCTGAGTGTCCACAGTGGGACAATGAGAACAAAAGGAAGAAGAAGAGCAAGGAATATGATTCTGACGACAAAAAGAAGAAGAAATACTCAAAGTCTTCTTCCAAGTCTTCCTCAAAGTCTTCATCACACAAGAAGAGCTCATCTGGCAAGGCACGTGCGTTTGTTGGCAAGGAAATGGATTCAGAGGAGGAGTCCGCTTCTGAGGAGGCAGAGGTGGAGTCTGATTCTGGCATTGCGAGTCTGGCTATAGCATACGTCGCCAAGTCCATCTTCAACACTGAAGACAATGACTTCATCACCGACACCAATGCAAATGACAAGAACGACTCCACTCCTACCTACTGCTTCATGGCACGCGGTGCCAAGGTAAACACACGCACTACTCGCTATCAAACATCTAGTGACGATGACTCTGACTGTAATTCAAAACCCAGCTACAAAACACTTGCTAAAATTGCAACTGAATAACAGAAAGCTATGGAACATATTCAAAAACTGTTAGACAGAAGCGATGATCTGTTGGGTGCTGAAATGACTCGATCTGAATCCTTAATTGAAGACATAAAAAACCTTCACGTTAAGTATCAGGAACTTGAAGATCGTCTTGATACTCTCTCAACAACTCATGAAAAGCTTTCCTATGATTATCTTCAAAGGAAGCAAGAACTTGAGAAATTGAGAGCGGCTCATGAAGATCTTCAAAAGGAAAACGAGTCACTTCGCGCTGAACAGATCAGTCCCGCTCAGGAAGGATTTGAACCACCATGTCTTAAATGCACTGAGCGTGATAATGCTACTTCTGTTGCTGAATGTTCCACTGCTACTACTGTTGCAATATCTTCAACTGTTGATGTGGTAACTAACCCCTCTGCTGAGGATACCACTGCTATTGCTGATGAGAATTCTAGGTTGAAGACATTGCTTGAAACAGGGATGTACAAAAGTCTTAAAGGACATCAGACATTATGTGATGTCCTCAAGAAGCAGATTCTGAACCGAAACCCTAGGAAAGAGGGTGTTGGGTTCGTGAGGAAAATAAATGCAGATGGCTCTTACTAGAAACCTGAGCAGGACCCCAAAACCACATGGGTTGCTGCAAGGGAACTTTCAGCAGATCCATCCAATTTATCTGGCTTCACTTGTGCTAACCCCATTATCATTGATAAATCCTTTGATGCAAACTATAAACTATTTAAGAATCAGAATGGTGAAGTGTTTGCCAGGTACATTGGTGCTAACTGCAGGAATGGACCGCCGATGAAGAAGATCTGGGTCCCGAAAAAGTGTCTGGAAAATCTTCCTGTGAATGTCTTCATGACACCTCACTTGAAGAAGACAAACCTCAGACCAAAGGCTTCATATGGTCCAAAGGCTTCATACAAACAGAGGACTCACCTGAGTCACGCTAACGCAAATGTTTTGCAGGGAAACCATACTCAGGCATATGAATGTGAGAGCGGTTCTTCGAATCGTCATGTTCATATGACCAAAAATTATTCTGCTTATTCCTATGAGTATTATTGTCCACCTGCTAGACTGTTTGTTAAGGCTTCAAAGCCAAAATTCTCAGATGCTGCACTTAGACTTATTGCTTCTAAGCCACCCTTGAAGATGTGGGTGGTTAAGAAAGCTTAACTCTCTTTTGCAGGGAAAGGTCTCCAGCAGAAAAACAAAATCTTCTAACGCTATTGCTGGGGACCTTAAAAATCTTGTAGGGCGCAAGATAAAATGCCCGAATGGCATCATTATGTACCTCGTTCCTGAATCGCATGCTACTCTCCCTATTAGTCCTAATCTGGATCTAAGTTTTCATAACCCACTGGTCCGTCAAATGTTTTTGCTTCACAATTCCCTTCGTGAAGCCTATCCCCCTAACTGCACTGTAGGGTACGACACCAGCGACTTCAAAGTCTTCAGAATGGATTATTGACAGTGGGTGTACAAATCACATGACTGGCAAAAGAAGCCTTCTTATGGACTCAACCTTACGTCCATCCGACAAGAGCCACATCACATTTGCTGACACTGGTAAAAGTAAGGTATTGGGTCTAGGTAGAGTTGCAATCTCAAAGGATCAACACATGGATAAAGTCATGCTTGTTGAATCCCTTGGCTTCAACTTAATGTCTGTCTCAATGCTTTGCGATTTGAATATGATCGTAATGTTTGGAAAATATCGTTGCCTGGTACTAATGGAATCTGACAAGTCTCTAGTGTTTGAAGGGTATCCGAAAGGTGATTTGTACGTGGTAGATTTCTCAGCAGGGCCACAACTTGCAGTGTGTCTTCTTGCAAAAGCTTCAGAATGCTGGCTTTGGCATCGGAGGCTTGGGCATGCTGGCATGAGGAACCTCCACACCCTTGCGAAGAAGAAGCATGTCATAGGCATCGAGGGCGTCAAGTTCAAGAAAGATCACTTATGCGGTGCCTGTGAAGCAGGGAAGATGACAAGGGCAAAACATCCTTTGAAGACAATCATGACTACTACTCAGCCCTTCGTACTGCTCCACATGGATCTTTTCGGTCCCACTCACTACTCAACTTTTACTACTTCTGCTTGCCTCTATGGCTTTGTAATTGTTGATGATTACTCTAGATATACTTGGGTGCACATAATCCTTTACAAGACTGAAGTGCAGGATGTCTTCAGACGCTTCGCCAATCGAGCTATGAACAATTTTGGCACCAAGATAAAGCACATCAGAAGTGACAATGGCACTGAATTCAAGAACACTGGCCTTGATACATATCTTGATACCTTGGGCATCACACATGAATTCTCAGCTCCGTACACGCCACAGCAGAATGGCGTCGTCGAACGCAAGAACAGAACACTCATTGAGATGGCCAGAACAATGCTAGATGAATACAAGACTCCAAGAAAATTCTGGACTAAAGCCATTGACACTGCATGCCATACAATCAATTGTGTTTATCTTCACAAGCTTCTGAACAAGACATCTTATGAACTCCTAACTGGAAAGAAGCCAAATGTCAGTTACTTCAGAGTATTTGGAGCAAGGTGCTGGATCAAGGACCCACACCACACCTCAAAGTTTGCACCAAAAGCACATGAGGGCTTTATGCTTGGATATGGAAAGGATTCGCACTCCTACAGAGTCTTCAATCTCTTTCATTACAAAGTGGTTGAAACAGTGGATGTGCGGTTCGATGAGACAAATGGTTCACAAAGAGAACAACTGCCAAATGTGCTAGATGAAATTCCAGCTAATGAATCAATCAAGCTTATGGGAACTGGAGAGATTATACCTTCTAAAGCTCATCCTGAAGAAGAACTTATCATCTCAGCACTTGATCAACATGAAGACATTGCTCAGCCTGAAGACATTCCTCCCAACAACAACACAGATCAGCAAGAGCAAAGTCTTCGCCCTGTACATCCTCGTGTTGCCAATGAAGTGCAGATTGACAGAATAATTGACAGCATCAATGCACCTGGTCCACTCACTCGTTCAAGGGCAACTCAGCTAGCAAATTTCTGTGGGCACTTCGCATTTGTATCAATATCAGAACCCCAGAAAGTTGAAGAAGCCTTCATGGAACCTTAATGGATTCAAGCTATGCAAGAAGAGCTTCAACAGTTTGAACTGAATAATGTATGGGAACTGGTTAAGCGTCCTGATCCACGGAAGCACAACATTATAGGCACTAAATGGATATACCGCAACAAACAAGATGAGCATGGTCAAGTTGTCAGAAACAAAGCTCGTCTCGTTGCTCAAGGATATACTCAAGTGGAGGGCATTGACTTCGATGAAACATTTGCTCCTGTGGCTAGGCTTGAAGCCATACGCATACTGCTGGCCTATGCAAATCATCATAACATACTTATATATCAAATGGATGTGAAAAGTGCCTTTCTCAATGGCAAGATTGAAGAAGAAGTGTATGTTGCACAACCACCTGGCTTTGAAAATCCAAAACATCCTGACATGGTATACAAGCTCAACAAGGCACTGTATGGCCTCAAACAAGCCCCTAGGGCCTGGTATGACACACTCAAGTACTTCCTGAAGAGCAAAGGCTTCATACCTGGTTCCCTGGATCCCACTCTTTTCACGAAGACATATGATGGTGAACTGTTTGTGTGCCAAATATATGTGGATGACATTATCTTCGGCTGCACAAATCAGAAGTATAGTGAAGAGTTTGGATATATGATGCAAGAGCAATATCAGATGTCCATGATGGGGGAGCTGAAGTTCTTCCTTGGCCTTCAAATACGACAACAACGCAATGGCATCTTCATATCTCAAGAGAAGTATCTCAAAGATTGCCTGAAGAAGTTCGGTATGCAAGACTGCAAAGGCTTCACAACACCAATGCCAGCCAAACATCATCTAGGTCCTGACGACAATGGTAAAAAGTTCGATCAAAAGGTATACCGCTCCATGATTGGTTCTTTGCTTTATTTATGTACATCTAGGCCAGATATTATGCTTAGTGTTTGTATGTGTGCTCGATTTCAAGCGGCACCAAAGGAGTCGCATCACTTAGCTGTGAAGCGAATTCTTCGATATTTGGCTCACACCCCAACTCTAGGATTATGGTATCCAAAGGGCTCAAAGTTTGATTTGGTTGGATTTTCGGATGCTGATTATGCTGGTGACAAAGTTGATCGCAAGTCTACATCAGGCACATGTCACTTTCTGGGACGATCACTTGTATGTTGGTCTTCAAAGAAGCAGAACTGTGTATCTCTCTCCACTGCTGAATCTGAATACATTGCTGCTGGATCTTGCTGCGCTCAGCTTCTGTGGATGAAGCAAACACTCAAGGACTATGGCATTCATCTGAAGCAAGTGCCACTTTACTGCGACAACGAAAGCGCCATCAAGATTGCCAACAACCCAGTTCAGCACTCGAAGACAAAGCACATTGAAATTCGTCATCACTTTCTCAGAGATCATGTTGTGAAGGAAGACATTGATATCATACACGTCAACACTGAAGAGCAATTGGCAGATATCTTCACCAAGCCCTTGGATGAGAAGAAGTTTTGCAAGTTACGGTGTGAGCTAAATATCTTGGAATCCTCAAATGTCCTGTGATCAGGCACACATCCTAACACTTATGCATATTGATGACTTAGATGTGCAACACACAAAGTAAAGTATATCTTCAATTAATGAAGACATACATTCTAAGTGTGAATACATTAATGTGGAATTTGACTTCGGAGCGCCACGATAATTGTGCGCCGTGTCTGGGTCTAATACTTCCTATACGGTGGGTAACGCCACCACCAAGCGTTCCATTTTGAAGTATTTCACTCATGGCGTCACCTTGCAATATCTTCACATTTGGTTTGGCTTCGAACTCAACATGTCTTCATGATTATCTTCACTACGTTGATTATATAGATATATACATACTAGTGTTCTGTCCTCTACAGCATCCACTTATAGCTATGTCTTCTGGGTTGAATCTTTTGAACTAAGTGAATGTGATCGGACCCTAATCTCTCTATGCTTTCTATCTCAAATTCTATCTCTCCAAGTCATATGCATTCTATTGAAACTGTCGAATGTCTTCACTGTGTCCTGTCAGCTGAAGATATAGAGACAACCATAAAGTCCGTTTTTAATGCTCATTCCTCCACATAAAATCCGGAGAAGCAGGAACGACCGCCCGACAATTTAGGCGTGCGTGGGACGTGGAACATACCCCAAACTTCCCCTAACTGGCCACGCGTTCCTCAGATGCGAACCGCCAGGGGCACCTGTGTAATAGCACAGTGCCGCCCCTGAGCCTATAAATTCACACTTACCACGGTCATTATCTCCTTCTTCCACCCTCGCACGAACCCTAGCGCCACCGCTAGCACTCGACAACGCCGGAGAAGAAGCGCTTCGCTGCCGCAACCTCTCCAACGCCGTCCTCACGCCGACCGCGGACATCGTCCTCTCCGCCGTCGCCGTAGGTGTTTTCTGTCGCCAAGTTAGGGCACGGAGGACTGAACTGCTCGGCATCAACTCCCATTTCCGTCTAGCAGTTCTAAGTGTTGTAAATAAAACTTCTTTTTACAGCCCCTTCCGATCTTATGGTTCTGTCACTTTCTACCATAAGAAGTTTGTCTTCACACAAGTTAGATCTCTCAATCTGCATCTCATAACATGCCTAGTATATTCACTTGTGCTTCATAAAGTAGTTAGATTCCTCACTTGTACTGATCTGTGGATTCGTACAAATCTGGAACCAACTGCTTATCTATGAGTGAATGTCTTCTAAACTGATTAATCTTCAAAACTTCTGAGAATGCATATGACCTCTTCCCCTTCCCTCGCACCTTAATGCTGTCACAGGTACATGTCCGTGGGAGAATCCTTCGGTTCTCATAGTCTGCATTCATTTGCAGAATTCCTACAGCATCACATAAACTCTCCTGAAGCCAGTTCCTGTTGGTCCAGAAAAAGAAAGCCTTTGAAGCCTTTGAAAGTTTTGAAGCCTTTCAAGTTAAAGTTCATGGCTTCAGAAGCAGCTGCAAGGAAGGGGGCAGACAGAGACGTGAAGGTACTTCCAAAGATTTGCCTGAAGACTTGGCAGAAATGTATAAAACAGATCCTGAAGAGAGCTATGGGCAGCGCAAGACCCGAATCCAATGGATTCGACGCTATTGGGCAGAACAGTGGTTCAAATACCGCTTCGTCACTCAGGAGTATGCTGAGAAATGTGCCATCAAGAAGCCATGGGGGGACATCTTATACAAGAATCTCGTACCCAAGACCAGAGATGAAGCCATTGCTCAAGGCTTCTACCCATGCATGGTCCGAGGACCACAACCTGATGATGCACACCCGTCGTCACTCCTCTGGTGTCGTGACGACAATCTCTTCAAGCGCAACTTTCAGTTTGCCCAACAGTCAGCGAAGCTAAACAAGAAGAAATTTGGGTTAGACTTCAACCCTGGTCCCTCCGCACCAAGGGCAGATGGCACACGCGACGCAGAACCCAATGTCATCGGTCCGTTTGCCAATCTTGAGGGCCTGATCACCCACATCTTAGTCCAAGGGACTGCCGTGAATGACCCTCCAGCTGACTCTGAGTCTGATGAAGCCCCTGCTGTGCCAAAGCCAAAGCAGACGAAGAAACCAAAAGCTTCAAAGCCGGCCCCTGCCTCAAAAATCTCAAGGGCGAAGCCATTGAAAACTGCACCTCCTGAAGTCAGTGTGCAGTCTGAAGACGTATCCCGCGTCTCCAAGCCCCAGAAGGAAAAGGAGCCCCAGCAACACACCGGCAAAGAGCTCACTGCTGCTGCCATTCTGCGCAGCGAAGCCATTGATCTATCAAGCGATGAAGATCTTGGAGATGACGCTCTTGAGCAGCTCATCAAAAGCAAGGAAGAAGCAGAAATCTTCAACAACCTACCTCTCTTTGATGTTGCCATCATCCACAACTTCATCGATGAATGGTTTGCCTCACCGGACATAAGCTTCGAAGATCTGCAGCTGCCCGTTGGCCTCAGCGTCGCCTTTCAAGGCGCAATTGCTTCAGAACTAGCCATTGCTCAGCGCATTGTTGAGCTGAAGCAGAAAATTGATCATGAAAAGGCTCAGTTCAAGAAGCACATGGCCAGGCTCAGTGTGCAGGAAGTGAAGAGCTTCAAAACCATGTTGCATGAGCTCAAGGAAAATTTTCTGAAGAAGCGTGCTGAAGCTCAGGGCTCACGTGAGCGGATGAAGTCTCTGGCAGAATGATGTGTGCAGGCCTACAATGAGGCCGAGAAGCGCAAGGCACTTTGGCGTCCTGGCATCGACCCCAAGATGGCCGCGAAGAAGAAGTAGCCTGCTGTGAATGAACCAGAGGCACCAAGGCAAGAAGCTGTTCCGATTGTCTTCCCCACCGCCACAACTGGCTCAAAGCCAAAGAGCCGGTCAACCGCTTCTGAGCTCAAGAAGACACGGAATGCAGAGGCTGAAGCTGGGAAGAGGAAACACTCTGAAGCCTCTCCTTCTGACCCCACCAAGAAGAAGCGTAAGATCAAGAAAGCTCGGGCTGCTCCCACAGAGCCCTTGATGGTTGAACCAATCTCTATGGTTCACCCCAATGCAGAACGTCAGCTGACAGTTCATGAGCCTGCTCCCACAGAGGCTCCTCAAGCTGAAGACATTCCAGCAGTCGACCCCATCGCTGCTGAAGACATTGGTAACAAGAACAATGTACAAGATGATGAAGCCCTTCCTCAGCTTGAAACAAGCGAACTCATCAGCATTGGTCGTCCTCTGACACCAATGGCACAAGATGAGTCATGGGCGGATCGCCCTCAGGAGGAAGAAGACTTTGAGGCCCAGCCCACTCCGACCCCACAAGCGTCGTCTGCGTTCCGTAGGCTTTGCAAAGGTCCAAGGCCTCAAGTCCATACTGAAGAAATTCCGGCTGCATCAGCCGAAGACAATGAAGAAGCACCACCAGAACCCACTTCCCCGCTCCATCAAGATGCAGTTCTCCATGAGAACGTGCCTGAGGTTGTCCCTCCAACTACACAAGCGGAGGAACAAAATGTTGCGGCTTCCACCACAAACACTGAAGCCAATGTGGAGCCCGCCCCACCAAATGCTTCAGCGGACAGCGAAGCTACTGAGCCAGACACTTCAGTCCCTGAGTCTGCTGCAGGTCCACAGTTTGATTATCATATTGAGCACAGGCCTCATGTCCAGAAGCTAGTCCCAAGGCTTCCAAGGTTCCCAGGTCGTGCATCAGCACCTGGCTCCTTTGATATTAACAGCTTCAAGGCAGAGAATACATTTTTCAACAGCTCCAAGAACCCCTATTCAAGGGAAAGGATTGTATCAGACAGGTTCTGGAGCTATTCTCAGCGTAGCTATTATTCATGCATCTTATACAACCAAGGTCGCATCTTTCCGCACAAGCGCCTTGAGGTTGAAGCCATTACTGGCCTGCCATGTCTTGAGGAAGTCTTGGATTGCTTCAAGCAAGTGGGTCTGCTGCCGTTTGTGACTGATGAAGAGCACTGGAATGAAGAGCTTCTGCTTCAGTTCTATGCCACGCTCCATATAAAAGGATACAACAGAGATCCGAAGACTTGGGTCCTGGAGTGGATGACCGGCAATGTCCATCATGAAGCCAATGCATTTGATATCATTGAGCTTACCGGCCTGCCCACTCCTGGCGAATTCTTTGAAGAAGGCTGTCAACTACATTCTGAAGCTATTGAGAGCATATTTCAGAGGCCTGAACCAAATATGAGTCAGATGCTCTCAATGATGAAGCCATTGCCTCATGATGCACCCTATCCAACTGAGTTCTTAGTTGAAGACCTTGAGTATCTGCCCAGGACCATATATCACATCATCCAGCGGACTCTCTGGCCCATTAAGGGACACTCACCACATGCCAAGATTGAGGGTGCAATGAAGACTCTCATATTCTATATCCTGCATGGCAAATGCTTTAACACACAGGATCTCTTCATACGCCAACTTGCAGCGTCAGGCTCAGAATTATTTGGTTTGAAGTTCTATGCTCCTTGGGTGATGAGGCTAATCAAACTGCACTCTGCGATCTCGTATCAGCCCTCTGCCCGAAACCATTGGATCTTCTTGCCAGATGTGGATACCTCTGTTGAAGCAATATATCCTGAGCCTGACAAGCAACCGATAAGTCTTCAGAATGCAGAACACCAGAGCTTCACGCAGAATGTTGAAGGTGTTGAAGCCATATCCAGGATATATCCGTTGGCTGGCACTACACGTGCACCAGCATCTACTGAAGCCACAGACAGCACAAATGCTCCAAGACCCAAGAAGCGTGCTCGTGTCCTCACTGACCGAGAGCTTCTTGTGGCCCTTCACCAAAAGCAAGATAGGCATCACGACTGGCTAAAGTGTCAGATGAAGAGCCTCTTGGTGGATGTCAATCGTCTTCGAAACCTAGCCACCAAGAATGCTTTCATTACACATGAAACGTGTCGTCGTACATGGAAAGGGCTCTCAATGATATGCACTGAAGCTGAACTTGAAGAGGATGGCTTCACAGAGCGCTTCAAGTTTGACACCACACCTCCTAGAAGGGCTGTGATGCGCAACACACCATCACTTGAAGACTCTGAGTTTTCTTCATCTGCTGCCACAGTCACCGCCAGAATCATTGATGAAGACGACGATGCTACATCACCGCCACCTGCTTCAGCACCTCCAAGCTCTGCACCGCCAAACAACTCCACCGACCCTGCCGCGCCTCGGAACGTGTAGAAAACTCTATGTCTTCAAACCTTTTTGGTCATTACTGACAAGAGGGGGAGAAGCATATGATGTTTATAGTCTTCAAGCGGGTCAATATGGGCGGGTGCCTTATGTTTTGTTATATTTTGCTTCGTGTTTACAACTCTTGCTTTTGCTTCATTTGGTTCTTTGAGTTGTAAACACTAAAACTCGATGGTCGTCTGCTACTTGTTTGCCACTCTGTTTGCGAAGATAAATTCCGCATGTGCGACGATAAATTCCGCACTTATCTCATTCTGCAGACGTCCATTTTCCATTATGCATGCCATTATCATCATATACTTTCACATGCATAGTGGATTGTCATCATAAGCTGAAGTGGATCTCCACAAGTACAACCTGCCATGTGCATTTGCATTCCAAAAGCAAATTAACTTATATGCACATCTTCAGGGGGGAGCCCTTGCAACTTATGAAGACAATTCCCTATCCTTTACAAACTTCACACTTTATATTCCCCGTTGAAAACTTCAACCAGTTTGTCATCAATCACCAAAAAGGGGGAGATTGTAAGTGCATCTAGTGCCACCCCTAGTTGGTTTTGGAGTATTGACGACAAACCTAGTTGAGGGACTAATGTGTTTGTGAGAATTGCAGGAAAACACAGGTAGAAGTCCCTCATTGATTCGGTTTTACTACCAGAGATGAACCCTAAAAATGTATGAAGACATTGAAGACAAAGGTGGTATATGAAGATATTCACATTGAAGACTATGACAAAAGAAGACACATTATGAAGCCTATGGATCTCGAAGACTTAGATCTTTCGTACTTCTTTTTATTTTGTGTTGAGTCATAGGAACCACCGTACTGTTAAGTGGGGTCCAGGAGAACCAGTCAGAATGACTGAAGTGATGCCTAAATCAAAAACCTATGTCTTCGAGTGAAGACAATGAGAGCGAATCTTGTCTAGAGCCGGACAAGTCAGCTTTGCTTGTAGCCCAAGTAAAGTTGCCATGAGAGTTCGAAATCTGACCGTTGAGACATGTGTCAGTTCCTTAGTGACCCAGGGTCATTTCGGACAAATCAGGTCGGGTTGCCAAGTGGCTATAAATAGCCCACCCCCACAACCATAAACGGTTGGCTGCTCAGATTTCAGTGCCCGGCTTTTGTCGTTTGAGAGCAACCCACCTCGAAGCCTTTGAGAGAAAATTCCTAGCAAGGAGAAAAGCCCTAACCACCCAGAGCCAGAGTAAATTGGGCATCACTTAAGTCTTCTTGTCTGTGTGATCTAAAGACTTATTACACTTGAGGACTGTGAATCCTCCAGACGGTTAGGCGTCGCGTTCAGAGCATCCAAGAGACATTGTGGATTGCCAGTGAACGAAGTCTGTGAAGGTTTGGGAGTCTACCTTGAAGACTTACCGGAGTGATTGGGCGAGGACTAAGTGACCTTAGCTCAAGGAGAATACGGTGAGGACTTGGTGTCCTGAACTGTGTGTTCAGGACTGGGTGTCCGGGACTGTGTGCCCTAAGGTTTAAATACCTAGCCGCTCCAACCAGACGTAGAGTTGTCACAGCAACTGGAACTGGTCCAACATATCATTATCTTCGACAAGTCACTGGTTTCATCTTCACTTCCTTTTCTTACTGTTACTCATTGTGAAGCCATTGCATGCTTGCTTTATCATTTGTCTTCACAACGTGAATGCATGATCTGGTTGGCTTCATAACTTCTTCCTACCTGATCCTTATTACACTGAAGCTGTTTGTCATTGTGCTTTCACTCTATTGAATACATGACCATGGCTGGCCTAGTGTAATCTAACTTCCGCTGCATAGTAATAGGCATAATCTTCACTGTTTGTCTTCATAACTCCCACGTTTTGAAGACTTTCATAAAAATCGCCTATTCACCCCCCCTCTAGTCGATATAACGCACTTTCAGGAAGACATTTATTATGTTAAATAGTGATATAACATATCTCTCTGCGTACCTTTGTTTATAAAACCATATGGCCAGATTGCCTTGTTTGTCGTAAATATTTGCCCTCATAAAGGCTTTATAAAGTAGGACAAATACTCCTCGGCTACTGCCCGAGGAGGTGGAAGCCGATGGTCGGTCAACAAAGTTTTGTACAATGCGGATCCGAGCATTAATGATGTAAAGTACTTGGATACATAGAATCATTACACATAATTTGTGATTTTACTCTGGATATCGATCCTTAATTCGGCCACCCGTGCCCGCATGAAGGCTCGGGGGCTACTAGGCTTCGGGCTTATTATTTACAAATATTAAAGGGGCACATCGATCCCCTGATCTGGTGTTGCCACCTGACCAGTGTCTCGGGGGCTACTGCATTGCCTGTCCAATGTAGAAAATTTTATGTGCAATATAGTTTCCGAGGAGATTTTGATCCTCAGGTTGGTCGGCCGCACCCAACCTGAGTCTTGAGGACTGAGCACGCCGCTTTTTGTGTCCTGAAGTATTCTGCCGAGCTAGGACTTGATCCTTAGACCGATTTTTGCAAATCAACGTGAGTCTCAGCGGCTACAGGGATCAGCGGTCTTATGTTATCCTTCATGTGCATCTCGGGTTTTAGACCGATACCCACCTTGAGGGCTACTAGCTATATATCTCGTCAGAGAATAAATTGCACCAATCAAAAATATTAACAAAAATCGGCCCACATTCGGGGTGGTGCACCACCTCGGAAGCAGTCCGGCATAAAGCTCGGGCGCTAGTGGCTGGCTCCATAGAGGGCATTTCCGGCATTAAGCTCGGCTAAACTCCTTCAAACTTCTTTGAACCAAGGTGATTTACGACACCTCGGATATAGTCCGGCGTTGGAGCTCGGATACATAGTCCGACGTTGGAGCTCGGATACATAGTCCGGCGTTGGAGCTCGGATACAGTCCGGCGTTGGAGCTCGGATACATAGTCCGGCGTTGGAGCTAGGATACATAGTTCGGCATTGGAGCTCGGATACATTCCGGCGTTAGAGCTGGGAAGCGGTCCGGCATTGGTGCTCGGCTGCAAAAGATACCTCAAATGCAGTCCGGCGTTGGAGCTCGAACGCAAGAGGACGCTGCCGCCCGGGAACAACTTCCAACCCGAGGTGTGGCATAAAAATAACAAGGCATTGATAAAGGCCGGAAACTTAAAGGGGCTCCTCGGATACCCGACGTGTAAACTCGTCGAATGCATTTCGGCGATCCTCAAGATCAAAGATGAGAAGATTTGTTGAACTAGTTTTCAAGACCGATGACCGAAGATAAAGAACAGTTCGGAAGAATCGAGGAGCGTCCCTAACTTGAAGACCGGTTCAGGGGGCTACTGACGGTGTCCTGGACTAGGGGGTACTCACCACGTCATCTCCCGATCTGTTAGATTGGGCTGAGGACCCCTATGGCCATATACTCATGGGCCAGTTCGGACAACTGCCGCATACAAGGAAGATTCCACAAGACTTGGCGATCAAGACAAGGACTCCTCCCCACCGGCGTATTCGGCTAGGACTCTTGTTATCCTAGGCCTCTGGTGCATTATATAAACCGAGGCCAGGCTAGTCGATAGATATATACAAACAATCATACCATAGGCTAGCTTCTAGGGTTTAGCCTCTCTGATCTCGTGATAGATCAACTCTTGTAATACCCATATCATCAAGAATAAATCAAGCAGGACGTAGGGTTTTACCTCCATCAAGAGGGCCCGAACCTGGGTAAAACATCATGTCCCCTGCCTCATGTTACCATCCGCCTTAGACGCACAGTTCGGGACCCCCTACCCGAGATCCGCCGGGTTTGACACCGACAGGGCCCATTTGTGAACTCATTTTTCCGGTTGAGATAGAAGTATTCCCTGAAAAGCTCGACAGTAGGCTCTTCTTGAAGGTATACTTCACAGAAAACTTGAAAGTTACAGATGTTTGACACGGAGTTGGGTTCAATGTCTTGCGGATGGAGTTTGAAGAAGTGCAGAACATGTCGAAAGAACTTAGAGCCGAGCGGTGAGAAGCCCCGGTTCATATGATCAGTGAATACAATGACTTCATCGTCTTTCGGCAGAGGTCTCTCTTCGCCCGAGTCAGGAGCACGGTAATGCATGACACTCTTCCCTGGAAAATATGCAACTTTGACAAAATCTTTTAAGGTACCCTCAGTAACGATGGAGGGAACCCAATTACATGTAATGACTGTCTTTGGCGGCATTGTGAAAGAAAGACAACCTAAAGGAAGGGAATAATTTGTCGGTTCAAGTCAGTTGATGAAATCACAACTTAACAGTTGCAGTGTACATTCAGAATGGCGGCTTAAGCGAGGGCTAATGATATATGAAGTAACGATAAGCCGGTGAAGTAAGCCGCCATGAGTAAGATATTCAAGATCTAACAAGAGCAAAATTTGCTAAGTGTTGGGACAAACAGGTTCCACAAGTTAAAGCTATAAATTCAGATCTACAGCTGTTCAGAAAAAGGAGATAAATTCTAAACCTACAGAGATGACAGCAGAAAAGTGGAGGTGCCCCAGAGGAGATCTGTCGTGATGAGGGTATGTTTTAATATCAAAAGCGGGTGCTAAAACTGCTGCCGCACATGAACTACATTATTTTTAGATCAAAACTACACGATCTAGCAAGGAGAAGGAGGAGCAGCGGTGAACTCCGAAACCCTAAAGAACAGATCCATGAAAAAGAAAAGAGAAGACTTACTGATGCTAGCTCACAGTGGAGGAGTGCCGCGACGTGTCTGGACCGTTCAGGGCGATGCAGCGGCCAGAGGTGACGAAGAGGACGGAGGTTGACGGTGGCGGAGCTCGTGCGGGCTGGTGCGTCGCGAGGAAGAAGAAGACGAGAAGGAGAAGAGAGGAGAATGAGAAAGGGGCGGTTTGACCCTATTTATAAGGAAAAGAGTAACAGGAAGGCGCGAAAATGAGAAGGCCAAATGATGATTATACAACTAATTGAATGCCTCGATTTTCGGAAGGTCATTAAAGATAAAAGATCCGTTAAAGATGACATCATGGCGGGTTTCCAAAATTTCTGGAGATGATGTCATGGTGGGTAACAATGTTTCACAGGAGAGGAAGAAGGATTTTTTCTAAGTGTTGAAGATTGACATGAACAAGTTCAAATCAACCTGGGGCCTAATGTTGGGGATATAACTATCAGGTATGACCCGCCCAGGAGAGGCCGGGTCAACCACAATGGCAGTTCATCTAAATGAAGCCCGACAGTATACAAGATGGCGGTTCACAGTTAGGCTTGTAAAAGGCCCAAGCCCAGAGGCGGCTTAAGGCCCGTAAATATAAACCGCCATGTATGTGTAGACTTGTAATATAAGGCATGTAAGATACGTCACCGAGCCAGACACGTTGTATGAGCCGTCCGGGACTCTGTAGGCCATAGGGCATCAACCCATGTATATAAGGGGACGACCCGACAACGGCTTAGGTAAAGAAAACATCAAATCGAGATCCAGGCAAAGCGTGTTTGCTCCCTGGTAATCGAAACCCTAGCAATACCACCTCAACTGGAGTAGGCCTTTACCTTCACTGCAAGGGGCCGAACTAGTATAAACTCTCCGTGCTCTTTGTCCCGTTTAACCCCTTTAAGCTAACCTCGTCGCAATGGCTCCACAACTAAGTCCTTCCATGAGGACATCTGCGGTGACACTTCCACGACACCGTCGGCGGCCGCTCCCCGCGCTTCCATCTCGCCACTGGCGCCCGGCGCTTCCTCCCTCGCATGCCAGTGCCATCGATGTTGCAGGGCGTGGTGCCCCTGGGGTCACTGGCCAGTGGGTCCCACTGACCCAGTTGACTGGTCAACTGGTCAGCGTTGACCTGCTGACTCGGCAGCCCGGACCCACTGTCAACCCCAGTGCACTGTTGGGTGCACTACACCTGGTGCACCCAACATTTCTGCTACTGTTTATTTTTTCAAATTAAATTAAATCCTGTAAATCCAGAAAATGGTTAAAACTTCAAAATTTAATAGAAAATAAAGCGTAAGCCAGATGAAAATAATTTATATATGAAAGTGATCAGAAAAATACGACGAATCTGGATACACCATCCACATACGTGTCCCCACAACAAACATTGAACCTTCCCCTCCAAGTCATCTGTCCAAAAATTGCCTGGAGCCGGGAAAATATTCCCGGATATTTTCTTGCTTCGTTTGTAACACTTAGCGCTATGTTAGATCGCCCCTAGCATAGCGTATTGTCGTGTCATGCTTTGTGGTGCATTTGATTGCTCTGTTATTTATTGTGTTCCCCCTACGATATTTCTTTTCTGGTAGACCCCGAGGCCGTTGTTGGTCCGTTGATCAACTAATTCACCGTCCAGGGCCCGTATCTGTGTGCAGAGCTTCCAGGCAAGAAAAACCCCTTTGATCATCCCTATATCGCCTGTTCTTCTCTCTCATGCTTGCATTAGATTTTGCTACTGTATCTGATTGCTCCTAATCTGATGCATAGCCTGCTTTTGTAACCTCTTAATACTTTACCTGTTGTCCTATATGCTTAGTATAGGCTAGATAGTGACCCATAAGTGACACCTCACCTTGTCCCTGTTGCCCTTGCTTTACTACCGGATGTTTCGATCAACGTGATCGAGGTGTAGAGACCGACACATCACCGCACCCCCCCTTAGCTGTATGACTCTGTTGAGCTACTATTTAGTGCCGAGGGTGATACCTCCTACCTCACTCCTGATGATATCTCTGTAGCGTAGCTAGTCAGCTGTGAGTTACCGAGGGTGATTCCTCTTTCACCACCTCCGATGATGCCTCTGTAGTGCAGCCCCTCAAGTGTGAACCTATCGAGGGTGATTCCTCCAAGTTCACATTGACGGTTACATCGAGTGGGAATCCATCGAGGGTAATTCCTTGGATTCCTCCTTGATGACACGAACACACTATTACCTTTACCTGTTGCCCCTTTTACTGTTACTGCGGGACTGAACGGACAGGCGGTACCACCCCGATAGAGGTGGACCTAAGTTCTCGATAGTCTCTTGCGAGTCGGGTTGACATTGAGGGTACCCACAAGATAATTAGGAGGCACAGCCGGGCAGGCAGACCACCCTAGAGAGGGATGGGCCCGACCCTTGCTGTAAGTCCTCGAGATGGGGTGACATGAGCACAGATCGTCACCGCGAGATCCCAACACACTGATGGGTTTGATATGTGATCTGAGTAGGCCTCTCGCCTTTTCGCACTAACCACCACGCGGGTGAGCACTCGGCATCATACGATTCTCCTGAAAGCTCTATCAGATGTCCAGTTCAACATTGTGGGCCTGCCGGGCCAGTGCCATCCAGGATGAGGTGGTGCTCGTCCCGGCTTGTCCATAACGACCCGGAGTGCAACATGCGATGGGCCCAAGACCCCTGAGCACTTAGGATGTAGACCGACGGGGACCTCCCTACAGAGCCTAGATGGTTCTACGACGTGTCGATCAACCGAGGCCGGGCATGACCAGGAAAAGTGTGTCTGACCAAAGTTAATCAAGCGTGTTGGGTAAGTTGGTGCACCCCTGCAGGGAAGTTATCTATTCAAATAGCCGTCTCCATGGTAACAGGATGCTCGAAGTTGTATCCCGATCAACTACAACTTGAACTGGATACTTGTGATACTTAATTGATATGATGGCTCTAGGATCGCTTCCTCGCAGGTTACACGAGGAAGGATCTTTGGGCGTTGCTATTATATACTTGTTACTATATGTTATGTTACTCTACTTTTTACTGTTGCTGCAAGATGCTAGTCTTCGATAGGCTAGGCCTTCGCCTATATTCTGGCAATTTTGAAGTATAGTCCACAGATACAACCCCTTCCCTTTGATACTAATGCGTAATTAGTATAGATCTGATGTAAGTCTTGCGAGTACTTTGGATGAGTACGCACGGTCGCTTTGCTACCTGATATGTCTCCGTCGTATCTACTTTTCCAAACACTTTTGCCCTTGTTTTGGACTCTAACTTGCATGATTTGAATGGAACTAACCCGGACTGATGCTGTTTTCAGCAGAATTGCCATGGTGTTATTTTTGTGCAGAAATAAAAGTTCTCGGAATGACCTGAAAATCAACGGAGATTATTTTTGGAATATATAAAAAATACTGGAAGAAAGATCCACGTTAGGAGGCACACACCTTGTCCACGAGGGTGGGGGGCGCGCCCTACCCCACTGGGCGCGCCCCCTGCCTTGTGGCCCCCCTGACGCTCCACCGACCTCAACCTTGACTCCATATATTCACTTTCGAGGAAAAAAAAAGAGAATGATTCATCATGTTTTACGATACGGAGCCGCCGCCAAGCCCTAAACTCTCTTGGGAGTGCTGATCTTGAGTCTGTTCGGGGCTCCAGAGAGGTGAATCTGTCGCCATCATCATCATCAACCATCCTCCATCAGCAATTTCATGATGCTCACTGCCGTGCGTGAGTAATTCCATCGTAGGCTTGCTAGACGGTGATGGGTTGGATGAGATTTATCATGTAATCAAGTTAGTTTTATTAGGGTTTGATCCCTAGTACCTACCATGTTCTGAGATGGATGTTGCTATAACTTTGCTATGCTTAATGCTTGTCACTAGGGCCCGAGTGCCATGATTTCAGATCTGAACCTATTATGTTTTCATCAATATATGAGAGTTCTTGATCCTATCTTGCAAGTCTATAGTCACCTACTATGTGTTATGATCCGGCAACCCCGAAGTGACAATAATCAGGACCACTCTTGGTGATGACCGTAGTTTGAGGAGTTCGTGTATTCACTATGTGTTAATGCTTTGTTCCAGTACTCTATTAAAAGGAGGCCTTAATATCCCTTAGTTTCCAATAGGACCCCGCTGCCACGGGAGGGTAGGACAAAAGATGCCATGCAAGTTCTTTCCATAAGCATGTATGACTATATTCGGAATACATGCCTACATTACGTTGATGAATTGGAGCTAGTTCTGTGTCACCCTATGTTATGACTGTTACATGATGAACCACATCCGACATAATTCTCCATCGCCAATCCATTGCCTACGAGCTTTCCATATATTGTTCTTTGCTTATTTACTTTTCCGTTGCTATTGTTATCATCACTATAAAACACCAAAAATATTACTTTTGCTACTGTTACCTTTTACCACCGTTACCACTACTATCATATTACTTTGCTATTAAACACTTTGCTGCAGATATTAAGTTTTCAGGTGTGGTTGAATTGACAACTCAACTGCTAATACTTGAGAATATTCTTTGGCTCCCCTTGTGTCGAATCAATAAATTTGGGTTGAATACTCTACCCTCGAAAACTATTGCGATCCACTATACTTGTGGGTTATCAAGACTATTTTCTGGCGCCGTTGCTGGGGAGCATAGCTCTATTCTTTGAGTCACTTGGGATTTATATCTGCTTATCATTATGAAGAACTTGAAAGATCAAAGAACCAAGATTTTTCCCTCAACTACGAGTGGAGGTAAGGAACTGCCATCTAGCTCTGCACTTGATTCGCCTTCTGTTTTGAGTAAACTTGCGACACCTACACCTGCTATTCATTCTGATATGTCGCATGTTATTGATGATGCCACTTCTGCCTTGCATGATACTTATGATGAAACTACTTCTATGCTTGATAATACTGTGCCACTAGGTGAATTTCTTGATGAACAACTTGCTAGGGCTAGAGAGAATGAAATTATTGAAACTGATAATATTGATGAACGTGATGATGAAGATTTTCCCCCTAGATATGAATTGCCTGTTGTTCCTGAGGGTTATGTTATGGATGAAGAAACGGCTAGATATTTCTTAGCTTGCGATGATAGAAGTGATCTTAAGAAACTATTAGCTAAGCTGAAAGAAAAATCTTTGAATGCTAGAATGAAATATGATGCTACTTATGCTACTTCACCTATCTTTATTACTGATAAGGATTATGATTTCTCTGTCAATCCTAAGTTAATTAGTTTGGTTGAATCTGATCCTTTCTATGGCTATGCATCTGAAACTTTTGTGGCACATCTTACTAAATTAAATGATATATCCACCCTCTATACACATGATGAGAAAACTCGCTACTATTATATCCTTAAATTATTTCCATTCTCATTAAAGGGTGATGCTAAGATATGGTTTAATTCTCTTGATCCTGGATGTGTGCGTAGTCCCCAGGATATGATTTACTACTTCTCTGCTAAATATTTCCACGCTCATAAGAAACAAGCTGCTTTAAGGGAAATATATAATTTTGAGCAAATTGAAGAAGAGAGTCTCCCACAAGCTTGGGGGAGGATTCTCCAATTACTTAATGCTTTGCCTGATCATCCTCTCAAGAAAAGTGAAATACTTGATATCTTCTATAATGGACTAACCAATGCTTCTAGAGATTACCTGGATAGTTATGTTGGTTGTGTTTTCAGGGAAAGAACTGTTGATCAAGCTAAATTGCTATTGAATAATATGTTGACTAATGAAAATAATTGGACACTTCCTGAACCAACTCCTAAGCCAACTCTGAAGAAAAAGGGGTATTCTATTTCTCAGTCCTGAAGATATGCAAGAGGCAAAGAAATCTATGAAAGAAAAAGGTATAAAAGCTGAAGATGTTAAGAATTTACCACCTATTGAAGAAATACATGGTCTTAATTTGTCGCCTCTTGAAGAAATACATGGTCTTGATAACCCGACACAGGTAGTAAAGGTAAATTCTCTCTATAGATTTGATGAAGGTGATATTCCTCGTAATAAGTCTGCTAGCCAATGCTTAGATGAGTTTGATAATTTTATTGTTAAACAAGAAAACTTCAATGCTTATGTTGGTAGACAATTGAAACATAATGCTTATATGACTGAACACTTGAGTGATTATATGGCTAGTGCTAAAGGTGAACTTAAACTTATTAGTAAACATGCTTCTATGGTTACCACTCAAGTAGAACAAGTGCTTAAAGCTCAGAATGATTTGCTCAATGAATTAAATAATAAGAATAATGACTTTGCTATTAGAGTTGCAACTAGAGGAGGTAAAGTGACTCAGGAACCTTTGTATCCTGAGGGCCACCCTAAGAGTATTGATCAAGATTCTCAGAGAACTACTATAGATGCACCCAGTCCTTCTAAGAGGAAGAGAAAGAAAAATGATAGGACTTTGCATGCTTCTAGTACCTGTTATTGACACACCTGAGAATCCCAATGATATTTCTATTTCTGATGCTGAAACACAATCTGGTAATGAACATGAACCTAGTGATAATGTTAATAATGATGTTCATGTTGATGCTCAACCTAGCAATGATAATGATGTAGAGATTGAACCTGTTGTTGATCTTGATAACCCACAATCAAAGAATCAATATTATGATAAGATAGACTTTGTTGCTAGGCATCATGGTAAAGAAAGAGAACCATGGGTTCAGAAACCCATTCCTTTTCCTCCTAAACCATCCAAGAAAAAGGATGATGAGGATTTTGAGCGCTTTGCTAAAATGATTAGACCTATCTTTTTGCGTATGCGTTTGACTGATATGCTTAAAATGAATCCTTATGCTAGGTATATGAAAGATATAGTTACTAATAAAAGAAAGATACCGGAAGCTGAGATTTCCACCATGCTTGCTAATTATACTTTTAAGGGTGGAATACCAAAGAAACTTGGAGATCCAGGAGTACCAACTATACCATGCTCCATTAAAAGAAAGTATGTTAAAATTGCTTTATGTGATCTTGGAGCCGGTGTTAGTGTTATGCCTCTCTCTTTATATCGTAGACTTGATTCAAATAAATTGACACCTGCTGAAATATCTTTGCAAATGGCTGACAAATCAACTGTTATACCTGTCGGTATTTGTGAGGATGTGCCTGTTGTGGTTGCAAACATTACTATTTTAACGGACTTTGTTATTCTTGATATTCCATAGGACGATAGTATGTCTATTATTCTTGGAAGACCCTTTTTGAATACCACAGGGGCTATTATTGATTGCACCAAAGGCAATGCCACTTTTCATGTTAATGGTAATGAGCATACGGTACACTTTCCGAAGAAACAACCTCATGTCCACAGTATCAATTCCATTGGAAAAATTTCAACACTTACTATTGGAGGTTTTGAATTTTCTCTTCCTACTGTCAAGAAGAAATATGATATTCTTATTGTTGGGGATGTGCATATCCCCGTTGAGGTAACCTGGTGTTATTCGAAATTTCTCCGGCTCCATGTTATTCAGAATGAGTTTGTTAACAAGACTTGATCAACCTTGTTAGTGGATTCCTTTTGATGAGCATGAGATGGATGAAGTTAGAAAACACAACTCTCCGTGCCCTCTTCTTACTTTCAGTTATTTATATTTAATAAAGCGAAAAATACTATTTTCTGTCAGTTTTCTGAATTATCCATCAATGAAAAATACCTCGAAAATAAAAGTTCTCCAAATGCCCTGAAATTTAAATATGATTTTTTCTAGAATATTTGAGAATATCTGGCACTGAGAACACACCAGGGGGAGCAAGCACCTGGCCACGAGGGTCCAAGGCGCGCCCCCTGCCTCGTGGGCCCATGGTGGCTCCCCTCCACTTATTCCAGCTACCACACACTCCTTCTTCCTCCCAAAAAATCACCAACCAGCTCAAATCCGAGTTCTTGCTTATGTTGCTGCCATTTTTGATCTCCTTGCTCAAAGCTCCATTCACAAAACTGCTTTGGGGGGATTGTTCTTTGGTATGTGACTCCTCCAATGGTCCAATTAGTTTTTGTTCTAGTGCTTTATTCATTGCAAATTTTTGCTGCTTAGGTGACCCTGTTCTTGAGCTTGCATGTCAAATTTATATGGTCAAAAGTAGTTTTAATGCATGATATATCCTCTAGGCACTTGTAGGAGTAGTTGCTATCAATATTGTTGAGTTTGGTTCACTTTTATTTTGAGTTACTAAAAATTTCAGAAATTTCCCAGAGGAAGAAATATGTTTAGGAAAATGTACCAAGGTGGTTCTTCAAGGAAGCAAGGACCCAGGCCCGCAATACGCGATGCGGACGGGGAACCACCAAGAGAATCTCAAGTGCGGCCTTGTGAATGGCCGTCAGATGATTTCATGGTCCGAGAAGGAATTAAGGAGGAATTTTATGCATATGTGCGTAATGCTGAACTTGAGGGCTTAATGCTAGATAAGTGCCCTCAATACTATCACCTAACTGATTCCTTTGTGAGAAGGTTCAAATTTTCATCTTCACGTAATTCTCACACTGTCCTATTTGATCTTTACGATAAATCTTATACCATGTACTTAGAAGATTTTAACACTGCTTGTAAACTTCCACAGTGGGGTAATGTTAGTGAACCTCGCAAATCTGAATATAGAGACTTTCTTTCTAGTATAACTGTGGGGGAATCTAGGGAAATCACGGAAGCTACCATAAGGAGCATTCATTTTCCTACTATACATTATTTCGCTCTCTTGATAGGTAGGTGCATAAATGGTAAGGATGAAGCATGTCACATGTGTGTCCCTGATCTTAGTGTTCTCAAGAGCATTGTATTAGGAGATAGACAATACAACTTGGGGGCCACTGTTGCACGTAGGTTGCATAATAATCATATTCATGGAGATTTCTTTGGAGGAATTTATGCAACTCGTATAGCTAATTTTCTTGAGATACCCATACATGGATATGATATTGAGTTGCCTCCTTCTTATCTAGATTAAGATGCTATGGTTCATCATCGTTTTGTTGAGAGGAACGATCAGTTCCTCCAGTACCGACTAATCTTTGACAGACGACGAACCTATCACGTCGCTCTCCCTGCTCCTACTTTCTTTCACTTTCAGGCAAAGGGGAGATATGTTATAACCAGGGAGGAGGCGACCGAGTACGAGAGGAGGGTGGAGACAGCTCGCCTCCAAGCTGCAGCTCATCAGGCAATTGCCGTTGCATCTCAGTACGACCCCAACTATTACTTTGGATATCCGCCAGGCCAGTCGTAGCCATAGACCAACTTAGGCCAAAAGCCTAAGCTTGGGGGAGTATGTATTTCTCACCGACATTACATTCTTGTTCACGCACTCATGCTAGTTGTCGGTGCTCATACTTTTTCATTGTAATATCCATGCTAGGTTATTTCTCTTTTTATGCTTTCTTCTTGTGTGTTTGATAAACCTTAAGAAAAACAAAACAAAATTAGTTGTAGCTTTTAGTTAGTTTACTTTCCATGCCCGTAGTAGTAGTAATTAAAAAGAAAATCCAAAAAGATTTCTCGTTCTTCTTTTGCTTGTTGGGAGCTTTCCCTTGTAAATAGTTTTATTTCTTTTCTTGTTCTTTGGGGGTCGAGAGGAGAAGACCATAATGAAAATGTTGAGTGGCTCTTACATGCATTATTGTTGATCTAACAAAGAGCCCATATTACCTTGTCTTCTCTCTTGAATTGAGTGCTTGTAGATTCCAGCTTAGTCCAATGCACGTGCACTATTATTATTATCCACACTATTCGGTCGTGCAAGTTAAAGGCAATAATGATGATTATATGATGAACTTATTGAGATGAGGAAAGTTGGTATGAACTCGACCTCTCTTGTTTTTGTAAATGTGATTAGTTCATCATTCCTGATTCAGCCTATTATGAAATAAGCATGTTTGCAATGACAGTTAGAGATTATAGTTGCTTATTCCATGCTTAATTAGCTAGGAGCTTATAATGGTTTACCTTGCGTGCCAACATGCTATTAAAATGGTTGTGATGTGGTATGATAGGGTGGTATCCTCTTTTGAACGATTCGAGTGGCTTGACTTGGCACATGTTCACGCATTTAGTTGAAAGAAAATCAACATAGCTCTACGATATTTATGTTCATGGTGCATTATATCCTACTCATGCTTGCATTCGGTGTTGATTAATTTTAATGCATGCTCATGACTGTTGTCGCTCTCTAGCTAGTCGCTTCCCAATATTTTCTAGACTTCACTTGTACTAAGCGGGAATACTGCTTGTGCATAGGGATGGCAGTTTTGCCCATGGGTATGGGTACCCGCGGGTACCCTACCCGAAAACAATGGGTATGGGCAAGACTTGAAGAGATTTTATACCCACGGGTAATGGGTACCCATACCTGCAAAATATATGGGTAGGGCATGGGTAAGAAATTGTGCCCATGGGTAACCCAATGTATACCCAGCAAAAATTAATAAATGAAAATAACTCCTATAACATGTGGGGTTAACATCCAACTCATATGGTCCAACCCTAAATCTCGTATTCCTTAAACAAGTCATAGCTCGTAGGCTCATAATCACCTGCTCGCCACTCCTCAAACGTCCTATGTGACTCCTCAAAAGATGAAATATCGACTCTTAGCTACCAGACTCTTGTCGAACACTCGATCCAGTGATCCCCAATTCCCACCACCACCTTCCACTACGTCGGCCTTCCACCAACCGCTGCTCATACTCCCCTAATGCCTCCAAGAGGCCACCCACTAGAGGAGGCCACATACGTGCTATACTACTCTACCATGATCACTTGAATTTTGAACTCATTTCTCTACCTCGTAAGAATTTGACTGCTATATATTGTACCCAATGGATACCCATTGGGTATAGGATACCCGATGGGTATGGGCATGGGTGTCAATTTATACCCATGGGTATTGAAGTGGGTGGGTATAAAAAGTTCCTATGGGTATGGGTTTGGGTAGAAGGAGGTTGTACCTGCCCATACCCTACCCATTGCCATCCCTACTTGTGCATCCAATTCCATAAACCCCAAAGTTGTTCCATATGAGTCCACCATACCTACCTATATACGGTATCTACCTGCCATTCCAAGTAATTTTGTATGTGCCAAACTCTAAACCTTCAAATAAACATATTGTTTTCTATGCTCGAATAGCTCATGTATCAACTAGGGTTGTCTATATCTTCCATGCTAGGCGGGTTATTCTCAAGAGGAGTGGACTCCACTCCTCACTCACGAGAAAATGGCTGGTCATCGGGATGCCCAGTCCCATGCTTTATGCAAATCAAATCAAAATAACTGCAAACAAAACTCCCCCGGGACTCTTTTTAGTTGGAGGCACTCGTTGTTTCGAGCAAGCCATGGATTGATGCTTGTTGGTGTAGGGGGAGTATAAACTTTACCATTCTGTTTGGGAACCGCCTATAATGTGTGTAGCATGGAAGATATCAAGATCTCTCGGTTGTTATGTTGACAATGAAAGTATACTGCTCAAAATATTATTCATATCTATTTCAAAACCAAGCTCTGGCACCTCTACAAATCCCTGCTTCCCTCTGCGAATGGCCTATCTATTTACTTTTATGTTGAGTCATCATCCTCTTATTAAAAAGCACCAGTTGGAGAGCACCACTGTCATTTGCATCCATTACTGTTAGTTTACATTGAGTATGACTTGACTGGATCTCTTTTACCATGAATTACAATGTCTAGTCAGTGCTTGATCTTTAAAGGTGCTCTGCATTTATGTTTTGTGGTCTTAGAAAGGGCTAGCGAGATACCATCTTGCTATATCATATTTTGATTATTTTTAGAAAGTGTTGTCATCTGAGATTTATTATTATTGCTCGCTAGTTGATTATGCCATTGATATGACTAAACATGAGACCTAAGTGTTATTGTCAATATGGTTAGTTCATAATCTTTGCTGAAAACCTGAATGTTGGCTTTATATATTTATGACAACAAGAGCAAACAGAGTTTGTAAAAGTTTTTCTTTATCACTTTCAGTTTATCAACTGAATTGCTTGAGGACAAGCAAAGGTTGAAGCTTGGGGGAGTTGATACATCTCCGTCGTATCTTCTTTTCCAAACACTTTTGCTCTTGTTTTGGACTCTAACTTGCATGATTTGAATGGAACTAACCCGGACTGACGTTGTTTTCAGCAGAATTGCCATGGTGTTATTTTTGTGCAGAAATAAAAGTTCTTGGAATGACCTGGAAATCAATGGAGATTATTTTTGGAATATATAAAAAATACTGGAAGAAAGATCCATGTTAGGGGCCCACACCCTGTCCACGAGGGAGGGGGCGCACCCTACCCCCTGGGCGCGCCCCCTGCCTCGCGGGCCCCCTGATGCTCCACCGACCTCAACCTTGACTCCATATATTCACTTTCGGGGAGAAAAAAATCACAGAGGAGGATTCATCGCGTTTTACGATATGGAGCCGCTGCCAAGCCCTAAACTCTCTCGGGAGGGCTGATCTGGAGTCCGTTCGGGGCTCCGGAGAGGGGAATCCGTCGCCATCATCATCATCAACCATCCTTGATCACCAATTTCATGATGCTCACCGCCGTGCATGAGTAATTCCATTGTAGTCTTGCTGGACGGTGATGGGTTGGATGAGATTTATCATGTAATCGAGTGAGTTTTGTCAGGGTTGGATCCCTAGTATCCACTATGTTCTGAGATTCATGTTGCTATGACTTTGATATGCTTAATGCTTGTCACTAGGGCCCAAGTGCCATGATTTCAGATCTGAACCTATTAAGTTTTCATCAATATATGAGAGTTCTTGATCCTATCTTGCAAGTCTATAGTCACCTACTATGTGTTATGATCCGTCAACCTCGAAGTGACAATAATCGGGACCACTCCCGGTGATGACCATAGTTTGAGGAGTTCATGTATTCACTATGTGTTAATGCTTTGTTCCGGTACTCTATTAAAAGGAGGCCTTAATATCTCTTAGTTTCCAATAGGACCCCACTACCACGGGAGGGTAGGACAAAAGATGTCATGCATGTTCTTTCCATAAGCATGTATGACTATATTCGGAATACATGCCTACATTACATTGATGAATTGGAGCTAGTTCTGTGTCACCCTATGTTATGACTGTTACATGATGAACCGCATCCGGCATAATTCTCCATCACCGATCCATTGCTTACGAGCTTTCCATATATTGTTCTTCGCTTATTTACTTTTCCGTTGCCATTGTTATCATCACTATAAAACACCAAAAATATTACTTTTGCTACTGTTACCTTTTACCACCGTTACCACTACTATCATATTACTTTGCTACTAAACACTTTGCTGCATATATTAAGTTTCCAGGTGTGGTTGAATTAACAACTCAGCTGCTAATACTTTAGAATATTCTTTGGCTCCCCTTGTGTTGAATCAATAAATTTGGGTTGAATACTCTACCCCCGAAAACTGTTGCGATCCCCTATACTTGTGGGTTATCACTACCCCCTTTTCCCCCATACCCGATTGCTGTGATCAGATGACGGAGCCCCGAGTCAGCTAACCCCATAGATGACTAGTACTTCACTGATGGAGCTTACTACTATGTGAAGACCGAAGACTAGGAGTAGTTCGGAGGCTTTGAGGCAGGAGGCCTATGCCTTTTTGATCTAGTTGTCACTGTTTTGCTCAGCCTTCTTAAGGCAAACCTGTTTATCTTATGTATGTACTCGGATATTGGATAAGCTAAGAGGGAAGGGGAGTTGGAGGAGGAATCCCCTCCTAGGCCGACACGCTAAGGGGGGAGACCCCCTCCCCAAGTTGGCCTCCCCCTCCCACACCTATATAGATATGAGAGGGGGTGCCCCAAGAAACACCCAAGTCGCTTCGTTCCGAGCGCCCTCTCTCTAGTTCGTCCAGTTATTTGATCTAGTTTTATTTCTCTCTAGTCCTCATAATAGAGAAGCACTTTCTGGTTCTCTTCCTCCCTCCTCTACTTCTTCCGTGATGTTAAGCTCTGGACGATGAAGCTCTGCTGGATCATGAAATCCGTACACGTGCAATTCATAGAGAGGTCGTGCTTTCGGTCTTTGGTTCGAGGGATCGTCGTGGACTGATACGTCTCCGTCGTATCTACTTTTCCAAACACTTTTGCCCTTGTTTTGGACTCTAACTTGCGTGATTTGAATGGAACTAACCCGGACTGACGCTGTTTTCAGTAGAATTGCCGTGATATTATTTTTGTGCAGAAATAAAAGTTCTCGGAATGACCTGAAAATCAATGGAGAATTATTTTGGAATATATAAAAAATATTGGAAGGAAGATCCACGTCAGGGGGGCCTCCACCTGTCCACGAGGGTGGGGGGCGCCCTACCACCCTGGGCGCGCCCACTGCCTCGTGGGCCCCCTGAAGCTCCACCGACCTCAACCCTGACTCCATATATTCACTTTCGGGGAGACAAAACCCAGAGAGAAGGATTCATCGCGTTTTATGATATGGAGCCGCCGCCAAGCCCTAAACTCTCTCGGGAGGGCTGATCTAGAGTCCGTTCGGGGCTCCGCAGAGGGGAATCCGCCGCCATCGTCATCATCAACCTTCCTCCATCACCAATTTCATGATGCTCACCCCCGTGCATGAGTAATTCCATCGTAGGCTTGCTGGACGGTGATGGGTTGGATGAGATTTATCATGTAATCGAGTTAGTTTTGTTAGGGTTTGATCCCTAGTATCCACTATGTTCTGAGATTGATGTTGCTATGACTTTGCTATGCTTAATGCTTGTCACCAGGGCCTGAGTGCCATGATTTCAGATCTGAACTTATTATGTTTTCATCAATATATGAGAGTTCTTGATCCTATCTTGCAAGTCTATAGTCACCTACTATGTTTTATGATCCAGCAAGCCCGAAGTGACAATAATCGGGACCAGTCTCGGTGATGACCGTAGTTTGAGGAGTTCATGTATTCACTATGTGTTAATGCTTTGGTCCGGTACTCTATTAAAAGGAGGCCTTAATATCCCTTAGTTTCCAATAGGACCCCGGTGCCATGGGAGGGTAGGACAAAAGATGCCATGCAAGTTCTTTTCCATAAGCACGCATGCCTATATTCGGAATACATGCCTACATTACATTGATGAATTGGGGCTAGTTTTGTGTCACCCTATGTTATGATTGTTACATGATGAACCGCATCCGGCATAATTCTCTATCACCGATCCATTGCTTACGAGCTTTCCATATATTGTTCTTCGCTTATTTACTTTTCCGTTGCTATTGTTATCATCACTATGAAACACCAAAAATATTACTTTTGCTACCATTACCTTTTACCACCGTTACCACTACTATCATATTACTTTGCTACTAAATACTTTGCTGTAGATATTAAGTTATCCAGCTGTGGTTGGATTGACAAGTCAGCTGCTAATACTTGAGAATATTCTTTGGCTCCCCTTGTGTTGAATCAATAAATTTGGGTTGAATACTCTACCCTCAAAAACTGTTGCGATCCCCTATACTTGTGGGTTATCAAGACTATTTTCTGGCGCCGTTGCCGGGGAGCATAGCTCTATTCTTTGAGTCACTTGGGGTTTATATCTGCTTATCATTATGAAGAACTTGAAAGATCCAAGAACCAAGATTTATCCCTCAACTACGATGGGAGGTAAGGAACTGCCATCTAGCTCTGCACTTGATTCACCTTCTGTTTAGAGTAAGCTTGCGACACCTAAACATGCTTCTGCTGTTAATTTTGATATGTCGCATGTTATTAATGATGCCACTTCTGCTATGCATGAGACTTATGATGAAACTACTTCTATGCTTGATACTACTGTGCCACTTGGTGAATTTCTTGATGAACAACTTGCTAGGGCTAGAGAGAATGAAATTATTGAAACTGATAATATCGATGAAAGTGATGATGAAGATTCTCCCCCTAGATATGAATTACCTGTTGTGACAAAGGGCTATGTTATGGATGAATAAACTGTTAGATATTTTCTTGCTTGCAATGATAGGGGTGATCTTAAGAAATTATTAGCAAAGATGAAACAAAAAACTTTGAATGCTAGAATGAAATATGATCCTGCTTGTACTACTTCACCTATCTTTGTTACTGATAAGGATTATGAATTCTCTGTCGACCCTGATATAATTACTTTGGTTGAATCTAATCCTTTCTATGGCTATGAATCTAAAACTGTTGTGGCACATCTTATTAAATTAAATGATATAGCCACCCTGTTCACTAATGATGAGAAAACTCACTATTATTATATCCTTAAATTATTTTCATTCTCATTAAAGGGTGATTCTAAGATATGGTTTAATTCTTTTGATCATGGTTGTGTGCGTAGTCCCCAGGATATGATTTATTACTTCTTTGCTAAATATTTCCCCCCTCATAAGAAACAAGCTGCTTTAAGGGAAATATATAATTTTATGCAAATTGAAGAAGAGAGTCTCCCACAAGCTTGGGGGAGGCTTCTCCAATTACTTAATGCTTTGCCCGATCATCCTCTCAAGAAAAATGAAATACTTGATATCTTTTATAATGGACTAACCAATGCTTCTAGAGACCACCTGGATAGTTGTGCTGGTTGTGTTTTCAGGGAAAGAACACCAGATGAAGCTGAAATTTTATTAAATAATATGTCGACTAATGAAAATAATTGGACACTTCCTGATCCAATCCCTGATCCAATTCCTAAGCCAACTCTGAAGAAAAGGGGTGTTCTATTTCTCATTCCTGAAGATATGCAAGAGGCAAAGAAGTCTATGAAAGAAAAAGGTATTAAAGCTGAAGATGTTAAGAATTTACCTCCTATTGAAGAAATACATGGTCTTAATTTACCGCCTGTTGAAGAAATACGTGGTCTTGATAACTCGACACAGGTAGTAAAGGTACATTCTCTCTATAGATATGATAAAGCTGAAATTCCTCCTACTAAGTTTGCTAGCCAATGCTTAGAAGAGTTTGATAACTTTATGGTTAAGCAAGAAGATTTTAATGCTTATGTTGGTAGACAATTGAAACATAATGCTTATATGACTAAACACTTGACTGATTATATGGCTAATTTTAAAGGTGAACTAAAACTCAGAATGATTTGCTCAATGAATTAAATAATAAGAATAATGACTTTGTTGTTAGAGTTATGACTAGAGGTGGTAAAATGACTCAGGAACCTTTGTATCCTGAGGGCCATCCTAAGAGAATTGAGCAAGATTCTCAGAGAAATAATATTGATGCACCTAGTCCTTCTAAGAGGAAGAAAAAGAAACATGATAGGACTTTGCATGCTTCTACTGAACCTGTTATTGACATACCTGAGAATCCCAATGATATCTCTATTTCTGATGCTAAAACCCAATCTGGTAATGAACATGAACCTAGTGATAATGTTAATGATGATGTTCATGTTGATGCTCAACTTAGCAATGATAGTGATGTAGAAACTGAACCTGATGTTGATCTTGATAACCCACAATCAAAGAATCAATGTTATGATAAGAGAGACTTTGTTGCTAGGAAGCACGGTAAAGAAAGAGAACCATGGGTTCAGAAACCCATGCCTTTTCCTCCTAAACCATCCAAGAAAAAGGATGATGAGGATTTTGAGTGCTTTGCTGAAATGATTAGACCTATCTTCTTGCGTATGCGTTTGACTGATATGCTTAAAATGAATCCTTATGCTAAGTACATGAAAGATATTGTTACTAATAAAACAAAGATACCGGAAGCTGAAATTTCCACAATGCTTGCTAATTATACTTTTAAGGGTGGAATACCTAAGAAACTAGGAGATCCCGGAGTACCAACTATACCATGCTCCATTAAAGGAAACTATGTTAAAACTGCTTTATGTGATCTTGGAGCCGGTGTTAGTGTTATGCCTCTCTCTTTATATCATAGACTTGATTTGAATAAGTTGACACCTACTGAAATATCCTTGCAAATGGCTGATAAATCAATTGCTATACCTGTCGGTATTTGTGATGATGTGCCTATCGTGGTTGCAAACGTTACTATTTTAACGGACTTTGTTATTCTTGATATTCCCGAGGACGATAGTATGTCTATTATTCTTGAAAGACCCTTTTTGAATACTGCAGGGGCTGTTATTGATTGCACCAAAGGCAATGTCACTTTTCATGTTAATGGTAATGAGCATACGATACACTTTCTGAGGAAACAACCTCAAGTCCACATCATCAATTCTATTGGAAATTTTTTAACAATTGCTATTGGAGGTTTTGAATTTCCTCTTCCTACTGTCAAGGAGAAATATGATATCCTTATTGTTGTGGACATGCATATCCCCGTTGAGGTAACCTTGTGTTATTCGAAAATTCTCCGGTTCCATGTTATTCGGAATGAGTTTGTTAACAAGACCTGATCAACCTTGTTAGTGGATTCTTTTTGATGAGCATGAGATGGATGAATTTAGAAAACACAACTCTCTGTACCCTCTTTTTACTTTTTGTTATTTATATTAAATAAAGCAAAACTAGTAATTTATGTCTATTTTTTGAATTATCCAAGCAATAAAAATACCCCGAAAATAAAAGTTCTCCAAATGCCCTGAAATTTAAATATGATTTTTTCTGGAGTATTTGAGAATATCTGGCACTGAAAACACAGCAGGGGAGCAAGCACCTGGCCACGAGGGTGGAGGGCGCGCCCTACCCCCCTGGGCGCGCCCCCTGCCTCGTGGGCCCATGGTGGCTCCCCTCCACCTATTCTAGCTACCACACAGTCCTTCCTCCCACAAAAATCACCAACCAACTCAAACCCGAGTCCAAGATCATTTTGCTGCCATTTTCGATCTCCTTGCTCAAAGTTCCATTCAAAAAACTGCTTTGGGGGATTGTTCCTTGGTATGTGACTCCTCCAATGGTCCAATTAGTTTTTGTTCTAGTGCTTTATTCATTGCATATTTTTGCTGCTTAGGTGACCCTGATCTTGAGCTTGCATGTCAAATTTATATGTTCAAAAGTAGTTTTGATGCATGATATTGCTTCTAGGCACTTGTAGGAGTAGTTGCTATCAATTTTGTTGAGTTTGGTTCACTTCTATTTTGAAGTTACTAAAATTTCAGAAATTTTTCAGAGGAAGAAATATGTTTAGGAAAATGTACCAAGGTGGTCCTTCAAGGAAGCAAGGACCCAGGCTCGCAATACGCGATGCCGACGATGAACCACCGAGGGAAGCTCAAGTGCGGGCTTGTGAATGGCCTTCAGAGGACTTGATGAATCAAGCAGGAATCAAGGAAGAATTTAACGCATATGTGTGTAATGCTGATCTTGAGAGCTTCGAGGCAGATAAGTGCCGCCAGTACCACTATCTCACTGATTCCTTTGTGAGAAGGTTTGAATTTTCATCATCACGCAATTCTCAAATTGTCATGTTTGATCTTTATGAAAATTCTTATACTATGGACTTAGAGGATTTTAACACTGCTTGCAAACTTCCACAATGGGGTAGTCCTAATGAACCTCGCAAATCTGAATTTAGAGATTTTCTTGCTAGTATAACTGTGGGGGAATGTAGAGACATAACACAAGCTACCATAGGGAGCATTCATTTTCGTGCTATACATTATTTTGCTCTCTTCATAGGTAGGTGCATAAATGGTAAGGATGAAGCATGTCACATGTGTGTCCCTGACCTCAATGTTCTCAGGAGTGCTATATTAGGAGATAAACATTATAATTTGGGAGCCATTGTTGCACGTAGGTAGCATAATAATAGATTTAATGGAGATTTCTTCGATGGAATTTATGCAACCCGTCTAGCTAATTTTCTTGATATACCCACACGTGGGTATGATATTGAGTTGCCTCCTGTTTATTTAGATTATGAGGCTATGGTTCGTCATTAGTTTGTTGAGAGGAATGATCAGTTTCTCCAGTACCGACTAATCTTTGACAGACGACGCACCTATCATGTCGCTCTCCCTGCTCCTACTTCCTTTGACTTTCAGGCAAAAGGGAGACATGTCATAACCAGGGAAGAGGCGAACGAGTATGAGAGGAGGAATGAGACAGCTCGCCTCCATGCTAAGGCCCAAGATGCAATAGCTGCTGCATCTCAGTACGACCCCAGCCACAACTTTGGATATCCTCCAGGTCAGCCGTGGCCATAGACCAACTTAGGCCAAAAGCCTAAGCTTGGGGGAGTACGTATCTCTCACCGACATTACATTCCTATTCACACACTCATGCTAGGTGTCGGTGCTCATACTTATTCATTGTATTATCCATGCTAGTTTATTTTCCTTTTTATGCTTTCTTCTTGTGTGTTTAATAAACCTTTAGAAAAACAAAAAAATAGTTGTAGCTTTTAGTTAGTTTACTTTTCATGCTTTAGTGGTAGTAATTAAAAAGAAAACCTAAAAAGATTTCCCGTTCTTCTTTTGCTTGTTGGGAGCTTTCCTGTGTAAATAGTTTTGTTTCTTTTCTTTGGGGGTCGAGAGGATAAGATCATAATGAAAATGTAGAGTGGCTCTCATATGCATTATTGTTGATCATAATGCCCATATTACCTTGTCTTCTCTCTTGAATTGAATGCTTGGAGATTCCAGCTTAATACAGTACACGTGCACTATTATTATTATCCACACTATTCAGTTGTGCAAGTGAAAGGCAATAATGATGATTATATGATGAACTTATTGAGATAAGAAAAGCTTGTAACGCCCCGAGACCGATGTGCCATGTGTCCTCCAGTTATTCGCTGTCTTTTCCATCTCATTCGCTTGCATGTTGCATCTTTGTTATGTAATCATGTGCATTGCATCATCATGTTTTCGAAACTTGCATCCATCTGGGTTCCCCCAGTTCCGTCCGTTGTCCGTTCTGAGTCCAGACACACTTGCACGCGCCCGCGGCACGTCCGAAATATTATTTTATAAGTGGCCGGAAAATGTTCTTGGTATGGGTTGAAAGTTGGCATGCGGTGTTATTATGTTGTTAGTAGGTCGCCTGCCAAGTTTCATCACATTCGGAGTCCGTTTGATAGCCCAACCGTTAAACTATAGCGGCAATATAGCCGGTCTAACGTCGGACATTTTCGGTCTCCTGTAACAGACGTCGGGCTTCTCTCTCTTCTCTCCTCTCAGCCTGAGGCCTTCTGCACAGCCCACAAGCTCCAACCTACCCCTCTTGCACAGTGCACCGACCACTCATGTGTGTGTCCGAAGCTGTCCCGGACCCGACCCGGACAGTCGTCACCGTTGTGTCCGGATCATCCCCAAACATCTACAAAATATCACCGTTTTATTATTTGGACTCCCTAGCCTATTCTTTCTGAACCGTCCGATTTTGATCGGATGATCCAAACTCCCCCTTTTCCTTATATTTATAGACCACCACCTACCAAATCAACCTAACCCTAAAATCTAGGAGCCTTGTCCCTCCGCCGCCACCTACCTGCCTTTTCCTCTCTCTCGGGATCCATCTCGTCGCCACTTGGTCTCTCCTTGGATCCAGCGCCGACCAATCCCCACCGGAATCCATTCGATCCAATCCATGCACCGATCTATCCAACCACCACAGCCCACGCAGAACCCTTGTTCCCCTCATCGTGAGCTAGGGAGAGAAGCTCCCTGTCGCCTCCTGCCTCGTGCCGTCCCCGCCGCCCCGGCAAACCACATCTCCGGCGACCATTACCAGATGAGCGTCGCCCCCTTCTTCTCCTTCCCGTGCTCCTCCCGTTTCTCCCTCTCTCATCTCTCTCTGTTCTCCTTTCTCTGTCGACAGGAGCACCCCGCGCCATGGCCCCCGCCGTCAAGCCGCCCCGACCCGCAAGGCCTCCTCCCTATTTTCTCACTGTTTTTCTCTTCTCCTGCTACTAATCGCGTGGTCACCGTGTTTTCTCCTGCAAGGACTGCGCCACCAATTCAAGAACATCGTCGGCCTCGTCAACTCTCCTTGCTGCTCGATCTGACCGCATCCAGCATCAAGAACCTGTGTTCCCAGTCTCATCTTCGGCCTCCCTCGTTTTTCCCGTGTCACCGGAGATCGCGCCAAGTACAGCGCCGCCCCCTTCCCTTGCAGGAGTCGCGCCTGTCCGTTGCTTCTCGTCTTCATCGAGTCGGCCAAGTCCAAGGAAACGCCAAGGCCGCCCCTCTCCTCCTCACGGGTCCTGGACCCCTGCGCCCTGTCACCGGTGTCCAGCGCCGCCATAGATTCACGCCAAGCGTTCCTCACCGCCGCCCTGTTTCTGCCGCTGCTGCCTGCATCCTCTGCTTCTACCAGGATGCCGCCGCCTTGGCCACCAGCTCCGCCCGGCCACTTGCCTTCCTCGCCGGTTGGAGCAGCCACTGCATCGCCTGGAGTCGCCGCGGCCAAGTCCCTCGATCCCCGACCGGAGCCCACCTCCTTGCTGTTCTCGGCGCCGTCGCGCACCTACTCCCGCTGCTTCGAGGATGAGGACGACCAGCGACCAGTGCCCGCGTTGACTCCCTCCGTTTTGACCGAGCGGCCTCGCTACCCGCCTGGGCTACCTTCCGGCCCAGTCGCTTCCTTAGCATGCCAGTCTCTGCAACAGCCGGCCTGCTAAGGCCCAATGTGAGCAGCTCCCCAGCTATGTTCCAGATCCAGCCTGTTACGTGTTTTTTTGTCCAGCGATTTTCCTTTTATCTGAGGATTTATAGTTTTTCAGTATAGCCCCAAAACATCATGCATTTTATAACTCTCCAACCGTGCATCGGATTAAAACAAACTTAATATGAAACTTGCTTAGAATTTCATCTAGTTTAATAATATGCAACTTTCATCTATGTTTAAAATGTTTAAAAAGCTGTTTGTTTAAATTTGCTTAAATAACTTGCTAAAACAGTTTAATTCATAACTAAATAACCGTAACTCGATTTTGTAACAAACTTTATATGTAAATGGGGTAGAAATTGTCTAGTTTAACATGGTGTACTCACTTTTCATGTTTAATAACTCTAAAATTGTGTTTAGGGCAGAACAATACCAAACCTATAATATTGCACATGAGGTTTTCCGGACTTGTTGTTTGTTGTTCCGGCCTCATTTAAACTTGACTAGATATGTAGTTTTACTTTGATTCACCCTCTTCCCATGTTTTAACAACATTTAATATTGTTGGGTACATAAACGAGATCGAACTAAATAACTTGAATGTGGTGTTTCGTCAATATGCAACGGAGTTGCATATTGAGCTCCACTTAATTTGTAGGGTTGTTTGTGCACTTTGCCATGCCATGCCTCATTAAATCGGACATGCATCATACTTGTTTGTGCATCATGCCGTGACTATGTGGTGGTTGTTTACTATGTTGTTTGCTTCTTTCCGGGTTGCCTTTCTCGTGAGCTTCGGTTCCGTTCCGGAGTTGTGAGGATCCGTTGACTACGTCTGTTTGTCTTCTTCATGGACTCGTTCTTCTTCCTTGCGGGATTTCAGGCAAGATGACTGAGGGAGTCCTGGATTAGGGGGTGTCCGGATAGCCGGACTATAACCGTAGGCCGGACTCCTGGACTATGAAGATACAAGATTGAAGACTTCGTCCTGTGTCCGGATGGGACTTTCCTTGGCGTGGCAGGCAAGCTTGGCGATGCGGATATTCAAGATCTCCTACCATTGTAACCGACTCTATGTAACCCTAACCCTATCCGGTGTCTATATAAACCGGAGGGTTGTATTCCGTAGGCAATCAACTCCATATACAACAATCATACCATAGGCTAGCTTCTAGGGTTTAGCCTCCTTGATCTCGTGGTAGATCTACTCTTGTACTACCTATATCATCAATATTAATCAAGCAGGACGTAGGGTTTTACCTCCATCAAGAGGGCCCGAACCTGGGTAAAACATCGTGTTCCCTGCCTCCTGTTACCATCCGGCCTAGACGCACAGTTCAGGACCCACTACCCGAGATCCGCCGGTTTTGACACCGACATTGGTGCTTTCATTGAGAGTTCCTCTGTGTCGTCGCCTTTAGGCCCGATGGATCCTTTGATCATCAACAACGATGCGGTCCAGGGTGAGACTTTGCTCCCCGGACAGATCTTCGTCTTCGGCGGCTTCGCTCTGCGGGCCAATTCGCTCGGCCACCTGGAGCAGATTGAAAGCTACGCCCCTGGCCATCAAGTCAGGTCTGGAAGCTTAAACTACATGGCTGACATCCGCGGAGACTTGATCTTCGACGGGCTCGAGCCACGGCCAAGCGCGCCGCACTATCTCAAGGGGCATGATCTAGCTCTGCCCCCGGACAGTGTCCTGGAGGCCGCACACGCATCGGTTCCGACCCCTAACTCGGAGCCTATTGCGCCAATCGAGAATGAGCGGTTGGACGTCACCTCGGGGGCTGCGATCCCAAAAGCGATCGAGCCGAAAGCTAGCCCCGCACTCTGCACGACCCGTGACTCCGAGGATCCAGACTCCTCCACGGACTCCGAACCCCCCGCGCCCCTGCCAATCGAATCCGATTGGGCGCCGATAATGGAGTTCACCACCGCAGACATCTTTCAGCATTCGCCTTTTGGCGACATCCCGAATTCTCTTAAGTCTCTCTATTTATCAGGAGAGCCCTGGTCGGACTACGGTCAGCGAGGGTGGGTTACGGATGATGAGGAAATTCAAAACCCACCCACCACCCACTTTGTAGCCACTGTCGACGATCTAACCGACATGCTTGACTTCAGCTCCGAAGACATCGACGGCATGGACGACGATGTAGGAGACGAACAGGAACCAACACCTGTAGGGCGCTGGAAGGCCACCTCGTCGTATGACATATATATGGTGGATACTCGAAAAGATGGAGATGGCGATGGAACAGTGGGGGATGACGCCCCCAAGAAACAACCAAAGCGCCGGCGTCAGCGGCGCCGCTCTAAATCCCGCCAAAGCAAAAACGGTGATTCTGGCACGGGAGATAATACTACCCTGGATAGCACCGAAGAACACCCACCTCAGCAAGATTCGGCACAGGAAGATGGAAAAGCCAGCCCTCATGAGAGAGGGTAGACCGAGAGGTCGAGGATGATAACTATACGCCTCCCTCCGAAGACGAGGCAAGCCTCGATGATGATGAATTCGTCATACCATCAGACCCCGCCGAACAAGAGCGTTTTAAACGCAGGCTTTTAGCCACGGCAAGCAGCCTCAAGAAAAAGCAGCAACAGCTTAGAGCTGCCCAAGATTTTCTAGCTGACAGATGGACTGAAGTCCTTGCGGCCGAAGAGTATGAACTCATACGCCCCTCCAAGAGTTACTGGAAGCGCAGGCCGCTACCCCGATCAGAGGAGGAAGCACCTACATCACCAGCGCATGACATGGCAGACCGGCCACCTCGCGACTGCGACAGAGAGGCCTCTCGGCCCTCCACCCAAGCCATGCCCCGACGCCACTCAACTAAGGCACGGGAAAATGCGCCCGACCTGCGAGACATACTGGAGGATAAGGCAAGACAAACAAGACCGATCTACGGATCGCGTAGGCGCCCTACGGCATGTGACAATGATCTTCACTCTGGATACAACAAATCCGGCCGGGCCGAACACAACAGACATAGCTCTTCTGAGCTGCGTCGTGATATAGCCCAGTACAGAGGCGCCGCACACCCGCTATGCTTCACGAATGAAGTAATGGATCATAAAATCCCAGAGGGTTTCAAACCCGTAAACATCGAATCATACGATGGCACAACAGATCCGGCGGTATGGATCGAGGATTATCTCCTTCACATCCACATGGCACGCGGCGATGATCTACATGCCATCAAATACCTCCCGCTCAAACTTAAAGGACCGTCCCGGCATTGGCTTAACAGCTTGCCAGCAGACTCAATCGGTTCTTGGGAGGACCTGGAAGCCGCATTCCTCGACAACTTCCAGGGCACTTACGTGCGACCACCGGATGCCGACGACTTAAGCCACATAATTCAGCAGCCAGAGGAATTGGCCAGACAATTCTGGACATGGTTCCTAACAAAGAAAAACCAGATAGTCGACTGTCCGGACGCAGAGGCCCTAGCAGCGTTCAAGCATAACATCCGCGACGAGTGGCTTGCCCGGCACCTGGGACAGGAAAAGCCGAAATCCATGGCAGCCCTCACGACACTCATGACCCGCTTTTGCACGGGAGAAGACAACTGGCTAGCTTGCAGTAACAACTTATCAAAGAACCCTGGTAATTCGGATACCAAGGACAAAAGTGGTAGGACACATCGGAATAAGCAAAAACGCCACATTAACAGCGACAGCAATGAAGACACGGCAGTCAATGCCGGATTCAAAGGCTATAAATCCGGTCAGCGGAAAAAGGCATTCAAAAAGAATACTCAGGGTCCGTCTAGTTTGGACCGAATACTCGATCGCTTGTGCCAGATACATGGCACCCCCGAAAGGCCAGCCAATCACACTAACAGGGATTGTTGGGTGTTTAAGCAGACAGGCAAGTTAAGGGCCGAAAACAGAGACAAGGGGCTGCACAGCGATGACGAGGAGCCCAAGCTGCCGAACGACAATGGACAGAAGGGCTTTCCCCCACAAGTGCGGATGGTGAACATGATAAACGCAACCCACATTCCCAAGCGGGAGCGGAAGCGTGTGCTACGGGACATATACGCGATGGAGCCAGCCGCCCCAAAGTTCAACCCATGGTCCTCCTGCCCGATCACTTTTGATCGAAGGGACCATCCCACTAGCATCCGTCATGGCGGCTTCGCCGCATTGGTTCTCGACCCAGTCATCGACGGATTTCATCTCACAAGTGTCCTCATGGACGGTGGCAGTAGCCTGAACCTGCTTTATCAGGATACAGTGCGGAAAATGGGCATAGATCCCTCAAGGATTAAGCCCACAAGAACGACCTTTAAAGGCGTTATACCATGTGTAGAAGCCAACTGTACAGGCTCAGTAACACTTGACGTGGTCTTTGGATCCCTGGACAATTTCTGAAGCGAATAGTTAATCTTCGATATAGTCCCGTTTCAAAGTGGCTATCACGCCCTGCTCGGACGAACTGCATTCGCAAAGTTCAATGCGTGCCGCACTACGCATATCTCAAGCTCAAGATGCCAGGCCCTCGAGGAGTAATTACGGTCAACGGAAACACCGAACGCTCCCTCCGTATGGAGGAGCATACGGCGGCTCTCGCAGCGGAGGTACAAAGTAGCCTTCTCAGGCAATTCTCCAGTCCGGCTATTAAAAAGCCAGACACTGCCAAGCGCGCCCGGAGTAACCCATAACAGGACCGCCTGGCACACTCTGAGCAAGAGTATCAATGCGGCCCCAACCCGAGCTTACGCGACATAGCGAAACCAGTACCTCACGTACATAACTACGCCCTTGAAATACCATGGGCACAGGGGAAGGGGCACAATAACGGCACGCCCAAAATACGGCTTAAAACGTACTAGGGGCTGCCAAATTCCTTTTTTTAATTTTTCTTACTTTCAGGACTCCATACTTCGGACGACCTGTTCGACAATTCGACTGCCGCACAAACGATGCAAGATCCAGGGAGGCAGACAAGCCATGCCGCATTATGGAACTCCCAGGTGGTCTCTGTTACGAGCGGTATACCTGTTTTAAATACAATTCCGCGGCCTGCCCCTGGTCAGGACATACTGAATAGTTCAATATCTTTTGCTTACCGCACTATTTGTAATGTTCGGCTTTGATAAATAGCCTCTCTATAAACAATGCTTAGCTTCTTGTCTATTTTTTGCATTATCTTCTTTTCACATTTATGTTTATTAAATGACATGATTGCACCCGTACACCATGGTACGGCAAACATGCCAGGGGCTTCAGTACCCCTCATAATGGTGTGAGAAGTCCGTACACTTTCACAAGTGCGGCACCCCGAACTTATAGCACTATATGCATCGGCTCCGAATCATGATTTGGGTCAATAGTTGGGTTTGCCCGGCTCCTATGTTTTGGTGCCTTACGTTCCGCTCTATCGGCTAAGGTAGCACTAGGAGAACCACTGCGATTGTGCCCCGGTTCAGCTGGGTTAAGCACCTCAGTGGAGAAAGCTAAAACTGATTGTCATGATGAGGCGAGAGACCGGTCGCTGTTCGAGATGTTTTTCGAGTCCCTAAAGACTTATGCCGCTTCGAGCGAGGAGCTGGCTTTGTCCGGCCAAGGCGTGGATAGCGCCCCGAACTCGGTCTTCCAAACTAGGGGCTTCACCGAAATTTAAAATTATAGAATTCTATGGCTAAGTGAGAGTGTTCAAGCATTATAGTCCGATTGCCTGGTTCGTTGTGCTGAGCGCCTCCCTCGAAGGACCCAACTATGGGAAAAAGAGCGCTCCGGTTTATCCCGAACACCCCAGCACTAGTGGCATGGGGGCAGAAGCCGACGACTGGCCATCTCTCAATTTTTTGATAAATGGCCGCACAGAAAGTAATATTTTTAATTCAATAAGCATTGCTTAGCGCATATGAACAAGTTTTCAGCGCATAGGATAAACACGAGCGAGTTCATTCAAAAATCACATCCTTGGTACATTCATCCGCCACAAGGCGGGCACCTGCAAGAACATCCTTGTAGTAGTTCTCGGGCTTGCGATGCTCCTTCCCCGGCGGCGGTTCGTCCTTCACAAGCTTCTCACCGTCCAGCTTACCCCAGTGCACCTTTGCACGGGCAAGGGCCCGACGGGCACCTTCGATGCAGATGGAGCGCTTGATGACCTCGAGCCTCGGACAGGCCTCCACCAGCCGCCGCACCAGCCCGAAATAGCTCCCAGGCAGGGCCTCTTCGGGCCACAGCCGAACTATGAAGCCCTTCATGGCCTATTCGGCCACCTTGTGGAGCTCGACCAGCTGTTTCAGCTGGTCTCTCAAAGGCACAGGGTGTCCGGCCTCAGAATACTGAGACCAGAACACCTTCTCCGTCGAGCTGCCCTCTTTAGCTCGGTAGAATGCGGCGGCGTCGGATACGCTGCGGGGAAGATCTGCGAATGCCCCTGGAGAGCTCCGGATTCGGGTAAGTAACAAGTAGTTTACTTTTATATTTCTGCTTTGCATGAAGAATGCCTTACCCGCTGCTATCTTCCTCATCTCCTCCAACTCTTGGAGGGCCTTTTGGGCTTCGGCCTTGGCAGATTTGGCAGTCTTAAGGGTCGTCGTGAGCTCGGATGCTTGCGCCTTTGACTCAAGCTCCAAACTCTCATGTTTTTTCATGAGAGCCTGAAGCTCTTGCTGCACCTCGCTGACCTGAGCCCCAAGTCTGTCTCGCTCGGTGCGCTCCACGGCCATTTTCTTTTCGGCCTCAGACAGCGCCTGCTTAAGGGTCGCCACCTCAGTCGTGGCCCCTACAATAAGCAGTACAATCCTTTTATTTTTTTGCAATCACGCCTTTTTATAGGCACTTTTTCTACAAGGTATTTCTTACCTTCTCTCTCCTTGAGCCGCCGCTTGGCAAGGCCGAGCTCTCGCTCGGACCGCTCGAGGTCCTGCTTCAAGACACCCACCTCCGCAGTCAGTGCGGCGGTGGATAGCAGCGAAGCCTACATACGCATATTGACTCTTTTTTGTTAGACTCCTGCGATATTTAATAGATCCTCTATTCGGCTTTTCTTTCCGAATGCCAAACAGAGCATCAGGGGCTACTGTCTATGCGGTAATATTTTTACATATTTTTACTTACCTCGAAGCCTGTTAGAAGGCTAGTGCAAGCTTCAGTCAGTCCGCTCTTGGTGGACTGAACCTTCTGGATCACCATACTCATAATAGTACGGTGCCCCTCGTCGATGGAGGCGCCGTCAAGCACCTCCAGCAGATTGTCCGGCACCCGCGGTTGGACGGAGGCCGCCGGCTCAGAAGGCTTGCTCCTCTTGGAAGGAGTTCGCCTACCGCAGTCCGGAACTGTGGAAGATTCTGGCGCGATGTCCGGCACAAAGCCGGACTTGGAGCCCTGGGGGGCCTTATACCCTTCACTCCTGGAGTCCGGGAGGTTGCCTTGCGGCTCCTCCGGGACCACCTCCTCCTGCCCCGGAGCTTGTCGCGACGCCACTTCGGCGCCGTCTGCAGTGCGGGGGGAGACAGTGGGCGGAACTGAGTTCACGTCCGATGAGTCCAGGGAGCCGCCCGACGATTCGTCAAATTCGGCCCGGGGCGGGCTGCATAATTACATTCGACATTAGGGAAAGCTGTGCAACAAAGGAACATCATGAGTTATTCTGATATCCGAACTTACGATTTCACCGGACGCTTGGCCCTGTTTGGCCACTCCTCTTTGCCCTCTTCGGCGTTGGGGGCGTAGTGCGGCGGAGGGGTCTTCCTTTTCCTAGACCCCTCGGCCTCCCGCGTTGGGGCGGCCTTCCTCTTCTCTCCTCCCTCCGCCGAGGGGGGGAGTTTTCTTCTTCCTCCTCCTCGTTTTCGCGGGAGGAGGGCGTCTCGGACTCGTCAGATGACGAGTCCGACACCACCACGTTGTGGGCACTCTTTCAAGTCTCCGTGGTCTTCTTCTTCTTGGCCTTCTTCTCCGGCACCACATAAGGCGCTGGAACCAGCAGCTTCACTAGTAGAGCTAGGGTTGGGTCTTCAGGCAACGGAGCCGTACAGTTAATCGGTCCGGATATCGCTCGCCAAGCCTGTCAAAGGTAAGGGAGTCTAGATCCCGCAAAGAGTCAAACTATGAAAAAAGCTTAACATCCTGTAAAAGGTGAAGATAGCTTACCTCGCTAGCGTGACGCTGTGAGCTGTATCCGCGGTCCTCGGAAGCGGATGCGGGAGCCCCGGCGCCCTTGAATAGCACCTTCCAGGCATCTTCGTACGTCGTGTCGAAGAGCCTGCTAAGGGTTTGGTGTTGCGCCGGGTCGAACTCCCATAGATTAAAATCCCGTTGTTGGCACGGGAGGATCCGGCGGACGAGCATAACCTGGATTACATTAACAAGCCGGATTGGCTTGTTCACCAGGGACTGGATGCATGTTTGCAATCCGGTCACCTCTTTTTCGTCACCCCACGACAGGCCAGTCTCTTTCCAGGACATAAGCCGCGTGGGGGGTCCGGATCGAAACTCGAGGGCTGCGATCCAGTTCAGATCGCGTGGCTCGGTGATGTAAAACCACCCGGATTGCCACCCCTTTAGGGTCTCCACAAAAGAGCCCTCGAACCATAGGACGTTGGCCATCTTGCCCGCCATGGTGCCTCCGCACTTCGCCTGGCTGCCGCGCACCACCTTGGGCTTGACGTTGAAGGTCTTGAGCTAGAGGCCGAAATGAGGGCGGACGCGGAGGAAAGCCTCGCACATGACGATAAACGCCGAGATGTTGAGGATGAAGTTCGGGGCCAGATCATGGAAATCCAGGCCGTAGTAGAACATGAGCCCCCGCACAAATGGGTGGAGTGGAAAACCCAGTCCGCGAAGGAAGTGGGGAAGAAATACTACCCTCTCATGGGGCCTTGGGGTGGGGAGAAGTTGCCCCTTTTCGGGAAGCCGGTGCGCGATGTCCTTAGAAAGGTATCTGGCCTTCCTTAGCTTCTTGACTTGGCCCTCCGTAGCGGAGGAGACCATCCACTTGCCTCCCGCTCCAGACATTGCTGGAGAAGGTTGAGGTGGGAAGTGCGGGCTTGGGCGCTGGAGCTCGGGTGCGCAGGAGATGGTTAGGCAAAGGAGGAAGAAGGCGTAGGTAAAAAGGTGGATCCTTATCCCCTTATATGGGCGGATGCGGTTGTACGTCCCCACCAGCCTAGTAAAACTCGCTTGCCTCCCAAGCGCCGTGATAAATGGCGCGGTTGGGTTACCCACGTCCGTTTGATGAGAATCCCGTAAAGGGGGTACACGATCTCTGCTTTGACAAGACGTGCCAAGGAAACCGCCTCACAAAACATGCTGAGGTGGAAAAGTGAAAACGATTCGAGTAAAGGACTTGGCTGTAGTGTGATGACGCACTGCGGAATACATCAGCAGATTTGATTTGTGTTAATATTATTCTCTCTATGGCAATATGTGGAAGCTTATTTTGCAGAGCCGGACACTACTCTTGGTGTTTACAATCTTCTATGAAGGACTTGGAGGAGGAACCCGCCTTGCAATGCCGAAGACAATTTGCGTGCCGGACTCGTCATCATTGAAGCCTAGTTCAGGGGCTACTGAGGGAGTCCTGGATTAGGGGGTGTCCGGATAGCCGGACTATAACCGTTGGCCGGACTCCTGGACTATGAAGATACGAGATTGAAGACTTCGTCCCGTGTCGAGATGGCACTTTCCTTGGCGTGGCAGGCAAGCTTGGCGATGTGGATATTCAAGATCTCCTACCATTGTAACCGACTCTATGTAACCCTAACCCTATCCGGTGTCTATATAAACCGGAGGGTTGTAGTCCGTAGGCAATCAACTCCATATACAACAATCATACCATAGGCTAGCTTCTCGGGTTTAGCCTCCTTGATCTCGTGGTAGATCTACTCTTGTACTACCTATATCATCAATATTAATCAAGCAGGACGTAGGGTTTTACCTCCATCAAGAGGGCCCGAACCTGGGTAAAACATCGTGTTCCCTGCCTCCTGTTACCATCCAGCCTAGACCCACAGTTCAGGACCCACTACCCGAGATCCGCCGGTTTTGACACCAACAATGACCATACCCTCGAAATCACTTCTATCTTTGCTTGCTAGTTGCTCGCTCTTTTGCTATGCCTATGCGACGATACCTACCACTTGCTTATCAAGCCTCCCATATTTCCATGTTCAGCCTCTAACCCACCTTGTCCTAGCAAACCGTTGTTTGGCTATGTTACCGCTTTGCTCAGCCCCTCTTATAGTGTTTTTAGTTGTAGGTGAAGATTGAAGTTTGTTCCTTGTTGGAACATGGAGATGTTGTTCCTTGTTGGAACATGTTTACTTGTTGGGTTATCACAATATCTCTTATTTAATTAATGCATCTATATACTTGGTAAAGGGTGGAAGGCTCGGTCTTATGCCTGGTGTTTTGTTCCACTCTTGCCGCCCTAGTTTCCTTCATATCGGTGTTATGTTCCTGGATTTTGCGTTCCTTATGCGGTTGGGTTATAATGGGAACCCCTTGACAGTTCGCCTTGAATAAAACTCCTTCAGCAAGGCCCAACATTGGTTTTACCATTCGCCACCTAGCCTTTTCTTTCCCTTGGGTTCTGCAGACTCAAGGGTCATCTTTATTAAAAAACCCGGGCCGGTGGTCCTCTGAGTGTTGGTCCAACCTGTCAGCTGCCGGTGGCCACCAGGGGCAACTCTGGGCTGGCCTACCGGAACCTTGGACAATCCAGTGTGCCCTGAGAAAGAGATATGTGCAGCTCCTATCGGGATTTGTCGGCACATTCGGGTGGCTTTGCTGGTCTTGTTTTACCGTTGTCGAAATGTCTTGTAACCGGGATTCCGAGTCTGATCGGGTCTTCCCACTAGAAGGAATATCCTTCGTGACCGTGAGAGCTTGTGATGGGCTAAGTTGGGACACCCCTGCAGGGATTTGAACTTTCGAAAGCCGTGCCCGCGGTTATGGGCAGATGGGAATTTGTTAATGTCCGGTTGTAGAAAACCTGAAGTTGACCTTAATTAAAATGCATCAACCGCGTGCGTAACCATGATGGTCTCTTCTCGGCGGAGTCCGGGAAGTGAACACGGTGTTGGAGTTATGCTTGACGTAGGTTGCTCTAGGATCACTTCTTGATCATAGATTTTCGACCGTGCTTTTGCCTTCTCTTCTCGCTCTCTTTTGCGAATAGGTTAGCCACCATATATGCTAGTCGCTTGCTGCAGCTCCACCTCGTACCTTTACCTTACACATAAGCTTAAATAGTCTTGATCACGAGGGTGTGAGATTGTTGAGTCCCTGTGACTCACAGATACTTCCAAAACCAGCTTGTAGGTGCCGTTGAACCATGCAGATGACACAACCAAGCTCAAGGAGGAGCTTTATGAAGATCTTGCCCTCTATATTGTTTCGTTCTAGTTGATCAGTAGTGGAGCCCAGTTGGGGTCGATCGGGGATCTGTGTAGCATTTGGGGTAGTCTTATTTTATTTTGGTTCCATAGTCGGACCTTGATTGTATCTGGTTGATGTAATGCTTTATTCATGTAATTGTGTGAAGTGGCGATTGTAAGCCAACTATCCCTTATGTATTACATGGGTTGTGTGAAGATTACCTCACTTGCGACATTGCTTTCAATGTGGTTATGCCTCTAAGTCGTGCTTCGACACGTGGGAGATATAGCCGCATCGAGGGCGTTACAAGTTGGTAATCAGAGCCTTCCACGACCTTAGGAGCCCCCTGCTTGATCGAATCGCTGGCGTTGTTGAGTCTAGAAAATGTTTTGAGTCATTTAGGATTATATATATCGGAGAGTAGGATTCTTTTTACTCCTCAGTCCCTTCGTCGCTCTGGTGAGACATCCTGACGTAGAGTTTTGACTCTTCTCTTCTTAAATTTCACTAAAAAAAATTTAGGATCACGCGGGTATCTTGGGATCGTTCCGATGGTTTTGTGACGAGAACATTGTTCTTGGTGCCTCCTGACATTTAGGGGTTGTGGCAGTGTCCCGGGGAGTTGAGCTCCGAGGTGTTATCGTCACAATTTTATCGTTGCAGTTCTGGAATACCTGAGTTTAGTTTCGCCGACATCGAAAATCTCTTTTATGCAGTTGTTGGTGACATAACCTCAACGCCACCCAGTACTGGGGCGGGAGTTCCGGAGTATTGCCATAACTCGTATAACGGATGCCTTTCGAAGGTTGGGGTAAACGATTTCCGAAGGTTTCTTGGTTATGTGTTGAAGGATGGATACAGCTGGATGTAGGATTTGTGTAGTTTTGGGTGAGATATTATGCTTCCCCTGTATCCCCAACACCTGATTGCATAACCGGAAAATTTCGGGAGTTTATAAGTGGGAACTTAAGTAGCTCTTAGGATATCTTTCCGTCAGATGTATGATATGAAATTGGGGTTCGACGTCTAGTGGTCCGCCTATTCACGGTTGGTTTTACAGTGGTCTCGTTGTGTCTTAAAGAGTCGTTGGCTATGCCGACTCGGGGACGCTTCATATGTCATGTGCACTGCCTTGTACATGATGGTGTTGTACGATCGAGCCCGTGTAGGCCCCACCACGAAAACTTCGGACGAAATCTCTATCATATGTTTGTTCCATCTTATTTTGCAAGCCAATCCTTTGTTTTGTTTTGAGTTGTGGTATTCGAGTTGCTTCAATGTCAAGTGTTGATTCCATACCTTTCCTAAACGGTGTTCTCATACTCCGATGTGAATACCAATCCTTCTTGATAATCGAGTTTGTCATTTCAATTTCTTTTCAACCGGCGTGTTTCTCTTCAAGTGGATCTGATCATTTCAACAACCGCAAGATCAAGTATCAGTTCTTCTCAACGGTGTTTGTTTCATCCATCTCCAAGTTGCCTTTGTTTTTCCCGCCCACCCACCCTTTTCCTTCAAGGACTCAGATTTTTTATTCAAGTATCCTTTTATTCTTGTGAAGTCTCTCCATCTTTTTCCATCAATATTCTTATCCGGTGATTCTCATGAAGATCCTAACGGAACCTCAAGTTCGTCATTCCTCATTCTTTTTCTTCTCTGGTGGAACCAATTCAATCTTTGTTGATCATATTCTTTCCTCGTTTCAAATACCTTCTCTTGCCGGTGCTCCTCATATTCATCCACTTCTCGCTATTCAATTGTTCCAGAGTGTTCAAGATATCTCGAGTCTGTTATCTCTTTCAAGTCATTTAATTCAACCGGTGCAACCTCTCTTCTAAATCATTTCAACGGTGTTTCTTTTCAGTGGGCCCTAACCCACAGGTCTTTTCCCAGGATCTTACCTGACTCTTCTTATTCTCCCGGGGTTATTCTCAAATCTTCTAAAGTTTGACGTAAGAATGAATTATCATCAATCAAATGACTTTCTCCAAGATCTTTCAAATTCTTTTCATCGTTGGCTCAACCTTTACATTCTTCATTCCGGAATGCCTCAATAATTCATGGTGGTGTTTCTCATCATCATTCTCTCCGTTTGAAGACCGAAGAAGAGCTTTACCTCCATATCTTATCCGTTCTCTCAGAGATTCGCGATTCTAGCTTGTTGCCATCCTCTCATAATTATTTTCGACTGTGGGAATTCTTTTCACCCATCCGGTGCAAATTCAGGAGTCTTTTCAGTTTGATTCTCCGGAGGCCATCATATCATTATTACTCATTTCAGCTGGCAGCTCACATTCTCCAAATCTTACCGGTGCATCATTCAAATATTCTCTATGAAGTTCGTGAACTATTCGTCCTCTTGTATCTAAATTCCATCAAGTATCTTCATTCATTTGCTAATTCTTCCCGGTGTTTTCTTTATCTTCTCTTCGTTCATTTTTAATTCTTACGGCGGTTCGTTCAAGAGTTCTCTTCCTTTGTTACCATATCAATTCATTCGTTGGTTTCAAATCCTACCGGTGGTTCGTTGGAGACCTTCCCAGGTTGTGCTATGTCTATCGTAATCCTTTCTACGAGAATAAGTGGTTTACCAAATCCGTTTGCTCGACATCAATTTAAATTGATGAAGGATAAGCATAATGTAATTCTTATTCTTGCCTCTTTCAAGTGATTTAATTCTTTATTCCGGAGGCTCATCAAATTCCTGATTTCAGTTGTTTCATCTTCTCTTTTTCCCGGAGTTCCAACTTCTTCCAATTATTTCACCATGGAGATCCATCTAATCATTGCAAGTCCTCACCTTGTGTTTTCAACTTCTCTTTTCCTTTCGTGTGATTATTCTTTTGTTACCGGAGTTCTTCATGGAGGCGCTACATGATGGTTCATAAAGGATTTAATTCATTCTCTAAATGTTCATCAAGTTTCTTTTCAGAGAAGCTCAAGTTTTCTTCATCTGGCAATCCGGAGTGCAATTCCTTCTACCGTATCATTGGAGGTGGTATTATGTCATTCTTGATAATTTGAGTTCATGTTTCATGATTCACATGTTGTTAAGAATGAGGTATTTAAAATCCATCAATCTCGTCATTGGAGTCATCTGGGGTTATATTTTCACCTAAAGCTTTCCCTAAGGATCGTTGCTATTTATGGTTTTTATAAATGACCCAAGTTCTTCTTTTATCCTTCTGGTGAATAAGTTTCTCGTCTCCTTCTTGTTATCAAGCCAATCTATTGTTTCGTTAGTGGCAGAATTTCACCTCATAGTTTTGAGATGTTTTCCATAAGCCCACTACAAGTTTACTCTTTTCGTTGTTGGTTTTCCAACAACTCCGTTCGACCCTTCTCCTAAAGATGCCTCTTCAAGCTCTTTTGTGGCATAAGATGGAATTTTCTTCTCCATTCTCCTATTTCAATTATCTATCTTCTATTCTTTCGTATCGGAGGCATTGCGATGTTGTTCTTTTCACTCATCATCTCGGTTTGTCAAGATCATGTTCAATTTCTTCCATTTACAGTCAAAGTGTTGTCCAAATTATATCAGTCTTATTCCTTCTCTATCTTGTTTAACCGGAGTGTCGTGTCCTCTGCTCAAGTTATTTTCTTTGTATCAAGTCTTGCATAACTTTTCAACCGGAGTGCTGTCCGAATTTGTTCTTCCTTGTTCCTCTTTCCTCACGGAGTGCTTTAAACTTTGTTCTTCTCCATTGTATTCTTTTATCGAAATGACTTAACCTCGCAAGGTTCTTTGGTTTCACTCGTTTGTCAAAGAAGCAACTTAGTTTTACCCCTTCTCTTTCTCTTCCGTTTTTCCCTCCGGTGCCATTCTAGATCTCGGGACGAGATCCTCTCGTAGTGGTGGAGTGTTGTAACGACCCGAGACCGATGTGCCAGGTGTCCTCCAGTTATTCGCTGTCTTTGCCATGTCATTCCCTTGCGTGTTAAAACTTTGTTATGTCATCATGTGCACTGCATCATCATGTTTTTGAAACTTGCATCCGTCCGGGTTCCCTCAGTTCCGTCCGTTGTCCGTTCTGAGTCCAGACACACTTGCACGCGCCCGCGGCACGTCCGAAATATTATTTTATAAGTGGCCGGAAAATGTTCTCGGTATGGGTTGAAAGTTGGCATGCGGTGTTGTTATGTTGTTAGTAGGTCGCCTGCCAAGTTTCATCGCATTCGGAGTCCGTTTGGTAGCCCAACCGTTAAACTATAGCGGCAATATAGCCGATCTAACGTCGGACGTTTTCGGTCTTCGGAAACACACGCCGGGCTTCTCTCTCTTCTCTCCTCTCAGCCTGAGGCCTTCTGCACAGCCCACAAGCTCCAACCTACCCCTCTTGCACAGTGCACCGACCACTCACGTGCGCGTCCGAAGCTGTCCCGGACCCGACCCGGACAGTCGTCACCGTTGTGTCCGGATCATCCCCAAACATCTACAAAATATCACCGTTTTATTATTTGGACTCCCTAGCCTATTCTTTCTAAACCGCCCGATTTTGATCGGATGATCCAAACTCCCCCTTTTCCTTATATTTATAGACCACCACCTACCAAATCAACCTAACCCTAAAATCTAGGAGCCTTGTGCCTCCGCCGCCACCTACCTGCCTTTTCCTCTCTCTCGGGATCCATCTCGTCGCCACTTGGTCTCTCCTTGGATCCAGTGCCGACCAATCCCCACCGGAATCCATTCGATCCAATCCATGCACCGATCTATCCAACCACCACAACCCACGCAGAACCCCTGTTCCCCTCATCGTGAGCCAGGGAGAGAAGCTCCCTGTCGCCTCCTGCCTCATGTCGTCCCCGCTGCCCCGGCAAACCACATCTCCAACGACCATTACCAGATGAGCGTCGCCCCCTTCTTCTCCTTCCCGTGCTCCTCCCGTTTCTCCCTCTCTCATCTCTCTCTGTTCTCCTTTCTCTGTCGACAGGAGCACCCCGCGCCATGGCCCCCGCCGTCAAGCCGCCCCGACCCGCAAGGCCTCCTCCCTGTTTTCTCACTGTTTTTCTCTTCTCCTGCTACTAATCGCGTGGTCACCGTGTTTTCTCCTGCAAGGACTGCGCCACCAATTCAAGAACGTCGTCGATCTCGTCAACTCTCCTTGCTGCTCGATCTGACCGCAACCAGCGTCAAGAACCTGCGTTCCCAGTCTCATCTCCGGCCTCCCTCGTTTTTCCCACGTCACTGGAGATCGCGCCAAGTACAGCGCCACCTCGTTCCCCTGCAGGAGCCGCGCCTGTCTGTTGCTGCTCGTCTTCATCGAGCCGGCCAAGTCCAAGGAAACGCCATGGCCGGCCCTCTCCTCCACACGGGTCCTGGACCCCTGCGCCCTGTCACCGGCGTCCAGCGCCGCCATAGATTCACGCCAAGCGTTCCTCACCGCCGCCCCGTTTCTGCCGCTGCTACCTGCGTCCTCTGCTTCTACCAGGACACCGCCGCCTTGGCCTCCAGCTCCGCCCGGCCGCTTTCCTTCCTTGCTGGTTGGAGCGGCCACTGCATCGCCTGGAGTCGTCGCGTCCAAGTCCCTCGATCCCCGACCAGAGCCCACCTCCTTGCTGTTCCCGGTGTCGTTACGCACCTACTCCCACTGCTTCAAGGATGAGGACGACCAGCGACCAGTGCCCGCGTGGACTCCCTTCGTTTTGACCGAGCAGCCTCGCTACCCGCCTGGGCTGCCTCCCTTCTAGCGCCAAGGCACAGCGCTCGGCCTCCCAGCCTAGGCGCTTCCTTCCCCTGCCAGCCTCTGCAACAGCCGGCCTGCTAAGGCCCAATGTGAGCAGCTCCCTAGCTCTGTTCCAGATCCAGCCCGTTATGTTTTTTTTCGTCCAGCGATTTTCCTTTTATTTCAGGTTTTACAGTTTTTCAGTATAGCCCCTAAACATCATGCATTTTATAACTCTCCAACCGTGCATCGGATTAAAACAAACTTAATATGAAACTTGCTTAGAATTTCATCTAGTTTAATAATATGCAACTTTCATCTATGTTTAAAATGTTTAAAAAGCTTTTTGTTTAAATTTGCTTAAATAACTTGCTAAAACGGTTTAATTCATAACTAAATAACCGTAACTCGGTTTTGTAACAAACTTTATATGTAAATGGGGTAGAAAAATGTCTAGTTTAACATGGTGTACTCACTTTGCATGTTTAATAACTCTAAAATTGTGTTTAGGGCAGAACAGTACCAAACCTATAATATTGCACATGAGGTTTTCCGGACTTGTTGTTTGTTGTTCCGGCCTCATTTAAACTTGACTAGATAGGTAGTTTTACTTTGATTCACCCTCTTGCCATGTTTTAACAACATTTAATATTGTTGGGTACATAAACGAGATCGAACTAAATAACTTGAATGTGGTGTTTCGTCAATATGCAATGGAGTTGCATATTGAGCTCCACTTAATTTGCAGGGTTGTTTGTGCACTTTGCCATGCCATGCCTCATTAAATCGGACATGCATCATACTTGTTTGTGCATCATGCCATGACTATGTGGTGGTTGTTTACTATGTTGCTTGCTTCTTTCCGGGTTGCCTTTCTCGTGAGCTTCGGTTCTGTTCCGGAGTTGTGAGGATCCGTTGACTACGTCCGTTTGTCTTCTTCGTGGACTCGTTCTTCTTCCTTGCGGGATTTCAGGCAAGATGACCATACCCTCGAAATCACTTCTACTTTTGCTTGCTAGTTGCTCACTCTTTTGCTATGCCTATGCTATGATACCCACTTGCTTATCATGCCTCCCATATTTCCATGTTCAGCCTCTAACCCACCTTGTCCTACCAAACCGTTGTTTGGCTATGTTACCGCTTTGCTCAGCCCCTCTTATAGCGTTGTTAGTTGCAGGTGAAGATTGAAGTTTGTTCCTTGTTGGAACATGGAGATGTTGTTCCTTGTTGGAACATGTTTACTTGTTGGGTTATCACAATATCTCTTATTTAATTAATGCATCTATATACTTGGTAAAGGGTGGAAGTCTCGGCCTTATGCTTGGTGTTTTGTTCCACTCTTGCCGCCCTAGTTTTCGTCATATCGGTGTTATGTTACCGGATTTTGCGTTCCTTACGCGGTTGGGTTATAATGGGAACCCCTTGACAGTTCACCTTGAATAAAACTCCTTCAGCAAGGCCCAACATTGGTTTTACCATTCGCCACCTAGCCTTTTATTTCCCTTGGGTTCTGCAGACTCAAGGGTCATCTTTATTTAAACCCCCGAGTCAGTGCTCCTCTGAGTGCTGGTCCAACCTGTCAGCTGCCGGTGGCCACCAGGGGCAACTCTAGGCTGGCCTACTGGAACCTTGGACAATCCGGTGTGCCCTGAGAAAGAGATATGTGCAGCTCCTATCGGGATTTGTCGGCACATTCGGGTGGCTTTACTGGTCTTGTTTTACCACTGTCGAAATGTCTTGTAACAGGGATTCCGAGTCTGATCGGGTCTTCCCGCTAGAAGGAATATCCTTCGTTGACCATGAGAGCTTGTGATGGGCTAAGTTGGGCAAGAGAGGTCGAGTTCATACCAGCTTTGTAACACCCTCGATGCGGCTATATCTCCCACGTGTCAAAGCATGACTTAGAGGCATAACCGCATTGAAAACAATGTCGCAAGTGAGGTAATCTTCACACAACTCATGTAATACATAAGGGAAAGAGATACATAGTTGGCTTACAATCGCCACTTCACACAATTACATGAATAAAGCATTACATCAACCAGATACAATCAAGGTCCGACTACGGAACCAAAATAAAAGAAGACTACCCCAAATGCTACACAGATCCCCGATCGACCCCAACTGGGCTCCACTACTGATCAACTAGAACGAAACAACACAAAGGGCAAGATCTTCATCAAGCTCCTCCTTGAGCTTGGTTGCGTCATCTGCATGGTTCAACGGCACCTGCAAGCTGGTTTTGGAAGTACCTGTGAGTCACGGGGACTCAGCAATCTCACACCCTCGCGATTAAGACTATTTAAGATTATGGGTAAGGTAAAGGTATGAGGTGGAGCTGCAGCAAGCGACTAGCATATATGGTGGCTAACCTATTCGCAAAAGAGAGCGAGAAGAGAAGGCAAAAGCATGGTCGAGAATCTATGATCAAGAAGTGATCCTAGAGCAACCTATGTCAAGCATAACTCCAACACCGTGTTCACTTCCCGGACTCCTCCGAGAAGAGACCATCACGGTTACGCACGCGGTTGATGCATTTTAATTAAGGTCAACTTCAAGTTTTCTACAACCGGACATTAACAAATTCCCATCTGCCCATAACCGCGGGCACGGCTTTCGAAAGTTCAAATCCCTGCAGGGGTGTGTTTTTGTAAATATGATTAGTTCAGCGTTCTTGATTCAGCCTATTATGAATAAACATGTTTGCAATGACAATTAGAGATTATAGTTTCTTATGCCATGCTTAATTAGCTAGGATCTTATAATGGTTTACCTTGCATGCCAACATGCTATTAAAATGGTTGAGATGTGGTATGATAGGGTGGTATCCTCTTTTGAATGATTCGAGTGGCTTGACTTGGCACATGTTCACACATGTAGTTGAAACAAAATCAACATAGCCTCTACGATATTTATGTTCATGGTGCATTATATCCTACTCAAGCTTGCATTCGGTGTTGATTAATTTTAATGCATGTTCATGACTGTTGTCGCTCTCTAGCTGATCGCTTCCCAGTCTTTTGCTAGCCTTCACCTGTACTAAGCGGGAATACTGCTTCTGCATCCAATTCTATAAACCCCAAAGTTGTTCCATATGAGTCCAGCATACCTACCTATATACAGTATCTACTTGCCATCCCAAGTAAATTTGTATGTGCCAAACTCTAAACCTTCAAATAAACATTCTGTTTTGTATGCTCGAATAGCTCATGTATCAACTAGGGCTGTCCGTATCTTCCATGTTAGGCGGGTTATTCTCAAGAGGAGTGGACTCCGCTCCTCACTCACAAGAAAATGACTGGTCACCGAGATGCCCAGTCTCATGCTTTATGCAAATCAAATCAAAATAATTGCAAACAAAACTCCCCCGGGACTGCTGTTAGTTGGAGGCACTCGTTGTTTCGAGGAAGCCATGGATTTATGCTTGTTGGTGGAGGGGGAGTATAAACTTTACCATTCTGTTTGGGAACCGCCTATAATGTGTGTAGCATGGAAGATATCAAGATCTCTCGGTTGTTATGTTGACAATGAAAGTATACCGCTCAAAATATTATTCATATCTATTTCAAAACCAAGCTCTGGCACCTCTATAAATCCTTGCTTCCCTCTGCGAAGGGCCTATCAATTTACTTTTATGCCAAGTCATCATCCTCTTATTAAAAAGCACCAGTTGGAGAGCACCATTGTCATTTGCATTCATTACTGTTAGTTTTCATTGAGTATGACTTGATTGGGTCTCTTTTACCATGAATTACAATGTCTAGTCAGTCCTTGATCTTTAAAGGTGCTCTGCATTTATGTTTTGCGGTCTCAAAAAGGGCTAGCGGGATACCATCCTGTTATATCATATTATGATTGTTTTGAGAAAGTGTTGTCATCCGAGATTTATTATTATTGCTCGCTAGTTGATTATGTCATTGATATGAGTAAACATGAGACCTAAGTGTTATTGTCAATATGGTTAGTTCATAATCTTTGCCGAAAACCTGAATGCTGGCTTTATATATTTATGACAACAAGAGCAAACATAGTTTTTAAAAGTTTTTCTTTATCACTTTCAGTTTATTAACTGAATTTCTTGAGGACAAGCAAAGGTTGAAGCTTGGGAGAGTTGATACATCTCCGTCGTATCTACTTTTCCAAACACTTTTGCCCTTGTTTTGGACTCTAACTTGCATGATTTGAATGGAACTAACCCAGACTGACGTTGTTTTCAGCAGAATTGCCATGGTGTTATTTTTGTGCAGAAATAAAAGTTCTCGGAATTACCTGAAAATCAACGGAGAATTATTTTGGAATATATAAAAAATACTTGAAGGAAGATCCAGGTTAGGGGGGCGTCCTCCTGTCCACGAGGGTGGGTGCGCGCCCTACCCCCTGGGCACGCCTCCCTGCCTCATGGGCCCCCTGACGCTCCACCGACCTCAACCCTGACTCCATATATTCACTTTCGAGGAAAAAACCAGAGAGAAGGATTCATCGCGTTTTACGATATGGAGCCGCCGCCATGCCCTAAACTCTCTCGGGAGGGCTGATCTGGAGTCCGTTCGGGGCTCCAGAGAGGGGAATCCGTCGCCATCATCATCATCAACCTTCCTCCATCACCAATTTCATGATGCTCACCCCCGTGCATGAGTAATTCCATTGTAGGCTTGCTGGACGGTGATGGGTTGGATGAGATTTATCATGTAATCGAGTTAGTTTTGTTAGGGTTTGATCCCTAGTATCCACTATGTTCTGAGATTGATGTTGCTATGACTTTGCTATGCTTAATGCTTGTCACTAGGGCCCGAGTGCCGTGATTTCAGATATGAATTTATTATGTTTTCATCAATATATGAGAGTTCTTGATCCTATCTTGCAAGTCTATAGTCACCTACTATGTGTTATGATCCGGCAACCCCGAAGTGACAATAATCGGGACCACTCCCAGTGATGACCGTAGTTTGAGGAGTTCATGTATTCACAATGTGTTAATGCTTTGGTCCGGTACTCTGTTAAAAGGAGGCCTTAATATCCCTTAGTTTCCAATAGGACCCCGGTGCCACGGGAGGGTAGGACAAAAGATGTCATGCAAGTTCTTTTCCATAAGCACGTATGACTATATTCGGAATACATGCCTACATTACATTGATGAATTGGAGCTAGTTCTGTGTCGCCCTATGTTATGACAGTTACATGATGAACCGCATCCGGCATAAGTCTCTATCACCGATCCATTGCCTACGAGCTTTCCATATATTGTTCTTCGCTTATTTACTTTTCCGTTGCTATTGTTATCATCACTATAAACACCAAAAATATTACTTTTTCTACCATTACCTTTTACCACCGTTACGACTACTATCATATTACTTTGCTACTAAATACTTTGCTGCAGATATTAAGTTATCCAGGTGTGGTTGAATTGACAACTTAGCTGCTAATACTTGTGAATATTCTTTGGCTCCCTTTGTGTCAAATCAATAAATTTGGGTTGAATACTCTACCCTCGAAAACTGTTGCGATCCCCTATACTTGTGGGTTATCATGGACAATTCATGGGACTTCAAGAACAATCTATGCCAACTATTCTTTCGCTGAAGCTTGAAGTTGGTAACTGAAAGATCTTGGATGTCGCCTAGAGGGGGGTGAATAGGCGCTTTAAAATAATTATGGTTTAGGCTTGAACAAATGCGGAATAAACCTAGCGGTTAATTTGTCAAGCACAAAACCTGCAACAACTAGGCTCACCTATGTGCACCAACAACTTAAGCTAAGCAAGATAAAATACTAAGTGATAGCAAGATATATGACAAGAAACAATATGGCTATCACAAAATAAAGTGCATAAGTAAAGAGCTTGGGTAAGAGATAACCGAGCACACGGAGACGATGATGTATCCCAAAGTTCATACCCTTCCGGATGTTAATCTCCATTTGGAGCGGTGTCGAGACACAATGCTCCCCAAGAAGCCACTAGGGCCACCGTAATATCCTCACGCCCTCGCACAATGCAAGATGGCGTGATTCCACTAAGGGACCCTTGAGGGCGGTCACCGAACCCGTACAAATGGCAACCCTTGGGGGCAGTCATCGAACCCGTACACTTTGGCAACCCTTGGGGACGGTCACCGAAACCTGTCAAAATGCTCGGGGCGATCTCCACAACCTTATTGGAGACCCCTACGCTTGCTCGGAGTTTTACATCACAATGATTGAGCTCTAAAAGCCACCAACCGTCTAGGTCACCAAGGCACCCAAGAGGAATAAGCTCAAGGGTACCAAGCACCCAAGAGTAATAAGCTTCTCTACTTGTAACTTCCGCGTATGACCATGGAGAAGTCAAACCGATGCACCAAATGCAATGGCAAGGGCACCCGAAGTGCCCAAGTCCTTCTCTCCCAAATCCCACCAAAGCAACTAATGCTAGGGAGAAAAATGAGAGGAAGAACGAAGAAGAGACCGTGAAGAACTCCAAGATCAGGATCCAAGGGTTTCCCCTCACATAGAGGAGAAAGTGATTGGCGGAAATGTGGATCTAGATCTCCTCTCCCCCCCCCCCAACACTAGCAAGAATCCATGGAGGGATTGAGAGATAGCTGCTACCTCTTGAGCATGCTTTGGTTTTCCCTTGAAGAGGAAAGGATGATGCAGCAAAGTAGCGTAAGTATTTCCATCAATTTTTGAGAACCGAGGTATCAATCCAGTAGGAGACTACACTAGTAGGAGACTTCTCTCAAGATAGCAAATATTACGGTGGGTGAACAAATTATTGTCGAGCAATTGATAGAAAAGCGCATAGTTATGAGAACATCTAGGCATGATCATAAACATAGGCATCACGTCCGTGACAAGTAGACCGAAACGATTCTCCATCTACTACTATTACCCCACACATCGACCGCTATCCAGCATGCATCTAGAGTATTAAGTACATAAGAGCAGAGTAACGCATTAGGCAACATGACATGATGTAGATGGATAAACTCAAGCAATATGATATAAACCCCATCTTTTTACCCTCGATGGCAACAATACAATACGTGCCTTGCTGCCCCTGCTGTCACTGGGAAAGGACACCACAAGATTGAACCCAAAGCTAAGCACTTCTCCCATTGCAAGAAAGATCAATCTAGTAGGCCAAACCAAACTGATAATTCGAAGATACTTGCAAAGATATTAAATCATGCATATAAGAATTCAGAGAAGAATCAAATGTTGTTCATAGATAATCTAGATCATAAATCCACAATTCATCGGATCTCGACAAACACACCACAAAAAGAATTACATCGAATAGATCTCCAAGAAGATCGAGGAGAACTTTGTATTGAGATCTAAAGAGAGAGAAGAAGACATCTAGCTAATAACTATGGGCCCGAAGGTCTGTGGTAAACTACTCACACATCGTCGGAGAGGCTATGGTGTTGATGTAGAAGCCCTCCGTGATCGAATTCCCCTCCGGCGGAGCGCCAAAAAAGGCCCCAAGATGGGATCTCACGGGTACAGAAGGTTGTGGCGGTGGAAAAGGTGTTTCGTGGCTCTCCCCGATGGTTCCAGGGTATAAGAGTATATATAGGCGAAAGAAGTAGGTCGGTGGAGCTGCAAGGGTCCCACGAGGGTGGGGGGCGCACCTACCCCCTAGACGCGCCCTCCTGCCTCATGGCTTCCTTGCCGCTTCCTTGAAGTCTACTCCAAGTCTCCTGGATTGCATCTCTTCCAAAAAAGATCCTTGCGAAGGTTTCGTTCCGTTTGGATTCCGTTTGATATTCCTTTTCTGTGAAACACCGAAATAGGCCAAAAAACGGCAATTTGCACTGGGCCTTCGGTTAATAGGTTAGTCCCAAAAATAATATAAAAGTTCATAGTAAATCCCATTAAACATCCAAAACAGATAATATAATAGCATGGAACAATAAAAAATTATAGATATGTTGGAGACGTATCAAGCATCCCCAAGCTTAATTCCTGCTCGTCCTCGAGTAGGTAAATGATAAAAACATAATTTTTGATGTGGAATGCTACCTAAAATAATTTTCAATGTAATTTTCTTTATTGTGGCATGAATGTTCAGAACCGAAAGATTCAAGACAAAAGTTTAATATTGACATCAAAATAATAATACTTCAAGCATACTAATTAAGCAATTATGTCTTCTCGAAATAACATGGCCAAAGAAAGCTTATCCCTACAAAATCATATAGTTTGGCTATGCTTCTTTTTCGTCACACAAAAATTCTCTCATCATGCACAACCCCGATGACAATCCAAGCAATTGTTTCATACTTTAGTAATCTCAAACTTTTTCAACTTTCACGCAATACATGAGCGTGAGCCATGGACATAGCACTATGGGTGGAATATAATATAATGATGGGGGTTATGTGGAGAAGACAAAAAAATAAAGTCTCACATTGACGTGGCTAATCAACGGGCTATGGAGATGCCCATCAATTGATGTCAATGCGAGGAGTAGGGTTTGCCATGCAACGGATGCACTAGAGCTATAAATGTATGAAAGCTCAACAAAAGAAACTAAGTGTGTGTGCATCCAACTTGCTTGCTCACGAAGACCTAGGGAATTTGAGTAAGCCCATTGTTGGAATATACAAGCCAAGTTCTATAATGAAAAATTCCCACTAGTATATGAAAGTGACAATATAAGAGACTCTCTATCATGAAGATCATGGTGCTACTTTGAAGCACAAGTGTGGAAAAAGGATAGTAGCATTGTCCCTTTTATTTTCCTTTTTTGGCCATTTTTTTCATTTGGCCTTCCCTCTTTTTCTTATTTTTGGGACAATGCTCTATTAATGATGATCATCACACTTCTATTTATTTACAACTCAAAGATTACAACTCGATACTAGAACAAAGTATGACTCTATATGAATGCCTCCGGCGGTGTACCGAGATGGGCAATGAATCAAGAGTAACATGTATGAAATTATGCATGGTGGCTTTTCCACAAATACGATGTCAACTACATGATCATGCAAGGCAATATGACAATGATGAAGCGTGTCATAATAAACGTAACGGTGGAAAGTTGCATGGCAATATATCTCGGAATGGCTATGGAAATGCCATAATAGGTAGGTATGGTGGCTGTTTTGAGGAAGATATAAGGAGGTTTATGTGTGATAGAGCGTATCATATCACGGGGGTTGGATGCACCGGCAAAGTTCGCACCAACTCTCAAGGTGAGAAAGGGCAATGCACGGTACCGAAGAGGCTAGCAATGATGGGAAGGTGAGAGTGCGTATAATCCATGGACTCAACATTAGTCATAAAGAACTCACATAATTATTGCAAAAATCTACAAGTCATCAAAAACCAAGCATTAAGCGCATGTTCCTAGGGGGGTAGATTGGTAGGAAAAGACCATCGCTCGTCCCCAACCGCCACTCATAAGGAGGACAATCAAAAAACACCTCATGCTTCAAATTTGTCACACAACGTTTACCATACGTGCATGCTACGAGACTTGCAAACTCTAACACAAGTATTTATCAAATTCACAACTACTCAACTAGCATGACTCTAATATTACCATCTTCACATCTCAAAACAATCATCAAGTATCAAACTTCTCATAGTTTTCAATGCACTCTATATGAAAGTTTTTATTATACCCATCTTGGTTGCCTATCATATTAAGACTAAATTTATAGCCAAAGAAAATTACCATGCTGTTCTAAAGGACTATCAAAATAATATAAGTGAAGCATGAGAGATCAATAATTTCTATAAAATAAAACCACCACCGTGCTCTAAAAGATATAAGTGAAGCACTAGAGCACAATTATCTAGCTCAAAAGATATACGTGAAGCACAAAGAGTATTCTAATAAATTCCGATTCATGTGTGTCTCTCCAAAAGGTGTGTACAGAAAGGATGATTGTGGTAAACTAAAAATCAAAGACTCAAATCATACAAGACGCTCCAAGCAAAACACATATCATGTGGTGAATAAAAATATAGTCTCAAGTAAAGTTACCGATGGACGAAGACGAAAGAGGGTATGCCTTCCGGGGCATCCCCAAGCTTAGGCTTTTGGTTATCCTTGAATTTTACCTTGGGGTGCCTTGGCATCCCCAAGCTTAGTCTCTTGCCACTCCTTATTCCAAAATCCATCAAATCTTCACCCAAAAACTTGAAAACTTCACAACACAAAACTCAACAGAAAATCTCATGAGCTCCGTTAGTATAAGAAAACAAATCACCACTTTAAAGTACTGTAATGAACTCATTCTTTATTTATATTGGTGTTAAACCTACTGTATTCCAACTTCTCTATGGTTCATACCCCCCTGATACTAGCCATAGATTCATCAAAATAAGCAATCAACACACGAAAAACAGAATTTGTCAAAAACAGAACAGTCTGTAGTAATCTATAGGTTTCGAATACTTCTGTAACTCCAAAACCTGATAAATTAGGTCGTCCTGAATAATTTGTATATTGATCTACTGCAGTTGGAATTGGTATTTTATCGCCCTCTGGTAAAAAATGAAAATTATTCTCATGAGCGTATACTTACCTTTTTTCAGCAAGATCAAACAACAATCATCCAAGAAGATCCTAAAGGCTTTACTTGGCACAAACACTAATTAAAACACAAAAAACACAATAATAGAAATAGCATGATGAATTATTTATTTCTAAACAGGAACAAAAAGCAAGGAACAAAAATAAAATTGGGTTGCCTCCCAACAAGTGCTATCGTTTAACGCCCCTAGCTAGGCATCTATAATTTTAATGATTCTCACATGAAAGACAAGAATTGAAGCGCAAAGAAAGCATCATGAAACACGTGACAAACACATCTAATTCTAACATACTTCCTATGCATAGGCATCTTATAGGCAAACAAATTATCATAGCAAGCAAAAACTAGCATATGCAAGAAAGTGGAAAGAAACAATAGCAATCTCAACATAACGAGAGGTAATTTTCTAACATCAAAATTTCTACGACCATATTTTCCTCTCTCATAATAATTACATGTGGGAACATAAGCAAATTCAACAAAATAGCTATCACATAAAATATTTTCAACACGATCCACATGCATGCGAAGTGGACACTCTTCCAAAATAGTAGGATTAACATTAACTAAAGTCATGACCTCTCCAAACTCACTTTTATCAAAAACTTCACAAGATTGAACATTCTCCAAATATGTGAGATCTAAAGTTGACACTCTTCCAAACCCACTTTCAATATTATTGCAAACATTATTATCAATCTCATATTCATCACGGGGCTTAAATAAATTTTCAAGATCATAAGAAGAATCACCCCAATCATGATCATTGCAACAAATAGTAGTCATAGAAAAACTAGCATCCCCAAGCTTGAGGTTTTGCATATCATTAACACAATTTTCATTAAGAGAATTTATAATAACATCATTGCAATCATGCTTTTCATCGAAGGAACTATCAAGTATGGGTGCAATAGCAACGATCTCATGTTTAAAATAAGGAACTATAGCAAACTCATCTTCATAAATATTGGCATCATGGCCACAAGAATAGCAAGCATCATGTTCATCAAGGGATATTTTAATCAAATCATCGGAATCATAATTATCTATAGATTCATGCATATCATTATTTTCTTCCCAAGCAACGATCATTCTTTCAATAAATTCTATGACATAGACATTATGAGCATAGTTTTCATAGCAATATTTAAGTATGTCAAAATTTTCAGATTCGTGGAGAGTAATATCATACTTTTCAATCAAGGAAGCAACTTCATAAGCACCCTTATAAGCAACAAATTCTTCAATTTGTTCGATATCGTAGTAACTATAAACACCCTTTGCATAAGCAGATAAGATTTCATTATCATTAAACTCACATAGGTAGGGGAGGTGTTTTTTAGGGTTCTTAGAGCAATAAGTAAAATCATAAATTTCACAAAGATTCCAAGCATAACATAGTAATCTGTTTATTTGATCCCATAAGAGTCTCCCTTTTTCAGACAAACGGTGACGCACAAAATGAGCATGCTCATCTAAAGATTTCCCATCAACTAGGCTAGTTGGGGTTTCAGCACGAGCGCATAAGGATCGAAGATGATCCAAGTAGAACACTTTAAGTGGATCCATGTCAATAGATTTTTAGCAAGAAAAATACAAGCAAATAGAACGCACATGGAAACACAAACAAAGATACATACGGGAAGAAGACGAAGAAAAGGCAAAGGTGAAGTGGGGGAGAGGAAAACGAGAGGAAAATGGCAAATAATGTAACGCGAGGGATAAGAGTTCGTGATGGGTACTTGGTATGTCTTGACTTGTGCATAGATCCCCCGGGAAACGGCGCCAGAAATCCTTCTTGCTACCTCTTGAGCATGCATTGGTTTTCCCTTGAAGAGGAAAGGGTGATGCAGCAAAGTAGCGTAAGTATTTCCCTCAGTTTTTGAGAACCAAGGTATCAATCTAGTAGGAGACTACACGCAAGTCGCCTAGTACCTGCACAAACAATCAAGAACCTTGCAACCAACGCGATAAAGGGGTTGTCAATCACTTCACGGCCACTTGCAAAAGTGAGATCTGATAAAGATAATAAGGTAAATATTTTTGGTATTTTTTGTATAGATTGGAAAGTAAAGATTGCAAAGTAAACTGCGACAGAGATAGCTAGTTGACGGGAGACTAATATGATGTAAAATAGTCCCGGGGGCCATAGGTTTCACTAGTGGCTTCTCTCAAGATAGCAAATATTACGGTGGGTGAACAAATTACTGTCGAGCAATTGATAGAAAAGCACATAGTTATGAGAATATCTAGGCATGATCATAAACATAGGCATCACGTCCGTGACAAGTAGATCGAAATGATTCTGCATCTACTACTATTACTCCACACATCAGCCGCTATCCAGCATGCATCTAGAGTATTAAGTTCATAAGAACAGAGTAACGCATTAGGCAAGATGACATGATGTAGAGGGATAAAGTCAAGCAATATGATATAAACCCCATCTTTTTACCCTCGATGGCAACAATACAATACGTGTCTTGCTGCCCCTACTGTCACTGGGAAAGGACACCGCAAGATTGAACCCAAAGCTAAGCACTTCTCCCATTGCAAGAAAGATCAATCTAGTAGGCCAAACCAAACTGATAATTCGAAGAGACTTGCAAAGATTTTAAATCATGCATATAAGAATTCAGAGAAGAATCAAATGTTGTTCATAGATAATCTTGATCATAAATCCAAAATTCATTGGATCTCGACAAACACACCGCAAAAAGAATTACATCGAATAGATCTCCAAGAAGATCGAGGAGAACTTTGTATTGAGATCCAAAGAGAGAGGAGAAGCCATCTAGCTAATAACTATGGACCCGAAGGTCTATGGTAAACTACTCACACATCGTCGGAGAGGCTATGGTGTTGATGTAGAAGCCCTCCATGATCGAATCCCCCTCCGGCGGAGCGCCGGAAAAGGCCCCAAGATGGGATCTCATGGGTACAGAAGGTTGCGGTGGTGGAAAAGGTGTTTCGTGGCTCTCCCCGATGGTTTCAGGGTATAAGAGTATATATAGGCGAAAGAAGTAGGTTGGTGGAGCTGCATGGGGCCCACGAGGGTGGGGGGCGCGCCCTCCTGCCCCGTGGCTTCCTCGCTGCTTCCTTGACGTCCACTCCAAGACTCCAGGATTGCATCTGTTCCAAAAAAGATCCTCGCGAAGGTTTCGTTCCGTTTGATATTCCTTTTTGTGAAACACCGAAATAGGCAAAAAAATCAACAATTTGCACTGGGCCTTCGGTTAATAGGTTAGTCCCAAAAATAATATAAAAGTGCATAGTAAAGCCCATTAAACATCCAAAACAGATAATATAATAGCATGGAACAATAAAAAATTATAGATATGTTGGATACGTATCAATAGCAAGCTCGAAAAAGGTCAACAATGGGGGCAGAACACGAGCTAAAGAGATAAGGTTCAATGGGGAAGAAGACCCCCTTTTATAGGCACCCCCGAATCCAACTGTTATGCACTCAGGTCATGCACAAGCAGTACTACCGCTCAGAGGAGTGGTACTACCGCTTAGCACGGTCAAAACAGCCCAACGAGACAGAAAAACATGAGTTGTAGTTCTTCCAGAGAGGTAGTACCGCTCGGGGGAGAGGTAGTACCGCTTATAAGAGGTACTACCGCTCTATTACCACGAAACCCAACACGAAAAATTGCATCCTCAGAAGCAGTGGTACTACGCGCGGCACAGGGCCATGGTACTGCCTCTTACAAGTGGTACTACCGCTCGAGAGAGCAGTACTACCGCTTGAGGCTTTTAGGAACACATTAGAGAAAACGGAGGATGCAATAAAGCCTGAACTGCCACAACTTTTGCAAATGAGCTCTGATTTGAGCAAACTCAAGCTTGTTGGATAGATGACAACGAGTAGCATCCAAACAGCGGTTGTATATAGTAAGAAGAGGCAGTGGAGGTATGCCTAAGATATAGAGGAGTGAAACCTCCAACAAAGTTGAACCGACGTAACCTCCAACATCGAAAACATCATAGAAGATGCATGTGAACTCCGTTTTCAATGAACTCGAGGTTGTCAAGAATATGACAAAATGCTCCAAATGTCACAAGGAGAAAAACCAAACAAGAACCAATAAATATGATGCAAGGATGCAATGGTTTGAGCTCTGTATGAATGATACGATCAAGCTACTCACTTGAGAGCCCCCCTTGATAGTACAGTAATTGATCCTATAACCTGGCCTCCCAACTACCACCATGAGGCCAGTAAAATAGAAAACCTATCAAGGGCAAACATTTGCCTTGCACATAGTCCAGTTGAGCTAGATGATGACAATCTTGACTTCCTCAAGTTGGACCACCTTTCTTGATTGCATTGGCTTGGTGAAGACTAGTTGACTGCTCCCCCATAATCCACTATGGCACTACAAAAAAAGACACATCCGTGACATTTTGGGCTAAACGAAATTTTTTTCTGTCATACTTATGACACTTCTATGACAATAATTGTGACAAAACACGGCATCATCATAGATGTGGTGGGGTCCTACTTCTATGACAAAAAATCATGACAAAAAATGGGCTTTTCGTCTGGGAGGGCCGGAGACGCAGCTGCACGACATTCTTTGGGCCGTCCATGACAGAAAAACTATGGTAGAAGCGAGGGCGAGGAAAATATTAGGGTGTTCCCGGTTACCGTGGGTGGTCGGGGCCGAGCGATGCGTGTTTCTCTCGTACACGCACGCGCGTGGGTGTGAGGCATTGGGCTCTAACTGAACCCAAGCGATTGCACTGCAGGCTACGCGTTACTGAACCCGAGCAATCGATCGATGGCTGTTAACTGAACCCGATCGAGCGATTCCTTCGCAACTGCTGCTAACTGAAGCCGATCGATGCTGCCTCTCGACGAACAGTGAGCGTTGCTAGGGGGTTTGGATGAACAGTTCCCGGTGGGGGTGGATGAACAGGACCCCGTGGGGTTGCCTCTGGATGAACAAGACCCCGATCGATCGAGCCGGTTGGGGCTGGATGAACAGGACCCCATGGAGGGCAGGATGAACAGGACCACCCGGTGGAGGGCAGGATGAACAGTAGATGGTGGAGGGCTGGATGAACAGTTTCTCATGGAGGGGTGGTTTAACAGGAGCCCGTGGAGAGGGCTGGTTGAACAGTAGCCGGTGGAGTAGTGCGCGGTGGAGGATGGATGAACATGAGCCCGTGGATGAACAGTCGCAGGTGGAGGCTGGAGGAGGTCGACGGTGGATGAACAGTAGCCCATGGAGGCTGGAGGGGGTCTACGGTGGAGATGAACAGTATCTCGTGGAGTCCCATTTTGCGGTACGCCACACCCATCCCGATGAACAAGACCCCTGTTTCGACCGTAGTGCTCCAACACAAGTCCGTTTCCTCCATTTTGCGGTATGCCACACCCCTCCCGATCAACAGGACCCCGTTTCGACCGTAGGAGGTCCGTTTCCTCCATTTTGCGGTACGCCAAACCCCTCCCAATGAACAGGATCCCGTTTCGAACATGGCCGATCGAACACAAGTTTGTTTCCTTCGTTTTGCGGTACGCCAGGCCTCATTTCCATCGGCTATTCCGTCCAAGCCCTCCCGATGAACACGACGACGCATTCTGTTCTGACCCAGCCGTTTGGCTCCCCATGAACACGACGACGATGCTGTTTCTCCGTTCTGACCCAGCCATGTACACGAGCCCTGGCCCTACGTAGGCGCGAGTAGGCGTTCGAGACCCCGCCCGTATGTACGTATGTGGCCGTATTTACTTTCTTGCACCCTGGCGTCTGTACGTACGTGTACATGCTACGTGCGCACCTCTACATCGACTAGTATGTACGTACACGTTTGCGACCAGAATGACAACGCTACATACGCTTCGACCAGGTGGGTCCCGACTGTCAGGCACTTCCTTGCGTGCGAAGATGTAGCTGGTGGGTCCCATCAGTCAGGGAGGCGAATCATTTTTTTGCTTGGACGCACTTCCTTGCGTGCGAAGATGTAGCTGGTGGGTCCCAGCAGTCAGGGGGAAACGTTTTTTTCACGAAATACGGTGGCCCATCTGGTGGGTCCCCGCTGTCAGGTGGAGGATAATTATTTTGCGCGTAATAATGAGGCACTTCCTTGCTGCGGCCGTGGACCCAACTGTCAGCCTCTTCACGTACAGTCCACGTCCGATGGAAGCCGTTCCTTGACCACGTTGACCACGCCGCGCCGAGAGCACCAGGGCGGTGGACGACGGCGAGGTCTAGGAAAGGGATGACGCAGAGTCGGGGAAGACGTGGTAGTGGAAGCCCACGCGGAGAGGAGTACGAGGGTTCACTATTTCGGCTGCGGAGTGAGGCTGTCATCGCCGCAGGGCCTGGACAACAGTGGGAATAGTAGGGGGCGGTGAGGCCTCCGCGGCAGCACAGCCGGCCATGGGAGGCAGGAGCATGCGACACGACCGGCGCTGCTTTGGGTGGCTGGAGCAAGACGACCAGAAGTTGAAGAAGCACTACGGCCGTTGGATGGACATCGTACGGTCACTGGAGCTAAAACCGTGCATATTGATAAGTTGACAAAGCCCTCCGTCCCCGTGAACTTAGTAGGCCCACAAGTTAGCCTCCCACTATACTGGGTCCCAGCTAGCAAGGGGAGTATTCATTTTTTTGTGCGTAATAAGGAGGCACTTCCTTGTGTGCGAAGATATAGTTGGTGGGTTCGAGCTGTCAGCGGCGGTAACATTTTTTTCGCGAAATACAGAATCCCTTTTGGTGGGTCCCAGATGTCAGGTGGAGGAATCATTATTTTGCATGTAATAAGGAGGCATTTCCTTGCGTGCGGCCATGACCCAGCTGTCAGCCACTCCACGTACAATCCTCTTTAGATGCATGTGGGTCGTTGACCACGTTGACCAGGCCGCGCCGAGAGCACCAGGGTGGTGGACAACGGCGAGGCCTAGGAAGGGAATGACACGGAGCCAAGGAAGACTCGGCAGTTGTTTCCCACGCGGAGGGAAGTACGACTGTACGAGGGTTTACTGGTTCATCTGCCGTCGCCCGAGAATAACAGCAGGTGTGGGTGAGTAGAGGGATGGCTAGGACAGCGATGGGAGTACGATGGGGCGGTGAGGCCTGCGTGGCAGCATATCCGGCCATGGGGAGGAGAGGGTAGGCAGTCCCGTCGGCGCTTGTTTGAGCGGCTGGAGCAGGAAGAGCAGAGATTGAAGAAGCATGACGGTCGTTGGATGGACATCCAACAGTCACTGCTTGTGCGTCAACCTTTTTTTAGGAAAGCCTCAAATCTGTGGAAAACATCATACAACCCATCTGCCATTATTTCTAACAATTTATAGCCCATTTGTTAATTCTTAAGGTTTTTTAGGAGCCCATATTCTTTTTGTTATCATTACAGCCCATATTGTGGCCACAATTAAAAAATTATACGAAATTTTGCATATTTTGGTGCGGTCCAAACTGTTTTAATCCCAAAATTTCGAGTCACGTTCAAACTAATTTTAAAAATAAATATATATCAATATAAAATTCAACAAATTATCCACGCATAAAAATCAATGCAATTTAAAATCTCGAAATGAAAAAAAAAGAAATTTGAAACTAATTGTCGGTTTGATGTGTTTTAAAAATGTACAGCCCATTTCTCATTACTGATAGGCCATTTTCTTAGCCAGCCAAATGAAAGCTCTCCTCGTCTTGAAAGATTTGTAGCCCAACAGGCCTGACAAAGCGACTTACTTGGAAAATCAGAAAAAAAAATTGGGCTGTGGCCATGGACCCAGCTGTCAGCCTCTCCACGTATAGTACTCTTCCGATGGAAGTCGGTCGTTGACCACATTGACCACGCCGCACCGAGAGCACCAAGGTTGTGGACGACAGTGAGGCCTAGGAAGGGGACGACGCGGAGCCGGGGAAGACGCGGCAGTGGATGCCCACGCGGAGAGGAGTACGAGGGTTCACTGGTTCGACTGCGGTGTGAGGCTGCCGTTGCCGCAGGGCCTGGCTAGCGGTGGGAGTAGTAGGGGGCGATGAGGCCTCAACGGCAGCACAGCCGACCAGTGGAGGCAGGAGCTGGCGGTCTCGCCGGCGCTGGTTTGGGCGGCTGGTGCAAGAAGAGCAGCGATTGAAGAAGCAGTAGGACCGTTCGATTCAAATTCAACGGTTACTTCTACTAGAATCGTTTGTTGACTAAGTTGGCAAGCCCTGCGTACGCATCAACTTAGTAGGCCCACAGGTCAGCCTCCCAACTGGTGCGCCCCAGATGTCAGTGGGAGGAATCATTTTTTCACGTAATAAGGAGGCAGTTAATTGTGTGCGGCCAGGCCAGCGGAGGGAGTAGGGTCGGTCGGGGAAGCCCGCCCGACATCACAGCGGGCCACAAGAGGAGGGAGCGGGCAGTCTCGCCGGCACTAGTTAGGCGGCTGGAGCAGGAAGATCAAAGATTGAAGAAGCACGTCGGCCGCTGGATGGACATCCAACAGTCACTGCTGCTAGAATCGTGTGTTGACTGACAAAACCTTGCATAAACAAGTCAGCCTCGAAATCTGTGACGTGTACAATCCATTTGATATTATTTTTATAATTTTTACTCATTTTATAATTCATATGGAATTAATTGTAGCCCGTTTTCCATTTTTAGAATTGCTGCCCATTTTCTGGTTAGTACCAGGGTTAAAAAAATTAACTAAATATGTGGGAAATTTTAAAAATTTGCAAACTTTTGCTGGGGAACAAAATATTCTTGATCCAAAAATTAGTAACCATACTAAAATAAATTTAAAAATAAATCAGTACTATGTCATGTTAAATCCAATGAAATACGTATACGATATTAGTGAAGAACAAAAACAAAAAAGAAACTAATATCCCATTTGCTATAAATTTTTTTGGAATTTTCAACCCTTTTGATATTACTTTTAACACACACTGACCATACTCTTTGGCCAGGCCGGAATGCATCCCTCCTCGTCTTGAAAGATTTGCAGCCCAGTAAGTCGGAGAAAACAAATAGGCCTAGCTTGGGTATTCTTCAAAAAGAAATACTGGGCTACCTATTTTCCTAAAGAAAAAACTGCTGGGCTGGTCATGTTGTTAGACGGGCCACAGAGACCGCACAACCCAGTTTATAGCCTGCTCCTCTGAATTACTACTAAAAAAAGTTGTGCAATTCTGTCGTTAATTGAATATACGTTGAAAATGATGTGTGTCCCAGATATCAGCAGGGTGGATTAGAGTAAAAAACGAGGGGTTCATCTGAGTAGTAAAAGAGGCGCTTGCTTGTGTTTGGGAGTGGACCTGGTGGGTCCGTAATGTCATACTCACAACTACAGTCCTCTCCCGATTCACTATGTTGACAGGGACCGTTTCGAAAAAAACTATGTTGACAGGGCCGGACGGCGGCGCCGCGGCGAGCGCACCAAGGCGGAGGATAAAGTGCTGCCGCCAATGTGCTGGGCTGGGTTGGACATTGTTATTGAAAAATAAAAATGGACCGGATCTATTGATGATGTTGACTACGATTTGCATGGGTCCGCTGATTGCAAGAAGAAAATGCTGGGAGGAAGAAAACTGGTCGCTATCTTTGCCGAAGAATAATGTCGACTAAATGTAACGACACTATCATAGGAAATAATATCCTCCTATTAAATCATGAATTTAAAGAACTAGTGCATGATCATTTAGCTTTATTTATTTATTTACTTATTCATGTTTAGGGGACCATGACCATGTACCTAGGCCGGATTCATGTGAGAGCCTCCCTTCCAGTTAATCATGGGCTTCTCTATTGGGCCTTCATCAGTGGGCTGCATGTTATCAACAAGTGCAAAATGTGTTCCGCACAAAAAATAGTATGCGCTACATACGGTACGGGGCACTAAAGGATCGGACCGTGCAACGACTTCCAAAACATTGTGTTTGTTGTTCTAACAACACATTTATTCAACCAATAAACAAAATATACTACTGATTGTACATTGAAAACAGCAGCAGCAACCAGGGCTGGGGGTGCAACAGAAGCAGTAAGCAGGCCAAAAGAGTGAAGACGCAGCTCTCTCTTCCAAACCAAACATCAGCCATCATTACAAAAGGGCTACCAAAAAAGAACAAGTGTATGCATCAAACTAAATAAAGATCCTACTACACCAAGTGTACGCATCTAACTAACTGGCTCAGTTAGACGTTACTATTTATTAAGCTGTGGAGATTGGCTGACGGCTTGAACCAGATGGGTGCCTTTCGGGGGAAACTCCAGCCAGTAGGTCAAAGTCTGATACTTGCGACCCTCTCTCCTACTTTAGGCTGCAGAGCATGGCGGCACATATTAGGGTATGGTGCATGCAGAGACGCATGGTACGATGTGTACACACATTTTTGCCTGATGAACGAAACCGCGCTGCCATCATGATCCTTGCCGTCGGTTATCTCCTGGTTAATCGGATAATTCAGTCCGACAAACAGAGAGCGTGTACCAAGGCTACTTACCAACCTCCAGTCAAAAATTCCTGAAGGCCCAGAGAAGCTGGGATCCTGCTCAAAGACCTTGCAGTGACTGTGATTGTATTCCGTGAAACAACATGTCCGGTACGTGGGAACGATTATCAATCGTTCGCTGTCGTCTGATCGAGCCAGGAACCACCTGCAACTGCCATGCCACTTTTCTTTGAAAGGTTCTGGGATTAGGAAGGGTAGGGACACCAGGCGGCCTACAACGTAGGGTCATATCGGAGTCAGACAACTTGCTTGAGTGATCACAGTACTGGTACTCCCTACAGTACCTGCTACTATGCCCTAACTTGCTTGAGTAGAGTAGTAGTGGAGTAGGACTCTGTTCTACTACTAGCACCGGAGGAGTAGTATGTTCTAATCTAAAATAGTTACAAACTTCAATGCCCGAGCGTGGAACGACTATGAACCGCCATCGGTGCTAACTCCAATCCTGCAAGTCATGGATTTGTTTCTTTTTAACTTTCTGTACGAATCTGTAGCCAGCCTGCAAGTCATGTACACTGTATTGATAGTGAAACCCACTGAGTACTTAGAATACAAGATTAAAGATGCAATCAACTTTTTATAGAGGGAGAATCATACACGCAATTAACTCAAATGGATTGGACGTGACTCTATTATTCTCCAACGGCAACCGACAAATTTCCTCCCACGGGCCGGAGTAGGTTTCTCGGTTTGCATGCGGTTTAATGGAGGGGTTTGATGGAGGCGAGGAGGCGTGTTCAGCCGGGCGTGCAGTGGACGGCGCAGTACTATTCGGTTTGACAACTACAACTAGTATATTATAAAAAACTAAGAAGAGTAGTAGAGATAGAGATAAGAATAGAGACTAGGGAGGAGCACCATCTACTGCTTCATGGGCTACTCCTGCGCTCCATTCGGCGGCCGCAACATCCCCTACAGCCACTCCCTCCTGCGCTCCAGTCGGCGGGCACTGTTGAAATTTGGGGAGCGCACTCTCGTGACTGCTAGCAGCGACGACTTCACCGACGATGACTTCTTCCCCAACCTCGGCAACCTCTTCCTCAACGACATGGGCGACAACCTCAACGCCAATGGTGCTGCTCCCATTGCACCGTATGTGTTTCTGTCCTTCCTGTTCGAAATCGTGGTAGAATTCATGTTTATAGTCTGTGTCCTACATTCGATCTGTTCATCTACTATGCTAGTCCGCATGATTAGTTTAATCTCTGTTATAGCCGTCATGATTTATTTTGTAGTAAATCTCATAGTAACTTGCTCATATATTCAACTGGCGGAATGTCCCCTACAGCCACTCCCGTTTCATGGATGGCCTGGTCGATGCCTCCAAGGAGCCCTTCGTCTACTGCTATGAGTGCCCGGTGCCATTTTGGGGCTCGCCAGCGGACATCGTGCATCACCTGACGCAGGCGTGCGACGATCACTACTGGCCCTTGGTGAAGAACATCAAGTATGAGACGTGTTGCCCATTCACCGTGTCGGAGGCCACCGGCGAGGCCCGCGCAGGCCGCCGCCACATCTCTGTAGTGTGCGTCAGGGGCAAGCCGCGGACGCTGACACTGACACGAGGCCGGTGTACGGGTGCGTGCTCACTATTACTACCCCTCGAAGGTACATGGGCGACGACACTGGCTATGTCAAGCTGACTTGGACTCTGCCGAGCTGGGACCTTCCCGCGGATGTGGACATGGAAGACGCATGGTATTATTTGACCCCCAACAATGTGCATGGGGACTCCAAGAAGGTTCACCTGGACATCTGCATTACTAAGTTAAATGTTGATCATTAGTCTTCGCTCAATGTAATCCGCTGTCTAAGCATGTGGAGACTTCCATGCATGATCTTGCTCTATTGGAGTATCGCGCATGAATAAAAGTGTATCCATTTATGGTTTAGTCTAGAACTTCCATGTATGAATTTTTACTACAGTACTGGTGAAAGACTTATGATGAACCATTTCTTACATATCCTCTGCCCCCTTCCAAGTCATCCTGATCTAATCCCTCCGTCTAGGTGTATAAGGGCATGGTTAATACTTAAATAGTATAGCCAACTGTTGACTATAAGAAAGTGCCATGTCATCTGTAGCCAACATGTATAACAATGGATACTCAAAAACTAATTCTTGAAGATCATTTCCTGCAAAGCACAATAAGAGTTATTTCTTCAGAAGTTTGGATGCAGGTTGAACAGTTGAACGCTTTTGTTTGCAAAAGATACTTTTTTATCTATTTCACCCCGATGTTTGTGAGCTCTAGAGATGATAATATCCGAACAAACCTATCGATACCCATTACACATGAGATGACACCCACATCCTTTATCAAAATAGTCAACTCCCCGATCAATGCATTTCACTCTTCTGTGCAACGCACGAGCACCTTACTATAGATTAGTACGACCAAAAAGTGAACCAACATTACATATAGTACGATAAATGATGATGCATGTCACCTAAAATTATATCATTGAAAACTATGTTCAGATACGAATCAAACGATATTGTTTTTGTAGACATGCACTAACATTTTGTCAGTTAAATCTTCAGTCAAATTCAATGGGGGATAAACCACGACCGATGTAGTAGTACTAGTGTAGAGAGCAGCTCTGCACGGGAGTCTCACCCCGCTCGTGGCGCGGCAGTAAAGCCGTCATATCACAAAACCCAACCACTCCCAGTAATAAGTGGCCTGGTAAAATAAACGAACAAGCAACCATCACATCCCTCCGTCTTTTTTGCATTTCATCTCTCTGCATTTACTTTCTCCGGTTCATATCGCACACTCTCCCTAGCTACTACTCCTAGTATCCCTAGCTACTACTCCTAGGGCCAGTTCTTTTGGCGGCTTCCCTAGATTTTCCCATAAGACTAGTCACAGTGAAGAGTAACATTAAGGCGCCTCACTCATTTATTTGGGCTTCTAAACTACTACTAGTAGTACCTCCATCTTTGTTTATTCCTCGCCATTGTAATTTGTGCTAAATTTTGACCAAAGATTTAACTGATAAAATGTTAGTGCATGTGACATGCACTAACATTTCATTAGCTAAATTTATGATCAAAATTTGACACAGATTACAATGGGGACCAATAAACCAGGATGGAGGTAGTAGTTATGGGATTACTAATCTAGAAGCCTAAAAGAACTGGCCACTGGTACTCCTACTAGTAGTAGTACTCAAGTTGGAATTCTAATTGCATGACACGACTTGTTAGGCAAAAAATTCGATACAAGGTGTAGGAAGCGGTTTGGGAATTTGCATGCCTTTCCAACCAGTGAGATACTCCGTACAAAGTATGACAGAGAAATAACCACAGAGAAGGAACCTAAAAGTAAACAATCAAACGAGCATTTTCGCATTTGTTTTGCATTGAATCGTTTCACAAGCTTGACTAGTGCTGTTTTTCTACTTTTACAAAAACCGCATCGTAATGTTAAAACGTGCATTTGCACGTACATAAGTAATAGTAGTACTCCCTCCGTCTAGGTGTATAAGTCTTCCCTCCTTGGTCACAGTGCACAACCAAAGATGACTTATTGACCTGGACAGAGGGAGTAGCACAGTCTGCAAGCATATATAGAGAGAGACGTGTAGTGTCATAGTATATAGTAAAGTTTGTGCTATATGCACGTACTTGCAAAATGCGTACAAATACACAAGGTTTCCAAACTTTCCCTTGTACATACCTAATTAAGGATGCTAATAATTCCTGAACGTTCGGGATTTATCATTTGCGTCCCAAAACAAATGAGATCGCCTTACGAAAAAAATTATACTCCTCCTAAAAGCCACAACGCTCGCAGGAGCGCTTGCGGCACGCCACGAGTGCCCTGGTGCGCGGCCGTTTCCCAGCGCGCCGACACAACGCCTCTTCCTCAGCCTCGAAACTCGTGAGGTGTTGATTGGCGGCTTGCCGGCGGGCGAGCGTGATCTCACCGGTGTGGTGATCCGGTGCCAACAGGTACTCCTCCTCGCTGGAAGCGTGCACCCGGTCCACGTACCGCCAAGTGTAAATGAGGCGCTTGGGCCCGACTTCACTCAAGGCGTCGGCACGGGCGTCCTCTGCCACCCTCACGGCCCTCGCACGAGCCTTCTGCCAAAGAGTCAATTGCCTGACTCTCTCGGACACGACATAGGCCTCCCAGGCAGCTTGTTCCGCGGTGCGCTTCTCTTCCCCGGCCTTCTTCTCTGCCTCTATTTTGGCGCGCTCTGCTGGAGGCAAAGCCTCCCACAAGGCGACGTCCATTTCTTTCCAAAGCTCCTCAAGGCTGGGGTGCTCGGCGGGCAGCGCGGCGTTCTCCTCGTAGCGGGGAGCCGACGCGTCCTCCGACGCGCGTGCTGGAGAGATTGGGAACACCGACGCGTCGCGGCGAGGAGCGAAACGCCGACGCGTCCTCCTCGACTAGTGGCGGCGAGGAACGGAACGGTGACGCGTCGCATCATGGCATGGAGCGGAACGCCGATGCGTCCTCCTCGACTAGTGGCGGCGAGGAATGGAACGGCGACACGTGACCGTCCGCGTGGTGCAGCGAGGGGCGCCTAGGGCTTGGGAGGGGCGATGCCATGGTGGTCGACGTGAGAGGGAGGGAGAGGAGATAGCGATGAACATGAATGTGAGGGGGAGGAGATAGCGATGTCGTGGGAGGCGCAATATTTATAGCGAGCAATAGCACACCTACGTAAGATATGGACTGAGCCGCACTGACTTAACTGCAGGTCCAGTTGCGTCACTGACATGTGGGCCAGACCCCTATTGGGCCCATATGTCAGTGACCTAATGCACTTGTAGTTAAGTAACAACTACATGGGCATATTTGTTGGAGTAAATTACGGGGGAGGGAAGGGGTGGAAATATTGCTGGTCACAACGGATTGGACAAGCGCGGGGGGAGGAGAGTCATGCATGCAGATTTTTTCCACACGGGGTGGAGTGGTGGGACCGCCAGAGGGAGAAGGAGAGTCTGGCAGGCATATTGTTTCCACACATGGAGAGGAAAAGATTTGGAGACGAACGGGCTTCCTGCAGGTATGTGGAACGGTGCATAATAAGTCTCATCTTGCATGCCGGGCTAGGTATAGTCTCAAGTCATTAAAAACATACACGCCCCACACATGTTCATATTTCAAGGTGCACTAAATTATTGCATGCGATGATTAAAGCTGGCCATAATGGTGGTATCTTAGCTGGTATCATGCACACGGGAATAGCAAACATGCTAATGTAGTAGTTTTTTTAATCAAAGAAGGGTTTCCCCCATATGATTTTCATTACTGAAAACCAACATCTAAATCTAAACATAGTATTTTCCCTAGAACTACCAGGTTCAACATCTCGCAACATAAACCCATACAACCATACGCCAAGGAGGTACGTAGTAGGTAGTACTATGAATTCCATTTTCGCTCCATACCAATCATTCTAAAAACTACTTAGTATTTATAACGCGCCATTGAAAATTGGAACTCTTAACCCCGCTAAAAATGATATTTTAAACGTGGCTGCTCGATCTGTGGCAACTGGCGAGCCACCGCCTCCAAGTCGTTCACCTGTGGTCCCGACCATCAACTCCTACGGATCAAATTATCACGCGAGCTGACTATTCCTACAAAGGTGCGCTCCACCACGTACCCGATACCCGCGAATGCAGCAATCGTGCACCTAAGGTTTTAGGGTTTATTTGTTAACGTTGCCTTTACATAACACTCATGTGTGCGAGGCAGCGAGAGACCGACTGCGTGCGTGCGCCTCTTCTCTTCGTATATGTACTCCACCGTTTGTCTGGGTCCACAAAATTATAATAACTACTAGCAATTTGCCAATGCGTTGCCACACGATCTGAGTAGATTAATACATATTCATCGATTTAATAGAAAAAAGTCTAGTTTTGAAATACGTATATCACTAAAAAAAATTTATGTTTCACTCAAAATATATTCCTTTGGCGGTTTTGATGAGATAAGGGAGGAATATTGTTGGTTTCAAGATTTGAGAAGTGGTATATGTCTAATTTCTACTCTTACTAGCAAGATGCCCGTGCGTTGCACGGAACATCAAGATCTTGTGGGAGAAAAGGATGAACAAGGGAAGGCCTTATCTGCAAATGTGGAGAGGAGTGTGGGTAAATTGCCATAGTTTCGTTCTTATCCGTCAGATATAAATCGGACAGCCTATATTACAGGATGGCAGGCCCACCATCATCACCAACTCTGTTTTTATCCCTACTCTTATAAAAAGCATAGTCGGGATGATCATGTGCCTACCATCCTGCAATATAGGCCGTCCGATCTATATCTGACGGATAGGAAGGAAACTATGGCAATTTTGCAAAAAGATACCCACACCCCTCTCCACACTTGCAAATAAGGCCTTCCCTTGTTCATCCTTTTCTCCCACAAGATAAACTACTCATACAAATGCATCTTCATGTTCCGTGCAACACACGGGCATCTTGCTAGTTGTTGCAAAAAGCCCATGTGTGTGTGAGAGAGAGAGGGGGAGAGAGGAGGAGGACGGAGTGCATGTGTGACAAAGACACAAAGAGTGTGTGTGCAAGAGGTATCAACCTAAAATGAGGTGATAGTGTGTGTGTGCATGATCAAGAGGGCGTGTCTCAAGAAGGGAAGAAAAATCTATGTAGACACAAGGAGCGGGAGAGAGACATGTATGCGATAGTGGAAGCATGAGTGTGCGGGTGTATAAACCTATCTAGAGGCTAGTCAATAAATGTTTGTGAGAGAAATACGAGATGGGGTGCGAAAGCGAGAGTTTTGTGTGCGTGTGAGAGAGACGGTAGTCGGGAAGGGGGGAAGCAGGAGTTGTGTGTGTGTGTGTGTGTGAGAGAGAGAGAGAGAGAGGGGGGGAGTTTGTCTGATCGGTAAACAAATGAATAATGTCAGTCTGGGATGGAGACGAAAAGGAGACCACAACAAATGTTGTGTCTACAGGAGAGAGAGAGTAATTTTAGTGGTATGATTCATATCTAGAGACATATAGGGTGTGAGATAGAATCCCATAGAGAGAAAGACAAAGTGAAAGACGAGTGGAGACTGTGTGTGTGGCGGTGAAAAAGAAAGCTTAGGTACCTAGTGATACGAGAGAACAGTAGATACGTGAGAGATAATGAAAACCGTGTAATGTATAATGATAGGGAGAGAGTGACACTTCTCAAGGGAGACGTCGAGAGACCATGTTTGCGAGGATAGGAGAAACATGAAGTGAGCGTGCGGGTGAGCTGGAGAAAAGAGAGTGATAGCTACATGAAGGAGCATGCATGCGAGAGAAATGGGCATGAAAGAAGTGAACATAAAAGGGATTTAAATATTTGAATTCGAGATGATGATACATGTAATCCATACTCGAACCAAAACTGATCTATCAAACATGCATACTCATATGAATTCACGCGCATCTATGTTATTTAATATGTAGATATTACTGATCCATACATTTTAGTAGAACATAATTTGGTTTAATTTTTTGAATTGAACCTTATGATTTTGAGATCATTGTATTTGTAAATCATATTATACATATAAAGGAGCAGAATTATTTGTTGTGCTTTTGAAAGTATATATTAAAAAATGATGTATATAGAATTTTATTCCAATCGAAAATGGATCCCGCCCGAAAAAAATTAGAATGCAAATGGGATTTGAATTGAGTTGGCACGGTAAACGTGCACTCTGCAAAATTTGAACGAAGCGGGGAAAGTCGCAGTAACCGTCCGAAACCAAAACTGCGAGATGGAAATTACTACTGCCTATCCCTGCCACGCAAAGCCTATCTGCTCGATTTCTATAGGTTTCGATAGGGGTAGGTTTGTAATTTCACTTGAACGTGACACAACCGCCTCTCACCCGGATTCATACACGGTGGGCGCCAAAACACAGTGTGTCCTCGGCCAAAATCGACTCCCTCCCCAATTTATACACGGTGGGCGCCAAAAACAAACTCTCGTGGGCAAATATTCGGTGTATGCGAGATTACCGTCCTATCCCCAACCGACTAATAATGTTGTGATGTAGGAAATTTGAAACGGGGGCTAAGTTTGTAAATTTCCTCGCATTTGAGACAAGCGTGCCCTGAAGACATGGTTCCCCCCTTCCTCTCCACCTCCATTTCCCCATTCATACTCCGTGGGTGCCAAAACACCCTCTCCACCGCAGCCTCCTCCGTCCGCCACCCCATCCACCACCGCCCTCCTCCACCATGTCGGAGCTGATACCCCGACGCCGCCGTCCATTATAAGAGATCGACCTCTCTCATCCACGGCTTAGGACCGGGATCCTTGCATCCCGTCCTCTCGCTTCATCCCCGCCGTCGTCCACCTTGCCGGCGCCGCTCCTACGACCGTCTCGTCCACCGAGCCCCGCCGCCACCATCTACCCTCCTAGATCTGCTTCCACGCCACCGACAGCCATCGCTATCGCAGCACCGTCAAATTCCCAGTAGATGCATACACGGCGCCGCACCAGAGGCGATACTCTTTCGTATCTGCTCAACTTCTTTATCGCAGCAAGAAAATAGATCGCCACTGCTTTACTCTGATTTCTTGTCCATCACTTACTTGCTAGTTGAGAGCAAACATTGGTTGCGAAGTTTCCTTTGTCCGGTTTGCACCTTCGGATCCACCATGGCACGCTCAACACTATACTCCGAATGCTTATGATTTTCGCCTTTTATATTCCACACTAGTTAAATAACAGTAGACTAAATTTCAAAATTGGGTCAGTCGATTTTTCAAAGCTCGCCGGTGCGAGCGAAGGGGCTCGGGTGGGGACTTTGGTTGTTGGGGGCGGTGGTGGGGCCTCGCCGAACGAAGAAAACTCGACGTGGGTGGGGGTGGGGGTGGCGGAGGAACACATGCGGTGGGGGCCGATGGTCCGGCCAGCGGCCCGTGCGGTGTTCTGTATGGGAAGAATCAGAGACGAGGAAGAAGAAGGGTTAGGAGACGTAGGATCTTCATCCAACCGCCTGAAATGGTCGACTGACCCAAATGCAGACATGCCTTTATATTCAGTATCATCATCGTACCTGCTTAGCACTGCTCCTGAATCCATCAAGGTAAACAACGTGCCACTCATAATTCCAAACTTGTTGCTCAAGTACGAATATGATATGATGCTGATATTACTAAAATAGATAAAATTTAATTGGTTAGCTAATGTTCCTACTTTACTTTCAAAAAAGCACGTGCACAACATATAGAGAGACAGCAGGGAGTTGCTTTCTTAATGCGCTCTGGTTCATCATTTGTGGGCTCTGCGCAACGAACATTTTATTATCCAAAATCTGCTTGTTCTTCTTTAGCATGTTCCTCTTCTGTTCTTCTTTAATAAGTACTCTCTCCATTCCTAAATACAATTCTTTGTATAGATTCCACCATGGACTACATATGGAGCAAAATGAGTGAATCTACACTCTAAAATGTATCTGGATACATCTGTATGTGATCCATAGTGGAAATCTCTATCAAGACTTATATTTTGGAATGGAGGGAGTATGATAGTAGTACAGTATGTTCCTTGTAGTGAATATGAGAAGGGACATTTGCAGTGTCGAGGTCTATACGGTCATTTGGCATGGACACTTTGAACTCGTCGGGCCTCTTTGATTCATAGGATTTTGTAAACATGGGAATAGGATTTGCAGTGGCCTGCCCACTTGAATCCTATAAGAATAGCAAGGAAATGCGGGGAGTTGTGTCGCCTTTGAGAGTTACACTGATATCAACAGTACCGCACCTTCAGTTGAAGAGAGCTGGTATCCGAACGCTTTCTAGCCATACCGACAATACTAGCACATATATTCCAGCAAGTTCCACTTTGCTGATTTTACTCTGATGCTTACAGTTTTCCCGTTATATCTACACTATGATCTGTGTAGCTGCTCTGTGTCGCACTAGCAGCAGTCCACTCTTGAAGCTAAACACCGCAATGACTTACAAAATTGGCACCAAGGTATTGAGTGCCATTCTGGATGCAATGAAACTCATATGCTCACCACTCTAATGACTATTCTAACCTCGAGGAGTCAAAGGCAGATGGCCTGTCCTGTTCACCCATCAAGGTTCCTGTTCTAATTTGGCAAGGTTTTATTGATTGCGCGTATCTTGCATATGTTGTCTTGCATTTCTTCTACTTTGTTGCACCGCCATCTGCTTAGTTTACTCATAATATATGTCGAGATACCATGCCCATCCAGTATCAATACATATTCCATATGTCACCATACCATGTTTTTCCACTCAAATGTTGTTTTTGTGCATCAGACATCAAAAAGAAAGAGGGTGATTGCCGAACCTGAAGGAGCACCAGCAAAGTCCTTGAAAAATGTGGTTGTGCCGGAGAAATCAGACATCACCCCACTTATATTGGTTGTACAACTAGTGACACAAAACATAGGATCGACTCCAGCAGACTGTACTCATACTTCACTGGCCACACCACTAGCCACACCACACATGACCTGCACTCCAGCAAAAGGTATGCCAATTTCAGTTGCCATAGCACCAGCCGTACCACAGAAAAATCCCACTCCAGCAAAAAGTACAGCAAGTCCACCGGCCGAAGACCTATCCCAACTGCAGAGACGACCAATTCCTACAGATTGGAACCCCATTCTAGTTATTCTTAGTTTAAAAGACAATGATTTGAATGTTATTAAGGACTACGTGCATATATTCCCATCATGGGAAGATTATAGTGAAGACAAACACCATTTTCACATCTTCCTGTCCCACTTACGTGTAAGTGCTATTATTCATGGTGATTATTTTCCTGTTTTCTACTGATTGAACACATCAATGATTTACATTACATTGTTGTAAGTAGGCGAGGGTCAATCTGGATAGTCATAACGAGCAAAGCTTGCTTGCGCTTTTCAAGGAAGCATTGCAGCGGTATTGGTGTTACCTGAGGAAATCACACTTTGATGGCAAGTCTATAAACGAATTTCTGGTGAAGTCTCCTATGCTAAATTTAGAAGACATTGAGTGGAAAAACCTTGTTATGTACTGGTCTCGTTTCGAGGATGAGGTAGTGTCTATGATATCGCATGACAATTTGAACTTCTACTTTTCCGCATGTGCCTTACGGATCTTTTTTGCAGGAAATCTGCTCGAAAAAGAATTCCAATTTGAAAAGAACGACAGGATATCGCAAATATGTTGCCCGCTGCTTTGCTCTTGTTAGTACATGTTGTCCTGTATCACTGTACTTGCATACATACATGGTTCATTATGTGACAGCAGTATGCATGATAGCTTGCTTATCAATTGTTCGCTCCGAATTATCTAATCTATATGAATGGTTACATTAGTGTAGAATATATCCAATGCCAATGAATTTTTTTAGCTCTGCATTGTTCTTGTAAGTACCTGCTATCCTTTATCAGTGTACTTATATTGACAGGTAGTTGTTCATGTACCATCACTATGCAGCTTATTTTTCTTTGCCCTCCATTTTCTACACATAAGATCTATATTTACTCTTACCATAAGGTTGGATAACACCGATGGTACTGGAGAAGTTTAGCTCTGCATTGCTCTTGATTGTTCCTTTTGCCTATATCGCTCTACTTACATTTATAGCTACTTGGTTATGTAGCATCACTCTTCATCTTATCTTAAATATTCTCCATTTTTTCTTATATTGTCACATCTATATTCACTCTTAACAAAATGTAGAATAAAGGCAATGCTTATGAAGAAGATTTTGTGGTGAACTTCTTGAATTGCCTCCCCCCCCCATCAGCATGGACAAGGGCTTTATAGAGCCCGCCTTCACCAATAATGTAAGTTTGTCCTTCTCAAGCCTTCAAACTTTGTTGTGTATATTTGGTTAGGCATGACTGCAACAACTGTTTATTTTTGGTGTTTGCATCAAATTGCATGTTTAAAGTTTATTATGTACTTCAGTTTATAAACAAAAGTTTGTCCTTCTCAATTTAAGTTTTCAGTTGTACAACCAAGTTCCTTCTTCATACCATGTAAATTAAACTATACACACCAAGTGGTCTTATTTTGCCAATCTGAAATGGGATAAATTGACAGCACACTAACCATTGATACTTATGAGTTCTTGATCTATAATCCAGTGGTGTCATGAAGCTGCCAACTCCTTCACAATGTCATTTCCTGCCATGTCTTGACCTGAACAATACCATATTGTGTTAATGCTATTTTAAACCGTGTCACTTTATTCGTTACTAAGAAATGTGATGAATTGTCAGCACTGATACTTATATGTGCAAAACCTGTCGTCTGTCTGCTTGTTTATCTTTCAGAGTGAGGAGGATATAAGTGTCAAACAAGTGCAGTCTCACCAGCTTGCTCAGCTGCTTGCGCTGCAGCTCCCGGCAGGGCTAACCTTTCTTGAATGCTATTGAAGTGCTGTCGGTTTTGTATATTATTTTGTCGGCGTGTTTAGTTGCACTAGTGGCGATCTCTGATGCCCAGTGTGTGTAATCTGCTTTCTGCTTGTGCTTTATTATCATAGTGGCGAACTTTGATGCCCAGTGGATGTAATATGCCGTAATTTCTTTATTGTATAGTCTAGGTTTTTTTCTTATTCATGATGCTGCAGTTATTTTACTATATATATATCATGTCTTCGCAGTAAACCGGCCAAACCGTAAAATTACGGTACATAATCGGGCCGTCATGCAAATCACCATGTATGATCCGCATCATGGGCCCCGTCATCTTGGTCCGTTAACAGGCCTAAATGTAAACTGGCCCACTAGTAGATTCGGACCTTTAATAGGCCGAGTAAACCGCTGGCCCTATTTTCCCAAGAAAACTCAATGGGCCTTTAGGAGGCTGAAAAGTAGGTTGGGCCTGAAACATGCCAAACAGCTCACGGGCCGGCCGCAGGCCGAAATAGACCCCAGCCCATGAATGTGCCAATCAAATCATGGGCTTATAACAGGCCAAAATTGTCTCGGTCCTTATTTGGCCCAATCAGATTATCGGCTGCGAGCAGGCCGGATGCAAACCGGATCGTAGTTAGGCCCAACTATATGACGGGCTTTTAACACACCAACATTAATATAGGGACGAAATGTTAGACGGGCCCTTAATAGGCCGAAACTAATATCAGACCAAATGGGCCTTTAGTAAATGGGCCCAAAAGCGTAGCATCCAGTTGACGGGCCGAATCTGATATGGGCCATAATTTAGCCCAGAGCCTCTTAAAGGGCCGGACCTGATCTGGGCCGTAATTTGGCCCAGAACGTGGTAGGCTTTTAATGGGTCGGATCTCATATGGGCCATTATTAGGCCCGGAACGTGGCAGGCCATTAATGGACCGGATCAAATATGGGCCGGCATTTGGCCCAAAACATGGCAGCCAGTTAATGGGCCGGCCTACTAGGGTCCTCAAAATCTTGTGGGCCTACTGCTGGGCCGGCCCATTAATGTCGGCGAAATCTCGTGGGCCTTTAGCTGGGCCGACCCATTATGGTCCACAAAAATCTTGTGGGCCTTCACCTGGACCAGCCCATTATGGCCCGCAAAAATCTTGGGGGGCTTTACCTGGGCTGGCCCATTATGGCCCGCAAAATCTTGTGGGCCTTTAGCTGGGCCGTCCCATTATGGTCTGCAAAATCTTGTGGGCCTTTAGTTGGGCCGGCCCATTTAAACTTTATGGGCCACTTTTGGGCCGGTCCACGTGTTAACATATCATAGGCGCATCTCGCCCATTGGATGAGTGACACCTGTGCCAACACGGAGCTGACACGTGTTTCCTCCAGCCAATGATGATTTTACATGTGGAAAATCCCCATTGGTCGGGGCTGTTAATGGGTTATCGGATCCAAAACCGGACCCGATAGCTTAACGGCGTTCCGTTACGGTGGATGCCACGTGTCAGTCACCCTTGACGAAAGCACTTCTGTGACGCGCGATTTATCGTCATGGAAGTGGACACTTCCGTGATGATAATTTTGGTAATGTCATGGAACACTTCTACGACAACACAGATATGACTATCTTGATTCTGTCATAAATTTGTCATGGATGTACATGCATGGCAGAAAACGTGACCTACTGTGACAAATACGTATCATCACGGAAGTGTATTTTTTTGTAGTGGGGTGAGCCACTCTTCGGCACATCTTCATGAGTCCATTGTCACCATAATGGATGACAAGCTTCAAGGACGTGACGATCCACTTGAACTTGCACACCCCAACCTAACCCCTCAAAGAACTCCATGTAGACCATGGGTTAGTGCACAAAGCGTAATGGACAATGCTTACCATACCATGGGATCACTTGATCCCTCTTGATACATCTTCTACGCTTTGTGTGCTGATCAACTTGATTCACTCTTTGACTTAGTCTTAATCAACCTCTCACACGACCAATCTTTAGATAATTCCTTGAAGAGCTCCTTGGTCATCACATACCCTCCTTGAAACCAACAAATGGACTTCAAGAAAAGCCTATGGACAAATCCTTCAAATATAACTCAAGGCAACCATCAGTCCATAGAGATTGTCATCAATTACCGAAACCAAACGTGGGTGCACCACACGTTCTTTCAGTAACAATCTGATCTAACCTTGTATGCATCTTCATAGTGATCCGAGATCTTGATTCTAGGGCGCTTTTTTGGGGTTTCTACTACATTTTCCAACAGTTTAAATAGCAGGCAGATGGCAGGTCAGGCGGCGAGGTGGTTGACCATGGGTGATAGATGGATAGATGGTGGCACCGAAGTAGGTTTCTCATCAACCACACCTGATTAATGGAGGGAGACGAATGGATGGGTTGTCGCTTGAACACGGAGCACACATGATTAATGAAGGGAGACGAATGGATGGGTTGTCGTTTGAACACAAAGAAGGCCCATGCACCGGGAAGCGGTGTGGGCGACGCTCTCGGTTGGCGTGCCGCTTGAATGTTGGCTCCATTGAGAGGTCGCATCCGATCTGGGACAACATGAATGCAATGCTGACGCTATGGAATGGTGCTGACCGCTTTGGGCGGGAAAAGGTGCAGGCAAGGGAGAGGGTTTTGGGTGGGGTTAGGTTGTCGCGTGCATGGCAGTGGTGCGGACCCCCGCAAAGGCCCCCGGTTTGCTTCTGGTTTGCAAGAAAAAGGATGTCCGGACCAGCTCGTGGATGGATACATGACCACATTGGATGGCAAAACACGTCCGGTCTGTCCAATCCAGACGATTGCGGGCAGTTTGAGGGTCCGCATTGGTGATGCCCTAAACAAACATATGAAGAACCAGCTACCCACAATAATCGACACCACAAGACATTGACCACACCTTTTAAGGGGAAGGGGAAGAGCGGTAGAGAGAATCATACATGCAGAATGTCAATGTGGGACTTTCCATGAAGATGTAGAGAAAACATTTGTTAGCTGAACCAGAATCAACTCCCCTATAATTCATCCATAGAGATTAAACAAAACAAAAGTTTCAGCATTTCCCACCACATATGATTTCGTTGGCAATAATAAGTTCATTTGTAGTGACTTGCGCCATTCTTCATTTCATATGAAAGGAAGCTTTGTGTAACACTAATAGAACATTCCAGCTTGATGGTAGCATCATTTTGGTCGAAGAGAAGCATTTCTATTTTTTTATGAGCATATGCATCTCTAACATGCAAAGAAAAATACCAAAATGTGAAAACCATCTCATATTCTTAATTGATCATGAAATGCGGCATAAATTCCCTACAAAAATGTGTATCATGGATGCATCACATGTAAATCAAATGAAGAATATAACTTGGCAATGACTTGATACAAATTATACAACTTATTTCATGTGAATTGCTCTATATTGGAATAAATACACTAGTGATTCAACTACTATCCTTTTTTAGTTCTACTTGATAATGTTTTTACATTTATACAACCAATAAATTTAAAGTATGTTTTACACCTTGAATTTGCATTTTCAACAATTTTTGAACAGCCTCGATGGCATGAAGTTTGATTCTAAGTTCGGGTTTTTACCATCTCAGTGTGAGGATTAGTCTCTCCCAAAGAGACTAGAAAAATGCCTTCAACCTCAAAACTCGTTGTTTCAATTATTATTTTTCAATATTTATAACACATAGATTGACTAGAACAAACACTGCCCCCACACAAACGGCAAACAATACACTGATCCAAACAAACATGGGAAGTGATAACCCACAAGTATAGGGGATCAGAACAGTTTTCGAGGGTAGAGTATTCAACCCAAATTTATTGATTCGACACAAGGGGAGCCAAAGAATATTCCCAGGTATTAGCAGTTGAGTATTCAATTCAACCACACCTGAAAGACTTAATATCTGCAGCAAAGTATTTAGTAGCAAAGTAGTATGGAAGTAACGGTAACAATGGCAAAAGTAACAATAGCAGTTTTGTAGCAACCGTAACAGTGGCAACGGAAAAGTAACTAAGCAAAGATCAATATGTGAAAAAGCTCGTAGGCAATGGATCAATGATGGATAATTATGTCGGATGGCATTCATCATGCAACAGTTATAACATAGGGTGACACAGAACTAGCTCCAATTCATCAATATAATGTAGGCATGTATTCCAATATAGTCATACGTGCTTATGGAAAAGAACTTGCATGACATCTTTTGTCCTACCCTCCCGTGGCAGCGGGATCATAATGGAAACTAAGGGATATTAAGGCCTCCTTTTAATAGAGCACCGGACCAAAGCATTAGCACTTAGTGAATACATGAACTCCTCAAACTACGGTCATCACCGGGAGTGATCATGACTATTGTCACTCCGGGTTTCCGGATCATAACACGCAGTAGGTGACTATAACTTGCAATATCGGATCAAGAACACAAATATATTCATGAAAACATAATAGGTTCAGATCTGAAATCATAGCAGTCGGGCCCTAGAGACAAGCATTAAGCATAGCAAAACCATAAGAACATCAATCTTAGAACATAGTGGATACTAGGGATCAAACCCTAACAAAACTAACTCGATTAAATGGTAAATCTCATCCAACCCATCACCGTCCAGCAAGCCTACGGTGGGATTACTCACGCACAGCGGTGAGCATCATGAATTGGTGATGGAGGATGGTTGATGATGATGATGATGGAGACGGATTCCCCTCTCCGGAACCCCGAGCGGACTCCAGATCTGCCCCCCGAGGAAGAACAGGGCTTGGCGGCGGCTCCGTATCGTAAAACGCGATGAATCCTTCTCTTTGATTTTTTTTCTCCCCAAAAGTGAATATATAGAGTTGGAGTTGAGGTCGGTGGAGGTCCAGGGGGCCCACAAGGTCGGAGGGCGCCCCCCACAATTGTGACGAGGGTGTGGGCCCCCTTCACTTGATTCTTTCACCAATATTTTTATTAATTCCAAAAGTTATCTCACTGAAGTTTCAGGTCATTCTGAGAACTTTTTATTCCGCACAAAAATAACAACATGGCAATTCTGCTGAAAACAGCGTCAGTCCAGGTTAGTTCCATTCAAATCATGCAAGTTAGAGTCCAAAACAAGGGCAAAAGAGTTTGGAAAAGTAGATGCAATGGAGACGTATCAGGAAGAAACCAACTACCCACGACAATCGGCCCCACAAGACAGCGACCACACCACTTAAGGGGAAGGGAAAGAATGGTAGAGAGAATCATACATGCAAGATGTCAACATGTGACTTTCCATGAAGATGTAGATAAAACAGTATGTTAGCTGAACTAGAATTAACTACACTGCAATTCATCAAGTGAGATTAAACATAGGAAGAACCAGCTACCCACGACAATCGAACCCACGGGACAATGATCTCACTCTTAAGGGAAAGGGGAGGAACGGTAGAGAGAATATACATGGATGCAAAATGTCAACGTGGGACTTTCCATGAAGATGTGAGGAAAACAACATGTTAGTTGAACTAGAATCAACTACACTATAATTCATCAAGAGAGATTAACCAAAACAATAGTTTCAACATTTTCCACCACATATGATTTCATTGGCAATAAGTTCATTTGCAATGAGTTGTGCCATTCTTCAGTTCATAATAAAAGGAAGCTTTGTAACTGATAAAACATGCCATCTTGATGATAGCATCATTTTGGTCGAAGAGAAGCATTTCTATTTTTATGAGCATACCAATCTCTAACATGCAAAGACAAATACCAAAATGTGAGCACAATCTCATATTCTTAGTTGATTAAAAATTCAACATAAATTCCTTACAAAAATGTATGTCATGGATGCATCACGTGTAAAACAAACAGACGGATATAACTTGTCAGCCACTTGATATAAATTATACAATTTATTTCATGCGAAATGCTCTGTATTGGAATAAATACACTGGTGATTCAGCTTGCACCTTTTTTCGTTCTATTGAAATGTTTTGTGATTTTGCAATCATAATTTATTAGGTGAACAAAACAAGTTTCATCATTCCCCGGCAAAATTAGCAATAGCATTCTAAGCAAAAAATCATTAAAAACTATTATTGTGTCAGAACGTATTTGCCCTCAATTAATGATCTATGTGGGTGAACGTTTAATTAGTGTTTTATAATTATCGACATATGTTCATGAGGGAATATCTCCACCATTGATATGTTTAAAAGCTCACAATTAGGACTAATAAGCTACACTGGCAAATATATGGGGCGGAGTACTTGAGGGCAGAACACGACGCAAATAGGATATAGAGATTCCTCGCAGCACATCGATGCATCGTAAACCAAGAAGTTCATACCCAGCTCCAAGATGATCTTGCTGAGCATCAATGGTTACTCCATAGCACTTGATTGTTGTGTTTCTATGAGAGCATCTCCAATAAATGATGTAAAATACAATATCAAATTGTGCTTCGAGTAAAATTTGTATCACCAAAAAGTTTTTTTTATATCATAAAAAACCTACAAGTCCAACATATGGTGTAAAATAGGTGTTGCAAAATACATGTCTTCTTGTGGGTGCCCTATTTGACATCATCTGTTGGAGGACTTGGTGATGTAAAAATAGCACTTGGTGATACAAATTTTGCTCCGGCAGTGTGGTCCCCCGGTGATATAAAATTTGCTCGACAGCATCAAGTGATGCAAATTGGCATCGGTTGGTGGCTTATTTTACATCACACCCTATCCCTCGAGTAAAAATATCTGCATCTATATCATATATTGGAGCAGTGTTTTTGCACTGGTGATGTAAAAAGTGGCCCAGTATATTTTACAGCATCTATTGGAGATGCTTTCATGCTCATTACTTCATTTGGAACCTTTCGTGTGTTTAAATTTGAATAATTTGTCTTGTCAACATTTATCATCATGTATGGATTTAATATGAAGTATGTAAACAAAAACTTAGATAAATTGACGAAGACCTTTTATTAAGGAGTTAAGTTTTAAGGGTTTGGCTAGGAAACAATTTTTATTTAAATCCTAAAACATAAATACTTAATGTATAAGGGCGGGCGAAAAATGCCAAAGGAGCTCGTTTTCAAATTTTCCACAACGTGATTTTTTAAATTCTTTTGTGAACACACATACACATGTATATTACGCACGTGCAAAATTCACAACATTATACTTTTACACGCCACGTACAGAACAAAGGCAAATAAGTATTTTCAAAATGTGCCCTTTACTTTTGTTGTTGGGCTGGAAATTTGATTTTTACACCCTACAAATTGTAACATTTTTAAACAAAATTCCACGGGTTCGTGTGGGACACATGTATGTTTTTATTAAAAAAAATAAAACATTTAATTATGCTTTTTCGTTTTGTTAATACCGAGCTCCGGTCTACAAAAGTCTGCACTCTGGTTTGAGATGCTATGTTATGAGATGCTCTTATCCCCACGGCATGGTCCTGCGGCCAAAAATGCTACGCCTGCATAACGTTTTTTTTAAAGCGGAGGCGCTTGCCCGGTCTTAAACCAAGGCCCTTACGAGTTCACAAAGTCAAGTTCTACGAAAAGGAAAGGGATATATGCCATAGGCAACATGGGCGACGCAACGCTGAAACATAACCAGCACCAATGACTAGCGGGGCTATCAAGGTAGCAGAGGGCGGCTCCCAGCCGGTGGTCTCCCTATGTCGATCGTCCTAGCTCAGTGCACCGTACACCTGCATAACGTGCTACGTAATGTTATGTTTCTGTCCTTCCTAAAACTCCCAATTTCAGAGGGTGGACCTGGGTCTTTTTTTCTCTTCCAACCAAATGAGGCTACGTAAGTTTCCTATAAGGATTTTTTTACATAGAACCGCAATATGGCGCAGAGCGCATAGGTACGCCGTACGCCCCGCGTGGAAGAGCGCATCGTCAAGGGTTTCATCCAAGACGTCATTACGGTATTTTTCGGGGGAATTTCTCGTTACGAGTCTCAACTGGCCAGATGCTCTTTCAACGTCAGTTCCTCACCGCCTCCGCGAGGTCAGAGCAAGACGCACAGTTTTCATGACCATCACTAGATCGTAAAGTGAAACTTTGTTGATTAGCTTAACTTTTTGTAGACAAAAGAAGGATCGATCACATCAACCCTCCTGGCCCATTTACAGATACCAAAGACCTAACACTTACTTAACCAAATTCAGAGCAAGACCGATAAAGCAAACCTATATGCTAACACGACTTGCAGAGATAAACGACTACTATAACTTTCTCCCGAACCGAGAGCAAAGACGAGAGACACTGCAACATCATCATCATCTCCAAACATCGATCGGGGCGCATCGACCGGGCTTACGGCTTCCCGTTCCCCTTCTTCTTCCAGAACCTGCGGTAGAACTGCACGGTGCGGCCGTTGAGCGGCTGCGTCGGCCTGTTGTTGCGCCGGTAGCCCTCCTCCAGGGGCGCGATCAGGGCGGCAGCCTGCCCCAACGTCATCTCCCTCACCTGCACCAGGTTTCTCCCAGGTTCAAACATCAAACGAATTCAGAGCACAAGCTGCGATTCAGCGGTAATCCTCCTTTTCGAAAGTAAAAAAGTTAACTGGTTTGGAGGCCGGTTACGACGACGTACCCTGCCGTGGATGTTCCAGATGACGTTCTCGGTGCACGGCGGCGTGGTCAGCGACCCGACGTACCGGTAGTACATGTTGGCGTAACGCCGCAGCGGCCACATGTTGACGACTCCGGCGGGGATGGGAGCGCCTTTCTCGGCCCTGCAGGCCTCCACGTAGAGCTCCGATAGCTTATCCTGCAGCTGCCATCCATCAACGGACCAAACGGTCAAATCTAGAAACGAATCCGCAGTCAATGCATACAAACGTTTTGAGGATCAAAACTCACCTGCATGAGGAAAGGGTCTGGCCTGCCGAGCCGGTACAGGATCGACACGACGGATATGTTGCCGTCGTCACTGAAGTGAACCATGTGCTGCTCCACCGCAAACCTCTCGCCGTTGATGGTGTGCTCTGAAGGAGAGTGCCAATGGATGTTGTCCAGCTTGTACTTCACCCCGTCGATCTGCACCGTCCCAGCAGCATCCTCGCACCGCAGCTGCATCGACCGATCACACAGGACAAGAACACAGTGAAACGCAGCGAGAGGATGAAACGCAAACTGCTGAACGCAGAAGGCAGGTAAGCGGCGTTTGGTTGAGAGCAAAATTACCGCGATGTTGAAGATGTTGTCTACGAGGGTAGCATTCGCGGCGGTGTACTCCCTGTGAAGAGGCCCCAACATCGGGTTGTAAACCACGTCTCTGGTCTTGATATCAACCGGAGACTGGTACGTCCCCATGGCGCACTGCGTGAAGTTGGGGTCCAATCCCCCCCAGTGATCGGGGCCGAGAGGACCGGTGTACCCAAACTTGGCACCATCTGCTACGCATCAAGGATGGTTGGGCATATCATACATCAAAAACACAGTGAAATCCGAACCGCAAATGTGCTAGGAAGAAGAATTAACGTACTGCTGTCACATGCAAGGGAGGTGAGAAAGCAAGCGCACAGCAGCAGCAGAGCAATGGCTGATGCATCTCCGTCGCGAGTACTCCCCATCTTCTCCTGCAATGGGTGTGTTCTTCGAAGTTAAGCCGCAGGTAGAACAGAAGTAGAATGCGCAAATAAATAGGGGGCGAATAGATAGATAGTGCTTAATTGTGGCACTGTGGTGGCCATCGGCCGGCCCGAGCTCCGCCTACCTCTGCTTTGCCAAGTGCGATGCTCTGGTCCTGGGAGCAGTGGACGCGCCCAGTCTACTGGAGATGCAAGGTCCTGCAAAAAGACAGAGGGAAGGTGAGGCGATTCGCTATACCCATCACAAGATCATGCGCAAAAGAGCGTAATCATGCAGGGCCTCGATCGAGAAGAGATGAGGTCGTAGGCCGGGATGCTGATAGCCACACACCGTCACCTCACAAGAACCCGAGTAGCCTTTCCAAAAGGCGAGTAGTCGACCTCGAGCTCTCGGTGCTGGAATCTTTCTTCCGAGACGAGACCCGAGCAAGAACGCGCGCTGCCGGTGAAGGTGCTAGCTATGGCTCCAGTCTCCTATTTATACACAGGGCAGGGCAGGTCAGGTCAGGTCGCCACTAGCCGATGTGGCCCATCACTCTTGCTTGCAGAGAGTTACGGTGCGCGTGGGAGGAGTGGTGGCTAGTGCTCCCCGCGGTAATCGTAGCACGTACGTACGTGCTAAGCAATTTCACCGTGCATGCTGCATGCACGAGTCGTGCTTCAGAGATTGTTGGGCCACGTCCTCCACACCCTTGAGGCTCGGCCGTGTTTCTGACTACGTCCTCCACGTCGTGTATGCACCACAGGCGCGCGCGCGGCTCAGGCCCTTTGGCAGACGTCAATTCTTCCCGCGCTCTTTGAACAATAGATGATCACTTCAAGAAAACAATATATAGGAATTAGGAGGGGCCGTTTTATTCTGCCTTGTTGCACCGTGTTGCGGGTCCGGTCATTTTTCCCTAGAGTTGCCACACATGCATTTACGTGTAGATATGCCATGCACGTGCGTTCCTCCGCGGGTCGTCAATGAGTACTTGATCTTCGTGAGATCAATAGATCATGACCGATCAACGAGATATACAATAAAGCCCTGCAATTAATCCAAACAGCAGGCAGTAACACAACTGAGTGAAAAAGTGACAAGAACCCCCGTTACCTTTGACAGCACTGTGAGACCAAGGCCCATCACTAGCTAGAACCAAGAGACGTGCAAGGGGCAGGAAAACGTCGCTTATCTACGGGAATACATCACACTATTCGAGACACTGCAAGCTTCAGGGACCATGCATGGCACGTTCTGGAAGGAATCATGGATGAAATAATAGACGCGCCTGCTTGTCGTCTAAGAGGTTGACATTCATAAGTTGATCCATGCAGGCCTGGCATTGCACTGCCTACCACTTTCAGCAGGCGCAAAAAGTTGACTCCAGCAAGATCAAGTGATCAACAGTAGTCAAGGGAATAATTGAATAGGGGTAGAGCCTATGGCAGGCCATATATGTGACATGTCCGGCCACTTCCAATGCTAACCACGGGATTCTGGATTTACGTACTTCACATTTGCCGCCCCATGATCGCTTACAGTTAGTGGGGGAGGATAAGGTCGGTCCATGGTGCTGTTTTGTTTTAATTTTTGGAAAATCATGGTGATGTTTAATAGTACGTGCAAAGCATCAGTCCATCAGGACACACTGTTCACAAGAGTTGCATGCATAAAATGCCGCACAAAGTACAAAGACATGGAGTCCGACATGGAGATGCAAGATTAGCGATGCACGCGCAAACGGCTACAACCGCATGCACATGATTTCTCAAATTCGGCACTAACATTTTTACCGATGAACCGGCAGTGACCATTTGAGAGTTAAAAGCATCAGCATTATGCCCTATGTCCCATTTGAGAGTTAAAAGCAGAAAACCGCTAAATTTGTGGTTAGGTTTCCAGAAAAGTTCCTAATTTTTTGTAAAAGGCACCAGATTTCTAGTAAACTTTTTGCAAATAGAACTGGTCGCTTGCATTGCTGCGTTTGAGCGCGTTTCCGATAGGTGAGGCCCGAAAACACTGACGTGATATAAGGGCTAGGCGAAGGACATTGTTTGAAATGAAGCTGGTCAAAACGAACCGGTCGACCCAGTCGGCCAGACAGACGCAACCACTCTCTCTTCTCTCGCGCGCTCACGTGCTCTCTTCTCTACTCTCGTGGCCATCACTGACAAGGCTGCTCGCCGCGCGCCGCCATGGTGTCCTGGAACGACGACAACAACAAGGACTCCGCCGCCCAATACATCTCCTCCCGCGACTCCACTATCAAGGTCAGTACTGCTAGCGAGGGTTTTGATTTGGGTACTTGGGGATTTAGGGTTTCCGCGACTCCAGATCGATTTGAACTTGTTTCTTCGGTTGGTCCAGATCCCAGCTACAATCGATTACCCAAACTATTGTGGTGTTGACAACGAGGTGATGGTGATGTTTGAGCATGGGAAGCCGGTGGAGAGGTTTGTTGCATTCGAAGGGATTAGCACGGGGAGGAGGTTCATTGCTTGTGCCCTAACTGTAAGTTAGCAAATATTCCGAATTTATCAGTTTGAGGGTTCCTTGTGCACTGTTTTGTGCAAAATAGAAAAAATGTTATAGGGTTCACTGTGCAAAGTTCATGTTCACTGTTCATGTCAACTATAATTTGTAGTTTGATTATAGAAAAAAGTCCATTTTACTACCCTGAATAAAGTGGCACTTTACCCCCTGATCTATTTTTCTGCTTCTTTTACCCCCTAAACAAACCCAAACCAGACAAGACACCCCCTGGCTAGTTTTTCTCCATCCACTGCTGATGTGGCACTAGTCAACGACGGTTTTGATCTGGGTGGAGCCCCCTTGTCAGGTGGTGCTGGGATAGAGCTGCCGCTGCACCCGCCGGCGAGCAGAGCAGGGCCAGGCGGGGTCAGCAGGAGGCAGTAGGTTGGTACCTGGGGCGGGCTCGCGTGGCCGGCGGGGTCGGCAGGAGGCGGTGGCGTGCCGGCGAGCGGAGCAGGGCTAGGCGGGGTCGGCAGGAGGCGGTGGCGCGCGGGGTCTAGGCGGTGGTGGCAACCACTGGCGGTGGGTACTCGGGATGGGCTCGTGCGGCGGCGGGATGGCGGGGTCGGCGAGGCGTCGGCGGCGTGGGGGCGGGGCGATTCGCGGCGGCGCGAGATGGGGCTCCTCTGGCAGGACACCGGCGAGATGGCGGGGAGAGGGCGGCGGCTCCTGGGCGACGCGATGAGGGAGGTGGGGCGCGGGTGGCTCGGGCCCAGATCGGCCCGGGGCGAGCTCCTTCGGGCGGTGGCGGATCCGACCTGGAGAGAGAGAGAGAGAGAGGTGAGAGAAACCAGACAAGGGGGCCCCACCCAGGTCAGAACCGTCGTTGACTAGTGCCACATCAGCAGCGGGTGGAGAAAAACCAGCCAGGAGGGTGTTTTGTTCGGTTTGGGTTTGTTTGGGGGTAAAAGAAGCACAAAAATAGATCAGGGATAAAGTGAACCACCCACTTTATTCAGGGTAGTAAAATGGACTTTTTTCTTGATTATATAGCTCTGTAATTTTTAGTTTGATAAGATGAGCATGTTTAAAATGTGATTATGTACCCATTTTGATGTTTAGTTTGGTAAGTAAATTTGATGATTTGATTATCAGGTGTAAGGAAAAGTCCAGTCAAGTATTTAGTGTAAAATTCAATTTTAACTGAAGCTTTTAACTAAATCGATAACTAAAGTTTTAACTGAATCTCAAATATGAACTTTTTAACTGAATCTTTAACTTAATTTTTAACTGAATGTGTAACTGAACTTTTAACTAAATCTCTATCTTAACTTTTAACTGAATCTCAAATCTGAACTTTTTAACTGGATCTCTAACTGAACTTATAACTAGATCTCTCTCTAAACTTTTTACTGAATCTTTTAACTTTACTTTAGACTAAATCTTTAACTGGACTTTGAATCACGAGGAGTTGGTAATTGTGGAATAGTATAGTGGATAGATGAGGAGTGGCCAAAGGATCTATAGAATGCTCTTCACAAACTATGGCTGATGAATGAGGATAGCCAGCATGCTAATTAATAGGCTTGCATGCCTAGAACATTCATATACTGTTCATAATCTTACAGAACAGAAAAGGAAGTTGCAGGAGACTTATTAGAAGTTTGTTGAGGATGTGAACAGCCTCCTGCATGCTCGAAATAACCTTGCGCGGGAAAGGAATGCTATTGTAAGTGCATCTAGTGCCACCCCTAGTTGGATTTGGAGTATTGACGACAAACCAGGTTGAGGGACTAATGTGTTTGTGAGAGTTGGGATAACACAGGTAGTAGTCCCTCATAGATTCGGTTTACTTACCGGAGATGACCCCTAAAAATGTGTAAAGACATTGAAGACAATGGTGGTATGTGAAGATATTCACATTGAAGACTATGACATGAGAAGACATCACATGAAGACTTTGGAGCGCGAAGACATAGTTGTTTCGTAGTTTTATTTTCTTCTTTGTTGAGTCATAGGAACCACCGTACTGTTAAGTGGGGTCCAAGTGAACAAAGTCAGAGTGACTAAAGTGATGCTCAACCACATCCTAAGTCTTCGAGTGAAGATAATGAGTGCAAATCTTATCCAGAGTTGGATAAGTCAACTTTACTTGTAGCCCAAGTCAAGCTGCCGCGTGTGTTTGAAATCTGACCGTTGGAACACGTGTTAGTTCCTTAGTGACCCAGGGTCATTTCGGACAAATCAGGTCGGGTTGCCTAGTGGCTATAAATAGCCCACCCCCTACACCATAAATTGGTGGCTGCTCAGAGTAAGTGTATGGCTTTTGTCGTTTGAGAGCAACCCACCTCGAAGCCTTTGAGAGAGAAATCCTTGCGAGGACAAAGCTCTAAACACCCAGAGCCAAAGAGTGTTAGGCATCATTGAAGTCTTTCTGTCTGTGTGATCTGAAGACTTGTTACACTTGAGGACTGTGAATCCTCCAGCCGGTTAGGCGTCGCGTTCTGAGCATCCAGGAGTTATTGTGGATCGCTGGTGAACAAAGTCTGTGAAGGTTTAGAAGTCTACCTTGAAGACTTACCTGAGTGATTGGGCGAGGACTGTGTGTCCTTAACTCAAGGGGAATAAGGTGAAGACGCGGTCTTCTGAGTTGAATCTCAGCCTCCCTAACCAAAAGTACAGTTGTCACAGCAACTGGAACTGGTCCAACAAATCCTTGTCTTCACCAAGCAACTGGTTCTATCCCTTCCTTCTCTTTATTTACAATTGGTCCTTATGAAGTCATTGCCTGATTGCATTTTCTGTTTGTCTTCACTGTGTGACTGTTTGTTCTGATTGGCTTCATACTACCTTCCATCCTGATTCATACTGCCTAGCTGCTAATAGTCTTCGTGCTTTCACTTCTTTGAATACTTGACTATGGCTTGCCTAGTGTAGTCTACCTTCCGCTGCATGTTAATAGGTTCATTTCTATTGTTTTTCTTCGAAACGTCCATGTTTTGAAGACTTTCACAAAAATCTCCTATTCACCCCCCCCCCTCTAGTCGATCACTAGCACTTTCAATTGGTATCAAAGCAAGGTACTCCCTTGTTCTGTGTGATTCGGTTTAACCACCTGGAGTTTTAGCTATATCGACTGCAGGGATAATCAAAGTCTCTGCTGCGTGCCCTGTCTTCGATGGAACTGAATATCCCTACTAGAAGAATAAGATGTGCATGCATCTTGAAGCCATTGATGTCGACCTCTGGTATGTCATCAAGAATGGCGTTCCCAAAACTGGTGAAGGTGTCACCCCTGCTGATGTCAAGACGTTCGTTCAACTGGATTCTACTGCCAAGAACATCATCTGTGGTCATCTGACCAAAGGACGGTATGGCCATGTGAGTGCTCTGGAAACGTCGAAGCTAGTCTGGGACTGGCTCTCCAAGGTCAACGAAGGTGTCTCAACCCAGAGAGATCAAAGGATCAGTGTCCTTCGCAACCTCTTCAACCGCTTCAAGAGAAACGACAATGAGAATGTTCAGCTCATATTTGATCGCCTCACTGACATCACAAATGAGCTTCAAGCTCTCGACGCTACTGAGATCACTAAGCATGAAATCCTCAAGACACTGCTGAGATCTCTTGACAGCTCGTTTGACACCCTAGCCCTGATGATTCAAGAACGCCCTGATTTCAAGACACTCGATCCGTCTGACATACTTGAGAGGCTCAACACACATGAGTTTCAGCATTCTGAGAAAAGAGATATATATGGTCCCAATTATGGCCGAACTCGCACTTTGAAGGCAAAAGTTGTTTCCTCATCTGAAGAAGAATCTGACTGCAGTTCTGATGATCCTGAAGACATTGGAAAGGAGCTTGCTATGCTTGTGAAGAAGTTCCAGAAATTCACCAAGAAGAAAGGCTTCAGAAAGTCTTCGCGATCCAGCTCAAGAAATGATGAAGCTTCTACTCATGATTACAAGAAGAGAACATGTCACAAGTGCAAGAAACTTGGTCACTACATCTCTGAGTGTCCGCAGTGGGACAATGAGAACAAGAAGAAGAAGAAGAAGAAGAGCAAGAATATGATTCTGATGACAAGAAGAAGAAGAAGAAACACTGAAAGTCTTCTTTCAAGTCTTCCTCCAAGTCTTCATCTCATAAGAAGAGCTCATCTGGCAAGGCTCGTGTGTTTGTTGGCAAGGAAATGGATTCGGATGAGGAGTCTTCTTCTAAGGAGGCAGAAGTGGAGTCCGAGGAGGAGTCCGACTCTGGCATTGCAAGTCTAGCTACAGCCTACGTTGCCAAGTCCATCTTCAACACTGAAGACAATGGCTTCATCACCTACGCTGATGCTAATGACAAGGACGACTCTGCTCCCACCTATTGCTTCATGGGACGTGGTGCCAAGGTAAACTCACGCAATGCTCACTATCAAACATCCAGTGAAGATGACTCTGATTGTGATTCCAAACCCAGCTACAAAACACTTGCTAAAATTGCAACTGAACAACAGAAAGCTATGGAACATATTCAAAAACTGTTAGACAAAAGCAATGACCTGTTGGACGCGGAAATGACTCGATCTCAGTCCTTAATTGAAGACATAAAAAATCTTCATGTTAAGTATGAGGAACTTGAAAGTCGTCATGAAACGCTCTCAACAACTCATGAAAAGCTTTCCTATGATTATCTTCAAAGGAAGCAAGAACTTGAGAAATTGAGAGCAGTTCATGAAGATCTTCAAAAGGAAACCGAGTCACTTCGTGCTCAACAGATCAGTCCCGCTCAGGAAGGATTTGAACCACCATGTCTAAAATGCCTTGAGCGTGATAACGCTACTTCTGTTGTTGAATGTTCTACTGTTGCTACTGTTGCAATATCTTCAACTGTTGATGTGGAAACTAACCCCTCTGCTAAGGATGCCACTGCTATTGCTGATGAAAATGCTAGGTTGAAGACATTACTTGAAACAGGGATGTACAAAAGTCTCAAAGGGCATCAAACACTATGTGCTGTCCTCAAAAAGCAGATTCTGAACCGAAACCCTAGGAAAGAGGGTGTTGGGTTCAAGAGGAAAATGAATGTTGATGGTTCTTACTGGAAGCCTGAGCAGTACCCCAAAACCACTTGGGTTGCTACAAAGGAACCTTCAGTGGATCCATCCACCCTATCTGGCTTCACTTGTGCTAACCCTATTATCATTGATGAATCCTTTGATGCAAACTATACATTGTTTAAGAATCAGAATGGTGAAGTGTTTGCCAGGTATATTAGTACTAACTGCAGGAATGGACCACCCTTGAAGAGGATCTGGGTGCCCAAGAGTTGTCTTGAAAATCTTCAGGTGAATTTCATCATGACACAACCTGGGAAGAAGACAAACCCCAGACCAAAGGCTTCACATGGTCCAAAGGCTTCATACAGACAGAGGACTCACCAGAGTCGCCCTAACACAAATGTTTTGTAGGGAAACCATACTCAGGCCTATGAATATGAGCGTGTTTCATCAAACCGCCATGTTCATAAGACCAAGAACTACTCTGCTTATTCATATGAGTACTATTCGTCTCCTACAAGGCTATCTGCTAGGGCTCCAAAGTCGAAGTTCTCAGATGCTGCACTTAGACTCATTGCTTCGAAGCCACCCCTGAAGATGTGGGTGGTTAAGAAGACTTAACTCTCTTTTGCAGGGAAAGGTCTCCAGCCTGAAATCAAATGCGTCAGATGCTATTGCTGGGGACCTAAAACATCTTGTGGGGCACAAGATAAAATGCCCAAATGATCTTATTATGTATTTCGTTGCTGAGTCGCTTGGCGTGCATCCTATCAGTTCTAACCTCGATTTGAGCTTTCATCATCCACTTGCTTGTCAAATGTTTATGCTTCACAATACTCTTCGTGAAGCCTATCCCTCTAACTGTTCTATAGGGTATGACACCAACTGCTTCAGAATGGATTATTGATAGTGGATGCACTAATCAAATGACTGGTGATCAAAGTCTTCTCATGGACTCAACCTTACGTCCATCTGACAAGAGTCGCATCACATTTGCTGACACTGGTAAAAGCAAGGTATTGGGTCTAGGTAGAGTTGCAATCTCAAAGGATCAGCACATGGATAAAGTGATGCTTGTTGAATCGCTTGGTTTCATCTTAATGTCTGTCTCAATGCTTTGCGATTTGAACATGATTGTGATATTTGGAAAATATCGTTGCCTTATTCTAATGGAATCTGACAAGTCTCTAGTCTTTGAAGGGTATCAGGAAGATGATTTGTACATGGTAGATTTCTCAGCAGGACCACATCTTGTCGTATGTCTTCTTGCAAAAGCTTCAGAGTGATGGCTCTGGCATCGGAGGCTAGTGCATGCTGGCATGAGGAACTTGCATACTCTCGCAAAGATGAAGCATGTCATAGGCATCGAGGGCATCAAGTTCAAGAAGGATCACTTATGCGGTGCCTGCGAAGCTGGAAAGATGACGAGGGCCAAGCATCCCTCGAAGACAATCATGATAACAACTCAACCCAACTGCTACACATGGACCTATTTGGTCCTACTCACTACTCTACTCTCACTACTACTGCTTATCTCTATGGCTTTGTCATTGTTGATGATTATTCAAGATATACATGGGTGCACATAATCCTCTACAAGACTGAAGTGCAGGATGTCTTCAGACGCTTCGCCAACCGTGCCATGAACAACTATGGCGTCAAGATCAAGCACATGAGAAGTGACAATGGCATAGAATTCAAGAACATTGGCCTCGACACTTATCTTGATACCTTGGGTATCACTCATGAGTTCTCAGCTCCATACACGCCGCAGCAGAATGGCATCGTGGAACGCAAGAACAGAACACTCATTGAGATGGCTAGGACGATGCTTGATGAATACAAGACTCCAAGAAAGTTTTGGCCTGAAGCTATCGATATTGCATGCCATGCCATCAACCATGTTTATATTCACAAGCTTCTGAAGAAGACATCCTATGAACTCCTTACTGGTAAGAAGCCAAATGTCAGTTACTTCAGAGTATTTGGTGCTAGGTGCTGGATCAAGGATCCACATCACACTTCAAAATTTGCACCGAAAGCACATGAAGGTTTTATGCTTGGTTACGGAAAGGATTCGCACTCCTACAGAGTCTTCAACCTCTTTCACTATAAAGTGGTTGAAACTGTGGATGTGCGGTTCGATGAGACTAACGGCTCGCAAAGAGAGCACCTGCCAAATGTGCTAGATGAAATTCCACCTAGTGAATCCATCGAGCTTATGGGAACTGGAGAAATCATACCGTCTGAAGCTCAGGCTGAAGAGGAACTTATCATTTCTGCACCTAATCAACCTGAAGACAATCCTCCTAATGATGACAATGATCAGGAAGGGCAAAATCTTCGTCCAGTTCATCCTCGTGTTGCAAATGAAGTACAGATTGAGAAGATAATTGATAGCATCAATGCACCTGGTCCACTTACTCGTTCAAGAGTAACACAGCTAGCAAATTTCTGTGGGCACTTTGCATTTGTCTCAATATCTGAACCCAAGAAAGTTGTTGAAGCCTTCATGGAACCTGAGTGGATTCAAGATATGCAAGAAGAGCTTCAACAGTTCAAGTTGAACAATGTGTGGGAATTGGTCAAGCGTCCTGATCCTCGTAAACACAATATCATAGGCACTAAATGAATATATCGCAACAAGCAAGATGAGCATGGTCAAGTTGTTAGAAACAAGGCTCGTCTCGTTGCTCAAGGATACACTCAAGTTGAAGGGATTGACTTCGATGAAACATTTTCTCCCGTGGCTAGGCTTAAAGCCATTCGCATACTGCTAGCCTACGCAAATCATCATAACATCCTTCTGTATCAAATGGATGTGAAGAGTGTCTTTCTCAATGGCAAGATTGAAGAAGAAGTGTATGTTGCACAACCACCTGGCTTTGAAGATCCAAAACATCCTGACATGGTTTACAAACTCAACAAGGCACTGTATGGCCTCAAAAAAGCCCCTCGTGCTTGGTATGACACACTCAAAGACTTCCTGAAGAGCAAAGGCTTCAAACCTGGTTCCCTGGATCCCACACTCTTCACGAAGACATATGATGGTGAACTATTTGTGTGTCAAATATATGTGGATGACATTATCTTCGGCTATACTAATCAAAAATACAGTGATGAGTTTGGACACATGATGCAAGAGAAATATCAAATGTCCATGATGGGTGAGCCGAAGTTCTTCCTTGGTCTTCCAATACGCCAGCAAAGCAACGACATCTTCATATCTCAAGAGAAATACCTCAAAGACTGCCTGAAGAAGTTTGGAATGCAAGACTGCAAAGGTTACATGACGCCAATGCCAACCAAAAGTCATCTGGGTCCTGATGCCAGTGGTAAAGAGTTCGACCAAAAGGTATACCTCTCCATGATTGGTTCTTTACTTTATTTATGTGCATCTAGGCCAGATATCATGCTTAGTGTTTGCATGTGTGCCCGATTCCAAGCGGCACCAAAGGAATCACATCACTTAGCTGTGAAGCGAATTCTTCAATATTTGGCTTACACCCCAACACTAGGATTATGGTATCCAAAGGGCTCAGAGTTTATCTAGTTGGATTCTCGGATGCTGATTATGCTGGTGACAAGGTGGATCGCAAGTCTACATCAGGCACATGTCACTTTCTGGGACGATCACTTGTTTGTTGGTCTTCAAAGAAGCAGAACTGTGTATCTGTCTCCACTGCTGAATCTGAATACATTGCTGCTAGATCTTTCTGCGCTCAGCTTCTATGTATGAAGTAAACACTCAAAGACTATGGTATCCATCTGAAGCAAGTACCACTCTACTGCGACAATGAAAGCGCTATCAAGATTGCCAACAACCCAGTTTAGCACTCGAAGACAAAGCACATTGAAATTTGTCATCACTTTCTCAGAGATCATGTCATGAAGAAAGATATTGATATCATTCACGTCAACACTGAAGAGCAACTGGCAGATATCTTCACAAAGCCCTTGGATGAGAACAGGTTTTGCAAGTTGCGGTGTGAGCTAAATATCTTGGAATCCTCAAATGTCCTGTGATCAGGCACACATCCTAACACTTATGCATGTTGATGACTTAGATGTGCAACACACGAAGTAACGTATATCTTCAGTTAATGAATACTTACAATCTAAGTGTGAATACATTAACATGGAATTTGACTTCGGAGCACCACGATAATTGTGCGCCGTGTCTGGGTCTAATACTTCCTATACGGTGGGTAACGTCACCACCAAACTTTTGTTTGGAGTGTTTTTCTGTTGGCGTTACATTTGCTAAGTCTTCGCATTTGGTTTGTCTTCAATATTAACATGTCTTCATGTTTATCTTCACTATTTCGATTTGATCTTATTCGGATATTTTCATATATTAGCGTTCTGTCCTCTACAGCATTCACTTATAGCTATGTCTTCGTGTTTGAATCTTTTGAACTAAGTGAATGTGATCGGACCCTAACCTCTCTATGCTCCCATCTCAAATATATCTATCCAAATCATATGCATTCTATTGAAACCGTCGAATGTCTTCTCTGCGTCCTTGTCAGCAGAAGATACAGAGATAAACAAATAATCTATTTTAAATGCTCAATCCTTTTTGCCTGAAACCCGAAGAAGCGGGAACAACCACCCGACAATCTAGACGTGCGTGGGAACATTGAACAACCTCCAATGTGTTGCATGTTCGCCACGTGTCCCTCAGATGTGAACCAACAGGGTCACCTGCGTAATAACGTTGTGCCGTCCCTGTCCTTATAAATACACACCACACCCCAGTCATTATCTCTTCTTCCACTTCTCCTTCTCGCACAAACCCTAGCGCCACCGCTAGCTCTCGACGACGCCGTCCACACGCCGGCCGCGAACATCGCTTCTCCACCATCGCCGTAGGTGTCCTCTGTCGCCAAGTTAGGGCATGGAAGATCGAGCTGCTCGGCCTCATCTTCTACTCTGTCTAGCAGTTCTTCGTGCGGTAAATAAAACCTCTTTTTACAGTCCATTTGATCCAAAAGATTCATCCTTTTCAACCACAAGTGGTTTCTATCCCTAGAAATTTGGATCTATCCTGTTCTGCATCTCATAACATGCCTAGTATATTCACTTATGCTTCACAAAGTAGTTAGATTCCTCACTTGTACTTATTTTTGGATTCGTACAAATCTGGAACCAACTCTCAACATATGAGTGAATGTCTTCACACTATGACGTCAATGTCTTCTAAACTGATTTATCTTCAAAATCTTCTGAGAATGCATATGACCTCTTCCCCTTCCCTCGCATCTCTAATGCTGTCACAGGTACATGTTTGTGGGAGAATCCCTTGGTTCTCATAGTCTGCATTCATTTGCAGAGTTCTTACAGCATCACATCAATTCTCCCGAAGCTAGTTCCTGTCTGACCAGCAGACGGAAGCCTTTGACAGTTTTGAAGCCATTTAGTCTGAACTACATGGCCGCAGATAAGTCAGCAAGGAAGGGAGGCAGGAAGCGCCGCGGGGATGCATCAAAGGATTTGCCTGAAGATCTCTATGAGCTGTACAAGACTGATCCCGAAGAGGATTACAATCAGCGCAAAACACGAATCCAATGGATTCAAAGATATTGGGCCGAGCAATGGTTCAAATACAAGTTCGTGACCAAGGAGTATGTTGAGAAGAATGCCCCCAAGTGTCCTTGGGGTGATATTCTCTTTATAAATCTTCAACCCAAGAACAGACCTGAAGCTATTACTCAGGGTTTCTACCCTTGTGTGGTTCGTGGACCACAGTCTGCAAATGTCGACCCATCATCACTGCTATGGTGTTGCGACGACAATTTGTTCAAGTGCAACCTTCAGTTTGCTAAAGCATCTGCCAAAGAGAACAAGAAATCGCTTGGGTTAGACTTCAACCCAGGTCCATCTGCTCCTCGGGGTGATGGCACCCATGATGCTGAACCCAATATTATCGGGCCCTTCTACAACCTTGAAGGTCTCATATCACACATTGTTGTTCAGGGGGCAGCCGTGGAGCACTCTGCAGATGACACTGATTCTGATGAAGCGCCTGCTCCTCCCAAGCCATAGAAGCAGAAGAAACCAAAGGCTTCAAAGCCCTCCTCTGCACCAAAAGCTTCGCATGTGAAGCCTCTAGCTACTGCACCTCCTGAAGCCAGTGTGCAGTCTGAAGATCTCTCATGCATCTCCAAGACTGAGAAGAGGAAGAAGCCCATTCAAACTTCTGGTCAAGCATTGACCCCAGCTGCTATTCTGAGAAACGAGAATGAAGCCATTGATCTGTCAAGTGACGAAGATCTTGGCGATGATGCTCTTGAGCTGCTGATAAAGAGCAAAGAAGAGGCGAAGATCTTCAATGATCTACTCCTGTTTGATGTGGACATCTTGAACAACTTCATAGATGAATGGTTTGAAAACCCCAGCATCAACCTCAATGACCTTGAGCTTCCAATTGGCATCAGTGTCTCTTTCCATAATGCCATTGCTTCTGAGCTGGCTCTGGCTCGGAAGATTGTTGAATTGAAGAACAAAATTGATTATGAGAAGGCTCAGTTCAAGAAGAATGTAGCCAACCTCAGTGTGGCTGATGTTCAAAGCTTCAAGCAGACGTTGAATGAGCTCAAAGAACAGTTCCACCAGAAGCGTCAGGAAGCAAAGGGTTCAAGAGAGAGAATGAAGTACTTTGCTGAGAAAAGTGTTCAAGCCCATAATGAAGCAGAAAAGCACAAGGCTCTGGGGCGCCCTGGCATCGACCCCAAAATGGCTGCCAAGAAGAAGAAGAAGCCTGCTGTGGCCCAAGTTGAAGCATCAAGGCAGGAAGAACCCCGCATTGTTTTCCCTGCCAATATGACAGGCTCGAAGGCTAAGGTCCCCGTAGCTGCTTCTGAAATCAAGAAAACAAGGGCAGCTGAAGCCGAAGCCCGTAAGCGCAAGACCAAGAACACCACTGACGACGCTCCACCGACCAAGAAGAGAAAAACTAAGAAGAAAGATCGGGCTGCTCCAACAGAGCCCCTTGTCGTCGAGCCAATCTCAGTGGCTCGTCCTGCGTATGAACACCGTGAGCGCCAGTTGATAGTTCATGAGCCTGCTACCACAGAGGCTCCTGAAGCTGAAGAAGATCCAGCTATTGACCCCACCACAGCTGAAGACATTGGTCCCCAAGACAATGTTGAAGATGATGAAGTCCTTCCTCAGATCGAGCACAACATGGTATCATCACCTGTTCTAACGAATAGCGAACTCATCAGCATTGGTCGTCCTTTGACGCCAATTGCTCAGGATGATTCATGGGCTGATCACCCTCAAGACTCCCCCCGTCAAGAATCACCAAGTACTCCCCCACCTCAAGCCACCACTCCGGTGTTTGAAGATGATGACTTTGTGGTCCAGTCGTCTCCCTCTCCAAAGACATCGCCCACACTCTGCAGGCTTCGCAAAGGACCAAGGCCACAAGTCACTCTGTCGGGTGTTCCAGAAGGAGAAGAGCAACATAACTCAGTGGCACGACAAGTGTTCCCTGACGCCACTCCAACTGTGAATGTCTCTCAGTCCAAAGCGAAAGCTGCTGAAGACATTCCGGCTGCATCAACCGATAACAAGAAGAACCAAGAGAACAAGAACGTGTTGCTACACCCCCATCCAACCCTGAAGTTGTTTTCAAGGAGAACGTGTCCGACACTCCAGCTACTCGAGTGGAGGTTGAAAACTCTGCGGCGGCCACTAACACCAATACTGAAGCTAATGACGTTGTCATGGCCGAAGCTAATATGACGCCTGAAGCTAATGTGGTGCCAGAAGTGAATGCACCTGAAGCCAATGCTGCACCTGAAGCAAATCCGCAGCTCGAAGACAATGCCTATGCTCCTGTACCACCTCCCAGGCCACACACCATTGAGCAAGCACTCTATCAACGTCAACTTGCCACCGTCCGTTGGCCCATTCTGGTACCTCCACCTGCTGTCGGTCCGCAATTTGACTATCATGTGGAGCACAGGCCTCAGATCCAGAAGCTAAAGCCAAGGCTGCCAAGGTTTCCAGGTACTGCAACTTCACCAGGATCGTTTAATGTGAATGGCTTCATAGCACACAACACCTTCTTTGATAGCGCCAAGAACCCATATTTCAAGCCAAGAATATCATCTGATAGGTTCTGCAGTTATCAGCAGCGCAGTTACTATTCCTGCATATTATACAATCGAGGGCGCATTTTCCCGCATATGCGTCTAGACTGCGAAGCTATTGCTGGACTGTCCTGCTTGGAAGAAGCTCTTGACTGCTTCCGTGATGCTGGTCTCCTGACCTTTGTGACTGCTAAAGAGCATTGGAATGAAGAGCTTCTGTTGCAATTCTATGCAACTCTCCACATTCGTGGCTACAACAGGGATCCGAAGACTTGGATCCTTGAGTGGATGACATGCGATTATACTTGGCCATGGGAAGCCCGGCCCGGCCAGCCCGCCTCGACCCGGCACGAAAAAGCCCGACCCGGCCCGGCCCGACGCTGCTCCCGGGCCAGGCTTGGGCCTAGATTTTAAGCCCGATGGCCGGGCCGGGCCGGGCCCGGGCCCGTCGTTTTTGCGTTTTTCTGAAGGTTGGGCCGGGCCGGGCCGAAGCCCGACGGGCTTTTACATGTATGGCCCGGGCTCAGGCCAAAAAATAGGCCTGATGGCTGGGCCAGGCCGGGCCCAGGCCTGGGTTTTTTGTGTCGGGCTTGGCTAGGCCCGGCCCGAAGCCCGGCCCGGCCCGAGGTATGGCCAGGTATACATGCGATGTACACAATGAAGCCAAAGCCCAAGACATCATTGAGCTTACTGCCCTGCCCACTCCTAGTGAACACTATGAACCAGATTGTCAGCTTCACCGCAATGCATTGGAGAGCATCTTTCAGAAGCCAGAGCCCAACATGAGCCAAATGCTGAGCATGATGAAGCCACTGCCCCAAGACGCTGAATATCCAAAGGATTTCTTTGTTGAAGACCTAGAGTATCTGCCCCGCACTATTTATCATATCATCAGGCAAACTCTATGGCCTGTCAAAGGACATTCTTCTGCAGTAAAGCTTGAAGGAGCAATGAAGACATTGGTTTTCTATATCTTCAATGGCATCAACTTCAATGCTCAAGACTTCTTCATCAGGTAATTGGCTACATCTGGCTCTGATCTCTTTGGTCTGAAGTTTTATGCTCCATGGCTAATGCGCCTCATCAAGCTTCACTCTGCTATCAACTATCAGCCATCTGCGCGCAATCATCTCATATTCTTGCCAGAGGTTGATCTGTCTATCGAAGCCATTTACCCAGAGCCTGCAAAAGAGCCAATTTATCTTCACAATGTCGATCGTCAAAGCTTCACCCAGACCATTGAAGGAGTTCAGGACGTCACTCGTGTTTATCCTTTGGCTGAAAATACACGCGCACCTCGTGCCCATACTGAAGCCACTGAAAGCACAATTACCCAAAGGCCTCGCAAGCGTTCTCGTGTTCTTAGTGACCGAGAGCTTCTTGTCGCCATGCATCAGAAACAGGATAAGCATCATGACTGGCTCAAGCGTCAGATGCAAAGCCTCTTGGTGGATGTCAATCGCATTCGCAACCTTACCACCAAGAATGCCTTTGTCACTCATGAGACCTGTCGGAGGTCGTGGAAGAGATTGACATTGCTCAGTGCTGAAGCTGATCTTCAAGATGATGGCTTCACGGAGAGATTCAAGTTTGACTCAACTCCTCCAAGGAATGCTCACTCGCATCGGACTCCCTCACTCGAAGAATCTGACTATTCTTCCTCAGCTGCAACTATTAATGCCAGAGTCATTGATGACGATGATGCTACCTCACCACCTTCCACTTCGGCGCGTATTGACACTGCACCAAGTTCTTCTGCACCACCAAACCTCAACGACGACCCTGCTGCTTCGCCTACTCCTCATGGGAACGAGTAGAAGCTCTATGTCTTCAAACCTTTTTGGTCCTTACTGACAAAAGGGGGAGAAGCATATGAGTTGATAGTCTTCAAGCGGGTCCATATGGGTGGTTGCTATACTTTTCGCTACATTTGCCAAGTGCTTACAACTCCTGCTTTTGATACATTTGGTTCTTTGAGTTGTAACACTTAAACTTGATGGTCGTCTGCTACCTTTTCGCATGTGCGACGATAAATTCCGCACAAAGTCATTTTGCAGACGTCCATTTTTCATTATGCATGTCATTATCTTAGCTATATCCATTCATGCATGATGAATTGTCTTCATAAGTAGAAGAGGATCTCCGCAAGTACAACCTGCCATGTGCATTTGCATTGAAAAGCAAAATACTTTTATGCACATCTTCAGGAGGAGCCTTTTTGCTACTTACGAAGACAATACCTCAATCCTTTACAATTTCACAAACTTTTATCCCCATTGAAATTTCAACCAGTTTGTCATCAATCACCAAAAAGGGGGAGATTGTAAGTGCATCTAGTGCCACCCCTAGTTGGTTTTGGAGTATTGACGACAAACCTGGTTGAGGGACTAATGTGTTTGTGAGAATTGCAGGATAACACAGGTAGTAGTCCCTCATAGATTCAGTTTACCTACCGGAGATGACCCCTAAAAATGTGTAAAGATATTGAAGACAATGGTGGTATGTGAAGATATTCACATTGAAGACTATGACATGAGAAGACATCGCATGAAGACTTTGGAGCGCGAAGACATAGTTGTTTCGTCGTTTCATTTTCTTCTTTGTTTTGTCATAGGAACCACCGTACTGTTAAGTGGGGTCCAAGTGAACAAAGTCAGAGTGACTAAAGTGATGCTCAACCACATCCTAAGTCTTCGAGTGAAGACAATGAGTGCAAATCTTATCCAGAGTTGGATAGGCCAGCTTTACTTGTAGCCCAAGTCAAGTTGCCGCGTGTGTTTGAAATCTGACCGTTGGAACACATGTCAGTTCCTTAGTGACCCAGGGTCATTTCGGACAAATCAGGTCGGGTTGCCTAGTGGTTATAAATAGCCCACCCCCTACACCATAAATTGGTGGCTGCTTAGAGTAAGTGCACGGCTTTTGTCGTTTGAGAGCAACCCACCTCGAAGCCTTTGAGAGAGAAATCCTTGCAAGGACAAAGCCCTAAACACCCAGAGCCACAGAGTGTTAGGCATCACTGAAGTCTTTCTGTCTGTGTGATCTGAAGACTTGTTACACTTGAGGACTGTGAATCCTCCAACCGGTTAGGCATCGCGTTCTGAGCATCCAAGAGTTATTGTGGATCGCTGGTGAACGAAGTCTTTGAAGGTTTAGAAGTCTACCTTGAAGACTTACCTGAGTGATTGGGCGAGGACTGTGTGTCCTTAGCTCAAGGGGAATAAGGTGAAGACGCGGTCTTCTGATTTGAATCTCAGCCTCCCTAACCAGACATACAGTTGTCACAGCAACTGGAACTGGTCCAACAAATCCTTGTCTTCACCAATAAACTGGTTATATCCCTTCCTTCTCTTTATTTACAGTTGGTCCTTGTAAAGTCATTGCCTGATTGCATTTTCTATTTGTCTTCACTGTGGGACTGTTTGTTCTGATTAGCTTCATACTATCTTCCATCCTGTTCCATACTGCCTAGCTACTAATAGTCTTCATGCTTTCACTTCTTTGAATACTTGACTATGGCTTGCCTAGTGTAGTCTACCTTCCGCTGCATGTTAATAGGTTCATTTCTATTGTTTGTCTCCGAAACTTCCATGTTTTGAAGACTTTCGTAAAAATCGCCTATTCACCCCCCCTCCTCTAGTCAATCACTAGCACTTTCAGCTACAAGGAGGATGAATAGGAGAAGATCACTCTCTCTACTGAAAACAACACGGTAAATTTGAAGGAACTACTTGGTGCAAAGGATGCTGAGGTCGCTAAACTGAAGGGTGTTGTTGACCAGTTGAAGTTCATTCATGTTGCTCAAGGCAATGCCATTAGGAATTTGAAGTTCAATCATCCTAAAGAGAAGGAAAAGATGAGCACTGATAAGAGGACTTTGGAGTTTTGCTTTGCATGCCTAAAAAAGAGAAGGAGAAGCTGAGCACTAGGAAGAGCAATCTGGAGTGTTGCATTGCTGACCTGAAGAAATAGAAGGAGAAGTTCAGCATTGAGAAGAGCAATCTAGTGTGTTACATTGCTGCCCCGAAGAACCAGGTGAAAATAACAAGAGGAAGCTCAAGGAGACCAGGGATATTTGTGTTCAAGACTAATTTTTAATCTGACCTTGTGGGTTAGTATCTCTAGTTAGAAGCTTTGAATTGTGGCTTCTAGTGTGTTAACTATGAATCTTTTGAACTTTGTGATGGGGTCACCTACTGCAGGTAGGGTCATAAAGCAGACATCTTGGACCAACACAGGACCCCACATCAACAAATAGTAAGGCCATCGGGCCATAAGCACACTCAGGTGTTCACCAAGAAACATTCGACTCGTATTGCATCCATCCACTCGGATGGTCACCTGACCACTTGGATGCAGACAATCCACTCGGTTGCTCTATCTGCACTCAGGCAAGGGAGGCGAATAGACAACATGTTGGAAATATTCCCTAGAGGCAATAATAAAATGGTTATTATCATATTTTTCGTTCATTATAAATGTTTATTGTTCATGCTAGAATTGTATTGACCGGTAACTTAAATACATGTGTGAATACATAAACTACACCGTGTCCCTAGTATGCCTCTACTAGACTAGCTCGTTGATCAAAGATGGTTAAGGTTTCCTAACCATAGACATGAGTTGTCATTTGATAATAGGATCACATCATTAGGAGAATTATGTGATGGACATGACCCAACCGTAAGCATAGCATCAGATCGTTTAGTTTATTTGCTATAGCTTTCTTCATGTCAAGTATCTGTTCCTTAAACCATGAGATCGTGTAACTCCTTGACACCGGAGGAATAATCAGTCTGTATCCAAACGTCACTTTGTAACTGGGTGATCATAAAGGTGCTCTACGGGTATATCTAAAGGTATCTGTTGGGTTGGCATGGATCAAGACTGGGATTTTTTCACTCGTATGATGGAGAGATATCTCTGGGTCCTCTCAGTAATACGACATCTTAAAGAGCTTGCAAGCAATGTGACTAAAGAGTTAGTCACGGGGTCTTGTATTACATAATGAGTAAAGAGACTCTGGCAACCGTCAGTCTTGTACCAGACAACTGCATGTCTCCCCGCTGGACGCTTCCGCAAGCGCTTCGGTCAATCACGGCTCCAACGGTGGATCAAGCATGTCGTGGCTCTTCCGGCCATGACCTAGCTGGCAGCTACACTCGACCCCAATGAATCCTTCCACGATCAGTTCGCCTCTCTTCATGAGGGGTCAGAAGATGAGGTCAGCCACGAGAGCGTCGAGTCCTTTGCAAAAAATTTATGGCAGATATGGATAATGGCCCACCCGGGTTTCAGAACGATCAGGGTGGTCACGGCCGCGTGTCACATAGACACGTGATATGTCTCCATTGTATCTATAATTTATAAAGTAGTCATGTCATGTTTGCAATAATTTATATGGTTTTGGTATGATTTGATTAGAAATAACTCGGACTGATGTTGTTTTGAGCAGAACTACCGTGGTGTTGTTTTTCGTGCAAAAATAAAAGTTTTCGGAATGGGCTAAAAATTTATGGTGATTTTTTATGGACCAAAAAAGACCCCCGAAGCTTCGAGGAAGGACCAGAAGCCTCATGAGGAAGCGACAAGCCTGGGGGCACGCCCTCTCCCCAGGGCACACAGAGCAGGCTTGTCGCTCCCTCGTAGGCTCCCTTGACGTAGACCGACGCCAAAAATTTCTGTAAATACCAAAACCCCAGAAAGAAACCTAGAATTTCCACGCTGCTGCCACAAGCCTCTGTACCAAAGAGATCCCGTCTGGTGGCCTTCTCTGGCACTTTGCCGGAGGGGAAATCATCACCGGAGGCCATCTTCATCATCCCGACGGCCATCATGAGGAGGAAGCAGTAGTTCACCCTCGGGGCTGAGGGTATGTATCAGTAGCTATGTGTTTGATCTCTCGCTCTCTCTCTCTTGTGTTCTTGATTTGGCACGATCTTGATGTACCGCGAACTTTGTTAATATAGTTGGATCATATGGTCTTTCTCCCTCTCTATCTTGTTGTGATGAATTGAATTTTTACCTTTGAGGTTTCACTATTATCTAATTGAATACTTTTAGGATTTGAGAACACCTGATGTATGTCTTGCATATGAATACTCGTGGTGCCAATGGGGTATTATATTGATTCATGTGATGTATGTTTTGGCACTCAACTCACGGATTCCCGAGGTGACATTGGGGTAATCTATGCATAGGGGTTGATGCACGTTTTCGTCCTACTTTCTCCGGTAGAAATCTTGGGGCACTCTTTGAAGTTCTTTGTGTTGGATTGTTATGAATCTGAAGTTGTTTGATGCATATCAAATAATCAACTAATGAATACTTGTGATGATATTGGAGTATCTAGGTGACATTAGAGTTGGTTGATATGTATCATATGATGTTATTTCAGTAAGAACTCTAGGGTTGTTTGTGACACTTATAGGAATAGCTCAATAGATTGATCAGAAAGAATAACTTTGAGGTGGTTTCGTGCCCTACAAACAATTTCATCTTATGTTCTCCGCTAGATAAGAACTTTGGAGTGACTCTTTGTCGCACATTGAGTGATTGTTATATGATTCAATTATGTTAGCACTGTTGAGAGATTGCACCAGTGAAAATATGAACCCTAGGCCTTGTTTCCAAGCATTGCAATACGTTTGTGCTCCATTTTATCACTTGCTACCTTGTTGTTTTTATATTTTCAGATTACAAAGACCTATATCTATTATCCATACTACACTTGTATCATCATCTCGTCGCCGAACTAATGCACCTATACAATTTGCCATTGTATTGGGTGTATTGGGGACACAAGAGATTTCTTGTATTTGATTGCAGGTGTTGTTTGGGAGAGACTATCTTCATCCTACGCCTCCCATGGATTGATAAACTTTAGATCATCCACTTGAGGGAAAATTCCTACTGTCCTACAAAACTCTGCGCTTGGAGGCCCAACACGAGTCTACACGCTGATGACGGCCTCAAAGACGACCCTCGAGTCGATGCATCCACCTCTGAATTGGGAGCAGAGGGATAGACTCAACCGAAGAGCCGAGAAAGCTCTACATAGACCTATCACGGTGACGACTCCCGAGGCTCTTGCCTTGGAGTCGACGCGATTGGCTACCTTGGCTGAGCGCACGTGCCTCGGGCAGCTGCCACTACAAAAAAAAGAAACTTCAGTGGCACTATGGCCCGAATGAAAACTTTTACTGTCATGGATGTGACATTTTTATGATGATAATTGTGACAAAAACACGTATCATCATAGATGTGGTGGGCTTCTACTTCTATGAAAAAAATTATGATGGAAAATGGGTTTTCGTCCTGAGCGGGTTGGAGACACACCTGCATGACATTCTTTGGGCGTCCATGACACAATTGTGGTAGAAGTGAAGGCGAGGAAATTTTCTAGGAGTTCCGGTATACGTGGGTGGTCGGGCCCGAGTGATGCAGTCGTTAGCGTGTTTCTCTCGTACTCGCACATGTGTGTGAGTCGTTTTTGTTAACTGAACTCGAGCGAGGCGTTCGCTTACTGAACTCGAGCGATCGGTCGATCTCTCGCAGTACGTACCGAACACGAGCGATCGACCCCAATAGCTATGTATTGAAGCCAACCAATTCATTCGTTGCTAACTGAACCCAAGCGATTCCTTCGCTACTAACTGAACCCAAGCGATCGATCGCTACTACTTACTAAACCCGGGCGATCGACGAGACATGAGTTGAGCTAGCCGGATGGTTGCCTCTCGATGAACAGTTCCCGTTGCGCCGCGCGCGCGATACACGTAGAATGAGTCAAGACTCATCGATCAAACCCCTGATTACCCACAAGTATAAGGGATCAATCTAGTCCTTATGATAAGTAAGAGTGTCGAACCAACGAGGAGCAGATGGAAATGATAATCAGTTTTCAGGAATGTATTCTCTGCAAGTGCTGTAAGTTGTAGTAACAGATAGTTTGATAGTAAGGCGATTCATAACAAGTAGCAAGTAACAATAGTAAGAAAGGTGCAGTAAGATGGTCCAATCCTTTTTATAACAAAGGACAAGCCAGAAGTCTTTCTTATATTAAGAAAAGCATTGTTGAGGATACATGAGAATTCTATCCGTGTTATCCAAAAGATTGTCTTCGTGTTTCATTGTCTTCGGGCGAATGTCGGCGCACACCACCAATATCTTCAATGTCTTCAGACATTTTTAGGGGTTTTCTTCAACAGTTAAACCGAATCTCCAAGGACTTTTTGTCTGTGTTATCTTGTGATTCTCACAAACACATTAGTCTTTCAACCATGTTTGTCTTCAATACTCCAAAAACCAACAAGGGGTGTCACTAGATGCACTTACAATATCCAAGTACAACCCGCCTTGGCCTGTAAGCATTTTCCAAGCCCATTTAGTCATTAGGCACCTGTTCATGTGTTTGGTATTTATAATACCAAGGCCCCCAACCTCCTTTGGTGCACAAACAATACTTCAGTGGACCATGTGATATTTCTTTTTTCCAAGTTCTTTTCCCCAGAAGAACTGGGATCGCACTAGATCAAATTTCACATGGACCCCATCTTGAAGTAAAAAAAGAATCCCATGGTAAACATTGGTAAGGACACACATGAGTTATTCAAGGTAGTTTTGCCACCAGTGGACTGATACTTTCCTACCCAAGGCTCAACTCTCTTGGCCACACGGTTAGTGATAAAGAGGAAATCATCGATGGTTAAATGCTTATTACAACGAGTGTGATTAACAAAAGGTTGTATGAACTACAAAAATAAAAATTGCCATGCTATACTTTAAAATTGCCATCGTCGGGGTGAAAATGCCATGAAAAAAATAGGACAAAATTATAAATTGAGAAAATGCCATGATTTGAAAATATTGCCGCACTACTTTATAAAACTGCCATCCTCTAGATATTTTGTTATCTGGATAAGCCCCCCCCCCCCCAACAAAAACTACCATGCCATTAAAAAATGCCATCCTCTGAAACTTTTAAAATTGCCATCCTAATTATAGTAATAAAATGAAATCCTCTCAATAATTAAAATGCCATCGTGTTATTGATAAAATTGTCACCCTATTGTTAATAAAAATACTATGCTTGGTAATAAAACTCCCATGCCACTAAAAATAAAAATGCCATCTCTCAATAAGAAAAGAAATATCATCCTATTATTTATAAAAATGCCATCCTATTGTTAATAAAAAATGCATTTCTTAGTAATAAAATTGCCATGCCATTAAAAAATGCCATATCTCATTAATAAAATATGCCATGCTATAAAATAAATAAAATTGCATGTGAGAAATGAAAAATTCGGGATTGAAAAAATATATATGGCATTTTCAACACAAAGATTCACAAAGTCCCTCTTAGCCCAGTGGCGATGGGCGACAACGTCCGCTGGGGTTAGCCTCTTGGCGAACGGTCGCCGGATAAAATTTCCCAAATACTATGAAGTAAACCTTTGTACAAAGTGATTTTTTTTATTTGTACCCGAAATAATTTCCTAAAGTCTCGTAAAAAATTGCAAGGTGTAGGATCGAAAGTATGTCTAGAGGGGGGTGATTAGACTACTTGACCAAATAAAAACTTAACCTTTTCCCAATTTTAGTTCTTGGCAGATTTTAGCTATTTTAGGACAAGTCAAGCAATCATCACACAATTCAAGCAAGCATGCAAAGAGTATATTGGCAGCGGAAAGTAAACCATGCAACTTGCAAGAATGTAAAGGGAAGGGTTTGGAGAATTCAAACGCAATTGGAGACACGGATGTTTTTCCCGTGGTTCGGATAGGTGGTGCTATCCTACATCCACGTTGATGGAGACTTCAACCCACAAAGGGTAACGGTTGCGAGAGTCCACACAGGGCTCCACCCACAAAGGGTAACGGTTGCGCGAGTCCACACAGGGCTCCACCCATGAAGGGTCCACGAAGAAGCAACCACCCACAAAGGGTCCACGAAGAAGCAACCTTGTCTATCCCACCATGGCCATCGCCCACACAGGACTTGCCTCACTAGCGGTAGATCTTCACGAAGTAGGCGATCTCCTTGCCCTTACAAACTCCTTGGTTCAACTCCACAATCTTGTCGGAGGCTCCCAAGTGACACCTAGCCAATCTAGGAGACACCACTCTCCAAGAAGTAACAAATGGTGTGTAGGTAATGAACTCCTGCTCTTGTGCTTCAAATGATAGTCTCCCCAACACTCAACTCTCTCTCATAGGATTTGGGTTTTGTGGAAAGAAGATTTGAGTGGAAAGCAACTTGGAGAGGCTAGAGATCAAGATTCATATGGTAGGAATGGAATATCTTGGTCTCAACACATGAGTAGGTGGTTCTCTCTCAGAACATATGAGTTGGAATGGTGTATGTGTTCTGATGGCTCTATCTTCGAATGAAGAGGAGGTGGAGGGGTATATATAGCCTCCACACAAAATCCAACCGTTACACACAGTTTTTCAATCTCGGTGGGACCGAATCAACAAACTCGGTCGGACCAAAAATGTAAACCTAGTGACCGTTAGAGATTTTCGGTGGGACTGACATGCAACTCGGTAGGACCGATATGGTTAGGGTTTGGGCATAACATAATCTCAGTGAGACCGATTACACAAACTCGGTGAGACCGAATTTGGTAATTAGCTAACCAGAGAGTTGGTCAGGCAAACTCGGTGGGACCGATTTGCTCTTTCGGTGAGACCGAAAAGTTACAAAGGGGAAACACTGAATTTACATTGCAATCTCGGTGGGACCGATTCGCTCTTTCGGTGAGACCGAAAAGTTACGAAAGGGAAACAGAGAGTTTGCAATCCCATCTCGGTGAGACCGAGATCCCTATCGGTAGAACCGAATTGCTAGGGTTTGGCAGTGGCTTATGACAAGTGAAACTCGGTGGCGCCGGATAGGAAGAATCGGTAGGACCGAGTTTGGCTTAGGGTTTAGGTCATATGTGGATATGGGAAAGTAGTTGAGGGTTTTGGAGCATATCACTAAGCACATGAAGCAAGAGGCTCATTAAGCAACACCTCATCCCTCCTTGATAGTATTGGCTTTTCCTAAAGACTCAATGTGATCTTGGATCACTGAAATGTAAAATGAGGAGTCTTGAGCTTTTGAGCTTGAGCCAATCCTTTGTCCTTAGCATTTTGAGGGTTCCACTTTCACATCCATGCCATGCCAATCATTGAGCTTTCCTGAAATAATCATCTTGGAATAGCATTAGCTCAATGAGCTATATGTTGTTATGAATTACCAAAACCACCTAGGGATAGTTGCACTTTCAATCTCCCCCTTTTTGGTAATTGATGACAACATATAGATCAAAGCTTCGACAAATGATAATAAGCATGAAATATATCGTCGCTTTGAGAAGTATGTGATAAGTAAGAGCTCCCCCTAAATTTGTGCATATTTAAAATTTGCTTTGGACTGCAAATGCACAAGGAGTTAGAGTCATGGGTTACTCTTCCATGTCACATACATCTTGGTGGAGCGCTTAAAAAGATAAGAATGAAATACATGCACTCATCACCAAGAATAGTGAATGATCACATAAGATAGATAAGATAATAACATTAATCAAACATTAAGTGTAGCTTATGATCAAACACATGATCATCAATGTCTCACGAGCATAGTATCTCAAGCACTCAAAAGTAAACAAGTTCCAAAAACCACCAAATAAAGCAAGAGAGAAAAGCAACACACTCTCTCTCAAAGCCTATGATCTATACATTTTTCTCCCTCTTTGGCAACAAGTTACCAAAAAGTTCCTAGAAAATGCATAGTGCTAGATCGACGCTCAGGCTTGATCTTCAGGTGGTGGTGGAGTCCGGATCACTCCAAGGATGAAGGCTTCTGTAGATGCTGAAGTAGACGCTGGAGTTGGAGCTGAAGTAGACGCTGGAGCAGGTTGGGCTGGTGCTACGGTTGGAGCTGATGCAGTTGCTCTCGTGTCAGGAACTGGCACTGCAGACGACCTCGGACCTCGTGGAACTCTGGCAAAGGCATCAGTGGTTGTCTTCCCTTTCCTCTCCTGCATATCGTCTTGAAGCTGCTCCACTGCAGTCTGAATTTCTGTCACCTTGACATCCAAGTCATAGAACTTTTGTTCCATGATTCTCTCTAGGCTTGCCTAGTTTTGAGTTAGGGTGGCTAGTCCTTTCTCAATACGCAGGGTGGATGCAATTAGGTAACCAAGCTGCTCTTGTTTGGTTTTCAAGAAATACTCAGATGCCTCCTCTTGAGTTGGCATCTTGGCAGCTTTCTCCTTCCTTGCCTTCTCCTTCTTTGCTTGTGCTTGAACTGATGATGGCTCATTCTCAGTCATTACAACTTGATTGTCCTCAAAATCTGGACAGATGGGCAGGTGTTCCTTGTCCAATAAATATATGCCCGTGCCCATCTTGGAGTTGATGAGCTCCTGAATTTGATGTGCATATCCACAGCTCCTCTTCTGATCTGCTGCAGTCCTCTTGATAGTCTCTACTATGAGGCTCATGACCTTGAACTTCTGAGGCACATCAAATACATGTAGCAAGTTGATTGCATGGCCTTTGATCATCTTGTGATCTCTAGACTTGGGCAATAAGGTGTGCCTCAATATCCAATTGATGGTTGGCAGCCCTGACAGAAGATAATGCACTGAGCCAAATTTGAAAGTGTCAAGAGCTTCATTGGGAATTTCCTTGTACATGTTGGACATTAAGTTATGATCCATTTTCTTCTTGGCATAGATATCCAAGTCATCTGCTTGCTCCTCTGGGGCATTGATCAATTTTTCCCATTCCTCAACAGTTGATTGGTACCTCGTACCCTCAGACATCCATGTGATCCTCCCATCTGGATAAAAGTGTGTCGTGGAGTAGAATTGCATTATGAGCTCCTCGTTCCACTTTGTGAGCTTCTGCCCAACAAAGTCAGCAACTCCACAAGCACTAAAGCTGTCATACACTCCAGGGTAGTGTTCCTCATTTTCCTTCATGTACTCCCAATCGACCCATCTCATGTCACAGACTATTGGCTTCTTGTCTAGCAGCACTGTCTCATAAAAATCTTGCTGCTCCTTGGTGTGAAACCTATAATCCACAGCAGTCCTTCTCCTTGAAGCATACTGATCTGCTTCTCTCCACTTCCTCAGCCCTGAGTCTCTCCTGAGCTTCATATCCTCAGCCACGGGATGAGCATCGTTGTGGTCTGGGATCTTGGGCTTGAGCTTTCTCAGAATTTGCTCTTCATCCTCTTCTTCAACAACAGTCTCAGGCACTGGGGCCTTGTTCTTCTCAGCTGCAGGAATGCTCCTTGTATTCCTCTTTGGTGCTGACTTGGGCTTGGAGGCAGCTTTGGGTGCTTCTTTGGGCTTAGATGCAGCAGCCCCTGTCCTGATAGCATCACCCATAAGCTTAGGTGCTTTAGGTGCTGGTGCAGCAATCTCTTCTTCCTCTTCCTCTTCCATAATGGAAGCCTTTCCAAGCACTCTGGCTACGGTCTTCTTGACCCTTTCCTTCCTCTTCTTGCCTTCTGCAGCAACTGGCTCTTTGGGTGCAGGCTTTTCAGTTGAAGCTCTAGCCTTTGACATAGGCTGCCTGCCTGCTGGCCTTTTGATCTTTAGACCTGGCTTTGTGCCTTGAGCTGGCTCAACTCTCTTTGATGTGGCCTCTTCTTCTGCCACATAATCTTCATCTTCAGAATCAGAAGTTCTCTTCTTCCTTTGTCTAGTGGCAGCTTTTGGCAGATTGCTTGGGGTACTTCTGCTGCCATCATCTGAAGAGCTGGAGGGGCTAGTGCCCTCACTCATCTGCACTTGCTCTTCTGACATATTTTGGCTATCACTCTGATCAGACATGCTGCAAACTCTGACTGCTGACCCTGTGAATAGTTTATAGATGAGGTAGAATGGATGAGCATCACAAAATGCAGAGATTTTTGCAAAAGAATGATCCAAAAACTTAGTTTAGTTTCCCACTGAAATCATCTCGGATCTACCGATTTTCAAACTCGGTGATATCGAAGCAGTTGTGGAACCTAAACTAGTGAACTCGGTTGGACCGAGTCACAGTTCGGTGGCACCGAGACTGCTAGGGTTTCACAGAATTCCAAAATCGGTCACACCGATAAGTAATTCTCGGTCAGACCGAGTCTCACTTGTGCAATGGCATAAGCCAAATCGGTGGGACCGAGTTTTTCAACTCGGTGGGTCCGAGATGGTTTCGGCGGAAACCTAACCCTAAAATTTTCGAATTAAACCTAATCGACGAGCGTATTTGAGTGTTTCAATCGTGGCAAGAATCATGATGATCACAATGTGCTAAGAATCGGATTGGGAATAGCACAAAGATCGAGTCCATACCCTAGTTCGGCGGAGACTCGCTACGGCGGCAATGGCGGGGCAGAATTCCCATTGACGGCGACGGAGACCAGCGATTGGAGGCGGCTGGCGGCGAGGAGACGATCCGGAGACCACGTTGGCAGAGCAGGCTATTGCGCGGGCGAAGGGGTTCGGAGAAATTTCCAAAATTTTGCCCGTGACTATATATAGCCCGACCCTGTCGGTGTGACCGAGTGGAATAACTCGGTGGCACCGAGATTCATAACTGCAAGCAGTTACTGAAACTCGGTGTGACCGAAAGGTTCAAATCAGTTGCACCGAGATCGGAAACCTAGATCAACTTAGTGATCTCGGTAGGACCGAAAGTGGGGTATCGGTCAGACCGAGAATCATAAAGAGGTTTTGGAAGTTTAAGTCTATGACGAATCGGGGACTCCGAGCGCTCCTCACACAGAGTGGTTCGAATCTGACTTGATCAAATTTTGTGATGCAGCATGAATAGAGTTTGAGACGAGAAAAGCATAGATAGCTAGAGGTGGTTCTTAGGCATTCTTGTCCATCCACTTGGCAAAAGAAAATAAAACCAAACAATCAAAACAACAAGTGGATGTCCTCGAATGAGTAAAATATGCAACCAGCATGCTCACACAATAAGATGGCAAATGAAATATGTGACAAGGCATGCACAACCAATTCTAGCATCTATCAAGCAATTTGCGATGACTAGGTCATCTATATATGAGTATATTGACTTAGGAGTCAAGTGAGAACACTTGATCATAGGTCATACTCATCGTTTAAGCTCAAGTGGGGTTACCGCTTTTACATAAAGCATTGTTGTGTTCACATCTTTAGAGTTGCTTTAGCTCAAGTCTTAGAGTAAAGCCCCCCCTGGATGTGATACCCCCCCTAAGAGGGATGAACTAACCTTGGGTTTTGTCGATGATGACTTCATGTAGATGTTGAAGATGTGGATGCTCAATGTTGATGTAGATCACTTGGAGCTATCCATTTGAGTGAATTGCACTTTCAATACCTACATGGGTTAGTCCCACAAGGAACAAACAAGGATATCCATAGACATAGAGTGATGCACACACAAGATGATGTCCAAACTTTTAGGTTACCTTGTCCCTTGTCTTACCAACATGAGGGTTTGTGACTCCTTGAACTAGTGCAAGATGTGGAAGTTGATTGCACTTGTTCTTGCCAAAATGATAAGAGTGAAGTATGTTGGCGGAGTCACCCTCAAGGACTCTCTAGTTCTTCTTCTTTTGGATCCACATCATCTTGATGGGAATCCTTGGAGTTGTAGTCGTACTTGATGAAGTGGAACTTGAAGTAGTCTTGGGAATTCACTTGACTAAGGTCTTAGAAGCTTCTTCAAATGCGTCAATTTCCTCTTGAAGCTTGTCCTTGCCTTTTTGCTTGTAGTCTTGTGGTGGAAGATCATCTTGAGCTTGTGTCCCCTTGAAAGAAGTATCATACTTCTCTTGTTGAGGAACAAACTTTGTCTTGGGGTATTGATCTTCTTCCCACTCAACTCCATTGGCATTGAACTTTCGTTCAAAACCAACACCTTGATTCTTCCGGTGCATTCCTTGCTTGCGCACAATTTCCTCGAATTGCTTACTCTCAGCAAGGCTTTTGTACACTCCTTTCTCTATAATTCCCTTCAATAAGCTATTTTCTTGCTCAAGTGTAACTTGGCTAAGAGAATCATTAGTGGAATCAAGAGAACTACTAGAAGCAACAATATTGGATTTAGCATGATCATTGTTACTACTAGAGGAAGAATCTTTCTTGTTCTTGTTACTAGACTTGACTTGAGGCATGTAAGTGGATAAGAGTAAACGCTTGGCAATGTGAGAAGAACTTTTCTTGCGGAGATCATCATTGATTGCTTTTAAGAACTCATGCTCTTGCTCAAGATTGAGCTTTTCAAAGCGTAATTTCTCATGGGCTCTTAAAAGTTCTTGATGATCTTCGAAGATAGTTTCATGGGCTAACTTAAGAGTGTTTAGTTCTTTAGTTAGGGCCTCAACCTTCTCCTTATCATTGTCATTCGTTTTATCTTGATTAGCATGTTTAATTGACGTTTCATCATAGTATTCATCACTAGAGTTGTCAACAAGCAAATCATCACCTAACAAGTCATCTTCATCACTATTGAAATCAACATACTCGGGGTGTGTTACCTTAGGACCTTTGGCCATGAAGCATCTTCCAATTCCTTCATTTGGTGAGTCAAATATGTCGTAGGAGTTGGTTGACACAAGTGCTAGACCGGCAACACCTTCATCTTGAGTATCTTCGGAGTCGGAGTGATAACTTCTCTTGGAGTGGCTGTCGGAGTCAGAGCCGGATACCCATTCACCAACATGAGCTTGATGTCTTCGTCTTGTGTAGCTCCTTGATGATTTTTCCTTTCTTTCCGAATCCTTGCTTCTCCGTGAGTATCTTCCTTCATAACGATCATCTCTACTCCTTCTCTCTCTTGGTGGTGATTCTTTGCTTCTTCTTTTTGGAGAATCTTCTCTTCTCTTGTAGGGAGCCGTACTCATTGGAATAGTGTCCGGGTCTTCCACAACTGTAGCAGTTTCGCTCTCGACTAGAAGATCTTTTGTCACCGTAGGACCTTGACTTGAAGCTTCTATCTTTGCTTCTACTCTTGTAGAACTTGTTGAAGTTCTTCACCATTAAGCTCAATTCTTCATTGAAGTCTTGTTTCTCACTTGATGATGTAGGGGCTTCACAAGAGGCTTTATAGGCACCACTTGATTTATTGTGAAGTTCCTCTTTATCCTTAAGTGACATCTCATGAGCAACAATTCTTCCAATCACCTCCGTTGGCTTGAGATCTTTGTAATTGGGCATCATTTGGATCAATGTGCACACGGTATCATATTTTCCATCCAAGGCTCTTAGAATCTTTCTTGATGATGAATCTATCGGTCATCTCTTCACTTCCTAAGCCGGCAATCTCATTTGTGATGAGAGCAAGCCTAGAGTACATTTCAGCAACACCTTCACCATCCTTCATCCTGAACTTGTCAAGTTGGCTTTGAAGCACATCCAACTTGGATTCCTTGACGGAGTCGGTACCTTCGTGCATATCAATCAAAGTGTCCCAAATTTCCTTCGCATTCTCAAGACGGCTGATTTTGTTGAATTCTTCGGGGCACAATCCGTTGAAGAGAATATCACAAGCTTGAGCATTGTATTGCAACATCTTCAACTCATCCGCGGTAGCTTCACGGTTTGGTTCTCTCCCATCAAAGAAGTCACCTTGCAAACCAACACACACAATAGCCCAAACGGCGGGGTTATGTCCAAGAATATGCATTTTCATTTTATGCTTCCAACTAGCAAAATTAGTACCATCAAAGTAGGGACCTCTACGGTGATAATTTCCCTCGCTAGACGCCATACTCTCCTAGGTTGTGAAACCAAGGCTATGACCACCAAAAGCTATGGAGATCAAAGCAAATGGAGACCAATGCTCTGATACCACTTGTAGGATCGAAAGTATGTCTAGAGGGGGGTGATTAGACTACTTGACCAAATAAAAACTTAACCTTTTCCCAATTTTAGTTCTTGGCAGATTTTAGCTATTTTAGGACAAGTCAAGCAATCATCACACAATTCAAGCAAGCATGCAAAGAGTATATTGGCAGCGGAAAGTAAACCATGCAACTTGCAAGAATGTAAAGGGAAGGGTTTGGAGAATTCAAACGCAATTGGAGACACGGATGTTTTTCCCGTGGTTCGGATAGGTGGTGCTATCCTACATCCACGTTGATGGAGACTTCAACCCACAAAGGGTAACGGTTGCGAGAGTCCACATAGGATTCCACCCACAAAGGGTAACGGTTGCACGAGTCCACACAGGGCTCCACCCACGAAGGGTCCACGAAGAAGCAACCACCCACAAAGGGTCCACGAAGAAGCAACCTTGTCTATCCCACCATGGCCATCGCCCACACAGGACTTGCCTCACTAGCGGTAGATCTTGACGAAGTAGGCAATCTCCTTGCCCTTACAAACTCCTTGGTTCACAATCTTGTCGGAGGCTCCCAAGTGACACCTAGCCAATCTAGGAGACACCACTCTCCAAGAAGTAACAAATGGTGTGTAGGTAATGAACTCCTTGCTCTTGTGCTTCAAATGATAGTCTCCCCAACACTCAACTCTCTCTCATAGGATTTGGGTTTTGTGGAAAGAAGATTTGAGTGGAAAGCAACTTGGAGAGGCTAGAGATCAAGATTCATATGGTAGGAATGGAATATCTTGGTCTCAACACATGAGTAGGTGGTTCTCTCTCAGAACATATGAGTTGGAATGGTGTATGTGTTCTGATGGCTCTCTCTTCGAATGAAGAGGAGGTGGAGGGGTATATATAGCCTCCACACAAAATCCAACCGTTACACACAGTTTTCCAATCTCGGTGGGACCGAATCAACAAACTCGGTAGGACCGAAAATGTAAACCTAGTGACCGTTAGAGATTTTCGGTGGGACTGACATGCAACTCGGTAGGACCGATATGGTTAGGGTTTGGGCATAACGTAATCTCGGTGAGACCGATTACACAAACTCGGTGAGACCGAATTTGGTAGTTAGCTAACCAGAGAGTTGGTCAGGCAAACTCGGTGGGACCGATTTGCTCTTTCGGTGAGACCGAAAAGTTACAAAGGGGAAACACTGAATTTACATTGCAATCTCGGTGGGACCGATTCGCTCTTTCGGTGAGACCGAAAAGTTACGAAAGGGAAACAGAGAGTTTGCAATCCCATCTCGGTGAGACCGAGATCCCTATCGGTAGAACCGAATTGCTAGGGTTTGGCAGTGGCTTATGACAAGTGAAACTCGGTGGCGCCGGATAGGAAGAATCGGTAGGACCGAGTTTGGCTTAGGGTTTAGGTCATATGTGGATATGGGAAAGTAGTTGAGGGTTTCGGAGCATATCACTAAGCACATGAAGCAAGAGGCTCATTAAGCAACACCTCATCCCTCCTTGATAGTATTGGCTTTTCCTAAAGACTCAATGTGATCTTGGATCACTAAAATATAAAATGAAGAGTCTTGAGCTTTTGAGCTTGAGCCAATCCTTTGTCCTTAGCATTTTGAGGGTTCCACTTTCACATCCATGCCATGCCAATCATTGAGCTTTCCTGAAATAATCATCTTGGAATAGCATTAGCTCAATGAGCTGTATGTTGTTATGAATTACCAAAACCACCTAGGGATAGTTGCACTTTCACAAGGGAATTGAAGTTTTATTTTTTAATTAGAAACGAAATTCAGAAGATGTTCGAAAGAAAGCTGAAATAGAAAAGAAGAAAAGAGGGAAACCAAACCACCTTCCCTTTTGGGCCAAGAACCTGTAGCAACCTAGCCTAGCCCAAAGCTATCGTCTACCTCGTGGCTCCCCAAAACAACTCGTTGTTGAGAAGGATTAACCTAATGATTTGACCTAATTACACAAGGCCATCGTCTAGCTCGAGGCTCCTTAGAACAACTCGTTGTAGAGCAGAATTAACCTAATGATTTGACCTAATTAGTGTATTGCCCGAGAGCCTATAATAAAATTGAGGATGTGCACTGTCCGAGCTTAGGACATCTCATCTAGATTCCCAACTACTAGTCCACAGACAAAGTGAGAGGCATCGGTTTTCCCTAGAGCGGACAAGTGGGTGCAACGACTAGTTTCTGCGATATTTGCACAAATATTTAAACATTCAGAAGATCCAAAAATTTGAACATATCATACACACAAAGTCTCATAGATAACTAGTAATTAGAAACTTGGTGGGCTCATCGTCGGCCGATTAGCTTGCCCGCTTCGTGGATGTGGAGGCTACTCTTCCCCTCCCGTTGAAGCTTCATTTTCTAGGGCTCAGGGTCGTCCAGTGAGCTTGTTACCGGCCATGAGAAAGACATGTCGTGGGAAACGGGCACGGCGGCGGCCGGCGCTCTTTTAGACTAGGTTATAATAGCCGAGTCCATTATAATTTAGTTGAAATATGTCGAAAATGTAATGAATGTGCTTCGGTTTAGATGAACACTAGTAGAAACAGGGCCATTTGTCCTAGTTCGTGAGGGCTTTTAGTCCCGGTTCTGGAACCGGGACTAAAGGGTCGGTACTAAAGGCCCCCCCTCCTTTAGTCCCGGTTCTTACACGAACCGGGACTAAAGGCCCTCCATGTGGCTGTTGTCTGGAGCTCCACCTTTAGTCCCGGTTGGTAACACCAACCGAGACTAAAGAAAATTTTACGATTTTTTTTTTGATTTCAAATTTATGAATTATTTTATAATCTCTAATCACCCCTCATCGCTGCTCAATCTAACCTCTAATCTCTAATCACCCCTCATCATTCCAAACCATCTAACTTCTCGACCGGTCACTCATCCTCTCACTACTCCAGCCTGAGCACGCTTAACTTTCGGGTTCTATTCCCCCTCGTTTCCAAGTCCGCACTTGTTGTTTTCCTGACAATAGTAAGATGTCAATCCTATTAACCCTCAAAAGTTTAGCTTGAGCATGAAGTCACATGTTTCACTGTTTGAGTTTGAAACTATTATTCTAAAAAACAATAATTATTTAGTAACACTAATATTTCTTGAGTAAGTAGTTTGACCAGATTTGACCAAAATTTAAAAAATGAATTAATTATTTAGTAACACTAATATTCTTGAATAATTATGTAGTAACACTAATACTTCTTGAATAAGTAGTTTGACCAGATTTAACCAAAATTCAAAAAGAAGAAATTTGAGCATAACTTTTTTTCCTTTTAGAATTTGAGGATTCTAAAAAATTGCAAATAGGTTGTAGGCTGTCAACATCGGATGCGGGTTTTCGTGCTGAACATTTTGATATATTATACGTTTTCCCGACATCGTATGCAAAAGTTATAGCCGTTTTACTTTTTTACAAAACATGTCCAAATTTAAGTTTTTTTATTTTCCTAACTAATAGATATAGTAATATAACTACACCTCGAAGGATTTTATTTTTTTAAGTTTTTATCATATTCTTTTGTTTTTTTCAAAACTGAAATAGCGATACACGGGAGGGGGGGCTAGAGTTTGAGAAATGGCCCTTTAGTCCCGGTTTGAGACACGAACGCGGGACAAAAGGGCATCACACCCTTTAGTCCCGGTTCGTGTCTCAAACCGGGACTAAAGATTAGACCTTTAGCCACTCGAACCGGGACTAATGCTCACATTAGTCCCGGTTCGTGTCTCAAACTGGGACTAAAGATTAGACCTTTAGCCGCTCGAATCGGGACTAATGCTTACATTAGTCCCGATTCGTAATGCAACCGGGACTAATGTGTATATGGCGCTGTGACCAAAGCCATGTTTCCTACTAGTGAAAAATTATCCGGTTATATGCAAAAAATATCTAAGTTTGAATGAAAGTTGTCAAGTTTGTTTAAATTTACATCAAATGTGACCCCATATCAGTGTCCAGAGTCCGGACCACTGTCCACAGACGGATGTGATGTCCGATTTGAGGGCGGTGATGCTCTTAAGAAGTATCACGAGAAGAACAGTACACGTGATAAATTGGCAGCCTTGTCCTGAATATTTTTGTCCTATGTACAAATACTATACAGCTTCATGTACAGAGAAGATATCTCCAGAATGAATCAAGAGGAATCCTATGAAATGATTGTTGTTTGTACAAATATTGGCCATCTATCATGCCCAAGCAGTTAGTTAAAGTTCATTCTCAGTATGTATGTATGTATATATGTATGTATGTATGTATGTATGTATGTATGGAGTTAACAGCTACAGCTCCTGGCATGCTGCCGAAATGACAAGAGTGATTTGCCAGGGCTAGCTGTGCGTTTCTGATGGTCACGAGCATCCTGGAGAAACAAAGCACGTCGGTTAGTTTTTTCCAGCGAAATAGCACGTTGCTTGGGTGGAAGCAGCAAATGTTACCCACAAGCAATTCCCAAAAGCAGGTTTTTCAGCCATCTATCTCACCTTCTGATCTGCTAGTGAAATCCCTAGCAGCAAAAAGATCTTCGCTCAGGGTCAACATCTTCGCTCGCGTTACTGCGGTCTGCAGTGGTCAGCAGTATATACTCTCAGGATAAGACGAGGGCGACAAATGCCAAGGCGATGAGCGCCAACAAGTGAATCGCCTGCAAAAGACAGAGGCCATTTCCAGGCACGTCAGGCTGAGGTCTCACACAAAGTAGAAATGCCAAAGACGACAGTGCCGTCTCGTAAAGAGCAAGGCACCAAATATTCTCGGACGACGTATGTATGATCCACATTCAGAAAGTTTGCAACGAACTTGCAGAATCTCACAAAGACGGATCCCGAAGGGCGGGCCTTACCGTCCGCGTGGCGTCCGATTCATCCATGGGCGGGAGGTAGCCGCGCAGGCCGACGTCGTAGACCGGCGTGCCGTCGGGGTAGAAGAGCCCGTAGTTCCGCTCGGAGGCCGGCCCCGGCTTGAGGTTCTCGTTGAAGAGCGCGAAGACGTAGACATCTATGGGCACCGCCGGCCGCAGCGGCGTCCCTTGCTTCGTCTCTATCCTCCGCAGCAGGTTCCCGATGTAGATCCCTGCGTACTGCGGCGTGGCGCCGGCCTCGTCGGGGTCGCCCCTGGACGGCCACCCGGTCTCGGAGATCTTCACGTCCACGTCGGTGTGGCCCAGCGCCTGGACCGCGGCGTACACCGAGTCCACCTGGGCGTACAGCATGTTGTCGTAGTTGAGCCCCGTGGTCGGGTCCGTCACGCCGGCGTTGGGCTGGAACAGCACGTACTCCAGCGGCACGCCGGCGGGGTCGTCCTTGTAGGCGAAGTAGGGGTAGCAGTTAATGAGGAACGGGGACCTCGCCGCCGACAGGAAGTCGAGGAGCGGCTGGATGTAGGGCACCACGTCCGGCCGGAACGCGCCGGCGGAGGGAGGGTAGGAGCTGCCCATGATGTCCAGGGAGTGCGCCGTGGTGACGTTCACCTGCCCCTGCAGGCCCAGCGCGCCCAGCGCCTGGTACACGGACCTCATCGCCGGCAGGAGGCTGTCCTTGAGGGCGGTGTCGTTGCCCTTGAACACCTCGTTCCCGACGGTGATGCAGGTGATGCGCGTGCTCGGGAGGTACGGCCGGACGTGCTGCTGGACCCACGCCCGCGCCGCCGCCGGGTCCGTCATCGCCGACACGTTCTCGTTGCCGATGCCGATCACGAACTCCACGCCCGTGTCCAGGAACGCGCTCAGCACGTTCTGGTCGGCGTCGTAGAGCTTCACCTTGCTCACCTGCATCGACCGGAGGAGCATGGACACGCGCGACGGCGAAGGGAGGTTGTCCGCGATCTGCCCGTAGTTGATGCCGATCGATAGGCCCCCGGCTGCCAGCGCCCCATCTGCTGCCATTGTACTAACAAGTCAGAAAACCACGATCTGCATGCATGCATGCATCAACATCAAGTTCACACAGACAGAAACTGCATTTCGCTCACAGGCAAAACGAGAAGATGACTAGTAACGGGAGATCTTGACGATGAGGTTCACTGTATTCATCATGACTAATTGGAGATCGTGATTAATAATTTGATTATGGTCGCTTGGAGCATATTAGTACGAAACATACATCAAGTTCGTCCAATTGGAGATACGTCCTCAAAGGTTCAAAATAAAATGAACAAAAATCTAAGCTACATCTATCTCCGCACACACGTTAGTACTTTCCTTCGTTCACTATTATATTATAAGATGCTTTAAATATTTTAATATGAACTACGGATGGACTGAAAATGAATGAACAAACACATCAAAATGCGTCTACATATATCTGATTTAGAAAAAAAAAAGTTAGAACATCAGGGAGTACTTGTTTAATTGCACGAAACAGTGAAAGCTCGGGTCCACATATGAAAGAGCATGTGATTGGGGCATCCTACCAAGAATCAAGCCAATATAAAGACCACGTACGTTGTCAAACACCTTTCTAGAGTGTTACATTTTGTACCAGCCATCCAGTGGCCACAAGCCATCCAAAAGTACGCCAGGTTTAGCTCAAGAACTGTAATCAGCAAGCCACTTGGGCACCCTTTGGGCGATACTTTACGGGGAAAGTCATCGCAGCTCAGCACCAGATCGGATCCACGTCAATTCGGGAAGGAAAGCAAAGGGAAAATAATGCCAGAATGGCTTGGATTTGGTATTGGGATTTGGGAGATGCTCCCAAGTGGTACCTAGTGGGCAGCCTTCCTTACGCCATGGAGCACCTTGAGGGACCATGTGAGCTCCCCCGGATATTCGTTTAAAACGTACTACGTCCAGATAAGTGATAAGATAATCTCAGCAAGTACACCTAACAACCACTATCGATGGCTAGCTAGATCGTCATGTCATGCCCTTACTTAAGGGAAATCAGGCAGCCGGGATTAAATTTTAATTTCGGGGGCTTGGAACATCTAGATGTGCTCTAATTATTGCACATCTAAATGAGTGAATCAAGCATAAAGAAAAAAAAATCACACGAATCTCAATGTAAGATCAATGACATATGACTTAGATGTGCAATACTTATGGCACATCTAGATGTGCTTTAGCAAAATTGATAAAATAAATGTATATATCAGACAGAAACTGGGTACAGAGAAAACAGGAAATGATGTGGTGCAATAAGTTTGATAGATGACAATGGAATGCCAGAAAGCACAAGTAAACACCAGAGTGCAGCAACAGTGGCGTGCAAGGCATTTGCGAGGAGAATTAATAAAGGATCGTGTACTTTGAGTTTGAGCCCAAATCGAAACCAGTTAGCTCTACGGGGTCAACAACAGATCGATCACAAGGCCCTTTGGAGCATCATGCGATGATCATGTACCCGACTTAGACATCCAACTCTCTGTATGCCTCGCAAAACCCTCTCTAGTCCGTGCGAATATGCAACGGCGTTCCGCCGGTGTGCGAATATATATGGGAGGATGTATAGTCACAGAGCTGCACGGCGCTCACCTGTGGCCGTGAGAAGGACGGCGTAGACGAGGAGGAGGACGCGAGGCGGCGACCCTGTTCTTGACGGCTCCGCCACGGCCATGGCCGGAATACTCGAGGAGTGTGGACGCAGATAGCTTGAAGCTCCAATTCCAGCCAGGCACTGGGGAAATGCTAGCTTGACCTCTCGATGCTCACCCGCTCGCGTGCCTGTTTGTGTGGACGGAGTGTGTTTGTCGCTCGCTTCGCTGCGCTGCGTTTTGCTTGCGTTTTTGGGCTTGGGGTGGTGTTTTGGGATATTTAAGGGGGGGCGGCAATGGTGACGACCGACGACAGTTACAGCCGTTGGTTGGGCTGCGTTGCGTGTGCTTCTGGATCGAGGGTTTTGTGCCTGATGCAGGAGGAAAGCGCGAGGAGGGAGGGAGAGCGAGGTCGGGAAGAGCCTGGGACGGAAACGATTGTGCGCGCGTGGGCCGGTCTGGCGGCAGGTACAGCCCTGCTGCCTTGTACATGTGCGCCGTCGACGCGTGTCGACCTGGTATGTATCTCCGCCACGCCGACCATTCCATGTTCGGGGCGGGATCCGACGTGCGCGCCCGCAGGTTGCATTCCCCCCTCGTGATTCCTTGTCCTCCCTCCGTCGAGCCGGCTGGTTGTGGTTGGTGAGATCAGAGGAGCTTCCCCAGACGAAAATAGACTCTCGCGCGCGGCACGAATCACGCCGCAGGTTTCAGGCGAGGCAACGAGACGCAAGTTGAAGGCCACACGCATGCATATGCATTTTGTACTGGACTGGACGTCCGAGAATGAATGGTTTCTCCCAAACGGGAAGCAAGGTTAAGTCGACGGGTCCGTCCTAGAGCGGGACCACGGCAGGCGGCAGGCGGCAGGCTGGCGTCGGTGCGTGGTGATGGGGCGGTGGCCGTCGACCAGTACGCGATCCGGCTGGGTGCCTGTGATGCCGCTCCGACTCGGCGGCACGTGGACCGGGCCCACCGCCCGATCGCACGCTGTGCGCGTCCGTCAGACCAGCCGCGTTCCGGTCACGGGCTGCCTCCTTTCTTGTCCACGCCGACCTGCGACATTGCCGCATACAGTCGTAGCAACTCGTTTCCAATCTTGTTAACACGACGGGCCAGGCACCGGGCGAGCCTGTGGAATTGGCGCATTAGCTCGAGTTAATTGCACAGAAGTATTATAATTCGGGCATCACATGCAGATTGGTACCATGATTGTTAATTTTTGCGTGTCAGTACCAACATTGGTCTAAGTTTTTGCAAATTAGGCTAAAACGCGTATTTATACGTATTGACGCCCGATCCGACAGCTCGGGCCCACCCGTCAGGTGCCACGCTGGCCAATCGGCGTGTGCCCGCGCGCTGACTAGGACGAGCCGGTGCGCTGCTGCTCTCCAACCTGGTCCGGTCGCACCAGCTCCAGCCCGGCCGCACCATTCCCCTCCCCTCCTCCTCCTCGCTCGTTTCCTCCGTCGCCGCCGCCCGCGTCCCGACTGCCGGCCGCCGCACCGCCCCGCCGACGCCATGGTTTTGGAGGACGAAAGCAGCGACGACCATTCTAGCCTCCCGTACATGCAGTCTTCCTCCACAGACGGTCTCAACGAGGTCAGTACAGGGTTAGGGTTAGGGTTTCAGATTTGGGATTTCTTGATTTGGTTGATATCGCTAGGTTTTGATTTGGCCATTGTCTTTGTGCGAGCTTCTGCAGGTCCCTTTCAGCATTGAAGATCCAGATTACAAGGGGCTTGAGCTGGATGTGATGTCTCCATGTGAGAAGCACGGCATGGCATCTGAGAGGCTTGTTGCCTTTGAAGGAACAGACACAGGCAAGAGGTTTTTAGCATGTGCACAGCCGGTACGGATTGTAGGATTGTAGGCATACTGATTTTTTTTCTTACTTGGTCAGTGCCATATTGAACTCTGTTTGCTGGAGTACTCTGCTTGCTGTCAACATTTTGGTTCATAGTGGTTAGAGTAGCTTATTTAGGTCAAGCATGAGTATATTTTGCTGGAGTACAATGGCATAGTAATTTATGTTAATAGTGGTAGTAGAGTAGCTTACAAATGTTTGAACACTCCTTGATATGAACAGTACAGTAACTAAACTAGTCAGTCAGCTACTCAAGTGGCTGCTCCTCTTGTTAAATGTAGTGGGCTGGTGCTAACATAGTAATTTATGTTAATAGTGGTAGTAGAGTAGCTTACAAATATTTGAACACTCCTTGATATGAACAGTACAGTAACTAAACTAGTCAGTCAGCTACTCAAGTGGCTGCTCCTCTTGTTAAATGTAGTGGTCTGATGCTAAATTTAGACATTCTTTTTGGCAACTGCAGTGATTTTGTGTAATTACTTGATGTATGAACTGTTTTGTTGTTGTTGTTGTTTTTGCAGGAAGGTAGCAATTGTGGCTTTGTTGAATGGGTTGATCACCAGTGGCCCCCAACAATGCAGAATGCATTGTTGAAGCTATGGGCAATGGTTGAAGATGCCAAAAGTGCTAGGGTGAATGACAATCTTGAAAGTTTTTTCACTATCCATCATCTAACAGAAGAGAAGAAGAACCTGGAGGCCAACTATGACAAGCTAGTCCAAGATGTGCATCAGCTTATGAGCTTCCAGGAGGATAGGGTGGTGGATTTCAGACATCTGCAGTCTGCCATTACATATCAGCATGAATGCAGAAGTGAACTGGTGGCTGATATGAATGCACAGATGGCAAAGAAAGATGCAGAGTTTGAGAAGTTTAAGCAGAATTATGATGTGCTACTGAACCTGACAAGAGCTCAAGCTACAGTCATCCAGAACCTGAAGTTGAAGCATATTACTGATAAGCAATTGCTTACTGAAGCTAAGATGAACTTGGAGTTGAAGAATGCAGAGCTCACAAAGTCTGAGGAGAAGCTCACCCAAGATAAGCTAGAGTTGAAGTTTCAGGTTGCTGATTTGCTCAAGGGAAAGGAAAAGCATGGTGAAGAGAAGGGGAAGCTAGAGCTTCAGATTGCTGGGTTGATTAAGGCAGAGGAGAAGCTGAAGGAGAAGATCAAGGGGATCCAGGCCATCTTAGAGAAGTGAAGAAAATGAATATGAGAGTAGTGGGCAATGCTGACCTTTTGGGCATGATGGTTGTGTAGTGTATGGCTCTACTAAATGTGAACTTCTCTAAGATGAACTATGGCTGTGTATGTATGTAGTAGATATGCTTTTCATCCTTTTGTGAGAAAAGGATGAACTATGCATCTAAACTCCACTATGTATTGTGAACAATGGTTGTGTACTTTATAATATGTTGAACTGTAGTAAGTATTGTGTGTTATGTGTGTTATGTTTGCTGGATCAGATATTCTGTGTTATGTTTGCTAGACTTCAGATTATGATTTCTCATGCACTAGGTTTTGATGATTATGTTAGCATTGGAAGACTATATGATGGTTATGTTATCACTCGATTATTAGATGGTTATGTTATATCATGCATTGGAAGCCTATGTTTAGGTGGCTCTGTCGACCCCGAGTCACCGTAAACCCTAATGGTTAGGTTTAGGTGGCTCCGTCGACCCCGAGTCACCATAAACCCTAATGGTTAGGTTTAGGTGGCTCCGTCGACCCCGAGTCACCATAAACCCTAATGATTAGGTTTAGGTGGCTCCGTCGACCCCGAGTCACCATAAACCCTAATGGTTAGGTTTAGGTGGCTCCATCGACCCCGAGTCACCGTAAACCCTAATGGTTAGGTTTAGGTGGCTCCGTCGACCCCGAGTCACCGTAAACCCTAATGGTTAGGTTTAGGTGGCTCTGTCGACCCCGAGTCACCGTAAACCCTAATGGTTAGTCTTTGGTGGCTCCGTCAACCCCGAGTCACCGTAAACCCTAATGGTTAGGCTTAGGTGGCTCCGTCGACCCCGAGTCACCGTAAACCCTAATGGTTAGGCTTAGGTGGCTCCGTCGACCCCGAGTCACCGTAAACCCTAATGGTTAGGCTTAGGTGGCTCCGTCGACCCTGAGTCACCGTAAACCCTAATGGTTAGGCTTAGGTGGCTCCGTCGACCCCGAGTCACCGTAAACCCTAATGGTTAGGCTTAGGTGGCTCCGTCGACCCCGAGTCACCGTAAACCCTAATGGTTAGGCTTAGGTGGCTTCCTCGACCCCGAGTCACCGTAAACCCTAATGGTTAGGCTTAGGTGGCTTCCTCGACCCCGAGTCACCGTAAACCCTAATGGTTAGGCTTAGGTGGCTCCGTCGACCCCGAGTCACCGTAAACCCTAATGGTTAGGCTTAGGTGGCTTCCTCGACCCTGAGTCACCGTAAACCCTAATGGTTAGGCTTAGGTGGCTCCGTCGACCCCGAGTCACTGTAAACCCTAATGGTTAGGCTTAGGTGGCTCCGTCGACCCCGAATCATCGTAAACCCTAATGGTTAGGCTTAGGTGGCTCCGTCGACCCCGAGTCACCGTAAACCCTAATGGTTAGGCTTAGGTGGCTTCCTCGACCCCAAGTCACCGTAAACCCTAATGGTTAGGCTTAGGTGGCTTCCTCGACCCCGAGTCATCGTAAACCCTAATGGTTAGGCTTAGGTGAAATTTGGCCCTAATCCCTGCAATCTCTGCATTCTTCTCTCTCAGTTGAGTTTGCAGAGACAGAAACATGGCCTCCCTTGTGCCATCATCTTCACTTGGAGTCAGGATTGGAAATTGATCTTCAGATCTAGCAACAGTTGCACCTTTAAGCCTCCATACTTCATCACGCAGATCCCCAATGAGCTCACTCCAGAATGTGGGCAATTTCACCATGCTGACATGCAACAGATAGCAGCAGTATTGGTACTAATTTGTCACAAGTAACTGCCTAAAGTTCAATATTCAGAAAACCACCTAAAGTTCAACATTCAGAAAACCACCTAAAGGTGAACATTCAGATAACCACCTAAAGTTCAACATTCAGATAATCACCTAAAGTTCAACCACATATCCAGTAGCAAGTTCTACATATCCAGTACTCCACCTCAAGTTCAACATTACAAGCATCAAGTTCAACATTACTAGAGTACTCCACCAGTACTCCACCTCAAGCATCAAGTTCAACCAAAATAACACCACAGTATTTCACATTACATGGCTCCTCCTCCTCCCATGCTAGCATTGAAGTAGGACATCCATCCAGTGTGTGTGCCATCAGTAGGAATGCCAGCATATTGCCTGGGAGCACCTCTTCCAGCTCTTCCTCTGCCTCTGCCAGCTCCTCTTCCAGATGGTGGTGGTGTAGTAGAAGTAGCACCAGCTCCTCTACCAGCTCCCCTTCCTCTTCCAGATGGTGGTGTTGTAGTAGAAGTAACACCAGCTCCTCTTCTTCCAGATGATGGTGGTGTAGGAGCAGAAGCAGCAGGTCTTGGCTGTCTTGCTGTTGGTGCAGTAGAAGGACCAGCAACTCTTGGCTGTGAGGTACTTGGAGTAGCCTTGCAAAGAAAATGAAACAATTAATAATGCTAGAAAGAAATGTACAAGAAAGAAAACATTAGTATATTTCAAGATGAAAAATTATTACCACATGCTTATTCTTCCTCAAAGCTAGCTCAGGCGTCAACTGTTTAAGACAGTTTGTGTACCTATGTCCTTGGAGACCACAATTGCCACATGTTATGGTCCCCATTCTTGAAGTTTCTTTTGGCGTTGGTACTTCAAATTTGCCCTTGATCCTCTTTTCTTTCCTTCTTCCTCTCTTGATTTTGAATGCAGGTGGTTCTATGTCTGGACCAGGGGTCCTTGTCCAATCATGCTCATCAGGCACAGGAAAGATCATTGGTTCATAAGCTGCAGCATAAAAATCTTTCTTGAAGAATTTGCTGACATAATCCTCTGGTTTCCTTTTAGCGTTGTTTATTGCAGAGATGGCATGGTTGCAAGGTATGCCACTAAGGTCCCACTTCCTGCATCCACATGTCTGAAGTTCCAGGTTGACAACATGTGTTTGTTGCCCACTTGTAACTTGCCATAAGTTGACCCCTACCTGTATTGGCTTGCAGTATCTGGCCCTCTCCTTCTCAGCCTCTAGCTTCTCACTGTAATGAGGTGTTATCTCCCATCTTGCTTCCTTAACACTCTCTCTCTCTCTTCATGTGCCACCTCACCATCTGCTTATCTTTTATCCCATCACACATTGTCCTTATAGGTTTTCTCCTAACATCTAGAATGTACTTGTTGAACACCTCAGACAAGTTGTTCACTACCAAGTCAGTCTTGCAGTTTGTGTCAAATGCATGCCTTGCCCATGTCTTTTTTGGTATTGCAGTAAGCCACTCCCAAGCTTCCTCACTTTCAGCTCTAAGATCATTCATTGTAATATTAAATTTGTGTTCATTGTAGGCATAGCTAGCATTATCCATGCACTTCTTAAGATCTTCACCCCTAAACCCAGCATTTTGGAAATTTGCATATATATGTCTAAGGCAGAACCTTTGGTTGCAATTTGGAAACACAACATTCACTGCATACAGTAACCCCTGACACAAACAATATAACAAGTCTAAGCTACATCCTAAAGAAATATGCACCAATGAATTAAATATGCATTCTAATCTACTATAAACACTTGTGCAAAACATAATGAAACTCTAAGCTAATGTAAACACTTCTGCAAAACACATACCTTTTGTCTATCTGACATTATAGTATAAGGTCCAAACTTGCCCACTTCTCCCCCTAGGCAAATTTTCAGTTGGTGTAGAAACCAACACCAACTAGCTTTGTCCTCTTGTCCAACTATGCCAAATGCCAGTGGATATATGTTGTTGTTGCCATCTCTACCAGTGGCAGCAAGGAGTTGAGCACCTGTAGTGAGCTTAATGAAGCACCCATCAACACCTGCATAATCAACATTTCCAAACATTAAATACATTCAAGTGAGAAACAAAATGTAGTACTCTACAATATGTAAATGGTGCACAAGGTTTAGGAACTAACCAATGAATGGCCTACACCCATTGAGAAACCCCTCCCTTGCTCCATTCATGCAAAAGAACATGGCATGGAATCTTGGGCCTGGGTGGGGTATTCTTGCAGTTGGTGTTGGAGTAACAGTAGTGACTATTACTCTGCTCCCAGGGTTTGTGTCCATGACAGTCTGAGCATAGTCTTTAAGCCTAGGATATTGCTTCTTGTGATCTCCTAACACAGCTTCAATAGCTATGTTCTTTGCCCTATATGCCATGCACTTGGGCACATCTACACCATATTTTTCATTGCATGCATCAATTATAGTCTGAATACCAGTAGTTATATCAGATCTAAAGAGATGCTCATATTTCTGTGCTAGCCACTTAGCACTAACCCTGGTGGTCTCTGTGGTACTAGGGCAAGTGTGTTCTAGTCTCATCTTCTTAATTACAAAGGTTTTCTCCCCTTTTATAACTGCTGCCACCATTAAGAAGTGGCATTGTTTATCTGTACACTCAACAATTATCCTCTGATCTGAATTCCTGTGATACCTGAAATTCCTGGCCTGGGTGATGTGCAAATTCAACAAAGCATCTCTGAATTGATGCTGATCCCTAAAACACAACTTCATACACAGTTGCTCATGTGGTTGCTCCAATTTCTCATTATACCACTTCCTAGCAGGCCTTTTCTTTGCCCTACTCTTCCTTTTATTTGGTAGGACAAAAGAGAGTGGCTCAAAACCATCATCATCACTCTCCCTCAACAACCCCTTCTCTTCTTCATCTGATGATGGTCTGAAATCAGGTTCAACCTCTGGTAGCTCACTACAATGTGACCTAGTGGTTGGGCCTCTTCTAACTAGCAGCTTCTGCTTCTTCTTTACAGGTTCAACTATAGTTTCTTCTTCTTGTTCAAAAGTCCTATCTTGTTCTACCTCAAATGGGTCCTCAACTTCAGTGTCACCCTCATAATGCAGCATTTCTTCCTCTTCTGATTGATCATCATCTGATTCTTCCTCTTGTGCTTCTAGCTCTCTCTGTCTCTTTCCCTCTTCCACCTCTACATCTTCATCATCAACCATGTAATTAGGGTCACTTCCAATTTGACCATCCTCATCAGAGGCATCACTGTCCTCATAAGCCTCAAATCCTTGATATCCCTCTTCTTCTTCTTCCAAAACTGCTTTCAACTTGTCTGTTGCATTTTGCTTTCTTGTGTGCAAACACCAGCAGGACCAGCAGGGTGATGTGTGCTACATTGACTGTCAAAGACTACTCCTTCCTTATCAACAGCTAAGATAGGAGGCTCACTAAGATCATAAACAAGAGGCTCTTGGTACACCACAGTGGACAAGTCTGGCTTTTCAAAATGCTGCCTCTCAAAATCAGTATCAGGGGGTGGACAAGCCCTGACTAGCAAATTAAGCACCAATTTGTCCTGGATCTTCCTCTTTATCATCTGTAATTCTGCATGACTGTCTACCAAATCCAGCCCTTTCTCTCCTAAAGATGGATTTTCAATGTGAAACAAACAATCATATGCATTAAATCCTTGGGTTTCCATCACTGCAACCAAATTCAGATAAGTAATATCTGAACCACACAGCTTCATCTCCAATGGCTCTCTTGCATCAAAATGGATCCTTACTTCCCAAATGTCTTCATCCAAACTACAGAACAACTTAAATTTCATGTATTCATTATAATTACTCTTAATTTGCAGAGCAACAGTACAGTACAGTGCAATTTAAAGTAACCTGTAAGTCTATTATTTACTAATTGAGCACAATAGCAAAATTTGGAGAGCAACAGTACAGTACAAAACAATTTAAAGTAACAGTACCAGATAGTACAGAACAATTTGAAGAGCCACAATAATCCCAAATTTTTACTGTCATTGAACTAATTTGAGAGTGCAATACACTATGTTACTAGGTTAGTTTAATTGTCCTATACTAGTCACTTCAATTGGATAAAACCTAATCCCCAACTGGATAAAGCAGAAGATGAACAAACCCTAAAAATGCCCAATTGGATAAATCAGAGGAGGAAGAGGACAAGGGTACTTACAGCACACCGCCAAGTCCATGCGTCAACTCATGGCTGCTGCTAGGATTCGCCACCCACTGATGCGCCAACCGCAACCGCTGCTCCATGGTGAGTAACATCGACTCCTCGTCGTCGGTCGAGTACGCGGAGCTGGAGTCGACGCCGCCATCCCAGTCGACGCCAGCCGTTCCGCTAGGAGGCCAGAACGGCATCTCACCGCCGCCGTGGACGCCCTCGCCGCCGCCTGGCGGAATCGCCGACGCCATGGACTAGGGTTAGAGCGAGGAGGAGGAGGGGAGGGGAATGGTGCGGCCGGGCTGGAGCTGGTGCGACCGGACCAGGTTGGAGAGCAGCAGCGCACCGGCTCGTCCTAGTCAGCGCGCGGGCACACGCCGATTGGCCAGCGTGGCACCTGACGGGTGGGCCCGAGCTGTCGAATCGGGCGTCAATACGTATAAATACGCGTTTTAGCCTAATTTGCAAAAACTTAAACCAATGTTGGTACTGACACGCAAAAATTAGCAATCATGGTACCAATCTGCATGTGATGCCCGAATTATGGTACTTCTGTGCAATTAACTCCATTAGCTCAGACCCACGACTGGATCCTATGATTCCTTCGTTCGTGACAACAATAATTCGATATGCTACATGTGAGCAACGTCGTGATCAGCGATTCCTTTTCCTCCATTTGGCGCCTTTTAAATTCCGCATCTTTGCCCTACAAATCGTCCTCGAGCCGCCAGTTCATCGTCTTTTGCCTCCTCAACTTTTGTCTGCACTGCGCTCCCCACGACCACGACCAGGGACGGCCAGTCGCTCGCTCGCCACCTCCCTGCCACAGTGCCGCACCTAACGCCGATGGGATATCCAGTACAGGTACACGCGAATCCGTTTTGGACACGCACGCTTCGTGCTGGCCCTATTATTACATCCCTTTTCTTCGCACCAAACCGCAAAAGGTCTTTTCATGTGTGTTTCCTTATAAAAACGTACGTATACACCAACCAACCAAACAACATATACCGGCAAAGATCACAGCAATTTCGGAGTTCAAGAAAGCATCTCCTCGCGCTGTCGAGATCGATGTTTTGGTGGTGGTGGTGGTGTGTTACGTACGTACACTTTACCCCCAGGTCAAGTGACACACCTTTCTGAACCAAAGCATCCAGATAATGGGATGATGTTGCCGCGCGCGATAGCAGAAAATGCAATGCGCGCGGCACAACACTCCGGGGAAGATTCATCCGTTCTTGTTCGTGGACGTGGCGAGAGCGGCGGCGAACCTGAAACCGATTGACGCGCCACTGCAATACCCACGGCCGTCGACGTCAAGGTGGGCTCGACAGATTCCAGATACCCACATGAGAACGTAGAGAGAACGACAAAATGAAAATACAAAGTGCACTTGCTCAGGTTAAAGTCGACGGCGATGAAGGGGGGTGAGAATAAAATTTAGCTAAGATTCAGGCGACAGCTACATTATGCAGGCGGATCAGATCACACTCACAGTGCCAAAGATTGAATGAAACTAGTGCTGCTAGTAGAGGTCGGACTCCTTGTGCGTCTGGATGATGAGGTCGGAGGTGGGGTAGGCGACGCAGGTGAGCGCGTAGCCGGCGCCGACCTGCGCGTCGTCCAGGAAGGACTGGTCCGACTGGTCCACGCCGCCCTCCAGGACCTTGCCGGCGCAGGTGGAGCACGCGCCGGCGCGGCACGAGTAGGGCAGCTCCACGCCGGCCTCCTCCGCCGCGTCCAGGATGTAGCTGTCCTCCGCCACCTCGATCACGCTCTCCTTCCCCTCCGGCCCGATCAGCTTCACCTTGTACACCGCCGCCGCGCGCAAGTCGCTCCGTGCTCTTGAGCCTGTCAGCGTGGGCGCCATTCTCGCCGAGCTCAGGTGCAAGTCCGCCTGTTGTTGTCTGGTGCTGTGGTTCAGGCGTGGGTTCGCTCTCAAGTTGCACAGAATTGGTGCCGTGAATGTAGTTGCCATCTCGGGTGCTTGGGGTCTGCTAAAATGGTAATCCTCATTCAGTAACAAGAGAGGAGATGCTATAGTAATAACAGACAGAAAGTAGAAGGAGTTTACAGGCACAAAATTCAAGCAGAAATATTTGGCCCCAAAATTTCCACTTTTGGGTGCAATAAGGCTTAACATGTGGGCTTAAATAAATTGGTTTTACACTACTTCAAAACCCAACACTTCAATTAGACCTGTCCCAAAATTATGCTTTACAAGGACCAATTTTTTTTGGACGGTCACCGGGGGGGAGGATCCCCACCTGAATATATTGCTCAAAAAGCTGCCAAAGCCTGAACCAGTTTATAAGGAAAACCAGACCGAAAACCTACACAAGTTGACCCTGTTTATGAGGGAAACCGGGCAGAAAACCGTACAGGTAACAAGGTTACAGAAGAAGAGAAAAAAATTGACGCCCAGGAGAAGGCACGACCTAGCTAGCATGCAGAAAGACCAACACCACGAGAGACACAAGTAGATGTGGGGTGTTGTTGAGGGATCACAATGCCAAGACTATGCAAACAACCTAACGCACCGCACCGGCGTGCGTACCAAGCCCCACGGCCCACGGCACAACAGAGTATCATCCATAATCAACGAGTGTCAAACCATAACACGAACCTTGACTGGGAGATCCGCCACGAGCGGTCGAGACGATTAGCAGGTTGGGGATGCACTTATCTACTATATACGGCAGCAAAATTATTTAGAAAGTATGGTGTTGATTGAGCTATACGATGTGACCAAGCAATCAAATTAGTATTTCTGGCTAGAAAATAGGTCTGAAAGCAAGTGCTAAAATGAAGTAAAGTGTCACAACTATGTCCTACCCGTCTTAGCAGGTACCCCATCTGTTCACAAATGTAAGACGTTTTCGCAGTTACGAAAGAACAACAATATCGTCTGATCACAGAAGTTTGTCATATCCACTTCGAAGAAAGCAATACAACTCTTCCCCACGACACCTTTCGCACGGAAAAAAAAGGCAGAAGAATGACCCGAATGGGCCATAAAACATGGACATTAGAAGCTAGTTGATGAGCATGGACCAAATTTTTTAATCTCTGACAATGGACATTAATTAAAGTAGAAGCGATGCTATTACAGTCAAGTAAGTGCCTGATGAGTAAAAGATATCCAGTTGCAGCCAATAATTTTTGACAACATGTATTTGGGATTGGGATATGGATGAGACTGCAAAGTGCATGACACATATCAAGTCTATGGTAGTGAATCAGCTTTTCCGTTTATGTGGGAAACTCTATGTGGATCTTTGTCATCCGCACTTGAATGACCCGCCGCATGATATAGTATGACGCGAGACCTTTTAGATTTCCTTTTCACCACAAAGCTCTTTCAGAGTAAGCTGAAACCCTTAGAACATAAGTAATGCCGATAAGAGTAAGCGCGGCATCTTTGACAGCATGTTGTGCATGTCAAGCCCAATACTCTACTTTACATATCTGCAGATAAGGTTGTGGTTTGGGCACTGAAACTAAGCCGTAATTTATATGCTGCTGATGTCAAAACAGAAAGTAATGTCAAGTGATACTAGTAGTGCTTATTAGATTTGGGGTTGGACAGTTGGACTTGGACCCATATAATTCGACAGGCATGGTCAGAACTCAGTATAGTATACCTATCAGATTTGTCCATCCTACAGAAACCTCAAGTAATCAGCGCAACTCATAGTGCTACACATTTATGAGAGGGAGGGAGCAGAGCATGAGTGGCGAAGCAGGCAAGACGAGGTGCAGGCGGGGTTCCCTGCATTGCACATTCGCATCGCACTAGAGTCTACACAGCACAGGCGAAATCAACCAAGTGATGAACATTGAACAGTGGTGGTTTACCGTTGCATTTGGGCACCACTTATCTGACGCGGGATTTGGAAATTGGGAGATGGGATGAGAAGAGCAGAGGAGACTGACCTGGTACTGGTAGGAAGGAAGGAAGTGTGCCGCCGCCGCGCTGCAATCCGGAGCGAGGCAAAGGGGGAGAGGGGAAGAGGAGGAGCGTGGAAATGGAACGGTCACGGGGCGCTTGGCTGGGATACGGATGAGAAGAGAAGAGACGCGTCATTGACACCAGGCGGCAGGCGCGGCCGGGGGCCCTTGGTCGGATCCCGCGTCCCCGCGCCATCCGGCATTTTGTGCGCCAACGGGAGCACGGATCCGACGGTAGCGTTCTGGATGCTTCGGTTGCTCCGCTCCTGCTGGACGGACGCCACGGCGGCGACAGACGGTGTTTTAGCCGCGCCACCCTCAGACAACTTTTTCAGGGTTGGCATCGAAAAAACGTCTTAGAATGTTGAAATCCGCCTGTTCGGCCCGTTTTTTGGCTCGACGATCGCAGGCCGAATCCGACGCACTGGGGGGCGCTCGAGTGCTCCGGCGCAAGGGAAAAATACGTCTGGCCCACATCGTTAGGGGAAAAGTCAAGTATCTCTTCCCGATTCGCCTCCCACCCCCACGCGCTCAGCCGCCAACCGGCTGTATCCCGGTGCCGCCCACCGCCCCGCCACCGCTAGATAGTCCATCCCCGTCGGAAAAAGAGCAGAGGTTTCGCCGAGGCAGCCCTTCCATCACTAGTTGGGCGATTTTTTCGTCGTTTCCGGCCGCGGAGGGGCAGTTTCAGCGGGTACATGCCCACCGCGCCCGTAAGGTGTTCGGCGATTTTGCCTGCCTCGGCAATGGACTCGGACGACGAGGGAGCGCTCGTCGCGCTGCTGGAGGAGGAAGCCGAGGCCGACGTCCAAGAAGAGGAACATCTCATGGTCCTCGCCGCCCTCGTCGACCTCCTGGCGAGCAATGAAAAGCCGCGGCGAGGTGGCTCGGTGATGGGGCGGATGAAAGCAAAGAACCGGCATCGTCTCGAAGGCTACTGCATGATCTACTCCGACTACTTCGCCGACGCTCCACTGCACGGCGACAAAATATTTCGGCGCCGTTATCGGATGAGCCGAAAACTTTTCCTCAGGATTGTGAATTTCATCTGGGAGTTCGACAGCTACTTCAAGTGCAAGAAGGATTGCACCGGCAAACTTGGATTCACCTTGATCCAGAAGTGCACGACAGCGATGAGGATGCTTGCATACGGAGCTCCCGGTGATTCACTCGGCGACTATTGGCGCATGGCCGAGTCCACCACCATTGAGTGCTTCTACAAGTTATGTCGGGCAATGGTGGCAGTGTTTGGACCGCAATACTTGCGAACACCCAATGCGGAAGACACTGCTCGGATCCTAGCGCAGAATGCAGCAAGAGGATTTCCTGGGATGCTTGGAAGTATCGACTGCATGCATTGGAAATGGAAGACCTGCCCATTTGCTTGGCAGGGGATGTACAAAGGCGCCAAAGGCGGTTGTAGTATGGTACTTGAGGCGGTGGCCACACAGGACCTCTAGATTTGGCACTCCTTCTTTGGTATGCCAAGAACTCACAATGACATCAACGTGCTGCAGTGCTCCCCTGTCTTTGTCAAGCTTGTTGAAGGTCATTCTCCTCTGGTGAACTTCGAGGTCAATGGGCGGCACTACAACAAGGGGTACTACCTAGCTGATGACATCTATCCGAGATGGTCTATGAGGGAGTCCTAGATTAGGGGGTCTCCGGATAGCCGGACTATATCCTTTGTCCGGACTTTTGGGCTATGAAGATACAAGATTGAAGACTTCGTCCCGTGTCCGGATGGGACTCTTCTTGGCGTGCAAGGCAAGCTAGGTAATACGGATATGTAGATCTCCTCCCTTGTAACCGACTCTGTGTAACCCTAGCCTCCTCCGGTGTCTATATAAACCGGAGGGTTTAGTCCGTAGGATAACATACAATCATACGATAGGCTAGCTTCTAGGGTTTAGCCTCTACGATCTCGTGGTAGATCAATTCTTGTAATACTCATATCATCAAGAACAATCAAGCAGGACGTAGGGTATTACCTCCATCAAGAGGGCCTGAACCTGGGTAAACATCGTGTCCCCTGCCTCCTGTTACCATCCGCCTTAAACGCACAGTTCGGGACCCCCTACCCGAGATCCGCTGGTTTTGACACCGACATTGGTTCTTTCATTGAGAGTTCCACTGTATCGTCACCATAAGGCTTGATGGTTCCTTCGATCATCGGTAGCGATGCGGTCCAGGGTGAGTTTTTCCTCCCCGGACAGATCTTTCAGTGGCTTCGCACTGCGGGCCAATTCGCTTGGCCATCTGGAGCAAATCGAGAGCTACGCCCCCGGCCATCAGGTCAGATTCGGAAACTTAAACTACACTGCCGATGTCCGCAGAGACTTGATCTTCGACGGATTCGAGCCCGTGTCAGGTGCGCCGCACAGTCACGACGAGCACGCCGTAACTCTGCCGTCGGAGAATGTTCGGGAGATCGCATCTGCAACTACTCCGGCCTTCAATCTGGAGCAAATTGCGCCATCCAAGGACGGAGGGATAGACCCCGCCATGGAGGCCACACTCTCAGTGGAGATGGAGCAAGATACCGACTTCACCGCTTATGAGAGCCGTGTCGCCGAACCACTGGATTCATCTCCGGCCACGGACTCCGAGCCGCCTGCATCCGTGCCCATCGAATCCGACTGGGCGCCGATTATGGAGTTCACCTCCGCGGATATCTTTCAGCACTCGCCTTTCAACGATGTGCTAAATTCGTTAAAGTCTCTCTCCTTGTCGGGAGAACCTTGGCCGAACTATGTCCGGCTAGAATGGGATACAGACGACGAAGAAATTCGCTGCCCGCCCACCACCCACTTAGTAGCCACTATCGACGACTTAACCGACATGCTCAACTTTGACTCCGAAGACATCGACGACATGGACGAAGATGCAGGAGACGAACAGGATCCAGCTCACATGACATATATATGGTGGACACCCCTAAAGAAGGCAATGGCGACGAGACAGCGGAGGACGACCCCTCCAAGAAGCAACCCAAGCGCCGATGTCAGCGGCGCCGCTCTAAGTCCCGCCACAACAAAAGTAGTGATACCGGCACATGAGATAATAACACTCCGGATAGTGCCGAAGACAACCACAATCCCCTCCAGCATGATGTAGAGCCGAAGGATGAACAAGCCAGCCCTCCAGAGCAGGCAGCAGATGGAGAACCGGAGGAGGACAATTACATGCCTCTCTCCGAAGACGAGGCGAGCCTCGGCGACGAAGAATTTATCGTGCCTGAGGACCCTATTGAACAGGAGCGCTTCAAGCGCCGGCTTATGGCCACAGCAAATAGCCTGAAGAAAAAGTAACAACAGCTTCAAGCTGATCAAGACTTGCTAGCAGACAGATGGACCGAAGTCCTTGCGACCGAGGAATACGAACTCGAGCGCCCCTCCAAGAGTTACCCAAAACGCAGGTTGCTACCTCACCTCGAGGAGGAAGCATTAAAACCTCATGCACCAGTGTACGATGCGGCCGACCGGCCACTACGTGGCCGAGCCAAAGAGGCGTTTCAGCCTGCACCCCGCCGCCACTCAATCAAAAATACCAAGGCCCGGGGCAACACACGGGACCTGCGAGACGTATGGGACAGCAGGGCAAAACTCGCAAGGTCAATATATGGGTCACGGGCGCATGCGCCAACGCGAGACGATGATCGTCGCGCCGGATACACCAAAAGTAAATCCGGCCAGGCCAAATACAGCAGACAAGACTCATATGAACTGCGTCATGATATAGCCCGGCACAGAGGTGCCGCACACCCCCTATGCTTCATGAATGAAGTTATGGATCATGAATTCCCGGAGGGTTTCAAACCCGTAAATATCGAATCTTGTGATGGTACAACAGATCCCGTTGTATGGATTGAGGATTTCCTCCTTCACATCCACATGGCTCGTGGTGATGATCTACATGCCATCAACTACCTCCCACTAAAAAACAAAGGACCAGCTCGACATTGGCTGAATAGCTTGCCAGCAGACTCCGTCGGTAGTTGGGAGGATCTGGAAGACGCATTCCTTGACAACTTCCAGGGCACTTATGTGCGACCACCGGACGCTGATGACTTGAGCCATATAACTCAGCACCCCGGGGAGTCGGCCAGGCAATTCTGGACACGATTCCTAACAAAGAAAAACCAAATTGTCGACTGTCCGGATGCAGAGGCCTTAGCAGCATTCAAGCATAACATCCGCGACGAGTGGCTTGCCCGACACCTCAGCCAGGAGAAGCCGAAGTCTATGGCAGCCCTCACGACACTCATGACCCGCTTTTGTGTGGGCGAGGATAGCTGGCTGGCTCGCAGCAACAACACATCCAGGAATCCGGGCACTCCGGATAACAAAGATGCCAACGGTAAATCACGACGCAACAAACACAAGCGCCGCAAATATGGTGATAAAACCAAAAATACGATAGTTAATGCCAGATTCAGGGTCTCAAAGCCCGGTCAGCGGAAAGGGCCCCATAAAAATACAAATCCGGGTCCATCCAGTCTGGACCGCATACTCGCTCGCCAATGCCAAATTCATGGCACCCCAGAAACGCCAGCCACCATACCAACAGAGAATGCTGGGTCTTCAAACAAGCTGGCAAGGCAGGCGCCAAACACGAAGAGGGGTCTCAAAGCGACGATAGCAAGGAAGAGCCCAGTTTCCAAATAGAGGAGGGTAAAAGAAATCCCCCCCCCCCCATACTCAATCGGTGAATGTGGTAAATATCACCCAACTGGCCCACTTGATATAAGCTAGGGACGGTCACCTTCAACCGCACGGATCGTCCGGTTAAAGCCAATTGGGGCAATCCAGCCCCACTAATCCTCGAACCAATAGTAGACGGGTTCCACCTCACTCGAGTCCTTATGGACGGAGGTAGCAGTTTAAACCTGCTTTACCAGGATACAGTGCGCAAGACGGGCATCGACCAGTCAGCGATCAAGGCCACTAAAGCCACTTTTAGAGACATCATACCAGATATGGAGTAACTATTAAGCACTGCTCGGGCGAACCGCTTTCGCTTGATTCAACGCGGTACCACATGGTGCCTACCGTAAGCTCACAATGCCCGATCCACGCGGCGTCGTCACGGTTCATGGCAAGGCCGAATTTTCTTTCAACGCCAACAAATACATCACTGCCTTAGCAGCAGGAACACCGAGCAGCACCTCGCAACCGAACCTCGAGTCGATACCTAGGCTCCCGGACATCGTCAAGGGGCTCTGAACTACTTCACGGAAGGATACTCTGGCTCGTCCAGGGTTCAAGTAAACACTCCGGCGAAGGCCACGACAGGCCGAACTCAACGGCTCAACCGCCTTCCGGCACGCAAACATTTCTTATATTTCCTTCGCAGGTCCACCTTCGCATCGACCAGGACGGACTCCATAGAGTCAGCTCGAACGCGCTTGGGGATCCTTAGACATTTCCCGCAGCGACCGTCCGGGCACAATACGAACCCGCACTCAACCTTTTCCCCTAGTCACAGCAGGTTCTGCTATCACAACTCCTTTTTATTATTATTTATCACATTACTTGTACCATACGCATAGACATATTATTTATACAACATGTGGATTCATATGATGTTTACCTGCTGGTTATTTCTTATCGAAATCATTTCGTCAAATGGCATCCGTACACAGCGGTATGCCCTATATATGTCAGGGGCTTTGTCTTCCCCGTAACACGACAATAAAAGTCCAAACACCTTCACGGAAGTTCAGCACCCCAAACTTATAGCATTATATGCATCAGCTCCGAATCATGTCTTGGGTCAATAGTTGGGTTTGCCCAGCTCCTATGTTTTGGTACCTTACGTTCCGCTATATCGGCTAAGGTAGCACTGGGAGAACTACTGCGATAGTGTCCCGGTTCTTCCGGACAAGCACCTCAGTAGAGAAAGCCGAAAACTGACTGTCATGATATGGCGAGAGCTGGTCAGCCATTCGAGTAGTCACAAAATCTTTAAGGATTTCTCCCGCACAATGCCATAACCAATGCAGCGTGCGACAGATCGGCTCCCCCCCTCGATCAGGCGCTTATAGAGCCCCTAGTACGGTCTTCCGAACACAAGGGGCTGCGCCAACCATACTAAAGCTCCTCTGGCTAAGTGAGAGTGATAAAGCCCTATAGTCCGATTGCCTGGTTCGTTGTGCTGAGCACCTCCCTTGGAGCACCCAAAACTGGGATAAAGAGTGCTCAGGTTTATCCCGAACACCCCCGTACTCCTTACGTGGGGCAGAAGCCGACGACTGGCCAACTCTCAACCTTAATATACAAACGGCCGCATAGGAGGGTAAACTTTTATATAACAGTCGACATATCAACGACCTTATTTAAACATTACAACGGACAATATGATCCGCATTCAGGGAAATACAATGTCCTTGGTACATAGCTCTGCCACAAGGTAGGATCCTTTCAGGACACTCTTATAATATGATTCGGGCTTGCGGTGCTCCTTCCCCTCCGGCGGTCCTTCGATCACCAGCTTTTCGGCATCCATCTTCCCCCAGTGCACCTTTGCAAGGGCGAAGGCCATTCGCGCTCCTTCTATACAGACCGACCGCTTGATGATGTCAAGTCAAGGGCAAGTGCTTATAAGCCACCTTACGAGCCCAAAGTAGCTGCTTGGAATCGGTTCGGCAGGCCATAGCCGGATAACCACATCTTTCATGGCTAGTTCCACCGCCTTATGCAGTTCGATCAGCTGTTTCAGTTGATCGGCAAAAGGCACCAGATAATTCGGTGCCAAATATTGAGACCAAAAAAGCTTGTCGGTGGTGTTCCTTCCTTTGGCTCGGTAGAAGTGAGCAGCATCTGATATACTGTGTGGCAACTCGGCAAATACACCTGAGAAGTCCAGATTCGCAATCAGTAACATAGTTTTCCCTTCAAATATTTTCTTTACATGGGAAAAACTTACCTGCCGCGATCTGCCTTGCCTCTTGGATCCCCTGCAGCGTGCTTTGGGTTTCCTCCTAGGCGTCGCTCGTGGCTTGGCGCGCCTTGGTGAGTTCAGACTCTTTCTCCGTTAAACTCTGCTCCAAGGCCTCGCATTTACTTACGGCCTCTTGCAGCTCCTGCTCAGCTTTAATAACTCTGGCTTCGTGTTTCTCACGAAGAGTCCGCTCCGTGGCCGCCTTTTTCTCGGCCTCGGCAACGGCCCTTTTGAGGGCCTCGACTTCGGTCATAACTCCTAGCAGAAATTATGCGGCTTATTTCATACCGAACATTTATCTCGCAATAAATACACATAATACTAGTGCATACCTTGCTTATCCCTCAACTGCATTTGCAATTGGCCAATTTCTTCTCTGGCCCGCTCCAGACTTTGATTCAGTCCGGCGATCTCCGCAGTATAAGAGGCAGCAGCCGCTACAGGCATCTGCTCGAAACAGGAGAGAAATCAATGTCATTTAGTAAGTCTCCCTGAGATCATGAATTCGATCCCCTGTCCGGTTCTTCCTTTCACCGAACAGTGTATCAGGGGCTACTATCTATACTATGACACTCTTCGATAACTCCTTGAGGTTAGCTTTTTCAACTTGCCTTTTCTCTTTTAGGGTCTCCCTGACCTTGTAAATTACTGCACATATGTATTTTTGTTTGGAGTAATAAAATTGCTGTGGGGCCAATGCCCTACAGTTTCAGGTCAAAAAAACTCATATAACATACCTTAAAGCCTTTTATAAGGATGATACAGGCTTCATTCAATCCATTCTCGGTCGACTGAATTTTCTTAATCACCACGCCCATCAGGGCACGGTGTTCATCAACAATGGAGGCATCTCATAGCGCCACCTGCAAAGCATCCGACACTTCTGGATGGACAGAGGTCGCCGGCGGAATATTTTTCCCCACGTCTCCGGCCCCTGCGGTTCGAGCCCCAGGCGCCGCCTTCATGGTTTTTTCCTTTTCTCCTTGGTCGGGTCATGTCGGGACGAGGCCTCGGTGTTTGGCACCTGTTTGGAGGAAGGGTCCTTCGGGGGCGTCCTGCTCTCCATAGCGTTTGAGCTCAGCAAGTTCTCTGATGAGGATTGTTCGGTACGGGACCTCGCCGGACTACAAGAAATATACAACTTAGGTTAAAATACGAAGCCACGATGAGTCCAGACGCTTAAACATATTCGGACACTCACGAGTTCACCAGAGGCTGGGCCCTGGGATCGCCGTGCCGCTGTCGGCGGCGGTAGGAGACTCCTCTTGACGAGGAATCTTTCCTCTTTTGGGTAGTTCAGCCTCCAAGGATGCGGAGGCCGTCCTCTTCCTTCTCCCCTCTGCAGGGGATTCATCTCCCTCCTCCTTTTTGTTCTCTTTGAAGGCGGAATGGGCTTCAGAGCCTTCGGGTATTGTGCCCTAAGTGCCGCAACGACAAAGGCCGCCCCGGGTCTTTTTAGCCCCCTTCTCGGCCGTCTTCTTTGGCACCTTGTAAGGCGTCGGGACCAGCATCTTCGTCAGAAGTGGGATGGCCGGGTCCTCGGGCAGCGGTGCCGGACAATGGATCCGCTCCGCCTTCTTCGTCCAGCTCTAGGAAAGTTGAATAAACACGTGTCAAGCGCGTCCATTGGGTCATGCGGATGGAAAAGTTTGATAAACTCACTGAACTTGCAGGGCGGGACAGTTGGTACCCGCGGTCTTCGGCGGAGTCCTGCCATGATTTGCTGGACTTAAAAAGCACCTTCCAAATATCCTCGTGCGACGAGCCGAAGAGCCTTCGCAAGGTTTGGTGCCTGGCCGGATCAAACTCCCATAGATTGCGAGTCCGGTGTTGACAAGGCAGTATCCGGCGGACTAACATCACCTAGACTACGTCGACGAGTTCAATGTTCTTATCCCCCATATCCTTAACGCGCGTCTGGAGCACCGACAGTTCGTCGGACGAGGACCAATCCAGTCCTTTCTTAACCCAGGACGTAAGCCACAGAGGGGCGCCAGATCGAAACTCAGGAGAAGCGGCCCGCTCCTTGCCGCTCGACTCAGTGATGTAAAACCACTGTTGTTGCCACTCCTTGACAGAATCATTAAAGGTTCATGTTGGCCATATGACGTTGGGCATCTTGCTCACCATAGCGCCCGCACACTCGGCGTGCTCGCCGCCCACCACCTTGGGCTTCACATCAAAGACCTTCAGCCATAGACCAAAGTGTGGCGAAACGCGGAGAAAAGCCTCGCACATGACAATGAATGTCGAGATGTTGAGGAAGGAATTAGGGGACAGATCGTGAAGATCGACCCCATAATAGTACATGATATCGCGAATGAATGGGTGAAGGGGAAATCCCAGCCCGCGGACAAAGTGAGGGAGGAATACAACGCTCTCTTGGGGTTCCGAAGTGGGGACGATCTGTCCCACCGTCAGGAGCCGTGGCCGATTTTCTTGGCCAGATACCCGGCCTCCCGAAGCTTTTTGATATCCTTCTCTCGGACAGTAGAGGCCATCCATTTGCCTCCTGCTCCGGATCCAGTCATCTTTGGAAGACCTCTTGTGGGTAGAGGAGGTGAACGATCGCGCGTTGGAGCCTGAGCAGAATGGAATGAGTTGGGAAGAAGGTATGGGTGAAGAGGGTGAATTCTTGTCCCTTTATAAGGGCGGAAGAGGCGATGCGCCCCCTCGCTTGGTAAAACCTCTTATTCCCCAAGCGCCATAAGTAATGGCACGGTTGGGTTACCCGCGTCCGTATTGATGAGAATCCCGTAATAAGGGGAACACGATCTCTTCTTTGACAGGACATGTCAAGAAAACCGCCCCATGTTATGTGCGGCGCTGGTTGAGAAAAACGGTTCGAATAATGACCAGGCCATGACGTAACGTCGTGCTATCTAAACACGTCAGCAGATTAGATTTGTGGAAATATTATTCTCTCTACGGTGGTATGTGGAAATTATTTTGCAGAGCCAGACAACATTCTGGTGTTCAAAATCTTCTATGTAGTATTCAGAGGAAGAACCCGCCTTGCAATGCCGAAGACAATACTGCGCGCCGGACTCATCATCATTGAAGCCTGGTTCACGGCCTACTGAGGGAGTCCTGGATTAGGGGGTCTCCGGATAGCCGGACTATATCATTTGTCCGGACTGTTGGGCTATGAAGATACAAGATTGAAGACTTCGTCCCGTGTCCGGATGGGACTCTCCTTGGCGTGGAAGGCAAGCTAGGCAATACAGATATGTAGATCTCCTCCCTTAACCGACTCTGTGTAACCCTAGCCTCCTCGGGTGTCTATATAAACCGGAGGGTTTAGTCCGTAGGACAACATACAATCATACCATAGGCTAGCTTCTAGGGTTTAGCCTCTACGATCTCGTGGTAGATCAACTCTTGTAATACTCATATCATCAAGAACAATCAAGCAGGACGTAGGGTATTACCTCCATCAAGAGGGCCCAAACCTGGGTGAACATCGTGTCCCCTGCCTCCTGTTACCATCCACCTTAGACGCACAGTTCGGGACCCCCTACCCGAGATCCGCCGATTTTGACACCGATAGTCTACATTTGTGAAGACTATCTCAAACGATGTGCCAGGAGGCAAGAAGTCCCACTTTGCCAAGGTGTAGGAGGTTTGCAGGAAGTATGTCGAGCGGGCATTTGGTGTGCTCCAATCTCGATTTGCTGTTGTCCGGTACCCTGCTTAGACCTGGTCGAAAGATCAAATGTGGGAGATCATGACTTGTTATGTCATCTTGAACAACATGATCATCCAGAGCGAGCAGGAAGAGCCAGAGTTTGACACTGAACCATACTACAAGTAGGGTCCTCTAGCCGAAGTTGATCACCAGCTGCCGGCAACCTGGACTGCCTACCTCAGTATGTGTCAGGAGATCCGAGACCCGCAGGTGCATCACCAACTGCAGCAGGATCTGGTGGAGCACCTATGGAGGATCAAGTGCGACGTGTGATGATTTTTTATTTGTTGAACTATATAATTTGTATTGAACTATTTGTTGTTGCACTATTTTGTTCAACTATTTGATTTTCTATGATGAACTATGTGATAAACAAAATATTTATGTTGAGAATTCAACGTCGAGCCACGACGAACCACGCCGAATATGGGCCAATTCTCGCCCATATGAAGCCTTTATTCGCCGAAAATGGGCCGAAAACTGGGCCAATGTCGGCACCTGGGGCAACGGCTGGATGCCCAACTGCCCTCAGCGCCGATTGTACCGCCGACTCGCCCCCAAACGGTGATTTTTATGCCTTCTGGTGGGCCAACGGCTGGAGATGCTCTTTTTTTAGTTCTACACATGTAGAACTACCATCCTATGGCCTGTGTGGGCCGGTAATACTGAGGGCTGCTAGGTCGTCAGTGGGAGCTGAAACAGGCCCGTTAGAACGCATTAGGCCCACAGAGCACGTGAGTGTCGGTTCATTTTTCTTCTAAGGCACGTAAATCCTATTTGATGTTGCAGGCGCCCATTAACATGTATTTTGCAAACAGGCGCCTGTAGCGCCCCGTGCTGGGCCGGCCCATATAGAGTTCTATCCCTGTTCTAAAATGCTTAAAAAATACAAAGCAAAGGAAGTCGAACTCGTGATCCCTGCGCTCCTAGCTAATAGGAGGAACAACTACGCCAACATCCCTAACTTGTGCGTAAAGGGTTTTCTTTCTTTTATTATTACCTTCATCGGGTTTTTTCAAAGTTCCCACACGTTTTTATACTTTCTCTTTTTTCTTGTTCATTTTCTTTGTTTTCCTTTCTTTTTCTTAAATGCATGGATTATTTTTAAAATTCGATCAGCTTTTTCTAATTTGATGAACTTTTTTTCAAATTCGATGAAAGTTTTTTCAAAATCGGTGAACTTTTTCTTAATTCGGTGAACTATTTTTCGAAATCGATGAACTCTTTTCAATTTCAGTGAACTCTTTTTTCAAATTTGATGATATGTTTTTGAAAATGATGAACTCTTTTCAAATTTGGTGAACTGTTTTTTCAAATTTGATGATCTTTTTTTAAATTTGATGAACTCTTTTTTCGAAAATGATGAACTTTTTAAACTTTTTCGTAAACTTTCTTTTAAAATTAGTGAACTTTTCTTCAAAAATGATGAACTATTTCTCAAGATCGTTGAACTTTTTTTAAGTTTGTGAACGTTTGTCTCAAAATCGATGTACGTTTTTAAATTCACAATTTTATAGAAGTAAAAAAAATAAATGATAAATAAATATTTCGGCCATACTAGTTCATGTGGATTTAGCGCAAAGAAAATCACAATTGCCCGATCGGTCTGGTGGTAAGCTAAGCTCGAACAAGTCTTGCGTTCGCGATTGATCGGAGTTCGATTCCTGACCAGCCACGTTTCTGCCATGTTTTTTGGTGATTTCTGTTCGCTACCTTTCCCATCGTGGGCCGGCCCATCAAGGTGCTGCAGCGGGCGCCAGGAACCTGTTCGGGCAATTAAGGCGCCGAATAGGAGCTCCCGCGAAAAACCACAAAGACTCCCTCGGGACATGCACCTTCGGCTCCTGGTGTATATATCCGAGATGTAGTACCTCACCTAGTTCCCGGAGGTGGATCTTTCCTCCAATATGCCGACAACACTATCTTGTTAGTTGAGGGCACATAGGTTGATATTATCAACGTTAAATTTCTCCTACTCTGCTTTCAAGAGTGCTACACATTTTCATAAGCGTGAGGTTATGGTGTTAGAGTGCTTTGAGGATTTTCAGAAAAGTATTCTCATCCGGCTTAATTGCCGGCTAGGGTCCTTCCCCACATCTTATTTGGGGATCCTTATTGTCCGGTGGTGACAAAGAACCAATTTAGAGTCATGTCTTGGCAAGGTAGGTGGCTTTCCAAGGCAGCAAGGACAATTTTAATTAATTCGTTTGTGTAGAGTCTGCCCATGTTTATCATGGGCTTGTATATGCACCACGAGAGCCTTCACTAGGAGATTGCTATGTATCAATCCAAGTCTTTTGGAGCTGGCGAGGGCCACAAGCAGAAATACCACATATAATTACTACATAGTGAAATGGGCGAATATGTGTAAGCCTAAGGATCAAGGCAGTCTAGGGATAATCTCCACCAAATGGATTGACATAGCCTTGCTTTCTAAATGAGTGTGGCGTATCATGAATAATGAGGGCGTGCTATGGCTCACTATTATTAGCATCAAGTTACTAAGGGGTTAGACACTTAACTTTCAATGGTCGGGTGGCTCTCAATTATGGCAATCCGTGATCCAACTCATGCCCGTTTTACGCATTGACACCATGATTTGTGTGGGCTCAGACTCATCAACCCTCTTCTGGTTTTCCCGGTGGGCAGGTGATAGTCCGTGTGCTACTCGGTTCCCATCTATTTTCGTCATATGCGAGTTTCCCACATTTTGGTTGAGGCTGCCCAAAATGATCTTGGACGCCTTGCTATTTGTCGCGCTTTCTCCCATCTTGAATGGGACAAGTGGGAAAGCCTGCTGGAGTGTGTTTCTCTTCACACCCCAAACCTTAAACTCGACCATGTCTCCTGGTGGCTCGGGGCCAACAAGCAGTTCTCGACTCGCTCCCTTTATCAAGTGGTGGTGGCGTCTTCGGGCCCCGAACCTCTCACCCAACTTTGAGCTGGCAATGGATCAATTGTGTATTCCTTTAGGGGTGGAGGATCGCAAAAGCAATGGTCCTAGAGATGGTCTATGTCCCTTGTGTGAGGTGGCAGAGCGCTCCAATCATATGATATTCTCTTGTGTTACGATTCGATTCTTATGGAGTTGCTTTCGGGAAGTAGTTGGCCGGTACTAGTGCCATTCGAACTTCCCCAATCTTTACGCTGAATTATGTGGATCCTCTACAGCTACTAGATGCATTATGTGGTTTTGTACTGGGACCATCGCTTGGACCTTATGGATGATCTGTAACAAGCTTCTCATTGAGCATTCTCCCTATGGCGCCTGATTGATGCAATTTTAAAATTGTGTGGCTTTATGCATTTGTGAATGTGACGCCCTCGATTTAATCGTACACTAATCATACATGCAAATGTGTACGATCAAGATCAAGGACTCACGGGAAGATATCATAACACAACTCTAGACATAAATTAAAATAATACAAGCTTTATATTACAAGCCAGGGGCCTCGAGGTCTCGAATACACAAGCTTGATCATACATGAGTCAACGGAAGGAATAATATCTGAGTATAGACATAAGTTAAACAAGGATGCCTTAAGAAGGCTTGCACAAAAGTAGCAACGATCGAAAAGGCAAGGCCTCCTGTCTGGGACCTCCTAACAACTCCTCGAAGTCGAACTCCACGTAGAAACATCCTCGGGATCCTCTGGCTCCTGGACTCCATCATTTGGTAGCGGCATCCAAGAAGAATGGAAAAGGGGGAAAAGAGCGAGTAAAGCAACCGTGAGTACTCATCCAAAGTACTCTCAAGCAAGGATCTACACTACTTATGCATTGGTATCAATGAAAAGGGGTAGTATCTGTGGACTGAACTGCATAATGCCATAATAAGAGGGGGATAGCTAGTCCTATCGAAGACTACGCTTCTGGCAGCCTCTATCTTGAATCATATAGAAGAGAGTAGTTGGTAAGTTCACCAAGTATCATCGTATAGCATAATCCTACCCGGCGGTCCTCTCCTCGTCGCCCTGTGAGAGAGCGATCACCGGGTTGTATCTAGCACTTGAAAGGGTGTGTTTTATTAAATATCCGGTTCTAGTTGTCATAAGGTCAGAATACAACTCTGGGTCGTCCTTTTACCGAGGGACACAGCTATTCGAATAGATAAACTTCCCTGCAGGGGTGCACCCCATTACCCAACATGCTCGATCCCTATGGCCGGACACACTTTCCTAGGTCATGCTCAGCCTCGGAAGATCAACACGCCGCAGCCCTACCTAGGCTCAACAGAGAGGTCAGCACGTCGGTCTAAATCCTAAGCGCGTAGGGGTTTGGGCCCATCACCCATTGCACACCTGCACGTTGCGTACACGGTCGATGAGCAGACCTAGCAACCTCCATTACAAAGGAAGTTGTGTCATCCGGTCCAACCTGGCGCGCGTCGCTCAGTTGCTGATGTCAAGAAGGCTTCGGCTAATACCACGACGTCGAGTGTCCATAACTGTTCCCGCGTAGTTGGTTAGTGCGTATAGGCCAGTGGACAGACTCAGATCAAATATCCAGATCTCGTTAAGCGTGTTATTTGAAGTATCCGCAGACGCCGACCAGGGATCAGGCCCACTTGTCTCCTAGGTGGTCACAACCCGCCCTATCGCTCCACCATAAAGTAACACTCGGGGGCCGTTAGGAACCCAGGCCCACCACTACCTGGATGGAACCACCTGCCCCTTCAGCCCCCATCTCTGAATCATAAACATAAGTATGTAATAGCATAGTATCACTGGTAGAGCGACGTGCTATACAAACGGGTTTTAACCCTTTTCCGCGATGGTATTTGGAACCGTCGCCAAGTGAGTGTAGGCGATAGGGGAGTCCTTCCCACACGACCCAGAAACCGTCGGGGATAGGCCCTCCTAGGACACCAAATGAGCTCGTGGTCGATCGAGTGATGCATCGAAACCCAATCATTTCCGTAGGTATGTACATCCCACACGGTAATCCGAGAAAAGACATTTCTGTAGGTATGTACTTCCCACACGGTGAATCCTAGAAAAACATTTCCGTAGGTATGTATAACACACACAGTTTTTTTGTGTGGAAACGTTTGTGCAAGGTGGCCTAACGCAAACAGTTCGCTGCCAGAAGCCATGTGTGATTGTTAGTTGATCGAACACGCCTACTTTCTAGAAACCGTGTGGGTTGTTTGAGTTCATCGCCCACGGTGCTGTCTGAGTAACCGTCTGCAATAGAAAACCCCAATAAGCAGGATAATTAGCCTATTATTGATAATCCATGTACTAATCATACTGATATTTCTTATAAAACACACCAGATATTTCATATTTGTATAACCACAACCAGGATTTCATAATTGAATTACATCAGATAGCTTCGGCACTCAATTACGCCATTACACAATAGCACCAAGTTTCACATGCAGCATCAAAAACCTTTGGAAAGTAGCATCATACATGGTAAATAGACGGATGAATCTCATCTGGGAAACTGCAGAAGCGGAAGGCAAATACTGAGCCTTCAGTGATGTTCACTAAAAAAATACACTTCCATGATGATACGTGTTTGTCACAGTAGGTCATGTTTTCTGGCATGCATGTACATCTATGACAATTTTATGACATAATCAAGATAGTCATACCTGTGCTATCGTAGAAGTGTTACATGACTTTACCAAAATTATCATCACGGAAGTGTCCACTTCCATGATGATAAATCATGCGTCACAGAAGTTCTTTGGTCAAGGGTGACTGACACGTGGCATCCACCATAACGGAACGCCGTTAAGCTATCGGGTCAGGTTTTGGATCCGATAACTCGTTAACAGCTCGGACCAATGGGGATTTTCCACGTGTAAAATTCTGATTGGCTGACGGAAACACGTGTCAGCTCCGCGTTGGCACAGGTGTCACTCATCCAATGGGCGAGGTGCGCCTATGATATATTGACACGTGGACCGGCCCAAAAGTGGCCCATAAAGTTTAAATGGGCCATCCCAACTAAAGGCCCGCAAGGTTTTGCGGACCATAATGGGCCGACCCAGCTAAAGGCCCACGAGATTTTGCGGACCATAATGGGCTGGCCCAGCTAAAGGCCCACAAGATTTTGCGGGCCATAATGGGCCGGCCCAGGTAAAGGCCCACAAGATTTTTGCGGGCCATAATGGGCCGGCCCAGGTGAAGGCCACAAGATTTTTGTGGACCATAATGGGCCGGCCGAGCTAAAGGCCCACGAGATTTCACCGACATTAATGGGCCGGCCCAGCTAAAGGCCCACGAGATTTCGGCGACATTAATGGGCCGGCCTAGCTGTAGGCCCACAAGATTTTGAGGACCCTAGTAGGCCGGCCCATTAACTGGCTGCCATGTTTTGGGCCAAATGCCGCCCATATTTGATTCGATCCATTAATGGCCTGCCACGTTCCGGGCCTAACAATGGCCCATATGAGATCCGGCCCGTTAAAAGCCTACCACGTTCTGGGCCAAATTACGGCCCAGATCAGGTCCGACCCTTTAAGAGGCTTTGGGCTAAATTATGGCCCATATCAGATTCGGCCTGTCAAATGGACACTATGCTTTTGGGCCCACTTGCTAAAGGACCATTTAGTAATTCGGCCTGATATTAGTTTCGGCCTGTTGTTCTGATATTAGTTATGTGAAATATATGATTATACTTGTTGTTCTGAAGACCCTAAGAAACACCTTCCCTACTAATGTTTGTTTAGTGATAATGGAATCGTATCCTCTTTTGCTAAGGGTGTTTATAGTTACTATGATGTTCAACAAATTGAAGAATTTGTTGCTTTTAAGGGTGCTTATGAAATTGCTTCTTTGATTGAAAAGTATGATGCTACTCTTTACCAATCTGAAAATTTTGCCATACTTAAATATTGCGTTGATAACTATGCTTCTAATGCTTATGTTAAACCATATATTGAGGAATACTCCGCTGTCCAAGAAGAGACTAATATTTTGCAGGAGTCTATGGAAGAAGAAATTGATGAAACTGCGAGCTCATTGAATGAAAAAGATGATGAGGAGAGCAAAGAACAAAAGGAGGAAGAGCGGATTAGCTACCCATGCCCACCTTCTAATGAGAGTAGCTCTTCAACTCATACATTGTTTAATTCCCCTTCGTGCTTACCGAAGGATGATTGCTATGATGACTATTATGATCCCATTGATTATCTTGAAATATCCCTTTTTGATGATGCTTGCTATGTTTGTGGCCAAGATGCCAATATGAATGATGCTTATGGAGATGAACTTGCTATAGTTCCTTATGTTAAACATGAAATTGTTGCTATTGCACCCACGCATGATAGTCCTATTATCTTCTTGAATTCTCCCAATTATACTATATCGGAGAAGTTTGCTCTTATTAAGGATTATATTGATGGGTTTCCTTTTACCGTTGCACATGATGATTTTGATAGATATAATATGCATGTGCTTGATGCTCCTACTTGCAATTATTATGAGAGAGGAACTATATCTCCACCTCTCTATGTTTCCAATGCGATAAAATTGCAAGAAACTGTTTATACTATGCATTGGCCTTTACTTTGTGTGCATGAATTGTTCTTTTATGACATGCCAATGCATAGGAAGAGAGTTAGACTTCGTTATTGCATGATATATGTTACTTTGTGCTCACTACTAAATTATAAATCATTGTTAATTAAAATTGGCTTTGATATACCTTGGGATCCTGGTGGATTCATTACTTGAGCACTATATGCCTAGCTTAATGTCTTTAAAGAAAGCGTTGCTAGGGAGACAACCCGGAAGTTTTAGAGAGTCATTTATTTCTGTTGAGTGCTTTCATATGGTTTAAAAACAACAAAAATAAAGAGGGGAACCCAAAACTTTTTCAAAAAGGAAAGCGAAAGTGAGAAAGACAAGCATTGTTGAAGTGGGAGAGCTCCTTGAACTTTGTTCATGCTCACGACAACTTTGTGAATCTGGATTACAGAAACTTTTCAATAAAAATAATTATCCCCTTGTAAAATTCCATTGTATTATAAAAATAATGTGCCAAGGTTTGCCTTTAGGATGTTTACATTTGCTTGATGGTTTGTACGGTGCAGGACAGAAACTTTGGCTGTAGTGAACGATTTTACATTTTTAGCTGGAACGTAAAATGGTTCTGATTCTTTTTGCACTGTCTTCCTATACAAATTTTTTATTTTTTCTAATTTTGGTAGATTTTTTCAAGTATCATAAGTATGGTGAATGTTCAGATTACTATAGACTGTTCTGTTTTAGACAGATTCTGTTTTTGATGCATAGTTTGCTTGTTTTGATGAAACTATCAATTTATATCAGTGGATTAAGCCATGAAAAAGTTATACTACAGTAGACACAATGCAAAAACAAAATATTAATTGGTTTGCAACAGTAATTAGAGTAGTGATTTGCTTTATTATACTAACGGATCTTACCGAGTTTTCTGTTGGAGTTTTGTGTGGATGAAGTGTTCGATGATCGAGAAGGTCTCGATGTGAGAAGAAGGAAAAGAGGCAAGAGCTCAAGCTTGGGGATTCCCGAGGCACCCCAAGTAAATATTCAAGGAGACTCAAGCGTCTAAGCTTGGGGATGCTGGGGAGGCATCCCCTCTTTCTTCAACAAGTATCGTATGTTTTTGGATTCGTTTCGTTCATGCGATATGTGCAAGTCTTATGTGCAAGTCTTGGAGCGTCTTTTACATTTAGGTTTTTCTTTTTCTTTTTATGCACCATGCTGGTATGAGATAGTCCTTGGTTGACTTATAGAATGCTCATTGCACTTCACTTATATCTTTTGAGTATGGCTTTATAGAATGCTTCATGTGCTTCACTTATATCATTTGAAGTTTGGATTGTCTGCTTCTCTTTACATAGACAACCGCCATTTTTAGAATGCTCTTTTGCTTCACTTATATTTGTTAGAGCACGGGCATATATTTTGTAGAAAGAATTAAACTCTCGTGCTTCACTTATATCTATTTAGAGAGATGACAGGAATTGGTCATTCACATGGTTAGTCATAAAATCCTACATAAAACTTATAGATCACTGAATATGATATGTTTGATTCCTTGCAATAGTTTTGCGATATAAAGATGGTGATATTAGAGTCATGCTAGTCGAGTAATTGTGAAATTGAGAAATACTTGTGTTTAGGTTTGTGATTCCCGTAGCATGCCCGTATGGTGAACCGTTATGTAACGAAGTCGGAGCATGATTTATTTATTGATTGTCTTCCTTATGAGTGGCGGTCGGGGACGAGCGATGGTCTTTTCCTACCAATCTATCCCCCTAGGAGCATGCGAGTAGTACTTTGTTTCGATGACTAATAGATTTTTGCAATAAGTATGTGAGTTCTTTATGACTAATGTTGAGTCCATGGATTATACGCACTCTCACCCTTCCACCACTGCTAGCCTCTCTAGTACTGCGCAACTTTCGCCGGTACCATAAACCCACCATATACCTTCCTCAAAACAGCCACCATACCTACCTATTATGGCATTTCCATGGCCATTCCGAGATATATTGCCATGAAACTTCCATCATCATCATATACATGACTTGAGCATTCATTGTCATATTGCTTTGCACGATCGTAAGGTAGCTAGCATGATGTTTTCATGGCTTGTCCGTTTTTTGATGTCATTGCTATGCTAGATCATTGCACATCCCGGTACACCGCCGGAGGCATTCATATAGAGTCATACTTTGTTCTAGACATTGAGTTGTAATATTGAGTTGTAAGTAAATAAAAGTGTGATGATCATCATTATTAGAGCACTGCCCCAGTGAGGAAAGGATGATGGAGACTATGATTCCCCCATAAGTCGGGATGAGACTCCGGACGAAAAAATAATAAAAAAATAAAAAAGAGAAAGGCCAAAAAAAGAGAAGGCCCCCAAAAAAAGAGGAAAAAAAGAAAACAAAAAAAATGAGAGAAAAAGAGAGAAGGGGCAGTGCTACTATCCTTTTTCCACACTTGTGCTTCAAAGTAGCACCATGTTCTTCATATAGAGAGTCTCTTGAGTTATCACTTTCATATACTAGTGGGAATTTTCATTATAGAACTTGGCTTGTATATTCCGATGATGGGCTTCCTCAAATGCTCGAGGTCTTCATGAGCAAGCAAGTTGGATGCACACCCACTTAGTTTCAGTTAGAGCTTTCATACACTTATAGCTCTAGTGCATCCGTTGCATGGCAATCCCTACTCACTCACGTTGATATCTATTGATGGGCATCTCCATAGCCCATTGATACGCCGAGTTGATGTGAGACTATCTTCTCCTTTTTTCTTCTCCACCATCATATTCTATTCCACCTATAGTGTTATGTCCATGGCTCACGCTCATGTATTGCGTGAAAGTTGAAAAGGTTTGAGAACGTCAAAAGTATGAAACAATTGCTTGGCTTGTCATCGGGGTTGTGCATGATGTGAATATTTTGTGTGGTGAATATGGAGCATAGCCAGACTATATGATTTTGTAGGGATAACTTTCTTTGGCCTTGTTATTTTGAAAAGACATGATTGCTTTATTAGCTGGCTTGAAGTATTATTGTTTTATGTCAAATGATAGACTATTGCTTTCACTCGTATCTTAATATTCATGCCATGATTAGACATATGATCAAGATTATGCTAGGTAGCATTCCACATCAAAAATTATGTTTTTTATCATTTACCTACTCGAGGATGAGCAGGAATTAAGCTTGGGGATGCTGATATGTCTCCATCGTATCTATAATTTTTTATTGTTCCATGCCAATATTATTCAACTTTCATATACTTTTGGCAACTTTTTATACTATTTTTGGGACTAACATATTGATCCAGTGCCCAATGCCAGTTCCTGTTTGTTGCATGTTTTTTGTTTCGCAGAATATCCATATCAAACGGAGTCCAAATGGAATAAAAACTGACGGAGATTTTTTTTGGAATATATATGATTTTTGGAAAGAAGAATCCATGCGAGACGATGCTCGAGGGGCCCACGAGGTAGGGGGGCGCGCCCCAGGGTGTCAGGCGCGCCCCTGACCCTCGTGGCCACCCCGTAAGGCGGTTGGTGGCCTTCTTTCGCCGCAAGAAAGCTAATTTCCGGATAGAGATTGTGTCAAAATTTCAGCCCAATCGGAGTTACGGATCTCCGGGAATATAAGAAACGGTGAAAGGGAAGAATCTAAGAACGCAGAAATAGAGAGAGACAGAGAGACATATCCAATCTCGGAGGGCCTCTCGCCCCTCCCGTGCCATGGAGGCCATGGACCAGAGGGGAAACCCTTCTCCCATCTAGGGAGGGGGTCAAGGAAGAAGAAGAAGGAGGGGGGCTCTCTCCCCCTCGCTTCCGGTGGCACCGGAGTGCCACCGGGGGCCATCATCATCACCGCGATCTACACCAACACCTCCGCCATCTTCACCAACATCTCCATCACCTTCCCCCCTCTATCTACAGCGGTCCACTCTCCCGCAACCCGCTGTACCCTCTACTTGAACATGCTACTTTATGCTTCATATTATTATCCAATGATGTGTTGCCATCCTATGATGTCTGAGTAGATTTTCGTTGTCCTATCGGTGGTTGATGAATTGCTATGATTGATTTAATTTGCTTGTGGTTATGTTGTTGTCCTTTGGTGCCCATCATATGATTGCGCGCGTGGATCACACCCTAGGGTTAGTTGTATGTTGATAGGACTATGTATTGGAGGGCAAGAGTGACAGAAGCTTCAACCTAGCATAGAAATTGATGCATACGGGATTGAAGGGGAACCAATATATCTTAATGCTATGGTTTGGTTTTACCTTAATGAACATTAGTAGTTGTGGATGCTTGCTAATATTTCCAATCATGAGTGCATAGAATTCCAAGTCAGGGATGACATGCTAGCAGTGGCCTCTCCCACATAATACTTGCTATCGGTCTAGTAAAGTAGTCAATTGCTTATGGGCAATTTCGCAACTCCTACCACCACTTTTGCACACTCGCTATATTTACTTTATTGTTTCTTTATCTAAACAGCCCCTACTTTTTATTTGCGTACTCTTTATTATCTTGCAAACCTATCCAACAACACCTACAAAGTACTTCTAGTTTCATACTTGTTCTAGGTAAAGCGAACGTCAAGCATGCGTAGATTTGTATCGGTGGTCGATAGAACTTGAGGGAATATTTATTCTACCTTTAGCTCCTCGTTGGGTTCGACACTCTTACTTATCGAAAACTGTTGCGATCCCCTATACTTGTGGGTTATCAATCATTTTTTATATATACTTTCAAAAGCACAACAAAGAATTCTGCTTCTTTATGTGTATAATATGATTTACAAATACAATGATCTCAAAATCATAAGGTTGAATTCAAAAAATTAATCCAAATTATGTTCTACTAAAATGTATGGATCAGTAATATCTACATATTAAATAACATAGATGTGCGTGAATTCATATGAGTATGCATGTTTGATAGATCAATTTTGTTTCGAGTATGGATTACATGTATCATCATCTCGAATTGAAATATTTGAATCCCTTTTATGTTCACTCCTTTCACGCCCATCTCTCTCGTATGCATGCTCCTTCATGTAGCTATCACTCTCTTTTCTCCAACTCACCCGCACGCTCACTTCATGTTTCTCCTATCCTCGCAAACATGGTCTCTCGACATCTCCCTTGAGAAGTGTCACACTCTCCCTATCATTATACATTACACGGTTTTCATTATCTCTCATGTCTCTACCGTTCTCTCGTATCACTAGGTACCTAAGCTTTCTTTTTCACCGCCACACACACAGTCTCCACTCGTATTTCACTTTGTCTTTCTCTATATGGGATTCTCTCACACACCCTATATGTTTCTAGATATGAATCATACCACTAAAATTACTCTCTCTCTCTCTCTCTCCTGTAGACACAACATTTGTTGCAGTCTCCTTTTCATCTCCATACCAGACTGACATTATTCATTTGTTTATCGATTAGACAAACTCCCCCTCTCTCTCTCACACAACTTCTGCTTCCACTCCCCTTCCCGACTACCGTCTCTCTCTCTCTCACACACACACAAAACTCTCGCTTTCGCACCCCGACTCGTATTTCTCTCACAAACATTTATCGACTAGCCTCTAGATAGGTTTATACACCCACACACTCGTGCTTCCACTATCGCATACATGTCTCTCTCCCACTCCTTGTGTCTACATAGATTTTTCTTCCCTTCTTGAGACACACCCTCTCGATCGTGCACACACACACTATCGCCTCATTTTAAGCTGATACCTCTCGCACACACACTCTTTGTGTCTTTGTCACACATGCACTTTGTCCTCCTCCTCTCTCCCTCTCTCTCTCTCTCAACACATGGGATTTTCGCAACAACTAGCAAGATGCCCATCCGTTGAACGGAACATGAAGATGCATTTGTATGAGTAGTTTATCTTGTGGGAGAAAAGGATGAACAAGGGAAGGCCTTATTTGCAAGTGTGGAAAGGGGTGTGGGTATCTTTTTGCAAAATTGCCATAGTTTCCTTCCTATCCGTCAGATATAGATCGGACGGCCTATATTGCAGGATTGCATGCACACGATCATCACCGACTATGCTTTTTTATAAGAGTAGGGATAAAAAACAGAGTTGGTGATGATGGTGGGCCTGCCATCCTGCAATATAGGCCGTCCGATTTATATCTGATGGATAGGAACGAAACTATGGCAATTTACCCGCACTCCTCTCCACATTTGCAGATAAGGCCTTCCCTCGACCATCCTTTTCTCCCACAAGATCTTGATGTTCCGTGCAACGCACGTGCATCTTGCTAGTAAGAGTAGAAATTAGACATATACTGTTGGGGATCGTAGCAGAAATTTAAAATTTTCTACGCATCACCAAGATCAATCTATGGAGTAATCTAGCAATGAGGGGAAGGAGAGTGCATCTACATACCCTTGTAGATCGCTAAGCGGAAGCGTTCAAGTGAACGGGGTTGATGGAGTCGTACTCGTCGTGATCCAAATCACCGATGATCCTAGCACCGAACGGACGGCACCTCCGCGTTCAACACACGTACGGAACGGAGACATCTCCCACGCCTTGATCTAGCAAGGAGGAGGGAGAGGTTGAGGAAGAGGGCTCCAACAGCTGCACGACGACGTGGTGGTGGTGGAGCTGCAGTACTCCGGCAGGGTTTTGCCAAGCTCTTGGGGAGGAGGAGAAGTGTTGGGAAGGGGAGGGGCTGCGCCAGGGATGTCATGTGCAGCCCTCCCCTAGCCCCTCTATTTATATGGGAAGGAGGAAGGGGGCCGGCCCCCTCTAGATCTCATCTAGAGGGGGGGGGCAAGGGGAGGGGGCTTGCCCCCCAAGCAAGGGGGGCGCCCCCTTTAGGGTTTCCCCTCCCAACCCTAGGCGCATGGGCCCAAGGGGGGCGATGCGGCCAGCCCATGTAGGGCTGGTTCCCTTTCCTCTACAGCCCATTAGGCCCTCTGAGAGAGGTGGCCCCTCCCGGTGGACCCCCGGAAACCCTCCGGTGGCCCCGGTACAATATCGATATGCCCCCGAACCTTTCCGGTGACCGTATGACAACTTCCTACATATAAATCTTCACCTCCGGACCATTCCGGAACTCCTCGTGACGTCCGGGATCTCATCCGGGACTCCGAACAACATTCGGTAATCACATACAAGTCTTCCTAACAACCCTAGCGTCACCGAACCTTAAGTGTGTAGACCCTACGGGTTCGGGAGACATACAGACATGACCGACACGACTCTCCGGTCAATAACCAACAGCGGGATCTGGATACCCATGTTGGCTCCCACATGTTCCACGATGATCTCATCGGATGAACCACGATGTCGAGGATTCAATCAATCCCGTATTCAATTCCCTTTGTCTAGCGGTACGATACTTGCCCGAGATTCGATCGTCGGTATCCCGATACCTTGTTCAATCTCGTTACCGGCAAGTCTCTTTACTCGTTCCGTAACACATCATCCCATGATCAACTCCTTGGTCACATTGTGCACATTATGATGATGTCCTACCGAGTGGGCCCAGAGATACCTCTCCGTTTACACGGAGTGACAAATCCCAGTCTCGATTCGTGCCAACCCAACAGACACTTTCGGAGATACCTGTAGTGTACCTTTATAGCCACCCAGTTACGTTGTGACGTTTGGCACACCCAAAGCACTCCTACGGTATCCGGGAGTTGCACAATCTCATGGTCTAAGGAAATGATACTTGACATTAGAAAAGCTTTAGCAAACGAACTACACGATCTTGTGCTAGGCTTAGGATTGGGTCTTGTCCATCACATCATTCTCCTAATGATGTGATCCCGTTATCAACGACATCCAATGTCCATGGTCAGGAAACCGTAACCATCTATTGATCAACGAGCTAGTCAACTAGAGGCTTACTAGGGACATGGTGTTGTCTATGTATCCACACATGTATCTGAGTTTCCTATCAATACAATTCTAGCATGGATAATAAACGATTATCATGAACAATGAAATATAATAATAATAACTAATTTATTATTGCCTCTAGGGCATATTTCCAACAGTCTCCCACTTGCACTAGAGTCAATAATCTAGTTCACATCGCCATGTGATTAACACTCACAGGTCACATCGCCATGTGACCAACATACAAGAGTCTACTAGACTCAATGATCTAGTTCACATCACTATGTGATAAACACTCAAAGAGTTATGGGTTTGATCATGTTATGCTTGTGAGAGAGGTTGTAGTCAACGGGTCTTGCCATATTCAGATCCCTATGTATTTCGCAAAACTTTATATCGTAGATGCTGCTACCACGTTCCACTTGGAGCTATTCCAAATTGTTGCTCCATTATACGTATCCGGTATCTCTACTCAGAGCTATCCGGATAGGTGTTAAGCTTGCATCGACGTAACTCTTTACGTCGAACTCTTTATCACCTCCATAACCGAGAAACATTTCCTTATTCCTCTAAGGACAATTTTGACCGCTATCTGGTGATCTACTCCTAGATCACCTTTGTACCCTCTTGCCAGACATGTGGCAAGGCACACGTCAGGTGCGGTACTCAGCATGGCATACCGTATAGAGCCTATGACAAAAGCATAGGGGACGACCTTCGTCCTTCCTCTTTCTTCTGCCGTGGTCAATCTTTGAGTCTTACTCAACTTCATACCTTACAACTTAGGTAAGAACCCCTTCTTTGACTGATCTATTTTGAAATCCTTCAAAAACATGTCCAGGTGTGCGTTCTTTGAAAGTATCATCAGGCGTTTTGATCGATCACTATAGATCTTGATGCCCAATATGTAAGCAGCTTTATCCAGGTCTTCCTTTGAAAATCACTCTTCAAACAACCGTTTATGCTTTCCAGAAATTCTACATTAATATGTCATCCACATATACTTATCAGAAATGTTGTAGTGCTCCCACTCACTTTCTTGTAAATACAAGTTTCTAACAAACATTGTATAAACCTAAAAGCTTTGATCACTCCATCAAAACATATATTCCGATTCCGAGATGCTTGCTCTAGTCCATAGAAGGATTGCTGGAGCCAGCATACCTTTTAGCATCCTTAGGATCGACAAAACCTTTTATTGTGTCACATACAATTTTTTTTACGAAAACTGGTAAGAAAACTTGTTTTGACATCCATCTGTCAGATTTCATAATCGAAAAATACAGCTAATGCTAACATGATTCCGACGGACTTAAGCATCGCTACGGGTGAGAAATTCTCATCGTAGTCAACTCCTTGAACTTGTGAAAAGACTCTTTCGCACAAGTCGAGCTTCATAGACGGTAACATTACCGCCCATGTCCGTCTTCTTCTTAAAGATCCATTTATCTCAATGGCTTGCCGATCAATGGGCAAGTCCACCAAAGTCCATACGTTGTTCTGATACATGGATCCTATCTCGGATTTCATGGCTTCTAACCATTTATCGGAATATGGGCCCACCATTGCTTCTCCATAGTTCGTAGGTTCACTGTTGTCCAACAACATGATATTTAAGACAGGATTACCGTACCACTTAGGAGTAGTACATATCCTTGTCGACCTACGAGGTTCGATAGCAACTTGATCTGAAGCTTCATGATCACTATCATTAACTTCCTGTTCAACAGACGGAGGCTCCACAGAAAACATCTTTCTATGTTGCATCACTCTCTGGTTGAAGTAAAGGTTCGACAACCTCATCAAGTTCTATCTTCTCCCACTCAATTCTTTCGAGAGAAACTCCTTCTCGAGAAAGGACCCATTCTTAGCGACAAACAATTTGCCCTCGGATTTGAGATAGAAGGTATACCCAACTATCACCTTTGGGTATTCTATGAAGATGTGTTTGTATGCTTTGGGTTCGAGCTTCTCCGGCTGAAGCCTTAAGCATCGCAGCCCTAAACATTAAGAAATGACAGCTTTGGTTTCTTGCCAAACCAATGTTCATGCGACGTTGTCTCAACAGACTTAGATGGTGTCCTATCTAAAGTGAATGCAGCTGTGTCTAACGCATAACCTCAAAATGAAAATGGTAGATTGGTAAGAGACATCATAGATCGCACCATATCTCATAGGGTTCGATTATGACGTCCGGTCACACCATAACGTAGTGGTGTTCCAGGTGGCTTCAACTGTGAAACAATTCCACAATGTCTTAAGTGTTTACCAAACTCATAACTCAGATATTCTCATTGATCAGATCGTAGGAATTTGATCTTCTTGTTATGATGATTCTTAACTTCACTCTGAAATCGCTTGAACTTTTCAAACGTTTCAGACTTGTGCTTCATTAAGTAAATATACCTATATCTACTCAAATCATTAGTGAAGATGAGAAAATAGCGATATCCACCGCACACTTCAATTCTCATTGGATCACATGCATCAGCATGCATGATTTCCAACAAGTCACTTGCCCGTTTCATTATACCTGAAAACGGGGTCTTAGTCATCCTGCCCATGAGGCGTGGCTCGCATGTGTCAAGCGATTCAAAATCAAGTGACTTCAAACATCCATCGATATGGAGTTTCTTCATGCATCTTACGCCAATATGACCTAAGCGGCAGTGCCACAAGAAAGTGGTACTATTATTATTAACTCTACATCTTTTGGCGTGAACATGTGTATTACTACGACCGAGATTCAATGAACCATTCACATAGGGTGCATGACCATGAAAGGTATTATTCATGTAAATAGAATAACCATTATTCTCTAACTTAAATGAATAACCGAATTGCAATGAACATGATCTAATCATATTCATGCTCAACGTAGACACCTGATAACATTTATCTAGGTTCAATACTAATCCCGAAGGCAGATGGAGCGTGCGATGATGATCTCATCAACTTTGGAAACACTTCCAACACACATCGTCACCTCGCCCTTAGCCAGTCTCCGTTTAGTCCGTAGCTTTTGCTTCAAGTCACCAATAATAGTAACTGAACCGGTATCCAATACCCAGGTGCTACCAGGAGTACTAGTGAGGTACACATTAATAACACGTATATACTTTGTTGAAGTTGCCAGCCTTCTTATCTACCATGCATTTGGGGTAATTCCGCTACCAGTGACCGTTCCCCTTACAATAGAAGCACTTAGTCTCGGGTTTGGGTTCAACCTTGGGTTCCTTCACTGGAGCGGCAACTGGTTTGCCATCCATGAAGTTTCCCTTCTAGCCCTTGCCCTTCTTGAAACCAGTGGTCTTGTTAAACCATCAACACTTGATGCTCCTTCTTGATTTCTACCTTTTGCGGTCTTAAGCACCACGAACAGCTCCGGGATCAACTCCATCCCTTGCATGTCATAGTTCATCACGAAGATCTAGTAGCTTAGTGATAGTGGCTAGAGAACTCTATCAATCACTATCTTATCTGGAAGTTTAACTCCCACTTGATTTAAGTGATTGTAGCACCCAGACATTCTGAGCACATGCTCACTAGCTGAGCTATTCTCCTCCATCTTGTTGGCAAAAGAACTTGTCAGAGGTCTCACACCTCTCAACACGGGCATGAGCCTGAAATTCCAATTTCAGCTCTTGGAACATCTCATATGTTCTATGGCGTTCAATCATTGGAATCCCGATTCTAAGCCGTAAAGTATGGTGCACTAAACTATCAAGTAGTCATCAGGACGTGTCTGTCAGGTGTTCACAACATCCACAGACGATGTTGTAGGGGTTTGCACATCGAGCGGTGCATCAAAGACGTAAGCCTTCTGTGCAGCAGTGAGGACACTCCTCGGACTACGGACCTAGTCCGCATCATTGCTTACAATATCTTTCAACTTAATCTTTCTCTAGGAACGTATTGAAACACGTAGCTACAACGTGAGCTATTTATCTACAACATATTTGCAAAGACAATTTAGACTATGTTCATGATAATTAAGTTCATCTAATCAAATTATTTAATGAACTCCCACTCAGATAGACATCCCTCTAGTCATCTAAGTGAAACATGATCCGAGTCAACTAGGCCGTGTCCGATCATCACGTGAGACGGACTAGTCAACATCGGTGAACATCTTCATGTTGATCGTATCTTCTATACGACTCATGCTCGACCTTTCGGTCTTCCGTGTTCCGAGACCATGTTTGTACATGCTAGGTTCGTCAAGTCAACCTAAGTGTATCGCGTGTGTAAATCTGGCTTACACCCGTTGTATTCGAACGTTAGAATCTATCACACCCGATCATCACGTGGTGCTTCGAAACAACGAACCTTCGCAACGGTGCACAGTTAGGGGGAACACTTTCTTGAAATTTTAGTGAGGGATCATCTTATTTAAGCTACCGTCGTTCTAAGCAAATAAGATGTAAAACATGATAAACATCACATGCAATCAAATAGTGACATGATATGGCCAATATCATTTTGCTCCTTTTGATCTCCATCTTCGGGGCTCCATGATCATCGTTGTCACCGGCATGACACCATGATCTCCATCATCATGATCTCCATCATCGTGTCTTCTTGAAGTTGTCTCGTCATCTATTACTTCTACTACTATGGCTAACGCTTTAGCAATAAAGTAAAGTAATTACATGACGTTTAAGTTGACACGCAGGTCATAAATAAATTAAGACAACTCCTATGGCTCTTGCCGGTTGTCATACTCATCGACATGCAAGTCGTGATTCCTATTACAAGAGCATGATCAATCTCATACATCTCATATATCATTCATCACATCCTTTTGGCCATATCACATCACAAGGCATATGCTGCAAAAACAATTTAGACGTCCTCTAATTGTTGTTGCAAGTTTTTTTACGTGGCTGCTATAGGTTTCTAGCAAGAACATTTCTTACCTACGCAAAAACCACAACGTGATATTCCAATTTCTATTTACCCTTTATAAGGACCCTTTTTATCGAATCCGATCTGACTAAAGTGGGAGAGACAGACACCCGCTAGCCACCTTATGCAATTAGTGCATGTCAGTCGGTGGAACCAGTCTCACGTAAGAGTACGTGTAAGTTCGGTCCGGGCCGCTTCATCCCACGATGCCGCCGAATCAAGATAAGACTAGTAACGGCAAGCAAATTGACAATATCCACGCCCACAACTGCTTTGTGTTCTACTCGTGCATAGAAACTACGCATAGACCTAGCTCTGAGACCACTGTTGGGGATCGTAGCAGAAATTTAAAATTTTCTACGCATCACCAAGATCAATCTATGGAGTAATCTAGCAACGAGGGGAAGGAGAGTGCATCTACATACCATTATAGATCGCTAAGCGGAAGCGTTTAAGTGAACGGGGTTGATGGAGTCGTACTCGTCGTGATCCAAATCACCGATGATCCTAGCGCCGAACGGACGGCACCTCTGCGTTCAACACATGTACGGAATGGAGACGTCTCCCACGCCTTGATCCAGCAAGGAGGAGGGAGAGGTTGAGGAAGGGGGCTCCAACAGCTGCACGACGGCGTGGTGGTGGTGGAGCTGCAGTACTCCGGCAGGGTTTCGCCAAGCTCTTGCGGAGGAGGAGAAGTGTTGGGGAGGGGAGGGGCTGCGCCAGGGATGTCATGTGCAGCCCTCCCCTAGCTCCTCTATTTATATGGGAAGGAGGAAGGGGCCAGCCCCCTCTAGATCTCATCTAGAGGGGGGGGGGGCGGCGGCCAAGGGGAGGGGGCTTGCCCCCCAAGCAAGGGGGGCGCCCCCTTTAGGGTTTCCCCTCCCAACCCTAGGTGCATGTGCCCAAGGGGGGGATGCAGCCAGCCCATGTAGGGCTGGTTCCCTTTCCTCTACAGCCCATTAGGCCCTCCGAGAGAGGTGGCCCCTCCCGGTGGCCCCCCGGAAACCCTCCGGTGGCCCCGGTACAATATCGATATGCCCCCGAACCTTTCCGGTGACCGTATGACAACTTCCTACATATAAATCTTCACCTCCGGACCATTCCAGAACTCCTCGTGACGTCTGGGATCTCATCCGGGACTCCGAACAACATCCGGTAATCACATACAAGTCTTCCTAACAACCCTAGCGTCACCGAACCTTAAGTGTGTAGACCCTACGGGTTCAGGAGACATGCAAACATGACCGACACGACTCACCGGTCAGTAACCAACAGCGGGATCTGGATACCCATGTTGGCTCCCACATGTTCCACGATGATCTCATCGGATGAACCACGATGTCGAGGATTCAATCAATCCCGTATTCAATTCCCTTTGTCTAGCGGTATGATACTTGCCCGAGATTCGATCGTCGGTATCCCGATACCTTGTTCAATCTCGTTACCGGCAAGTCTCTTTACTCGTTCTGTAACACATCATCCCGTGATCAAATCCTTGGTCACATTGTGCACATTATGATGATGTCCTACCGAGTGGGCCCAGAGATACCTCTCCGTTTACACGGAGTGACAAATCCTAGTCTTGATTCGTGCCAACCAACAGACACTTTCGGAGATACCTGTAGTGTACCTTTATAGTCACCCAGTTACTTTGTGACGTTTGGCACACCCAAAGCACTCCTACGGTATCCGGGAGTTACACAATCTCATGGTCTAAGGAAATGATACTTGACATTAGAAAATCTTTAGCAAACGAACTACACGATCTTGTGCTAGGCTTATGATTGGGTCTTGTCCATCACATCATTCTCCTAATGATGTGATCCCGTTATCAACGACATCCAATGTCCATGGTCAAGAAACCGTAACCATCTATTGATCAACGAGCTAGTCAACTAGAGGCTTACTAGGGACATGGTGTTGTCTATGTATCCACACATGTATCTGAGTTTCCTATCAATACAATTCTAGCAGGGATAATAAACGATTATCATGAACAATGAAATATAATAATAATAACTTAATTTATTATTGCCTCTAGGGCATATTTCCAACATATACCACTTCTCTAATCTTGAAACCAACAACATTCCTCCGTTATCTCATCAAAACTGCCAAAGGAATATATTTTGAGTGAAACATAACATTTTTTTAGTGATATACATATTCCAAAACTAGACTTTTTTCTATCAAATCGGTGAATATGTATTAATCTACTCTGATCGTGTGGCAATGCATTGGCACATTGCTAGTAGTTATTATAACTTTTTGGACACCAGACAAACGGTGGAGTACATATACGAAGAGAAGAGGCGCACGCACGCAGTCGGTCTCTCGCTGTCTCGCACACATGAGTGTTACATAAAGGCAACGTTAACAAATAAACCCTAAAATCCTAGGTGCACGATTGCTGCATTCGCGGGTACCGGGTACGTGGTGGATCGCACCTTTGTAGGAATAGTCAGCTCGCGTGATAATTTGATCTGTAGGAGTTGGTGGTCGGGACCATAGGTGAACGACTTGGAGGAGGTGGCTCGCCAGTTGCCACAGATCGAGTAGCCACGTTTAAAATATCATTTTTAGCGGGGTTAAGAGTTCCGATTTTCAATGGCGCGTTATAAGTACTAAGTAGTTTTAGAACGATTGGTATGGAGCGAAAATGGAATTCATAGTACTACGTACCTCCTTAGTGTATGGTTGTATGGGTTTATGTTGCAAGATGTTGAACTGGTAGTTCTAGGGAAAATACTATGGTTTAGATTTAGATGTTGGTTTTCAGTAATGAAAATCAGAAGGGGGAAACCCTTCTTTGATTAAAAAAACTACTACCTCCATTCTAGTTTACTAGTCCCCATCGTATTTTGGGTCAAAGTTTGTCCACGAATTTTACTTGTAAAATGTGAGTGGAAAACGAAATTTTGTTATACGCAAACAAAAAAGGACTCGAGGGAGTGATTGCTCTGACACGGATGCGGCCTCTCATAGCACATGCATTGAACCGGCGCGCCGGCCAAGAGGGCCCCACTCGCTGCAGGCCCGGCTGAACACGCCTCCTCGCCGCATGCAACCGGCTTCAGACTACCCCGCCTGCCTTCGTTGAATCTGCGCGTGTGCCGACAACACGTCCTTCCACGAGCCGACCGACATTTTTGAACACAAGAAAAGACCAAAATATAATTAATTACACATGGTCTTGACTTGTTGTGCTCGCACTGGTAGTAGGAACTAGAGGTTTTTCTTTATTCATAACTCTCCTCAATTTTTTTGGCTTTGAAGTGAATCATGGTTGTGGACATTATGTATGAATGTGGAGATATATGTGAACATGAGTTTGATGTGGAAGTTGAACTTGGAATGTCGGGCTTGCGCGTGAACTATACCATGTCCAATGCTTCATCTGTTATTGTTTGGAAAGTAATTGCATGACCCGAAAAAAATTGCGCCACATCAGTAGATGCACGGACATCACAACAGGCATGCTGACTGGATAAACATTTGAACCTAGCTACTATGAAGGAAATTTTGTATTGACAACAGTTTTAGATAGCAGGAGATGCCTAGCCTTCTCTGCCTCACAAAAAATGTGTTTACCAATGCATGCATGAACACTAGTTACTCTAACCCCCTCTCTTCTTTAATTCTTTGCCACATCAGCATGTTTGCTATTTCTGTGTGCATGATACCAGCTAAGATACCACCATTATGGCTAGCCTTAATCATCGCATGCAATAATTTAGTGCACCTTGAAATATGAACATGTGTGGGCAGTGTATGTTTTTAATGACTTGAGACTATACCTAGCCCGACATGCAAGATGAGACTTATTATGCACCGTTCCCCATACCTGCAGGAAGCTGGTTCGTCTCCAAATCTTTTCCTCTCCATGTGTGGAAACAATATGCCTGCCAGACTCTCCTTCTCCCTCCGGAGGTTCCACCACTCCACCCCGTGTGGAAAAAAAATCTGCATGCATGACTCTCCTCCCCCTGCGCTCATCAATCCGTTGTGACCAGCAATATTTCCACCCCTTCCCTCTCCCGTAATTTACTCCAACAAATATGCCCATGTACTACCTCCTTTCCGGTTTATAGGGCTCAATTAAAAAATCTCACCAACCAAGGTAGGTGATGAGTGGTGGAATAATTTTCATGGTTTGTAAAAGCACTCAATTAATGCACTCGTTTTCCTCAAAGAATTGTGTTTACCAATGCATTAATTGCAATGCATGCATGCATGAAGTACATGCATTGGTCAAGTTTCTCATAATCCTCGCATGCAATGAATTAATGCAGCTTGAAATCTGAGCATGTGATGGGAGTAGCTGTTACGTTAATCACGCAACATATCTTCCGGGACGCTGCTTCAGTTACTTAACTGCAGGTGCGTTGGGTCACTGACATATGGTCCCAATAGGGGTCTGGCCCACATGTTAGTGACGCAACTGGACCTGCAGTTAAGTTAGTGCAGCTCAGTCCATATCTTACATAGGTGTGCCATTGCTCGCTATAAATACTACGCCTCCCACGACATCGCTATCTCCTCCCTCTCATATTCACGTTCATCGCTATCTCCTCCCCCTCCCCCTCATGTCGACCACCATGGCATCACCCCTCCCAAGCCCTAGGTGCCCCTTCCTGCACCGCACGGACGGTCATGCGTCGCCGTTCCGTTCCTCGCCGCCACTAGTCGAGGAGGATGCGTCGGTGTTCCGCTCCTCGCCATGACGCGTCGAGGTGGACGTGTCGCCGTTCCGTTTCTCGCCGCCACTAGTCGAGGAGGACACATCGGTGTTCCGCTCCTCGCCGTGACGCATCGGGGTGGACGCGTCGGTGTTCCCAATCTCGCAAGCACACGCGTTGGAGGACGCGTTGGCTCCCCGCTACGAGGAGAACGCCGCGCCGCCCGCCGAGCCCCCAGCCTTGAGGAGCTTTGGAAAGAAATGGATGTCGCCTTGTGGGAGGCTTTTCCTCCAGCAGAGCGCGCCAACATAGAGGCGGAGAAGAAGGCCGAGGAAGAGAAGCGCACCGTGGAACAAGCTACCTGGCAGGCCTATGTCGCATCCGAGAGAGTCAGCAATTGGCTCTTTGGCAGAAGGCTCGTGCGAGGGCCGTGAGGGTGGCGGAGGACGCCTGTACCGAAGCCCTGAGTGCAGTCGGGCCCGAGCGCCTCATCTACGCTTGGTGGTACGTGGACCGGGTGCACGCTTCCAGCAAGGAGGAGTACCTGTTGGCGCCGGATCACCACACCGGTGAGATCGTGCTCGCCCGCCAGCAAGCCGCCAATCAGCACCTCGCGAGTTGTGAGGCTGGGGAAGATGCGTTGTGTCGGTGCGTTGGGAAACGGTCGCGCACCAGGGCACTCGTGGCGCGCCGCAAGCGCTCCTGCGAGCGCCGTGGCTTGTAGTAGGAGTATAATTTTTGTTTCGTAAGGCGATCTCATTAGTTTTGGGACGCAGATGATAAATCCTGAATGTTCAGGAATTATTAGCGTCCTTAATTAAGTATGTAAAAGGGAAAGTTTGGAAACCTTGTGTATTCATACGCATTTTGTAAGTACGTGCATAGAGCATAAACTTTACTATATACTATCTCACTACACGTCTCTCTCTATATATGCTTGCAGACTATGCTACTCCCTCCGTCCAGGTCAATAAGTCATTTTTGGTTGTGCACCGTGACCAAGAAGGAGGGAAGACTTATACACCTAGACAGAGGGAGTACTACGATTACTTATGTACGTGCAAATGCACATTTTAACATTACAATGTGGTGTAAAAGTAAAAAAACAACACTAGTCAAGCTTGTGAAATGATTCAATGCAAAACAAATGCAAAAATGCTCGTTTGATTGTTTACTTTTAGCTTCCTTCTCTGTGGTTATTTCTTTCTCGTACTTTGTACGGAGTATCTCACTGGTCGGAAAGGCATGCAAATTCCCAAACCACTTCCTACACCCTGTATCGAATTTTTTGCCTAACAAGTTGTGCCCTACAATTGGAATTCCAACTTGAGTACTACTACTAGTAGGAGTACCAGGGGCCAGTTCTTTTAGGCTTCTAGATTAGTAATCCCATAACTACTACCTCTGTCCTAGTTTATTGGTCCCCATTGTAATCTGTGTCAAATTTTGATCATAAATTTAACTAATGAAATGTTATCTTTGGTCAAGATTCAGTAAAAATTACAATGGTGAGGAATAAACCAAAATGGAGGTACTACAAGTTGTACTTTAGAAGCCCAAATAAATGAGTGAGGCGCCTTAAAGTTAGTCTCCACTGTGACTAGTCTTATGGGAAAAGCTGGGGAAGCCGCCAAAAGAACTGGCCCTAGGCGTAGTAGCTAGGGATACTAGGAGTAGTAGCTAGGGATCGAGTGTGCGAGATGAACCGGAGAAAGTAAATGCAGAGAGATGAAATTCAAAAAAGACGATGGGATGTGATGGTTGCTTGTCCGTTTATTTTACCAGGCCACTTATTACTGAGAGTGGTTGGGTTTTGTGATATGACGGCTTTACTGCCGCGCCACGAGCGGGGTGAGACTCCCGTGCAACGCCGGCCTCTACACCAGTACTCGGTCGTGGTTTACTACATCGGTCGTGGTTTATCCCCCATTGAATTGAACCGAAGATTTATCTGACAAAATGTTAGTGCATGTCAACAAAAACAATATCGTTGGATTCGTATTTGAACCTAGTTTTCAATGATATAATTTTAGGTGACATGCATCATCATTTATCGTACTATATATAATGTTAGTTAAATTTTTGGTCGTACTAATCTATAGTAAGGTGCCCGTGCGTTGCACGGAAGAGTGAAATGCAATGATCAGGGAGTTGTTTATTTTGACAAAGGATGTGGGGGTCATCTCATGTGTAACATGCATCGATAGGTTTCTTCGGATATTATTTCATCTCTAGAGATCACAAACATCCGGGTGAAATAGATAAAAAATGTATCTTTTGCAAACAAAAGCGTTCAACTGTTCAACCTGCATCCAAAACTTGTGAAGAAATAACTCTTATTGTGCTTTGCAAGAAATGATCATCAAGAATTAGTTTTTGAGTATCCATTGTTATACATGTTGGCTACAGATGACATGTCACTTTCTTATAGTCAACAATTGGCTATACTATTTAAGTATTAACCATGCCCTTATACACCTAGACGGAGGGATTAAATCAGGATGACTTGGAAGGGGGCAGAGGATATGTAAGAAATGGTTCATCATAAGTCTTTCACCAGTACTGTAGTAAAAATTCATACATGGAAGATTCCAGACTAAACCATAAATGGATACACTTTTATTCATGCGCGATACTCCAAAAGGGCAAGATCATGCATGGAAGTCTCCACATGCTTAGACAGCGGATTACATTGAGCGAAGACTAATGATCAACATTTAACTGGATAATGCAGATGTCCAGGTGAACCTCCTTGGAGTCCCCGTGCACATTGTAGGGGGGTCAAATAATACTATACGTCTTCCATGTCCACATCGGCGGGAAGGTCCCAGCTCGGCAAAGTCCAAGTCAGCTTGACGTAGCAAGTGCCACCGCCCATGTACCTCTGAGGGGTAGTAATAGTGAGCACGCACCTGTACATCGGCCTCGTGTCAGTGTCAGGGTCAGCAGTGTCGCCCCTGACGCGCACTACAGAGACGGGGCGGCGGCCTGCATGGGCCTCGCCGGTGCCCACGATCAAGAGGAAGATGCTGCCGTCCTCCTCCGAGACTAGCAGACGGCGGTGATCCTCCAGCGACTCCGGCACAGTGAACGGGTAGCGCGTCTCGTACTTGATGTTCTTCGCCAAGGGCGAGTAGTGATCGTCGCAAGCCTGCGTCAGGTGATGCACGATGTCCGCAGGCGAGCCCCAAAATGGCACTAGGCACTCATAGCAGTAGACGAAGGGCTCCTTGGAGGCATCGACCAGGCCGTCCATGAAATGGGAGTTGCTGTAGGGGACGTTCCGCCAGTTGAATATATGAGCAAGTTACTACGAGATTTAGTCCGAATAAGCACAAAATAAATCGTGACCGCTGTAACAGAGATTAAAGTAATCATGCGGACTAGCATAGTAGATGAACAGATCGAATCTAGGACACAGACTAGAAACATGAATTCTACCACGATTTCGAATAGGAAGGACAGAAACACATACGGTGCAACGGGAGTAGCACCATTAGCGTTGAGGTTGTCGCCCATGTTGTTGAGGAAGAGGTTGCCGAGGTCGGGGAAGAAGTCGTCGCTGCTAGCAGTCCCGAGAGTGCGCTCCCCAAATTTGAACAGCGCCCGCCGAATGGAGCGTAGGAGGGAGTGGTTGTAGGGGACGTTGCGCCGCCGAATGGAGCGTAGGAGGGAGTGGTTGTAGGGGACATTGCGCCGCCGAATGGAGCGCAGGAGTAGCCCACGAAGCAGTAGATGGTGCTCCTCCCTAGTCTCTATTCTTATCTCTATCTGTACTACTCTTCTTTGTTTTTTATCTATATATATACTACTATATAGTGTACCAATTTTGAAAATTTGAAACATGGGCCTAAGAAGTAACTTCAGCCATTGATAGGGTCAATCCTATGGTTTAGAATGCGTGGATTCGCGTCTACGGTATCCACCATGCAGCTGGTTGTTCATTCTAGAAAAATCTAGGCCCACCCGAATTGTTTATTACAGGACGTCGCGTTTGTGCAGTGCAAGGTTGGGCCACGTAGATAGAAGGACGTTGTCCGGCCATGGACTGATGGACCTGCATTGTAGCAAACCACAGTCACGCCAGATTTTCGGTCCTGTACTCCCATATCCATCCTTCTCCTAGAGCATATCAAAGTACTGGTAGCTTTGCATCTCGTCCGTCCATGAAATAGCATTTTTTAGGGAATACGGCATGTATATGATAATACAATGGTTAAGTCATCTATCACACTACACAAATACATGAGATGGACAAAAATTTATGTTACCAAGTTTTGCAACCATGAAAATATTTTTCTTCGAAGAAAAAATGTGACTAGGACATTTTGATTAGTGAAATTCGGATAGCTGTCATGATAACTTTACATACAAACAGAACAGAATTGTTGGTTTGTTAGACTTTTCAAGGACTTCTTTTTTGAAGAAAAAATCAGCGTGGGAGATCTATTTTCACGAATTGAACTTTGCACGTGCTATGCACGTACCCGCATACTAATAATATACTAGTTGTAGTTGTCAAATCAAATAGTATTGCGCTGTCCACTGCACGCCCGGCTGAACACGCCTCCTCGCCTCCATCAAACCCCTCCGTTAAACCCGCATGCGAACCGAGAAACCTACTCCGGCCCGCGGGAGGAAATTTGTCGGTTGCCGTTGGAGAATAATAGAGTCACGTCCAATCCATTTGAGTTAATTGCGTGTATGATTCTCCCTCTATAAGAAGTTAATTGCATCCTTAATCTTGTATTCTAAGTATTCTGTGGGTTCCACTGTCAGTACAGTGTACATGACTTGCAGGCTGGCTACAGATTCGTACAGAAAGTTAAAAAGAAGCAAATCCATCCTTAATCCTGTATTCTAAGTACTTTGTGGGTTCCACTGCTAGTACAGTAGCGAAAGAAGTATAGTATATATTAAAAAAAAAGCTAAAGTTTAGGATAGAATTCAAACTCAGGTCATTGCGCTGCGAGCATCCGGCCCGGACTAGTACACTAGGTGTTGGTTGCGGAGAATGCAAGAGATAAACCTTTATAACAATGAGCCCGTCCATTGCAACGGATCCAAAGTAGAATAATACATATTCAAAAATTTGAAAGAAACCAGTTTACTTTTGATATACGTATCACTAAAAATATCTTATGTTTCACTCCAAACAGTTTGGTTTTGATATAACAATGATTGGACCAGTACTGTGATCACTCAAGCAAGTTGTCTGACTTCGATATGACCCTACGCTGCTGGTATGTGTCTCGTAAGTCAAGCGGCATGCTGTAGTCGTCATCACCTGTCCACTTCCCGCAGCACATATTCGCTTCTCCATCTTTGTTCGCTCTTCCATCCCCGCTAAGGCGCCTCCCCCCCTCGTCCAATCTTCCATCCCCGCTAAGGTGCCTCCCCCTCGTCCGAAACCCAAGCACTAACCATGGCAGAACCGAGCAGCGTCCGCCGAAAGAGTGGCTGGAATTTGCTCCCCACAAAGGTAATCAAGTTCATTGTTTCGCGTGTGGACAATCTCAGTACCATGCCGCTCGCCGCGTGCTCGTCGGGGCTGTACCGTTTACTCAAAGCCCTTAGGTCGGAGCTTTTTAAGCCATCTCCTTGCTTGCTGATGCCGTCTGATCTTCAGAGACGGCGTGTCACGCAGCATAACGATATTGGGGTGGCAAGCATCCACCCCCTTGACTACGATCCGATCCCCGTCACCCTCAACTACATTAACGGTATGTACTGGGTCGGCATGAACATGTCTTGAATGGTGCTCGTCGACGGTCGCGGCAGCTGGATGCTCGTAGAGGTCTACACCCGGCGATTGATCCCCCTTCCTTTGATTAACACTGCACTGCTTTGGCACCATGGCCCAGAATACTCGGAATCTTACAATAGCCAACATGATACCAAGTTTGATTTGCTCAAGGTTGTAATCTGCCAAGTGCCCACAAGATCTGCGAATTATAAAGACTTCAGGCTAATTGCGTTCTTCAACCGCGGTCTTGCCTATCTGACAGGTCACTGCGGTAAGTGGATAAATCTGCACGTCCATCGCAGGATCATACATCCTCCATGGTTCTCTGATGCCATTGAACACAAGGGCTTCATTTACGCTGTCGACTCCTTCTATGGTTGGACGTATTGCTGGCCTACTCCAGTCATCACTACAAACGGCTGTTACAGCAGTATGTTACTTTCCTATGATATCATGATGGCTTGCTTATATTACTATCAACATTTACTGAAAAAATATTCATGCTCATAACATGTTGTTCTTAAGATTGACTACATCAAGAGCCCTTTTTTATTTGGCTCCAACTTTTTTAGGGTTATTTGACTCCAACTTGATATGATGTTGTAGGCCGCTTGGTGTCCCTACCCTTCCTAATCCCAGAACCTTTCAAAGAAAAGTGGCACAGCAGTTGCAGGTGGTTCCTGGCTCGATCAGATGACGGCGAATGATTGATGATCGTTCGCACATACCGGACGTGTTGTTTCATGGAATACAATCACAGTCACTGCAAGGTCTTTGAGCAGGATCCCAACTTCTCTGGGCCTTCAGGAATTTTTGACTGGAGGTTGGTAAGTAGCCTTGGTACACGCTCTCTATTTGTCGGACTGAATTATCCGATTAACTAGGAGATAACCGACGACAAGGATCATGATGGCAGCGCGGTTTCGTTCATCAGGCAAAACTGTGTGTACACAACGTACCATGCATCTCTGCATGCACCATACCCTGATATGTGCCGCCATGCTCTACATCCCAAAGTAGGAGAGTGGGTCGCAAGTATCAGACTTCGACCGGCTGGCTGGAGTTTCCCCCGTTAGGCACCCATCTGGTTCAAGCCGTCAGCCAATCTCCACAGCTTAATAAATAGTAATGTCTAACTGAGCCAGTTAGTTAGATGTGTACACTTGGTGTAGTAGGATCTTTATTTAGTTTGATGCATACACTTGTTCTTTTTTGGTATCCCTTTTGCAATGATGGATGATGTTTGGTTTGGAAGAGAGAGCTATGTCTTCACTCTTCTGGATTGCTTACTGCTTCTGTTGCACCCCTAGCCCTGGTTGTTGTTGCTGCTGCTATTTTCAATGTATAATCAGTAGTATATTTCATTAGTTGGTTGAATAAATGTGTTGTTAGAACGACAAACACAATATTTTGGAAGTTGTTGCACGGTTCGATCCTTTAGTGACCTGTACCGTATGTAGCGCATACTATTTTTTGTACGGAACACATTTTCCACTTGTTGATAACATACAACCCACTGATGAAGGCCCAATAGAGAAGCCCATAATTAACTGGAAGGGAGGCTCTCACATGAATCCGGCCCAGGTACATGCTCATGGTCCCCTAAACATAAATAAGTAAATAAATAAATAAAGCTAAATGCTCATGCACCAGTTCTTTAAATTCACGATTTAACAGGAGGATATTATTTCCTATGATAGTGTCGTTACATTCAGTCGGTATTATTCTTCAGCAAAGATAGCGACCAGTCTTCTTTCTCCCATCATTTTCTTCCTGCAACCAGCGGACCCATGCAAATCGTAGTCAACGTCGTAAATACATCTGGTCCATTTTTATTTTTCAATAAGAATGTCCAACCCAGCCTAGCACATTGGCGACAACACTTTATCCTCCGCCTTGGTGCGCTCGCCGCAGCGCCGCCGTCCGGCCCTGTCAACATAGTTTTTTTCAAAACGGTCCCTGTCAACATAGTGAATCGGGAGAGGACTGTAGTTGTGAGTATGATAGTATGGACCCACCAGGTCCACTCCAGAACACAAGGAAGCGCCTCTTTTACTACTCAGATGAACCCCTCATTTTTTATTCTAATCCACCCTGCTGATATCTGGGACGCACATCATTTTCAACGTATAGTCAATTAACGACAGAGTTGCACAACTTTTTCTAGTAGTAATTCGGAGGAGCAGGCTATAAACTGGGTTGTGCGGTCTCTGTGGCCCGTCTAACAACATAACCAGCCCAACAGTTTTTTCTTTGGGAAAATAGGTAGCCTAGTATTTATTTTTGAAGAATATCCAAGCTAGGCCTATTTATTTTCTCTGACTTACTGGGCTGCAAATCTTTCAAGACGAGGAGGGAGGCATTCCGGCCTGGCCAAAGAGTATGGTCAGTGTGTGTTAAAAGTAATATCAAAAGGGGTTGAAAATTCCAAAAAAATTATAGCAAATGGGATATTAGTTTCTTTTTCTGTTTTTGTTCTTCACTGATATCTTATACTCCCTACGTCCCAAAATTCTTATCTTAGATTAATCTAGATACGGATGTATCTAATACCAAAACGTGACTTGATAGATTCGTATTTAGACAAATCTAAGACAAGAATTTTGGGACGGAGGGAGTATTTCATTGGATTTAACATGACATAGTACTAATTTATTTTTAAATTTGTTTTAGTATGGCTACTAATTTTTGGATTAAGAATATTTTTTCCTCAGCAAAAATTTGCGAATTTTCAAAATTTCCCACATATTTAGTTGATTTTTTAACCCTGGTACTGACCAGAAAATGGGCAGCAATTCTAAGAATGGAAAACGGGCTGCAATAAATTCCATATGAATTAGAAAATGAGTAAAAACTATAAAAATAATAGCAAATGGGCTGTACACACCACAGATTTCGAGGATGACTTGTTTACGCAAGGCTTTGTCAGTCAACACACGATTCTAGCAGCAGTGATTATTGGATGTCCATCCAACGACCGACGTGCTTCTTTAATCTCTAATCTTCCTGGTCCAGCCGCCTAAACTAACACCGGTGGGACTGCCTGCTCCCTCCTCTTGTGGCCCGCTGTGATGCCGCGCAGGCTTCCCTGTCCCATCCTACTCCCTCCGCTGGGCTGGCCGCACGCAATCAACTGCCTCCTTATTACACGAAAAAATTGATTCCTCCCACTGACATCTGGGGCACACCGGTTGGGAGGCTGACCTGTGGGCCTACTAAGTTGACGCGTACGCATGGCTTGTCAACTTAGTCAACAAACAATTCTAGCAATAGTAACCGTTGGATTTGAATCGAACGGTCATGCTACTTCTTCAATCGATGCTCTTCTTGCACCAGCCGCCCAAACCAGCGCCGGCGAGACCGCCTGCTCCTGCCTCCAGTGGCCGGCTGTGTTGTCGTTGAGGCCTCACCGCCCCTACTACTCCCACCGCTAGCCAGGCCCTGCGGGAACGACAGCCTCACACCGCAGTTGAACCAGTGAACCCTCGTACTCCTCTCCGTGTGGGCATCCACTACCGCGTCTTCCCCGGCTCCGCATCGTCCCCTTCCTAGGCCTCGCCATCATCCACCGCCTTGGTGCTCTCGGCGCGGCGTGGTCAATGTGGTCAACGACCGACTTCCATCGGAAGAGTACTGTACGTGGAGAGGCTGATAGCTGGGTCCACGGCCACAACCCAGTTTTTTTTTGTGATTTGCCAAGTAAGTCGCTTTGTCAGGTCTGTTGGGCTGCAAATCTTTCAAGACGAGGAGAGCTTCATTCGGATGGCCGAGAAAATGGCCTATCAGTAATGAGAAATGGACTGTACATTTTTAAAACACATCAAACCGGCAATTAGTTTCAAATTTCCTTTTTTCATTTCGAGATTTTAGATTGCATTGATTTTTATGCGTGGACAATTTGTTTGATTTTATATTGATATATATTTATTTTTAAAATTAGTTTGAACGTGACTCGAAATTTTGGGATTAAAAACAGTTCGGACCGCACTGAAATATGCAAAATTTCGTATAATTTTTTAACCATGGCCACAATACGGGCTGTAATGCTAACAAAAAGAATATGGGCTCCAAAAAAACCTTAAGAATTAGCAAATGGTAAATTATTAGAAATAATGGCAGATGGGTTGTATGCTGTTTTCCATAGATTTGAGGCTTTCCTAAAAAAAAGGTTGACGCACAAGCAGTGACTGTTGGATTTCCATCCAACGGCCGTCGTGCTTCTTCAATCTCTGCTCTTCCTGCTCCAGCCGCTCAAACAAGCGCCGACGGGATTACCTGCTCCCTCCTCCCCACGGCCGGCTGTGCTGCCTGATACGTCTCCAACGTATCTATAATTTTTGATTGCTCCATGCTTTATTATCTACTTTTGGGACATTATTGGGCTTTATTATCCACTTTTATATTATTTTTAGGACTAACCTATTAACCGGAGGCCCAGCCCAGAATTGTTGTTTTTTTGCCTGTTTTAGGGTTTCGAAGAAAAGGAATGTCAAATGGAGTCCAAACGGAATGAAACCTTCGGGAACGTGATTTTCTCATCGAATACAACCCGGGAGACTTGGACCCTACGTCAAGAAAGGAGACAGGAGGCCACGAGGTAGGGGGGCGTGCCCACCCCCACCAGGCGCGCCCTCCACCCTCGTGGGCCCCCTGTTGCTCCACCGACGTACTTCTTCCTCCTATATATACCCATGACCCCAAACGATCAGATACGGAGCCAAAACCCTAATTCCACCGCCGTAACTTTCTGTATCCACGAGATCCCATCTTGGGGCCTGTTCCGAAGCTCCGCCGGAGGGGGCATCGATCATGGAGGGCTTCTACATCAACACCATAGCCTCTGTGATGAAGTGTGAGTAGTTTACCTTAGACCTACGGGTCCATAGTTAGTAGCTAGATGGCTTATTCTCTCTTTTTGGATCTCAATACAATGTTCTCCCCCTCTCTTGTGGAGATCTATTCGATGTAATCTTCTTTTTGCGGTGTGTTTGTTGAGACCGATGAATTGTGGGTTTATGATCAAGTCTATCTATGAATAATATTTGAATCTTCTCTGAATTCTTTTATGTATGATTGGTTATCTTTGCAAGTCTCTTCGAATTATCAGTTTGGTTTGGCCTACTAGATTGATCTTTCTTGCAATGGGAGAAGTGCTTAGCTTTGGGTTCAATCTTGCGGTGTCCTTTCCCGGTGACAGTAAGGGCAGCAAGGCACGTATTGTATTGTTGCCATCGAGGATAACAAGATGGGGTTTTCTTCATATTGCATGAGTCTATCCCTCTACATCATGTCATCTTGCTTAAGGCGTTACTCTGTTTTTAACTTAATACTCTAGATGCATGTTGGATAGCGGTCGATGAGTGGAGTAATAGTAGTAGATGCAGGCAGGAGTCGGTCTACTTGTCTCGAACGTGATGCCTATATACATGATCATACCTAGATATTCTCATAACTATGCTCAATTCTGTCAATTGCTCAACAGTAATTTGTTCACCCACCGTAGAATACTTATGCTCTCGAGAGAAGCCACTAGTGAAACCTATGGCCCCCGGGTCTATCTTTATCATATCAATCTCCTACTACTTAGTTATTTACTTTGCCTTTATTTTACTTTGCATCTTTATCATAAAAATACCAAAAATATTATCTTATCATATCTATCAGATCTCACTCTCGTAAGTGGCCTTATAGGGATTGACAACCCCTATTTGCGTTGGTTGTGAGGATTTATTTGTTTTGTGCAGGTACGAGGGACTCGCGCGTAGCCTCCTACTGGATTGATACCTTGGTTCTCAATATCTGAGGGAAATACTTACGCTACTTTGCTGCATCATCCCTTCCTCTTCGGGGAAAACCAACGCACTGCTAAAAGAGGTAGCAAGAAGGATTTCTGGCGCCATTGCCGGGGAGGTCTACGCAAAAGTCAACATAGCAAGTTCCCATCACATACCCTTATCTCCCGCATTACATTATTTTCCATTTGCCTCTCATTTTCCTCTCCCCCCACTTCACCCTTGCCGTTTTATTCGCCCTCTTTGTCTCTATCCTCCCTCTCTATTTGCATCTTTTTCGCTTGCTTCTTGTTTGCTCGTATGGTTAGAATAGTTGTTTATTTATTACTAAACAGAGAACCTAAGATCTATGGATCCTCATCCACTTGCTAATCTTTTTAAGAGGTCCAATTATGATAAACCAATTGCTAGTGAGTTTTGTGCACTAGATTATCTTTATGAAGTTTTGCTTGAAATTCATGAATTTGGAAAGTGTGATGAATTACCTTATGAAGCGATTCACGATAGATTTTTGAATAGAAAGCATGATTGCAATGATTCTATTATAAATTCTATTAATGTCAATTGTGCTAATAATATGCAAAACCCTAAGCTTGGGGATGCTAGTTTTGCTATGTCCTCCACTTGTTGCAATGATCATGATTGGGGTGATTCTTCTTTTGATCTTGAAAATTTATTTAAGCCCCATGATGAATATGAGATTGATTATAATGTTTGCAATAATATTGAAATTGGGTTTGGAATAATTTCAACTTTAGATCCCACATATTTGGAGAATGTTCAATCTTATGAAGTTTTTGATAAAAGTGCATTTGGAAAGGTCATGACTTTAGTTAATGTTAATCCCACTATTTTGGAAGAGTGTCAACTTTGCATGCATGTGGATCGTGTTGAAAATATTTTATGTGATAGCTATTTCGTTGAATTTGCTTATGATCCTACATGTAATTATTACGAGAGAGGAAAATATGGTGGTAGAAATTTTCATTTACTAAATTACCTCTCGTTATGTTGAGATTACTATTGTTTCTTTCCTCTTCCATGCATATGCTAGTTTTTGCTTGCCATGATAATTTGTTTGCCTATAAGATGCCTATGAATAGGAAGTATGTTAGACTTATATGTGTTTGTCACATGTTTTATGATGCTCTCTTTGTGCTTCAATTCTTATCTTTCATGTGAGCATCATTAAAATTTTGTGTTGTGAAGTTTTCAAGTTTTTGGTAAAGATTTGATGGATTATGGAACAAGGAGTGGCAAGAGCCTGAGATTGGGGATGCCCATGGCACCCCCAAGATAATCTAAGGACACCTAAAAGCTAAAGCTTGGGGAAGCCCCGGAAAACCAACGCAGTGCTAAAAGAGGTAGCACTGCCGCGCAGGCCTCACCGCCCCACCGTACTCTCATCCTGGCCTAGCCATCCCTCTACTCACCCACACATGCTGTTATTCTCCGGCGACGGCAGACGAACCCCTCCGCGTGGGAAACAACTGTCGAGTCTTCCCTGGCTCCATGTCGTTCCCTTCCTAGGCCTCGCCGTCGTCCACCACCCTGGTGCACTCGGCGCGGCCTGGTCAACGACCGACATGCATCTGAAGTGGACCATGCGTGGAGAGGCTAAAAGCTGGATCCACGGCCGCACGCGAGGAAATGCCTCCTTATTACACGCAAAATAATGATTCCTCCACCTGACATCTGGGACCCACTGAAAGGGCCTCTGTATTTCGTGAAAAAATGTTACCGCCGCTGATAGTTCGGACCCACCAGCTATATCTTCGCACGCAAGGGAGTGCCTCCTTATTACGCACAAAAAAAATGAATACTCCCCCTGCTAGCTGGGACCCAGTATAGCGGGAGGCTGACTTGTGGGCCTACTAAGTTAACGGGGACGGAGGGCTTTGTCAACTTAGTCAATATGCATGATTCTAGCTCCATTGATCGTACGATGTCCATCCAACAACCATAGTGCTTCTTCAACCTCTGGTCTTCTTGCTCCAGCCGCCCAAACCAGCGCCGGTCATGCCTCGTGCTCCTGCCTCCCGTGGCCGACCGCGATGCCGCGGAGGCCTCACCGCCTCCTACTACTCCCACCGCTGGCCAGGCCATCCCTCTACTCACCCACACCCCCCTGTTATTCCGCGGCGACGGCAGCCTCACACCGCAGCCAAACCAGTGAACCCTCGTACTCCTCTCCGCGCGGGCTTCCACTGCCGCGTCTTCCCTGGCTCCGCGTCGTCCCCTTCCTAGGCCTCTCCATCGTCCACTGCCCTGGTGCTCTCGGCACGGCGTGGTCAACGTGGTCAAGGAACGGCTTCCATCGGACGTGGACTGTACGTCAAGAGGCTGACAGCTGGGTCCACGGCCGCAGCAAAGAAGTGCCTCCTTATTATGTGCAAAATAATTATTCCTCCACCTGACAGCGGGGACCCACCGGACGGGCCACCGTATTTCGCGAAAAAACGTTTCCCCTTAACTGTTGGGACCCACCAGCTACATCTTCGCACGCAAGGAAGTGTGTCCGGGCAAAAAAATTATTCACCCCCCTGACTGCTGGGACCCACCAGCTACATCTTCGCACGCAAGGAAGTGCCTGACAGTCGGGACCCACCTGGTCGAAGCGTACATAGCGTTGTCATTCTGGTCGCAAACGTGTATGTACATACTGGTCGATGTAGAGGCGTGCACATGTCGTAGTAGAGCCGCGCACGTAGCATGTACACGTACATACAGCGGCCAGTGTGCAAGAAAGAAAATACGGCCACATACGTACATATGGGTGATAACCCACAAGTATAGGGGATCGCAAAAGTTTTTGAGGGTAGAGTATTCAACCCAAATTTATTGATTCGACACAAGGGGAGCCAAAGAATATTCTCAAGTATTAGCAGCTGAGTTGTCAATTCAACAACACCTGGAAACTTAATATCTGCAGCAAAGTGTTTAGTAGCAAAGTAATATTATAGTAGTGGTAACGGTAGCAAAAGGTAATGGTAGCAAAAGTAATGTTTTTGGTATTTTGTAGTGGTTGCAACAATAGCAAAGAAAAGTAAATAAGCAAAGAACAATATATGGGAAGCTCGTAGGCAATGGATCGGTGATAGAGAATTATGCCGGATGTGGTTCATCATGTAACAGTCATAACATAGGGTGACACAGAACTAGCTCCAATTCATCAATGTAATGTAGGCATGTATTCCGAATATAGTCATACATGCTTATGGAAAAGAACTTGCATGACATCTTTTGTCCTACCCTCCCGTGGAAGTGGGGTCCTAATGGAAACTAAGGGATATTAAGGCCTCCTTTTAATAGAGTACCGGACCAAAGCATTAACACATAGTGAATACATGAACTCCTCAAACTACGGTCATCACCGGGAGTGGTCCCGATTATTGTCACTTCGGGGTTGCCGGAGCATAACACATAGTAGGTGACTATGGACTTGCAAGATAGGATCAAGAACTCTCATATATTGATGAAAACATAATAGGTTCAGATCTGAAATCATGGCACTCGGGCCCTAGTGACAAGCTTTAAGCATAGCAAAGTCATAGCAATATCAATCTAAGAACATAGTGGATACTAGGGATCAAACCCTAACAAAACTAACTCGATTACATGATAAATCTCATCCAACCCATCACCCTCCAGCAAGCCTACGATGGAATTACTCATGCACGGCGGTGAGCATCATGAAATTGGTGATGGAGGATGGTTGATGATGGCGATGGCGACGGATTCCCCTCTCCAGAGCCCCGAGCGGACTCCAGATCAGCCATCCCGAGAGAGTTTAGGGCTTGACGGCGGCTCCATAACGTAAAACATGATGAATCCTTCTCCCTGGTTTTTTTTCTCCCCGAAAGTGAATATATGGAGTCAGGGTTGAGGTCAGTGGAGCGTCAGGGGCCCCACAAGGCAGGGGGCGTGCCCCCCACCCTCGTGGACAGGTGGAGGCCCCCCTTATGTGGACCTTCCTTCCAGTATTTTTTTATATATTCCAAACTAATTCTACATTGATTTTCAGGTCATTCCGAGAACTTTTATTTCCGCACAAAAATAACACCATGGCAATTCTGCTGAAAACAACGTTAGTCCGGGTTAGTTCCATTCAAATCATGCAACTTAGAGTCCAAAACAAGGGCAAAAGTGTTTGGAAAAGTAGATACGACGGAGACGTATCAACTCCCCCAAGCTTAAACCTTTGCTTGTCCTCAAGCAATTCAGTTGATAAACTGAAAGTGATAAAGAAAAACTTTTACAAACTCTGTTTGCTCTTGTTGTTGTAAATATGTAAATCCAACATTCAAGTTTTCAGCAAAGATGAACTAACCATATTCACAATGGTATAATCAATGGCATAGGTCTCATGTTTACTCATATCAATGGCATAATCAACTAGCGATCAATAATAATAAATCTCGGATGACAACACTTTCTCAAAACAATCATAATATGATATAACAAGATGGTATCTCGCTAGCCCTTTCCGAGACCCAAAAACATAAATGCAGAGCACCTTTAAAGATCAAGGACTGACTAGACATTGTAATTCATGGTAAAAGAGATCCAACCAAGTCATACTCAATGTAAACTAACAGTAATGAATGCAAATGACAGTGGTGCTCTCCAACTGGTGCTTTTTAATAAGAGGAAGATGACTCAACATAAAAGTAAATAGATAGGCCCTTCGCAGAGGGAAGCAGGGATTTGTAGAGGTGCCAGAGCTCGGTTTTGAAATAGAGGTGAATAATATTTTGAGCGGTATACTTTCATTGTCAACATAACAACCAAGAGATGGCGATATCTTCCAACCTACACACATTATAGGCGGTTCCCAAACAGAATGGTAAAGTTTATACTCCCCCTCCACCAACAAGCATCAATCCATGGCTTGCTCGAAACAATAAGTGCCTCCAACTAACAAGAGTCCTAGGGGGAGTTTTGTTTGCAATTATTTTGATTTGATTTGCATAAAGCATGGGACTGGGCATCCTGGTGACCAGCCACTTTCTCATTAGTGAGGAGTGGAGTCCACTCCTCTTGAGAATAACCCGCCTAACATGGAAGATACAGACAACCCTAGTTGATACATGAGCTATTCGAGCATACAAAACAGGATATTTATTTGAAGGTTTAGTGTTTGGCACATACAAATTTACTTGGAATGATAGATAGATACCGTATATAGGTAGGTATGGTGGACTCATATGGAATAACTTTGGGGTTTATGGGATTGGATGCACAAGCAGTATTCCCGCTTAGTACAGGTGAAGGCTAGCAAAAGACTGGGAAGCGACCAGCTAGAGAGCAACAACCATCATGAACATGCATTAAAATTAATCAACACCGAATGCAAGCATGAGTAGGATATAATGCACCATGACGACTATGTTGATTTTGTTTCAACTACATGCGTGAACATGTGCCAAGTCAAGTCACTTAAATCATTCAGAGGAGGATACCACCCTATCATACCACATCACAACCATTTTAATAGCATGTTGGCACGCAGGGTAAACCATTATAAGCTCCTAGCTAATTAAGCATGGCACAAGAAACTATGATCTCTAGTTGTCATTGCAAACATGTTTATTCATAATAGGCTGAATCAGGAACGATGAACTAATCATATTTACTAAAAACAAGAGAGGTCGAGTTCATACCAGCTTTTCTCATCTCAGTCAGTCCATCATATATCATCATAATTGCCTTTCACTTGCACGACCGAATGATGTGAATAATAATAATAGTGCGCGTGCATTGGACTAAGCTGGAATCTGCAAGCATTCAATAAACAGGAGAAGAGAAGGCAGTATGGGCTCTTTTGTCAGATCAACAATAATGCATATAAGAGCCACTTCAACAATTTAATTATGGTCTTCTCCTATCGACCCCCAAAAAAGAAAAGAAATAAAACTATTTACAGGGAAAGCTCCCAACAAGCAAAAGAAGAACAAGAAATCTTTTTGGGTTTTCTTTTTAATTACTACTACAAGCATGGAAAGTAAACTAATTAAAAGCTACAACTAATTTTTTTTGTTTTTCTTAAGGTTTATTAAACACACAAGAAGGAAGCATAAAAAGAAATAAACTAGCATGGATGATACAATGAAAAAGTATGAGCACCGACATCTAACAATAAGTGTGTGAACATAAATGTAATGTCGGTGAGAAATACCTACTCCCCCAAGCTTAGGATTTTGGCCTAAGTTGGTCTATGGTCATGGCTGGCCTGACGGATATCCATAGTAATAGTTGGGGTCGTACTATGATGCAGCGGCTATTGCCTCCTGAGCTGCAGCGTGGCGGCGAGCTGCCTCCGCCCTCCTCTCGTACTCATCTGCCTCCTCTCTGGTAATAAAATGTCTTCCTTTTGCCTGATAATCAAAGAAGGCAGGAGCAGGGAGAGTAATACGGACAGCACGACGTCTGTCGAAGATTAAGCGATACTGGAGAGGTGATTCATTCCTCTCGACAAACTACTGGTGAACCATAGCATTAATGTCTAGGTAAGCAGGAGGCAATTTAATATCATCATTACGTATGGTTACACCAAGAAAATCAGCTAAGCGGGTTGCATAAATTCCACCAAAGAAATCTCTATTAAATCTATTAATATGCAACCTACGTGCAACAATGGCTCCCAAATTATAAGATTTATCTCCTAACACAGCACTCCTAAGAATACCGAGGTCAGGGACACACATGTGACATGCCCCATCTTTACCATTAATGCATCTACCTATGAAGAGAGCAAAATAATGTATAGAAGGAAAGTGAATGCTCCCTATGGTAGCTTGTGTTATATCTGTAGATTCCCCCACAGTTATACTAGCAAGAAAATCTCTAAATTTAGATTTGCGAGGTTCCCTGACACTACCCCATTGTGGAAGTTTGCAAGCAGTGGTAAAATCCTCTAAGTCCATCGTATACGATTTTTCATAAAGATCAAACAGGACAGTTGGAGAATTGCGTGAAGATGAAAATTCAAACCTCCTCAAAAAGGAACTAGTGAGATAGTGGTACTGGCGGCACTTTTCCTCCTCGAAGCTCACAAGATCAGTGTTACACAAATATACGTTAAATTCTTCCTTGATTTCCACTCGATCCATAAAGTCCTCTGAAGGCCATTCACAGGACCGCACTGGAGCGTCCCTTGGTGGCTCATCATCAGCATCATGCATTGCAAGCCTGGGCTCTTGTTTCCTTGAAGAGCCACCTTGGTACATTTTCCTAAACATATTTCTTTCTATGAAAAATTTCTGAAATTTTTAGTAACTTCAAATAAAAGTGAGCCAAGCTCAACAAAATTGATAGCAACAGCTCCTACAAGTGCCTAGAGCCTATATCATGCATTAGAACTACTTGGAACCATATAAATTTGACATGCAAGCTCAAGAACATGGTCACCTAGGCAACACAAATTTGCAATGAATAGAGCACTAGAACAAAACTAATTGGACCAATGGAGGAGTCACATACCAAGGAACAATCCCCCCAAGTAGTTTTGTGAGAGGTGCTTTGAGCAAGGAGATCGAAAATCGCGGCAAAATGAGCTAGAACTCGTGCTTGAGCTGGATGGTGATTTTTTTGGGAGGAAGAAGAAGTGTGTGGGTGCATGAATAAGTGGAGGGGGGCCACCATGGGCCCAGGAGGTAGGGGGGCGCGCCCAGGGGGGTAGGGTGCGCCCTCCACCCTCGTGGTCAGGTGGATGCCCCCGTGCTGTGTTCTCAATGCCAAATATTCTCAAATATTCTAGAAAAAAATCATATTTAAATTTCAGGGCATTTGGAGAACTTTTATTTTCGGGGTATTTTTATATTGCACGGATAATTCAGAAAACAGACAGGAAAATACTATTTTTACTTTATTTAATATAAATAACAGAAAGTAAAAGGAGGTTACAGAGAGTTGTGTTTTCTAGTTTCATCCATCTCATGCTCATCAAAAGGAATCCACTAACAAGGTTGATCAAGTCTTGTTAACGAACTTATTCCGAATAGCATGGAACTGGAGAAATTTCGAAGAACACTATGTTACCTCAACGGGGATATGCACATCCCCAATAATAAGAATATCATATTTCTTTTTGACAGTAGGTAGAGGAAATTCAAAACCTCCAATAATAATCGATGGAATTTTTCCAATAGAGTTGATACTATGAACTTGAGGTTGTTTCCTCGGAAAGTGTACCGTATACTCATTACCATTAACATGGAAAGTGACATTGCCGTTTGTGCAATCAATAACAGCCCCTGCAGTATTCAAAAAGGGTCTTCCAAGAATAACAGACATACTATCGTCCTCGGGAATATCAAGAATAACAAAGTCTGTTAAAATAGTAATGTTTGCAACTACAACAGGCACATCCTCACAAATACCGACAGGTATAGCAGTTGATTTATCAGCCATTTGCAAAAATATTTCAGTAGGTGTCAACTTATTCAAATCAAGTCTACGATATAAAGATATAGGCATAACACTAACACCGACGCCAAGATCACATAAAGCAGTTTTAACATAGTTTCTTTTAATGGAGCATGGTATAGTGGGTACTCCTGGATCTCCAAGTTTCTTTGGTATTCCACCCTTAAAAGTATAATTAGCAAGCATGGTGGAAATTTCAGCTTCCGGTATCTTTCTTTTATTAGTAACAATTTCTTTCATGTACTTAGCATAAGGATTCATTTTAAGCACATCAGTTAATCGCATACGCAAAAATATAGGTCTAATCATTTCAGCAAAGCACTCAAAATCCTCATCATCCTTTTTCTTGGATGATTTGGGAGGAAAAGGCATGGGTTTCTGAACCCAAGGCTCTCTTTTGTTTTTGTGTTTCCTAGCAACAAAGTCTTCCTTATCATAACGTTGATTCTTTGATTGTGGGTTATCAAGATTAACAACAGGTTCAATTTCTATATCATTATCATTACTAGGTTGAGCATCATCATGAACATTATCATTAACATTATCACTAGTTTCAGGTCCATTACCAGATTGTGTTTCAGCATCAGAAATAGAAACATCATTTGGATTCTCAGGTGGTTCAGCAATAGTTTCACTGGAAGCATGCAAAGTCCTATCATTTTTCTCTTTCTTCCTTTTAGAAGGACTAGGTGCATCTATATTATTTCTCTAAGAATCTTGCTCAATTCTCTTAGGGTGGCCTTCAGGATACAGAGGTTCCTAAGTCATTCTACCAGTTCTAGTAGCCACTCTAACAACATAATCATTATTCTTACTATTCAATTCATTGAGCAAATCATTTTGAGCCTTAAGTACTTGTTCTACTTGAGTGGTAACCTTAGAAGCATGTTTACTAATAAGTTTAAGTTCACCTTTGACATTAGCCATATAATCACCCAAGTGTTCAAGCATATTTGAATTGTATTTCAATTGTCTACCAAAATAAGCATTAAAATCTTCTTGCTTCACCATAAAATTATCAAACTCATCTAAGTATTGGCTAGCAAACTTAGTAAGAGGGATTTCAACTTTATCATATCTATAGAGAGAATTTACCTTTACTACCTGTGTCGGGTTATCAAGACCATGTATTTCTTCAATAGGTAATGGATTAAGATCATATGTTTCTTCAACAGGCGGTAAATTAAGACCATGAATCTCTTCAATAGGAGGTAAATTCTTAACATCTTCATCTTTAATGCTCCCTCCTTGCCAGTTTATAAGGCTCATTTCAAAATCGCTAGATTTCCATAATATAAGGCTCAATTCGTGGTCCGCTGGGTTGAAGCGTTGCGTTCGTTTCGATCCCTACGCACGCAATTAATTCGCTGGCTGTTGTTCTCGTACGAAGAGAAATGGCCGTTACTTCTTTCCTCTCCCTCGTTGCATGCATGCACCACACACTTCTTTAAAACGACTCGAAGCACTCGTGTTCTTCCACCCACCCTCCTCTACTCTTTTCATCCACATACGAAACGAGAGCAGCAAAGCTATGTCAGATTGGATTTCGGACGTCGAGAAGGAGCTCCGGCCATTAGTGATGGGCACGCAGAACTCCGGCGGCGCCGTAGCCATGGGCGCTATTGACGCAGCTGTCAACGGGGTCGGCATTGCAGTGGGCGTGGCCCGTGCCACCACAGACGAGATCCTCGTCGCCGACCAAGACATGGAGATGCAGACGGGCGCGAAGGTGGTGTGTGATCCAGACATTGAGATGCAGTCCGCCCCTGATGCTGTCTGTGATCCAGAGGCGGAGACGCAGTCCGCACAGTCCGCCACTGATTATGCGTCTGATGCAGATGCGGAGACCCAGCTTCCCGCCGGAGGCGAGGGCCAGCATGATGCTGATGATGAAGTGGGGGCGCTTCTGGACCAAGTCGAGGCGTTCGTGGATAACATCTCAACGCTCCTCGACCAGGTCGAGCAGTTCGTGCACCAGCTCACGATCACCCAGCACACAGGCGATGGCTTCCCATAGCCGGGGAGGTCCTCGGTGATGCTGGGTAGTGATGGCTTCGTAGAAGATGAAGTCGTCGTAAGGCCTCAGCGGCGCTATACTTTTGCTGACATGTAGAAGTATTTGAAGGAATCGTCCCCAGAGGAAGAAGGTGAGGGAGATAACTGATGGTGTTTTCATGCTTTTCGGGTATGTTTGCTTTTGAAGAAGGTGATGGAGAACGCAAAAAATTTTGGAATTTCGCTTCTGGAATATTAGTAGTATGTTTGCATGCTTAATGATTCGTGTATGCAAAGTTTAATTTAAATTTATGCATGCAAAGTGATTCATTTATGCAAACTTCATCTCAGAAATCCTTTTTCTAATGCAAATCAGAAATGGCATTCATCATTCAACCGTTTACATTACAATTTCTACTACATCATGCCTCGAAAAATAAACTATTCAACCGCGTTCAAGTACTCTTCCGCCGCAGCCACAAACTCCTGCTCGCAGCCTAATTGATCTGGGAGTCCACCATTATTCTCAAGTGATCTTTTCTTTATGTGAGGAATCTTGTAGAAATTTGATCCTTTATGCCGAATGATCTCTCTCATGCATGTCATATGCGTCAAGAAAATTCGGTTTAACTTCTTAGGAGAGTACTTCCTGAAAGCTTTCTGTAATTTCTTGCATATGTCCTCCAAATTCTGCGGCATCATCTTATGAAACGATGCCTGCAATGATGCAAAAAACCCTAGATCGTTTACATTTGTTTCTAGGGAATTTGGTGGCTGGCATGTTAACCTAATGCCCCATCCACCATGTTGCATAGCATAAACAACATCCCGATCATTGATGCACACATGAGTTTTTGCATTATCTTGTTGTATAAAAAATGAACTACCGTGGTCTGGCCACTTAGCCTTGATTGCTGGCAACACAACGTTGATGAGGAAGTGTTTGCTAACCTGCATTTTGAAGAAAAAAATGATCTTTAGTTAACCATCAAATCTTATACACTGAAATTGGAAAATTGAAATGAAGGCGAACCTCCTTAGTGACAGGACTAATGTGCTTCAATTCCAAAGTTCCCCTTAACCTGTCTTGACTGCCCCTTTCGGCAGGCTTCCACTCAATGAATGGCTAGACTCCAATCTTGCCATCAAAAATGCAATTTCCATTGCTATCAAACCTTGGTCTAGCTACAGCAGCAAGGAACATCACCTTTTGGATCCACCCCTTGTTCTTGCAATGTCTCTCTGGATCGGGCTCTTCGTTCGTGAAATAAAATCATTGACTTTCGCGGTGCGATAAAACCATTTTTCATCAATGTGAACTATGTTGTATGCTGACTTGAAGGGTTGTTTCTCATGCAAACTTGAAATCCAAGGCTCCAACATATAACGGCAATAACGTACCCTGGTCTTCTTACTCTCTTCTGTTAGTGTCGGCTTCAAGGCATTGTTGTGGCGCCGAAACTTCTTCTCTTTCAGACGTTGGTGCAGGGTTGAAACGGACATGCGCATAGCCTTCGAAAGGGATTCAAGTGTTGTCCTTTCTTGCGGTGGTATTTGTTCCATGGCGACAATGTCAATCTCAATCCGTTTGCGGCCACATCGCTTCTTCTTCTTGTTGATCACAGCGTTTACACCTCCACCAAGCATGCCATCCTTCCATATCCTCACTACACTCCTCCATGACATATTGCATTGAAGTGCCACGGCCTTGCTCACTCCATGCTTCAACCGACCTAGTCGACCGTTTTTCTGTAACAGCACGCTATAAACATGTCGCTTGTCCTTGTTGGTGTACTGAGATCTGGTTCGAATGTTCGCCAAATGATCTGCATGTTGGTGAAACCTTAAATTACATGAACAATACTAACGAGAATGTAAATAATATTGTAGCCGAGAGTAATGTATACACACAACTGAATGAAAAACAAAACGTTGTTCGTACTTAGGTCCACCGTTCGAGCTTGGGTGTTGTTGTTGCTGTCGGAGTCACTCTCGCTCTCGTTGTCGCTGTCCGAGTCCTTGTCCATGCTAGCGTCGCCGGCAGCATCACCTTCTCTATACCAGGGGCCTAGTATGCGGCGGCCACGTCCGGCTCCATGCCCGACGCTAGGCCTGGTGCCATGTTCGACACCAATGACCATGGCCTCTTGGACGTTGCCCAACCCACACCCACCTCTGGCTCCACGGCCACGTCCTGCTGCACAACCGGCGCCATGGCCCGCAGCCTCGTCCATGTCGCTATGTCCACGGCCACGACCGGCTGCACGACCGGTGCCGCGACCGACGCCACGACCGGCGCCGCGCCCAACGCCACGGCCAGCACTACCTCGCGCGCCACGCCCAACGCCAAGGCCATGTCCACCGTTGCCATGCCCAGCAGCATGGCCAAGGTCGCCCCCACAGCCGTGTTATCATTGCCTTGTCCGCGGCCATGTACGGCAGCGTCGTAGCACTCTCCACGGCCACCTCCACCGCCTAGGCTGCGCCCGCGCCCTGTGAGGCCGAGCGCCGGACCTTGTGCTTGCCCGGTTAGGCCCGCACCAGCGGACCACCCGGCGGTCATACCGCGGCCTGACAGGCCTAGCCGGCTGGGACACGGCCTGTAGTGGCGCTACTGACTCCGTCGCCAGCCACGCCGGCATGCCGATCTGCAGTTTGACGGAATCCTGCTAGAACGGCGTCGGCGAGCCCGTGAACTCCATGGCCACGCCCGGCATCACCATAACCAACACCTATGCCAGCTTCCAACCTCTCATTCCCCTCTGGTGGTGGCTCGTTTAGGTCAATGAGGACCATGGTTCCAGAAAGAAGATGGAGATGTGGGAGAAGAATGGTGTGGCTAAACTTGCTTGCTGCCCACCACTTTATACTGCAGTGCATCTACGATTTTCTATGGCGGTAGAGGCAGTGTTTGATTCGCGGCGCCAACGCTGAAAAACCAAAAATTGAGCTAATGGCACCAGAGGATTTTGGCGGTGCTTTTTTCATTTGTTGTTTGGCGCCGTGCATGCAAACCATGAAAACAAAACTGGCCTATGCATGCGCCATGCAAATGAGAGAGAGAGAGAGGTGGGAGAGACCGCGCGCACGCGCTGGTTTAGTTTTGAGGTCAGGCGGGAGAGAGAGCGCGCATGCAAATAAGTTCAGAGCGGAGGCGGGAGAGAGCACGCGCATGCAGCCGTTAGCGCGTAGCTTAGAGCACGCGGGCGTTGGAGTTATTGCGTCGGGAGTGGAACGGCCGAGAATTAATACTACAGTGTGCACAGTTTTCGTGAAGAAAAAGCAGAAGGCTTATTGGGCACTTTCTAAACCAGCTCAATTCATCTCAGCCAATAGACATTTCCCTTGGTTGGTGAGATTTTAGATATGAGCCTTATAAACTGGTAAGGAGGGAGTACCTTTTTCTTTCATAGATTTCTTTGCCTCTTGCATATCTTCAGGACTGAGAAATAAAACACGTCTTTTCTTCGGAGTTGGTTTAGGAATAGGCTCAGGAGCTGGCTCACGAAGTGTCCAATTATTTTCATTTGTCAACATATTATTCAATAGAATTTTAGCTTCATCCGGTGTTTTTTCCCTGAAAACAGAACCAGCACAACTATCCAGCTAATCTCTGGAAGCATCAGTTAGTCCATTATAAAAGATATCAAGTATTTCATTTTTCTTAAGAGGATGATCAGGCAAAGCATTAAGTAACTTGAGAAGTCTCCCCCAAGCTTGTGGGAGACTCTCTTCTTCAATTTGCACAAAATTATATATATATCCCTCAAAGCAGCTTGTTTCTTATGAGCAGGGAAACATTTAGCAGAGAAGTAATAAATCATATCCTGGGGACTACGCACACAACCAGGATCAAGAGAATTAAGCCATATCTTGGCATCACCCTTTAATGAGAACAGAAATATTTTAAGGATATAAAAGTAACGAGTTCTCTCATCATTAGTGAACAGGGTGGCTATATCATTTAACTTAGTAAGATGTGCCACAACAGTTTCAGATTCATAGCCATAAAAAGAATCAGATTCAAACAAATTAATTATATCATGATCAACAGAGAATTCATAATCCTTATCAGTAACATAGATAGGTGAAGTAGCAAAAGTAGGGTCAGGTTTCATTCTAGTATTAAGAGATTGTTGCTTCCATTTAGCTAATAACCTCTTTAGATCATATCTATCATTACAAGCAAGAATATCTCTAGCAGATTCTTCATCAAGAACATAACCCTCAGGAACAATAGGCAATTCATATTTATTAGGGGGGAGAGTCTTCATCATCACTTTCATCAATATTATCAGTTTCAATAACTTCATTCTCTCTAACCCTAGCAAGTTGTTCATCAAGAAATCCACCAAGTGGCACAGTGGTGTCAAGCATAGAAGTAGTTTCATCATAAGTATCATGCATAGCAGAATTGGCATCATCAATAACATGCGACATATCAGAATGAATAGCAGAAGCAGGTATAGGTGTCGCAAGCTTATTCAAAACAGAAGGTGAATCAAGTGCAGAGCTAGATGGCAGTTCCTTACCTCCCCTCGTAATTGAGGGATAAATATTGGTTTTTGGATCTCTCAAGTTCTTCATAATGATAAGCAGATATAAATCCCAAGTAACTCAAAGAATAGAGCTATGCTCCCCGGCAACAGCGCCAGAAATAGTCTTGACAACCCACAAGTATAGGGGATCGCAACAGTTTTCGAGGGTAGACTATTCAACCCAAATTTATTGATTCGACACAAGGGGAGCCAAAGAATATTCTCAAGTATTAGCAGCTGAGTTGTCAATTCAACCACACCTAGAAACTTAATATCTGCAGCAAAGTGTTTAGTAGCAAAGTAATATGATAGTAGTGGTACCGGTAGCAAAAGGTAATGATAGCAAAAGTAATGTTTTTGGTAATTTGTAGTGGTTGTAACAATAGCAAGGAAAAGTAAATAAGCAAAGAACAATATATGGGAAGCTCATAGGCAATGGATCGGTGATAGAGAATTATGCCGGATGTGGTTCATCTTGTAACAGTCATAACATAGGGTGACACAGAACTAGCTCCAATTCATCAATGTAATGTAGGCATGTATTCCGAATATAGTCATACGTGCTTATGGAAAAGAACTTGCATGACATCTTTTGTCCTACCCTCCCGTGGCAGCGGGGTCCTAATGGAAACTAAGGGATATTAAGGCCTCCTTTTAATAGAGTACCGGACCAGAGCATTAACACATAGTGAATACATGAACTCCTCAAACTACGGCCATCACCGGGAGTGGTCCCGATTATTGTCACTTCGGGGTTGCCGGATCATAAAACATATTAGGTGAGTATAGACTTGCAAGATAGGATCAAGAACTCTCATATATTGATGAAAACATAATACGTTCAGATCTGAAATCATGGCACTCGGGCCATAGTGACAAGCATTAAGCATAGCAAAGTCATAGCAATATCAATCTCAGAACATAGTGGATCCTAGGGATCAAACTCTAACAAAACTAACTCGATTACATGATAAATCTCATCCAACCCATCACCGTCCAGTAAGCCTACGATGGAATTACTCACACTCGGCGGTGACCATCATGAAATTGGTGATGGAGGAAGGTTGATGATGACGATGGCGATGGATTCCCCTCTTTGGAGCCTTGAACGGACTCCAGATAAGCCCTCCCGAGAGGTTTTAGTGCTTGGCAGCGGCTCCGTATCGTAAAACGCGATGAATCCTTCTTTCTGATTTTTTTCTACCCGAAAGTAAATATATAGAGTTGGAGTTGAGGTCGGAGGAGCTCCAGGGGGGCCACGAGGTAGGGGACGCGCCCAGGGGGGCAGGCGCACCCCCACCCTCGTGGCTAGGGTGTGGGCCCCCTGGTCTTCATCTTTTGCAAGGATTTTTTATTATTTCCAAAAAGACGTTCCGTGGAGTTTCAGGTCATTCCGAGAACTTTTGTTTCTGCACATAAGTAACACCATGGCAATTCTGCTGAAAACAGCGCCAGTCCGGGTTAGTTCCATTCAAATCATGCAAGTTAGAGTCCAAAACAAGGGCAAAAGTGTTTGGAGAAGTAGATACGACGGAGACGTATCAATGGGCAGGGTCTCGAATGCCTACTCGCGCATACGTACCGCTAGGGCTTGTGTACATGGCTGGATCGGAACGGAGAAACATCGTGGTCGTCGTGTTCATGGGGAGCCAACCGGCTGGGTCAGAACGGAATGTGTCGCCGTGTTCATCGGGAGGGCTTGGACGGAATAGCCGATGGAAACGAGGCCTAGCGTACCGTAGAACGGAGGAAACGGCCTTGTGTTTGACCGGCTACGGTCGAAACGGAATCCTGTTCATAGGGAGGGGTCTGGCGTACCGCAAAACAGAGGAAATGGACCTCCTATGGTCGAAACGGGGGTCCTGTTGATTGGGAGGGGTGTGGCGTATTGCAAAACAGAGGAAACAGACTTGTGTTGGAGCACTACGGTCGAAACAGGGGCCCTGTTCATCGGGAGGGGTGTGGCGTACCACAAAACAGGACTCCACCGGATACTGTTCATCTCCACCGTCGGGCCCCTCCAGCCTCCACGGGCTACTGTTCATCCACCGTCGACCTCCTCCAGCCTCCACCTGCGACTGTTCATCCAGCCTCCACCGTGCGCTACTCCACTGGATACTGTTCAACCAGCCCTCTCCACGGGCTCCTGTTCAACCAACCCTCCACGGGCTACTGCTCATCCAGCCCTCCATCGTCTACTGTTCATCCAGCCCTCCACGAGGTGGTCCTGTTCGTCCTGCCCTCCACGGGGTCCTGTTCATCCAGCCCCAACCGGCTCGATCTATCGGGGTCCTTTTCATCCAGAGGCAACACCACAGGGTCTTGCTCATCCACCCCCACTGGGAACTGTTCATCCAAACCCCCCAGCAACGCTCACTGTTCATCCAGAGGCAGCATCGATCGGCTTTAGTTAGCAGCAGTAGCGAAGGAATCGCTCGATCGGGTTCAGTTAACAGCCATCGATCGATAGCTCAGGTTCAGTAACGCGTAGCCTGCAGTGCAATCGCTCGGGTTCAGTTAGAGCCCGACGCCTCGCTCGGGTTCAGTTAGAGCCCAACACCTCGCGTGCGTGTATGAGAGAAACGCGCATCGCTCGGCCCCGGCCACCCACCGTAACCGGGAACACCCCGATATTTTCCTCGCCCTTGCTTCTACCACTGTTTTTCCGTCATGGACGGCCCAAAGAATGTCATGCAACTACTTCACTGGCCCGCCCAGGACGAAAAGCTCGTTTTCTGTCATGATTTTTTGTCATAGAAGTAGGAGCCCACCACATCTATGATGATACTGGGTTTTGTCAAAATTATCGTCATAGAAGTGTCATAAGTATGACAGAAAAATGTTCGTTCAGCCCAAAATGTCACGGATGTGTCTTTTTTGTAGTGGTTGAATGTCCTTGCAACTTTAGGCCAGTGGCTATGGATAATTGCCCGCCCAACCTTCGTCCTCTTCAGCAAGACTTCAATATTGTACCGTGGGTGTTGAATGAATACCTTCCTCGCCTCTTGACCATGCAGGTGGTTCGAGAGGTAATCATCGGTGAACTGCTTTGAAAATTACTGAAAACAAAGCTATGCATAAATCGCTGTTATAAATTTTGAAATGGCATAAGGGGTAAAAACAAGGTAAAAGAGTTAGCACCATCCTATAGTTGACTGATGTCTTCTTCATTGTGCAAACAAAGATCTTGTTCTTATTCATCGCAAGTTTCTTCATCCTAACAATCTTTCTGAGTTTCTTGCCTTGACTGATATTCATGGACATCTCATTTCCCCATATGCAAAATGGGTCGAGCAGTGGGTCTAAGCCTTTGATAGGAGGACCTACATGTGCAAGACCAAATTGTAAGAAACCTAAATATTATAATGATTCTTGCAACTGCACAATAATGTGCTATTAGCCAAAGGACCCTGCTTGAACAAACCTCGATGGTAAACCGCAGTGTCTCCCATTGTTTCCCTGCAACACACATAAGGAAGATCTTGATCAGGTTAACTGAGAGTTGCCATACTATTAGTAGAATATGTATTGAGCACAGCCAAATTCAATTGGTGTCACATGCATAACAATACAAAATTGTACCCACAGGAAATGAAAATCAAATTGCAGAACTGAACCAAACAGTTAAATGGACAGCTGACCAAATGAACCAAAATAGTTAACTAAGCACGACTGTCGGTGTCAAAACCGGCGGATCTCGGGTAGGGGGTCCCGAACTGTGCGTCTAAGGCGGATGATAACAGGAGGCAGGGAACACGATGTTTTACCCAGGTTCGGGCCCTCTTGATGGAGGTAAAACCCTACGTCCTGCTTGATTAATATTGATGATATGGGTAGTACAAGAGTAGATCTACCACGAGATCAGAGAGGCTAAACCCTAGAAGCTAGCCTATGGTATGATTGTATGTTGTCCTACGGACTAAAACCCTCCGGTTTATATAGACACCGGAGGGGGCTAGGGTTACACAAGGTCGGTTACAAAGGAGGAGATATACATATGCGTATTGTCTAGCTTGCCTTCCACGCCAAGTAGAGTCCCATCCGGACACGAGACGAAGTCTTCAATCTTGTATCTTCATAGTCCAATAGTCCGCCAAAGGATATAGTCCGGCTGTCCGGAGACCCCCTAATCCAGGACTCCCTCAGTAGCCCCCGAACCAGGCTTCAATGATGATGAGTCCGGCGCGCAATATTGACTTCAGCATTGCAAGGCGGGCTCTTATCCAATTTCCAAGTGTTTGTAAGCAGTGTCCGGTCCCATAAATGTTCAGACTGAAGGAAATATGCCCTAGAGGCAATAATAAAGTTATTATTTATTTCCTTATATCATGATAAATGTTTATTATTCATGCTAGAATTGTATTAACCGGGAACATAATACATGTGTGAATACATAGACAAACAGAGTGTCACTAGTATGCCTCTACTTGACTAGCTCGTTAATCAAAGATGGTTATGTTTCCTAACCATGGACAAAGAGTTGTTATTTGATTAACGGGATCACATCATTAGGTGAATGATCTGATTGACATGACCCATTCCATTAGCTTAGCACCCGATCGTTTAGTATGTTGCTATTGCTTTCTTCATGACTTATACATGTTCCTATGACTATGAGATTATGCAACTCCCGTTTGCCGGAGGAACACTTTGTGTGCTACCAAACGTCACAACGTAACTGGGTGATTATAAAGGTGCTCTACAGGTGTCTCCAAAGGTACATGTTGGGTTGGCGTATTTCGAGATTAGGATTTGTCACTCCGATTGTCGGAGAGGTATCTCTGGGCCCTCTCGGTAATGCACATCACATAAAGCCTTGCAAGCATTGCAACTAATGAGTTAGTTGTGAGATGATGTATTATGGAACGAGTAAAGAGACTTGCCGGTAACGAGATTGAACTAGGTATTGAGATACCGATGATCGAATCTCGGTCAAGTAACATACCGATGACAAAGGGAACAACGTATGTTGTTATGCGGTCTGACCGATAAAGATCTTCGTAGAATATGTAGGAGCCAACATGGGCATCCAGGTCCCGCTATTGGTTATTGACCGGAGACGTGTCTCGGTCATGTCTACATTTTTCTCGAACCCGTAGGGTCCGCACGCTTAAGGTTTCGATGACAGTTATATTATGAGTTTATGAGTTTTGATGTACCGAAGGAGTTCGGAGTCCCGGATGAGATCGGGGACATGACGAGGAGTCTCGAAATGGTCGAGACGTAAAGATCGATATATTGGACGATTATATTCGGACATCGGAAAGGTTCCGAGTGATTCGGGTATTTTTCGGAGTACCGGGGAGTTACGGGAATACGGGGAAGAGTATTGGGCCTTCATGGGCTTTAGTGGGAAGGAGCCAGGAGGTGGCGCGCGCCCCTCCCAAGCCCAGTCCGAATTGGACAAGGGGTTTGGGGCGCGGCCCCCCTCTCCCTTCCTTCTCCACTTCCCTCCTTTCCCTCCTTCTCCTAGTTGGACTAGGAAAGAAGGAGTCCTACTCCCGGTGGGAGTAGGACTCCCCTTGGCGCGCCCTCATCCTAGGGCCGGCCTCCTCCTCCCTTGCTCCTTTATATACGGGGGCAGGGGGGCACCCTAGAGACACAAGTTGATCCACGTGATCATATTCTTAGCCGTGTGCGGTGCCCCCTTCCATCATAGTCCTCGATAATATTGTAGCGGTGCTTAGGTGAAGCCCTGCGACGGTAGTACATGAAGATCATCACCACGCCGTCGTGCTGACGGAACTCTTCCCCGACACTTTGCTGGATCGGAGTCTGGGGATCGTCATCGAGCTGAACATGTGCTAGAACTCGGAGGTGCCGTAGTTTCGGTGCTTGATCGGTCGGGCCGTGGAGACGTACTACTACATCAACCAAGTTAACGCTTCCGTTGTCGATCTACAAGGGTACGTAGATCACACTCTCCCCTCTCGTTGCTATGCATCACCATGATCTTGCGTGTGCGTAGGAATTTTTTTGAAATTACTACGAAACCCTAACAGTGGTATCAGAGCCTAGGTTTTATGTGTTGATGTTATATGCACGAGTAGAACACAAGTGAGTTGTGGGCGATATAAGTCATACTGCTTACCAGCATGTCATACTTTGGTTCGGCGGTATTGTTGGACGAAGCGGCCCGGACCGACATTACGCGTACGCTTACGCGAGACCGGTTCTCCCGACGTGCTTTGCACAAAGGTGGCTAGCGGGTGACAGTTTCTCCAACTTTAGTTGAATCGAGTGTGGCTACGCCCGGTCCTTGCGAAGGTTAAAACAGCACCAACTTGACAAACTATCATTGTGGTTTTGATGCGTAGGTAAGATTGGTTCTTGCTTAAGCCCGTAGCAGCCACGTAAAACTTGCAACAACAAAGTAGAGGACGTCTAACTTGTTTTTGGAGGGCATGTTGTGATGTGATATGGTCAAAACATGATGCTAAATTTTATTGTATGAGATGGTCATGTTTTGTAACCGAGTTATCGGCAACTGGCAGGAGCCATATGGTTGTCGCTTTATTGTATGCAATGCAATCGCGCTGTAATGCTTTACTTTATCACTAAGCGGTAGCGATAGTCGTGGAAGCATGAGATTGGCAAGACGACAACGATGCTACGATGGAGATCAAGGTGTTGCGCCGGTGACGATGGTGATCACGACGGTGCTTCGAGGATGGAGATCACAAGCACAAGATGATGATGGCCATATCATATCACTTATATTGATTGCATGTGATGTTTATCTTTTATGCATCTTATCTTGCTTTGATTGACGGTAGCATTATAAGATGATCTCTCACGAATTATCAAGAAGTGTTCTCCCTAAGTATGCATCGTTGCGAAAGTTCTTCGTGCTGAGACACCACGTGATGATCGGGTGTGATAGGCTCTATGTTCAAATACAACGGGTGCAAAACAGGTGCACACACGGAATACTCAGGTTATACTTGACGAGCCAAGCATATACAGATATGGGCTCGGAACACGGAGACCGAAAGGTCGAGCATGAATCATATAGTAGATATGATCAACATAGCGATGTTCACCAATGAAACTACTCCATCTCACGTGATGATCGGACATGGTTTAGTTGATTTGGATCACGTAATCACTTAGAGGATTAGAGGGATGTCTATCTAAGTGGGAGTTCTTAAGTAATATGATTAAATTGAACTTAAATTTATCATGAACTTAGTCCTGGTAGTATTTTGCAAATTATATTATAGATCAATAGCTCGCGTTGTTGCTTCCCTGTGTTTATTTTGATATGTTCCTTGAGAAAATTGTGTTGAAAGATGTTAGTAGCAATGATGTGGATTGGATCCGTGATCTGAGGTTTATCCTCATTGCTGCACAGAAGAATTATGTCCTTGATGCACCGCTAGGTGACAGACCTATTGCAGGAGCAGATGCAGACGTTATGAATGTTTGGCTAGCTCAATATGATGACTACTTGATAGTTTAGTGCACCATACTTAAATGGCTTAGAATCAGGACTTCAAAGACGTTTTGAACGTCATGGACCATATGAGATGTTCCAGGAGTTGAAGTTAATATTCCAAGCAAATACCCGAGTTGAGAGATATGAAGTCTCCAACAAGTTCTATAGCTAAAAGATGGAGGAGAATCGCTCAACTAGTGAGCATGTGCTCAGATTGTCTGGGTACTACAATCGCTTGAATCAAGTGGGAGTTAATCTTCCAAATAAGATAGTGATTGACAGAATTCTCTAGTCACCATCACCAAGTTAGTAGAACTTCGTGATGAACTATAATATGCAAGGGATAACGGAAACAACTCCCAAGCTCTTCGTGATGCTGAAATCAATGAAGGTAGAAATCAAGAAAAACATCAAGTGTTGATGGTTGACAAGACCACTAGTTTCAAGAAAAAGGGCAAAGGGAAGAAGGGGAACTTCTAGAAGAACAGCAAGCAAGTTGCTGCTCAAGTGAAGAAGCCCAAGTCTGATCCTAAGCCTGAGACTAAGTGCTTCTACTGCAAAGGGACTGGTCATTGGAAGCAGAACTACCCCAAGTGATTGGCGGATAAGAAGGATGGCAAAGTGAACATAAGTATATTAGATATACATGTTATTGATGTGTACTTTACTAGTGTTTATAGCAACCCCTCAGTAATAGATACTAGTTCAGTTGCTAAGATTAGTAACTCGAAACGGGAGTTGCAGAATAAACAGAGACTAGTTAAGGGTGAAGTGACGATGTGTGTTGGAAGTGGTTCCAAGATTGATATGATCATCATCGCACACTCCCTATACTTTTGGGATTAGTGTTGAACCTAAATAAGTATTATTTGGTGTTTGCGTTGAGCATGAATATGATTTGATCATGTTTATTGTAATACAGTTATTCATTTAAGTAAGAGAATAAATTGTTGTTCTGTTTACATGAATAAAACCTTATATGGTTACACACCCAATGAAAATAGTTCGTTGGATCTCGATCGTAGTGATACACATAATCATAATATTGAAACCAAAAAGATGCAAAGTTAATAATGATAGTGCAACTTATTTGTAGCACTGCCGTTTAGGTCATATTGGTGTAAAGCGCATGAAGAAACTCCATGCTGATGGGATTTTGGAATCACTTGATTATGAATCACTTGATGCTTGCGAACCATGCCTCATGGGCAAGATGACTAAGACTCCGTTCTCCGGAGCGAGCAACTGACTTATTGGAAATAATACATACTGATGTATGCGGTCCGATGAGTGTTAAGGCTCACGGCAAGTATCGTTATTTTCTGAACTTCACAGATGATTTGAGCATATATGGGTATATCTACTTAATGAAACATAAGTCTGAAACATTTGAAAAGTTCAAAGAATTTCAGAGTGAAGTGGAAAATCATCGTGACAAGAAAATAAAGTTTCTACGATCTGATCGCGGAGACAAATATTTGAGTTACGAGTTTGGTCTTCAATTAAAACAATGTGGAATAGTTTCACAAACTCACGCCACCTGGAACACCACAGCATAATGGTGTGTCCGAACGTCATAACCGTACTTTATTAGATATGGTGTGACCTATGATGTCTCTTACTGATCTACCACTATCGTTTTGGGGTTATGCATTAAAGACGGCTGCATTCACGTTTAAAAGGGCACCATCTAAGTCCGTTGAGATGACACAATCTGAACTGTGGTTTGGCAAGAAACCAAAGTTGTCGGTTCTTAAAGTTTGGGATTGTGATGCTTATATAAAAAAGTTTCATCCTGATAAGCTCAAACCCAAATCGGAGAAATATGTCTTCATAGGATACCCAAAGGAGACTATTGGGTACACCTTCTATCACAGATCCGAAGGCAAGACATTCGTTGCTAAGAATGGATCCTTTCCAGAGAAGGAGTTTCTCTCGAAAGAAGTGAGTGGGAGGAAAGTAGAAAACTTGATAAGGTAATTGTACCGTCTCCCTTATTGGAAAGTAGTTCATCACAGAAATCTGTTCTTGTGACTACTACACCAATTAGTGAGGAAGCTAATGATGATGATCATGTAACTTCAGATCAAGTTACTACCGAATCTCGTAGGTAAACCAGAGTGAGATCCGCACCAGAGTGGTACGGTAATCCTATTCTGGAAGTCATGTTACTAGACCATGACAAACTTGCGAACTATGAAGAAGCGATGGTGAGCCCAGATTCCACAAAATGGCTTGAGGCCATGAAATCTGAGATGGGATCCATGTATGAGCACAAAGTATGGACTTTGGTTGACTTGCCCGATGATCGGCAAGCCATAGAAAATAAATGGATCTTCAAGAGGAAGACGGACGCTGATAGTAGTGTTACTATATAAAAAAGCTAGAATTGTCGCAAAAGGTTTTCGACAAAGTTCAAGGTGTTGACTATGATGAGATTTTCTCACTCGTGTCGATGCTTAAAAGTCTCTCCAAATCATGTTAGCAATTGCCGCATTTTATGAAATCTGGCAAATGGATAACAAAACTACAATCCTTAATGGATTTCTTAAAGAAAGAGTTGTATATGATGCAACCAGAAGGTTTTGTCAATCCTAAAGGTGCTAACAAAATAAGCAAGCTCCAGCGATCCATCTATAGGACTGGTACAAGCATCTCGTAGTTGGAATAAACGCTTTGATAGTATGATCAAAGCATATAGATTTATACAGACTTGCGGTGAAGCCTGTATTTACAAGAAAGTGAGTGGGAGCACTACAACATTTCTGATAAGTATATGTGAATGACATATTGTTGATCGGAAATAATGTAGAATTATTCTGCAAAGCATAAAGGAGTGTTTGAAAGGAGTTTTTCAAAGAAAGACCTCGGTGAAGCTGCTTACATATTGAGCATCAAGATCTATAGAGATAGATCAAGACGCTTGATAAGTTTTTTTTCAATGAGTACATACCTTGACAGGATTTTGAAGTAGTTCAAAAAGGAACAATCATAGAAAGGGTTCTTACCTGTGTTACAAGGTATGAAATTGAGTAAGACTCAAAGCCCGACCACGGCAGAAGATAGAAAGAGAATGAAAGTCATTCCCTATGCCTCAGCCATAGGTTCTATAAAGTATGCCATGCTGTGTACCAGATCTATTGTATACCCTACACTGATTTTGGCAAGGGAGTACAATAGTGATCTAGGAGTAGATCACTGGACAACGGTCAAAATTATCCTTAGTGGAATAAGGATATGTTTCTCGATTATGGAGGTGACAAAAGGTTCGTCGTAAAGAGTTACATCGATGCAAGTTTTGACACTAATCCAGATGACTCTAAGTCTCAATCTGGATACATATTGAAAGTGGGAGCAATTAGCTAGAGTAGCTCTGTGCAGAGCATTGTTGACATAGAAATTTGCAAAATACATACGGATCTGAATGTGGCAGACCCGTTGACTAAACTTCTCTCACAAGCAAAACATGATCACACCTTAGTACTCTTTGGGTGTTAATCGCATAGCGATGTGAACTAGATTACTGAATCTAGTAAACCCTTTGGGTGTTGGTCACATGAAGATGTGAACTAATCACATAAAGATGTGAACTATTAGTGATGTGAACTAGATTATTGACTCTAGTGCAAGTGGGAGACTGAAGGAAATATGCCCTAGAGGCAACAATAAAGTTATTATTTATTTCCTTATATCATGATAAATGTTTATTATTCATGCTAGAATTGTATTAACCGGAAACATAATACATGTGTGAATACATAGACAAACAGAGTGTCACTAGTATGCCTCTACTTGACTAGCTCGTTAATCAAAGATGGTTATGTTTCCTAACCATGGACAAAGAGTTGTTATTTGATTAACGGGATCACATCATTAGGTGAATGATCTGATTGACATGACCCATTCCATTAGCTTAGCACCCGATCGTTTAGTATGTTGCTATTGCTTTCTTCATGACTTATACATGTTCCTATGACTATGAGATTATGCAACTCCCGTTTGCCGGAGGAACACTTTGTGTGCTACCAAACGTCACAACGTAAATGGGTGATTATAAAGGTGCTCTACAGGTGTCTCCAAAGGTACATGTTGGGTTGGCGTATTTTGAGATTAGGATTTGTCACTCCGATTGTCGGAGAGGTATCTCTGGGCCCTCTCGGTAATGCACATCCCATAAAGCCTTGCAAGCATTGCAACTAATGAGTTAGTGTGAGATGATGTATTACGGATCGAGTAAAGAGACTTGCCGGTAACGAGATTGAACTAGGTATTGAGATACCGACGATCGAATCTCGGGCAAGTAACATACCGATGACAAAGGGAACAACGTATGTTGTTATGCGGTATGACCGATAAAGATCTTCGTAGAATATGTAGGAGCCAACATGGGCATCCAGGTCCCGCTATTGGTTATTGACCGGAGACGTGTCTCGGTCATGTCTACATTGTTCTCGAACCCGTAGGGTCCGCATGCTTAAGGTTTCGATGACAGTTATATTATGAGTTTATGAGTTTTGATGTATCGAAGGAGTTCGGAGTCCCGGATGAGATCGGGGACATGACGAGGAGTCTCTAAATGGTCGAGACATAAAGATCGATATATTGTACGACTATATTCGGACATCGTAAAGGTTCCGAGTGATTCGGGTATTTTTCAGAGTACCGGGGAGTTACGGGAATACGGGGAGAGTATTGGGCCTTAATGGGCTTTAGTGGGAAGGAGCCAGGAGGTGGCGCGCGCCCCTCCCAAGCCCAGTCCGAATTGGACAAGGGGTTTGGGGCGCGGCCCCCCTCTCCCTTCCTTCTCCACTTCCCTCCTTTCCCCCCTTCTCCTAGTTGGACTAGGAAAGAAGGAGTCCTACTCTCGGTGGGAGTAGGACTCCCCTTGGCGCGCCCTCCTCCTCCCTTGCTCCTTTATATACGGGGGTAGGGGGGCACCCTAGAGACACAAGTTGATCCATGTGATCATATTCTTAGCCGTGTGCGGTGCCCCCTTCCACCATAGTCCTCGATAATATTGTAGCGGTGCTTAGGTGAAGCCCTGCGACGGTAGTACATCAAGATCATCACCACGCCGTCGTGCTGGCGGAACTCTTCCCCGACACTCTGCTGGATCGGAGTCCGGGGATCGTCATCGAGCTGAACGTGTGCTAGAACTCGGAGGTGCCGTAGTTTCGGTGCTTGATCGGTTGGGCCGTGGAGACGTACGACTACATCAACCAAGTTAACGCTTTCGTTGTCGATCTACAAGGGTACGTAGATCACACTCTCCCCTCTCGTTGCTATGCATCACCATGATCTTGCGTGTGCGTAGGAATTTTTTTGAAATTACTACGAAACCCCAACACAGACCTCTTGGCTTCTGTGCCCAATAAGGGCTATCTCCTACGCGTCGAATGAATACGAGGCGCCAGGGCATTTTTACATTCGCCCCCCCTAGCCAGATAAATAAATTGTCTATTAAAGGAATGAGGATTCTTAGATCCGATCCATACCATCCTCCCCCAGCGAGAATCCATCAGAGCGCGTTTCGGAAAGATCCATTCCAGCATGGCCGACCTCCGCAGCTCCTCCTCCCGCCCCCGTAGCCCTAAGCCCAGTGATTGGGAGAGGTGTTCAGTCCCGCATAGTCGATTAGTCGAACTACAGACCAAGGGATTTCTCCCTCCAGCGTATATGGTGCCCGTTCGAGCCGGGCTTGCCACCTACAATGGCGGGGAGCAAGCGGAGAGCTTTCCCTGTCCCTCCATGGGGGAACGGGTTTGCCTTGTTCCTTATTTACTAAGGGGGCTCGGATTTCCAATTCATCCGTTTCTCCGCGGGCTCCTGGAGTTCTACGGCCTCCAATTACACTATCTCACCCCTGCCTCCATTCTACATATCGCCGGCTATGTTGCTCTCTGCGAGTTGTTCCTGGGCTGCGAGGCTCACTTCGAGCTGTGGGAAAGACTATTCTGCCTCGTCCCTCGCACACAGAGGGAATTACTTTATCAAGTGAGCGGAGCCGAAATATGGTCCATCGCCGATACCGGATACCTGTCCGGTACCCCAAAGAAGCCATCCGAAGACTGGCCTTCAGAATGGTTTTATATGGAGGACATTCCCCTTCCGGACCCTGTTCGGCGGGGTCTTCCTGAGTTCAACAATGCTCCTCTGAAGAAGCGCCAAAGTTGGCGCCCACGGAGCCCCCAGGCGGAAGACAACGGGGAAGTCCTCTATCTGATGAACCGAATCAAAGCACTGGCTCAATTAGGATTGACAATAATCGAAGTTATGTCGATTTGCATAATGCGGGGAGTGCAGCCACTTCAATATCGTGGGCACCCCTTGTGGTGTTATAACGGGGCGGATGACGCCACCCGCTGCGGGCGTAAGGGTCCGGACAATGCTGCCGCTCTAGCGAAAATTCTGTCCGAACTGTTCAAGGGTGAGGAAGAGGAGTTCAGCCGCATCAAGCCACGGGAGGGATTCTCCATGTACAATCCTCCAAGCTGGGTATGTTATATTTCCCTGCTCCCATTTTTCCTGCATTCTTTGTCGTAAGTATTCACCTTGCCACTTTGCGGCAGGAACTGCGAAAAGCCATAAAGGAGGTCAGCAGCCCTTCTCCACAACAAGAGGACCCTGACCGGGCCCTCGACTCCGGACTTGAAGAAGATTCGGTTATCTCCATGGAGCTGATAGACCAGCAGTTCTATCAGTTAAGCTGCAACAATGCCATGGTGGCCATTACGGCCGACTATCCCGGACTGCTCCCTGCATAGCAAGTAAGAAAAACCAAAAAAATCCTAACTCCAAAAACTAGGATCCCCTCTTAAACACTTCACCCACCATATACACATGGCATTTTTTACAGGGAAGGCATTCGGGACGCCCTGCCGAAGCCGCAGCAACTCGCCAACCAGAGGCGCCGAGGCCGGGTAGGCCAAAAAGGAAGGCGGTCAGGACAGAGACGCCGGCGCAAAGGTATAAAAACCCCGCTCCTTGGTTGTCGTCTTTCTCAAAGTGTAATGAAACCCGTGTTTCTTTAATAGAAAAAACGCTCGCCGGAATATGTCCGATAATGTTGCCGATCACGCCTCCACCAGTCGGGCGCCAGGACCGGACATAGAGGCAGAAGCCGATATGGGGCAGGTGCCGGATAACCCCCCTATAGAGGATGCGGATAGATCATCCTCTACTAACTCAGAAGTGGAAAGCGCCATGAATCATAGGCGCCACCGGGCCATACTCCGTGATGCTTGTTTCTCACCAAAGGCATTTGATGCCTTCAATTTTGGAGAGGCGTACCTCCGTGCCGCTCAAGATGGTCTAGCCAGAGCCACAAATCAGTATGTAAAGGATGTACGGGTGAGTGAATCTGGTGATTTATATGTATCAGTAGTGAAGGAAATATGCCCTAGAGGCAATAATAAAGTTATTATTTATTTCTTTATATCATGATAAATGCTTATTATTCATGCTAGAATTGTATTAACCGGAAACATAACACATGTGTGAATACATAGACAAACAGAGTGTCACTAGTATGCCTCTACTTGACTAGCTCGTTAATCGAAGATGGTTATGTTTCCTAACCATGAACAAAGAGTTGTTACTTGATTAACGGGATCACATCATTAGGTGAATGATCTGATTGACATGACCCATTCCATTAGCTTAGCACCCGATCGTTTAGTATGTTGCTATTGCTTTCTTCATGACTTATACATGTTCCTATGACTATGAGATTATGCAACTCCCGTTTGCCGGAGGAACACTTTGTGTGCTACCAAACATCACAACGTAAATGGGTGATTATAAAGGTGCTCTACAGGTGTCTCCAAAGGTACATGTTGGGTTGGCATATTTCGAGATTAGGATTTGTCACTCCGATTGTCGGAGAGGTATCTCTGGGCCCTCTCGGTAATGCACATCACATAAAGCCTTGCAAGCATTGCAACTAATGAGTTAGTTGTGAGATGATGTATTACGGAACGAGTAAAGAGACTTGCCGGTAACGAGATTGAACTAGGTATGGGATACCGACGATCGAATCTCGGGCAAGTAACATACCGATGACAAAGGGAACAACGTATGTTGTTATGCGGTCTGACCGATAAAGATCTTCGTAGAATATGTAGGAGCCAATATGAGCATCCAGGTTCCGCTATTGGTTTTTGACCGAAGACGTGTCTCGGTCATGTCTACATTGTTCTCGAACCCGTAGGGTCCGCACGCTTAAGGTTTCGATGATAGTTATATTATGAGTTTATGAGTTTTGATGTACCGAAGTTAGTTCGGAGTCCCGGATGTGATCACGGACATGACGAGGAGTCTCGAAATGGTCGAGACTTAAAGATTGATATATTGGACGGCTATATTCGGACACCGGAAGTGTTCCGGGCGATTTCGGAGAAAACCGGAGAGCCGGAGGGTTACCGGAACCCCCCCCGGAGAAGTAATGGGCCATATGGGCCTTAGTGGAGAGAGAGAGGGGCAGCCAAAGGTGGGCCGCGCGCCTCCTCCCCCCTTGATCCGAATTGGACTAGGAGAGGGGGGCGGCGCCCCCCTTTCCCTCTCCCTCCCCACTTCTTTCCCCCCCTAGTAGGAGTCCTACTCCTACTAGGAGGAGGAGGACTCCTTGGCGCGCCATAGAGGGCCGGCCGGCCTCCTCCCCTTGATCCTTTATATATGGGGGCAGAGGGCACCCCTTGACACAAGTTGATCCACGTGATCATATTCTTAGCCGTGTGCGGTGCCCCCTTCCACCATAATCCTCGTTAATATTGTAGCGCTGCTTAGGCGAAGCCCTGCGACAGTAGAACATCAAGATCGTCACCACGCCATCGTGCTGACGGAACTCTTCCCCGACACTTTGCTGGATCGGAGTCCGGGGATCGTCATCGAGCTGAACGTGTGCTAGAACTCGGAGGTGCCGTAGTTTCGGTGCTTGATCGGTCGGGCCGTGGAGACGTACTACTACATCAACCAAGTTAACGCTTCCGTTGTCGATCTACAAGGGTATGTAGATCATACTCTCCCCTCTCATTGCTATACATCACCATGATCTTGCGTGTGCGTAGGAATTTTTTTGAAATTACTACGAAACCCACAGTGGCATCCGAGCCTAGGTTTTATATGTTGATGTTATATGCACGAGTAGAACACAAATGAGTTGTGGGCGATATAAGTCATACTTTGGTTCGGCGGTATTGTTGGACGAAGCGGCCCGGACTGACATTACGCGTACGCTTACGCGAGACCGGTTCTCCCGGCGTGCTTTGCACTTAGGTGGCTTGCGAGTGACAGTTTCTCCAACTTTATTTGAACCGAGTGTGGCTACGCCCGGTCCTTGCGAAGGTTAAAACAACACCAACTTGACAAACTATCGTTGTGGTTTTGATGCGTAGGTAAGATTGGTTCTTGCTTAAGCCCGTAGCAGCCACGTAAAACTTGCAACAATAAAGTAGAGGACGTCTAACTTGTTTTTGCAGGGCATGTTGTGATGTGATATGGTCAAGACATGATGCTAAATTTTATTGTATGAGATGAACATGTTTTGTAACCGAGTTATCGGCAACTGGCAGGAGCCATATGGTTGTCGCTTTATTGTATGCAATGCAATCGCGCTATATTACTTTATCACTAAGCGGTAGCGATAGTCGTGGAAGCATAAGATTGGCGAGACGACAACGATGCTACGATGGAGATCAAGGTGTCGCGCCGGTGACGATGGTGATCACGACGGTGCTTCGAAGATGGAGATCACAAGCACAAGATGATGATGGCCATATCATATCACTTAGATTGATTGCATGTGATGTTTATCTTTTATGCATCTTATCTTGCTTTGATTGATGGTAGCATTATAAGATGATCTCTCACTAAATTATCAAGAAGTGTTCTCCCTGAGTATGCACCGTTGCGAAAGTTCTTCGTGCTGAGACACCACGTGATGATCGGGTGTCATAGGCTCTACGTTCAAATACAACGGGTGCAAAACAGTTGCACACGCGGAATACTCAGGTTATACTTGACGAGCCAAGCATATACAGATATGGCCTCAGAACATGGAGACCGAAAGGTCGAGCGTGAATCATATAGTAGATATGGTCAACATAGTAATGTTCACCAATGAAACTACTCCATCTCACGTGATGATCGGACATGGTTTAGTTGATTTGGATCACGTAATCACTTAGAGGATTAGAGGGATGTCTATCTAAGTGGGAGTTCTTTAAGTAAATTATTTGAACCTAAATTTATCATGAAACTTAGTACCTAATAGTATCTTGCTTGTTTATGCTTGATTGTAGATAGATGGCTCGTGCTGTTGTTCCATTGAATTTTAATGCGTTCCTTGAGAAAACAAAGTTGAAAAATGATGGTAGCAATTACACGGACTGGGTCCGTAACTTGAGGATTATCCTCATTGCTGCACAGAAGAATTACAATCTGGAAGCACCGCTGGGTGCCAGGCCTGCTGCTGGAGCAACACCAGATGTTATGAACGTCTGGCAGAGCAAAGCTGATGACTACTCGATAGTTCAGTGTGCCATGCTTTACGGCTTAGAATCGGGACTTCAACGACGTTTTGAACGTCATGGAGCATATGAGATGTTCCAGGAGTTGAAGTTAATATTTCAAGCAAATGCCCAGATTGAGAGATATGAAGTCTCCAATAAGTTCTATAGCTGCAAGATGGAGGAGAACAGTTCTGTCAGTGAGCATATACTCAAAATGTCTGGGTATAATAATCACTTGATTCAATTGGGAGTTAATCTTCCAGATGATTGCGTCATTGACAGAATTCTCCAATCACTACCACCAAGCTACAAGAGCTTCGTGATGAACTATAATATGCAAGGGATGAATAAGACTATTCCCGAGCTCTTCGCAATGCTGAAAGCTGCGGAGGTAGAAATCAAGAAGGAGCATCAAATGTTGATGGTCAACAAGACCACTAGTTTCAAAAAAAAGGGCAAAGGGAAGAAGAAGGGGAACTTCAAAAAGAACAGCAAGCAAGTTACTACTCAAGAGAAGAAACCCAAACCTGGACCTAAGCCTGAAACTGAGTGCTTCTACTGCAAGCAGACTGGTCACTGGAAGCGGAACTGCCCCAAGTATTTGGCGGATAAGAAGGATGGCAAGGTGAACAAAGGTATATGTGATATACATGTTATTGATGTGTACCTTACTAATGCTTGCAGTAGCACCTGGGTATTTGATACTGGTTCTGTTGCTAATATTTGCAACTCGAAACAGGGACTACGGATTAAGCGAAGATTGGCTAAGGACGAGGTGACGATGCGCGTGGGAAACAGTTCCAAAGTCGATGTGATCGCAGTCGGCACGCTACCTCTACATCTACCTTCGGGATTAATATTAGACCTAAATAATTGTTATTTGGTGCCAGCGTTAAGCATGAACATTATATCTGGATCTTGTTTGATGCGAGACGGTTATTCATTTAAATCTGAGAATAATGGTTGTTCTATTTATATGAGTAATATCTTTTATGGTCATGCACCCTTAAAGAGTGGTCTATTTTTATTGAATCTCGATAGTAGTGACACACATATTCATAGTGTTGAAGCCAAAAGATGCAGAGTTGATAATGATAGTGCAACTTATTTGTGGCACTGCCGTTTAGGTCATATCGGTGTAAAGCGCATGAAGAAACTCCATACTAATGGACTTTTGGAACCACTTGATTATGAATCACTTGGTACTTGCGAACCGTGCCTCATGGGCAAGATGACTAAAACACCGTTCTCCGGTACTATGGAGAGAGCAACAGATTTGTTGGGAATCATACATGCAGATGTATGTGGTCCGATGAATATTGAGGCTCGTGGCGGATATCGTTATTTTCTCACCTTCACAGATGACTTAAGCAGATATGGGTATATCTACTTAGTGAAACATAAGTCTGAAACGTTTGAAAAGTTCAAAGAATTTCAGAGTGAAGTTGAAAATCATCGTAACAAGAAAATAAAGTTTCTATGATCTGATCGTGGAGGAGAATATTTGAGTTACGAGTTTGGTGTACATTTGAAACAATGCGGAATAGTTTCGCAACTCATGCCACCCGGAACACCACAACGCAATGGTGTGTCCGAACGTCGTAATCGTACTTTACTAGATATGGTGCGATCTATGATGTCTCTTACTGATTTACCGCTATCGTTTTTGGGTTATGCTTTGGAGACGGCCGCATTCACGTTAAATAGGGCACCATCAAAATCCGTTGAGACGACGCCTTATGAACTATGGTTTGGCAAGAAACCAAAGTTGTCGTTTCTGAAAGTTTGGGGCTACGATGCTTATGTGAAAAAGCTTCAACCTGATAAGCTCGAACCCAAATCGGAGAAATGTGTCTTCATAGGATATCCAAAGGAGACTATTGAATACACCTTCTATCACAGATCTGAAGGCAAGACTTTTGTTGCTAAGTTCGGAAACTTTCTGGAGAAGGAGTTTTTCTCGAAAGAAGTGAGTGGGAGGAAAGTAGAACTTGACGAGGTAACTGTACCTGCTCCCTTATTGGAAAGTAGTGCATCACAGAAAACTGTTTCAGTGACACCTACACCAGTTAGTGAGGAAGCTAATGATGATGATCATGAAACTTCAGAACAAGATACTACTGAACCTCGTAGATAAACCAGAGTGAGATCCGCGCCAGAGTGGTATGGTAATCCTATTCTGGAAGTCATGCTACTAGATCACAATGAACCTAAAAACTATGAAGAAGCGATGGTGAGCCCAGATTCCGCAAAATGGCTTGAAGCCATGAAATCTGAGATGGGATCCATGTATGAGAACAAAGTATGGACTTTGGTTGACTTGCCCGATGATCGGCAAGCAATTGAGAATAAATGGATCTTCAAGAAGAAGACTGACGTTGACGGTAATATTACTGTCTACAAAGCTCGACTTGTCGCAAAAGGTTTTCGGCAAGTTCAAGGGATTGACTATGATGAGACCTTCTCACCCGTAACGATGCTTAAGTCTGTCCGAATCATGTGAGCAATTGCCGCATTTTATGATTATGAAATTTGGCAGATGGATGTCAAAACTGCATTCCTGAATGGATTTCTGGAAGAAGAGTTGTATATGATGCAACCAGAAGGTTTTGTCGATCCAAAGGGAGCTAACAAAGTGTGCAAGCTCCAGCGATCCATTTATGGATTGGTGCAAGCCTCTCGGAGTTGGAATAAACGCTTTGATAGTGTGATCAAAGCATTTGGTTTTATACAGACTTTTGGAGAAGCCTGTATTTACAAGAAAGTGAGTGGGAGCTTTGTAGCATTTCTGATATTATATGTGGATGACATATTACTAATTGGAAATGATATAGAATTTCTGGATAGCATAAAGGGATACTTGAATAAGAGTTTTTCAATGAAAGACCTCGGTGAAGCTGCTTACATATTAGGCATTAAGATCTATAGAGATAGATCAAGACGCTTAATTGGACTTTCACAAAGCACATACCTTGACAAAGTTTTGAAGAAGTTCAAAATGGATCAAGCAAAGAAAGGGTTCTTGCTTGTGTTACAAGGTGTGAAGTTGAGTAAGACTCAATGCCCGACCACTAAGATAGAGAGAAAATGAAAGATGTTCCCTATGCTTCAGCCATAGGCTCTATCATGTATGCAATGTTGTGTACCAGACCTGATGTGTGCCTTGCTATAAGTCTAGCAGGGAGGTACCAAAGTGATCCAGGAGTGGATCACTGGACAGCGGTCAAGAACATCCTGAAATACCTGAAAAGGACTAAGGATATGTTTCTCATATATGGAGGTGACAAAGAGCTCATCGTAAAAGGTTACGTTGATGCAAGCTTTGACACTGATCCGGACGATTCTAAATCGCAAACCGGATACGTGTTTACATTAAACGGTGGAGCTGTCAGTTGGTGCAGTTCTAAACAAAGTGTTGTAGTGGGATCTACATGTGAAGCGGAGTACATAGCTGCTTCGGAAGTAGCAAATGAAGGAGTCTGGATGAAGGAGTTCATATCTGATCTAGGTGTCATACCTAGTGCATCGGGTCCAATGAAAATCTTTTGTGACAATACTGGTGCAATTGCCTTGGCAAAGGAATCCAGATTTCACAAGAGAACCAAGCACATCAAGAGACGCTTCAATTCCATCCGGGATCTAGTCTAGGTGGGACACATAGAGATTTGCAAGATACATACGGATCTGAATGTTGCAGACCCGTTGACTAAGCCTCTTCCACGAGCAAAACATGATCAGCACCAAGGTCCATGGACAAAGAGTTGTTATTTGATTAACGGGATCACATCATTAGGTGAATGATCTGATTGACATGACCCATTCCATTAGCTTAGCACCCGATCGTTTAGTATGTTGCTATTGCTTTCTTCATGACTTATACATGTTCCTATGACTATGAGATTATGCAACTCCCGTTTGCCGGAGGAACACTTTGTGTGCTACCAAATGTCACAACATAAATGGGTGATTATAAAGGAGCTCTACAGGTGTCTCCAAAGGTACATGTTGGGTTGGCGTATTTCGAGATTAGGATTTGTCACTCCGATTGTCAGAGAAGTATCTCTGGGCCCTCTCGGTAATACACATCACATAAGCCTTGCAAGCATTGCAACTAATGAGTTAGTTGTGAGATGATGTATTACGGAACGAGTAAAGAGACTTGCCAGTAACGAGATTGAACTAGGTATGGGATACCGACGATCGAATCTCGGGCAAGTAACATACCGATGACAAAGGGAACAACGTATGTTGTTATGCGGTCTGACCGATAAAGATCTTCGTAGAATATGTAGGAGCCAATATGAGCATCCAGGTTCTGCTATTGGTTATTGACCGGAGATGTGTCTCGGTCATGTCTACATTGTTCTCGAACCCGTAGGGTCCGCACGCTTAAGGTTTCAATGATAGTTATATTATGAGTTTATGAGTTTTGATGTACCGAAGTTAGTTCAGAGTCCCGGATGTGATCATGGACATGACGAGGAGTCTAGAAATGGTCGAGACATAAAGATTGATATATTGGACGGCTATATTCGGACACCGGAAGTGTTCCGAGTGATTTCGGAGAAAACCGGAGAGCCGGAGGGTTACCGGAACCCCCCCAGGAGAAGTAATGGGCCATATGGGCCTTAGTGGAGAGAGAGAGGGGCAGCCAAAGGTGGGCCGCGCGCCTCCTCCCCCCTGGTCCGAATTGGACTAGGAGAGGGGGGCGGCACCCCCCTTTCCCTCTCCCTCCCCACTTCTTTCCCCCTCCTAGTAGGAGTCCTACTCCTACTAGGAGGAGGACTCCTCCTTGGCGCGCCATAGAGGGCCGGCCGGCCTCCTCCCCTTGATCCTTTATATACCGGGGCAGAGGGCACCCCTTGACACAAGTTGATCCACGTGATCATATTCTTAGCCGTGTGCGGTGCCCCCTTCCACCATAATCCTCGATAATATTGTAGCGGTGCTTAGGCGAAGCCCTGCGACAGTAGAACATCAAGATCGTCACCACGCCATCGTGCTGACGGAACTCTTCCCCGACACTTTGCTGGATCGGAGTCTGGGGATCGTCATCGAGCTGAACGTGTGCTAGAACTCGGAGGTGCCGTAGTTTCGGTGCTTGATCGGTCGGGCCGTGGAGACGTACGACTACATCAACCAAGTGAACGCTTCCGTTGTCGATCTACAAGGGTACGTAGATCACACTCTCCCCCTCTCGTTGCTATACATCACCATGATCTTGCGTGTGCGTAGGAATTTTTTTGAAATTACTACGAAACCCAACAAGTAGCCCCTGAGACTTGAAACAGTTAGCAGAACTGATTTAAGGATCATCTTTATTGTGTAGGTTCTTACAGAGAAGAATACTAGGTTGTCCCCGGAGCTGGAGGAATGCAAGACCCAACTGCGGGCCGCTGTTGCCGCATTGCAGGAACAGAAAAATCCTCCCGCTGGTAACATTTACTTTAAAGAATGATGGTTACCATATAGTGTGCGGCGTGGCTGCAGATCTAACAACAGATGTTGCAGGTGAATCCGTAGAGAATCCGGAGGTCCAGCATGTTATGCGACAGCTAGAGGCTGGCAAACGCGTGCTGACTGAAGTTAGGCGGGAGAAAAACAATCTCCAAGATGCCAATATTAAGCTGAGCGTGGAACTAAAAGACGTTCGGGGCCAGCTTGCAGACTCCGAGAAGGAGAATAAGCGGCTTAGGCTCGGCATTTTCAGTAAGTGCTTGAACGAATCCTTTTAAAGGAGTTCGGCGAAGAAGCCGACTAACAGCGTTATGTCTGTAGGTATGCTAACGGGTCGTCCCGCGGAGGAAATGCCCGGGTCTGCGGGTGATCTTCTGTCCGAGCTGTCACATCTGCATGAACAAGTTCGGCAGGTGATGCAGGGTGTTGCCCAAGCCTTGTGGCCATCCGTCTCCCTGCCAGAGGGCGTTGCAAGCTTGCGGAGAAGCTCAAGGGAGCACGGTGGCGCTTCCGATTATGGAAGATATCAGCCTGCCGACAGGGTGCCAGAGAAGCCTGGGCCATGGTGAAGACGTGGTATACCAAGGCAGACCCAAATCACATGGCCGAGGTCAGACCTGTGGGGCCTGACGGAAAAGAGATCCCCGTTAGCTTAGTTTATGGGCAAGTAGAATTACCTGCAAAGTATTCTCAACAGGATTATAAGCTAGACCGCCTGTTGGATGGTATAGAAGAGGAATTTAGTCAGTCTGCATGGCTATGTAATTAAAGTGACATGTATAATGCCTTCTAGCAGGATTGTAGATCATTTGTCGTTGCGGACCTTTTCGCTTCAACCTCCGGGCCCAATAGTCCGGAGTGTATCCGAATACCCGCTCAGTTATATAAGAACCGGGGTATGCATGGAGACCAGGTGTAGGGGTCATTAGTGCTTTATCAGACAAGTGCCCAACTAGTTATGTTATATTACATGGGTAGTAAGAAACATCTTCCAGGGAGAATAGTTCCGTTAAGGGTTCCTTTCCCTGGGGAAGCATGCCCTAAAGTGCATGTCCGGACTGTGATAGGAAATGCAGGAAAAACATCTGGGGGCAGATATGGACAATAAATAAAAATCATCTTTTGTTCACCGACCTAATATTCCCTTAAGAACGCTAGTTTTCGGCTTCACCCAGTCTGAGGTACACATCCGGCTGACCCGGCAGTAACAATCGCAGAGGTGCTCCCCTTATGCCCTAGCCGAATTAACATGAACGTAGGGCATAAATACAAGAGTCAGGCAACCCAGCTTGGCCAAAACTTAAGTCATATCGATGCATATAATGGTGAAAAAAGGTACATGCGGAAGTATAATACATGTGTGGGACATGAGGCCCAGATAAATAATTTAAGCTTCTGTGAAAGAAGCCCCCAGGTATGAAGAGTGCGGCTAATGCATCTATAATGTGCAAGCGAGGCACAAGGTGGCCCTTGAAGGCCTAGAGAAATAATAAAAGAAAGAAAGAAAAACAAGATAGATAATGCATATGCGAAAAATGGACAAAGGGAGGGGACTAACTTAGAGTCTGGTGCTAGGCGTAGAATCTTCGGAGCCTGGCCGCGTTCCATGGGTTCGGCTCGAGTCGACTAGTCGACGCATCCCGCAGTCGGTACGCTCCACCGGTCAGAACTTGGTCAATAATGAAGGGACCTTCCCATTTGGGCTCGAGTTTGTTCTTTTTCTTATCCGGCAGGCGTAGAACTAGTTCGCCAACATTATAAGTTTTGGCCCATACTTCTCTGCTTTGGTATCTGCGAGCCTGTTGCTGATAAAATGCGGAACGGGCTCTGGCTATGTCCCGCTCCTCCTCCAAGGTGTCCAGACTGTCCTACCGATCGAGCTCGGCTTATCTTTCTTCATACATGCGCACTCGAGGTGAGTCATGAATTATGTCACAGGGCAAGACTGCCTCTGCGCCGTACACCATAAAGAGGGGTGTATATCCGGTACTATGATTCGGCGTGGTCCGTAGCCCCCAGAGTACGGAGTCGAGCTCCTCTACCCAGTGCGTGTTAGACACTATTAAGGAGCGCACTAATCTGGGTTTAATGCCGCTCATTATAAGACCGTTTGCTCGCTCGACTTGACCGTTGGTTTGTGGGTGATAGACTGAGGCATAATCGAGCTTGATGCCCATTTTGCTGCACCAGAGTTTTACCTCGTCGGCCGTGAAATTCGTGCCATTATTAGTGATGATGCTGTGGGGGATGCCATAACGGTGTACAACCCCGAATATGAAGTCTATCACTGGTCTGGATTCGGCTGTTTTTACAGGTTTGGCCTCTATCCATTTGGTGAATTTATCCACCATGACCAATAAGTATTTTTTCTTGTGGGTTCCCCCTTTAAGGGGTCCAACCATGTCAAGCCCCCAGACCGCAAAGGGCCATGTAATGGGGATTGTTCGGAGGGCGATGGGTGGCATGTGGCTTTGATTTGCAAAGAGCTGGCAACCGATGCAGCGTTGGACCAAGTCCTGTGCATCTGCCCGGGCCGTTGGCCAATAGAATCCTGTATGGAAGGCCTTGCTTACAAGGGCCCGGGTTGCGGCGTGATGACCGCCGAGTCCGGCGTGAATTTCTGCCAAAAGATTCCGCCCTTCCTCTTTGGAGATGCACCTTTGAAGGACTCAGGTAGTGCTTTTTTTGTACAATTCTCCCTCATGGACCCTGTAGGCCTTGGATCGCCGCACTATGCAGCGTGCCTCATTTTGGTCCTCCGGAAGTTCCTGTCTAGTTAGGTAGGCCAGGAATGGTTCTGTCCACGGGGCAATAATGACCATTATTTCGTGGGCTGAAGGTGTTATTTCGGTGGCGGAGCCTCCTATTGTGTTAGAGAGTTCGGTATCGGGTATTTTGGCTGGGTCCGGACTGTTGTTACTGGTGTCCCCTTCCCATACTACGGATGGCTTGAATAGCCTTTCCAAAAATATGTTCGGGGGGACTGCATCACGCTTTGCGCCGATGCGGGCGAGGATATCCGCCGCCTGATTGTTTTCCTGAGCCACATGGTGAAATTCGAGCCCCTCGAACCTAGCTGACATTTTTAGGACGACGTTTCGATAGGCCGCCATTTTACGGATCCTTGGCGTCAAAGTCTCCATTTATTTGGGATATTGCGAGGTTTGAATCCCCACGTACCTCCAGGCGTTGAATGCCCATGGAGACTGCCATCCGAAGACCATGCAACAGAGCTTTGTATTCGGCTGCGTTGTTGGAGTCTGTATACAATATTTGCAATACATACTGAACGGTATCTCCGGTTGGGGACGTCAGGACGATGCCAGCCCCTAGACCAGCCAGCATTTTAGAACCGTCGAAGTGCATGATCCAATTGGAGTATGCGCCGTACTCTTTAGGGAGTTCGGCCTCCGTCCATTCAGCAACGAAGTCGGCCAATACTTGCGACTTAATGGCTCGTCAAGGTTTGTATGTTATGTCGAACGGGAGGAGCTCAATGGCCCATTTGGAAATCCGGCCCGTAGCGTCGCGGTTGTTTATAATATCATTAAGTGGCACTTCCGAAGCTACTGTAATCGAACACTCTTGAAAATAGTGTTGCAGCTTCCGCGATGCCATGAATACTGCATATGCTATCTTTTGGTAATGCGGGTACCGTGATTTGCATGGAGTGAGGGCAGTGGATACATAGTATACCGGCTTTTGAAGAGGGAATTTATGTCCGTCCGCTTCCCGTTCGACAACGAGCACCGCACTTACAGCTTGATGAGTTGCCTCAATGTACAACAACATTAGTTCGCCGATGTTTGGTGTGGCCAGGGTTGGGTTGGTTGCCAAGATGGCCTTTATTTCTTCCAATCCGGTTGTGGCCACGTCCGTCCACTCGAAGTGTTCGGTGCGCCGAAGGAGGCGGTAAAGGGGTAAAGCCTTTTCTCCTAAGCGGGAGATAAAGCGGCTTAGAGCCGCCACGCATCCAGTTAACTTATGGATTTGTTTGAGGTCTGTTGGGGTAGCCAACTGTGACAAAGCTCGGATTTTGGCCGGATTAGCTTCAATACCTCTACTGGAGACAATGAAACCCAGGAGCTTTCCGACTGGTACGCCGAAGACGCATTTTTCCGGATTGAGCTTAATGTCGTATGTTCGGAGGTTGTCGAATGTGAGCGTCAAGTCGTCTATCAAAGGGTCGACGTGTTTGGTTTAGACGACCACATACGTATGCCTCTACTGTTTTGCCGATTTATTTCTCTAGACATGTCTGAATCCGGCGTGTTTGCTGATATGGTGGACTTGGATCGGCGTATGGTCGACGTGTTTGCTGATATGTTGCGCCGGCGTTTTTGAGCCCAAAAGGCATTGTGTTAAAACAGAAGGGGCCGTATGGTGTGATGAATGCCGTTGCGGCTTGGTCGGACTCCGCCATCTTGATTTGGTGGTAACCGGAGTATGCGTCGAGGAAGCACAATGACTCGTGTCCTACGGTAGCATCAATGATTTGATCGATGCGTGGGAGGGGGAAGGGATCCTTTGGGCAAGCTTCATTGAGGTCTTTGAAATCGACAAAAAGTCGCCATGATTTGTCCTTCTTTGGTACCATCACCAGGTTTGCTAGCCAGTCCGGGTGTTTAATTTCTCGGATGAATCCGGCCTCCAATAACTTGGCTAGTTCCTCTCACATGGCATGTCTCTTAGGTTCGGAGAAACGCCGAAGAGCTTGCTTGACCGGCTTGAATCCCTCTAGGATATTGAGGCTATGCTCGGCCAGCCTGCGTGGGATTCCTGGCATGTCTGAGGGATGCCAGGCGAATATGTCCCAGTTCTCGCGCAGGAACTTTCGTAGTGCGGCGTCCATAGCGGGGTTTAACTGTGCCCCGATGGAGGCTATTTTTGTAGGGTCCGTTGGGTGGACTTGGAATTTGACTATTTCATCCGCTGGTTTAAAAGAGATGGACTTGGATCTCTTGTCGAGTATCACGTCGTCCCTGTCCACTTTGGAGCGTAGCGTGGTTAATTCTTCGGCCGAGAGGGCTTCGGATAATGCCTCGAGGGCCAGTGTGGCTGTTTTATTTTCGGCACGGAGTGCTGTGTCCGGATCACTGGCGAGGGTGATGATTCCGTTGGGCCGGGCATTTTGAGCTTCATGTATCCGTAATGGGGTACGGCTTGGAATATTGTGAACGCCTCCCGTCCTAAAAGAGTGTGATAACCACTACTGAACCGGGCCACTTGGAATGTAATTTCTTCGGACCTGTAATTATCCGGCGTGCTGAATACCACATCTAGTGTGATTTTCCTAGCATAGCGTGCTTCCCGACTGGGGATGATTCCTCTAAAGGTTGTGCTACTTTGCTCAATGTGGTTTCAGTCTATTTCCATCTTTTGAAGAGTTTCCTCATAGATGAGGTTTAATCCGCTGCCGCCGTCCATGAGTACTTTGGTGAGTCGAAAGCCGTCCACAATTGGACTGAGGACCAGTGCGGCTGGTGCTCGGGCTGTTCGGAATTTAGGTTCGGCACTGGCATTGAAGGTAATAGCCGTCTCACTCCATGGATTTATTGCTGCTACGTGGCAGATTTCGGCCATGATGTGGAGTGTTCGCTTGCGCCTATTATTTGACGCGAAGGTCTCAAACACTGTTAACACCGTATTGTTATCCACGGGATGGTGCTCTGTGGTATTTGGGATAAGAAGATCATCACCACTTTTGGCCACCTGCCGGAGTATCCAACATGCTCTAAGGTTGTGCGTTGGTATTATATCCGCTGTACTATGAATTTTGCAGGGTCCGTTGAGCCATCCCTCCAGTACGGTTCCATGCCCTGTAGAGGGTTTTTGCTTTTTGGTAATTGACCCGGGTGTATTGTGGTAATGCACCCTTTTATTTTAGACTAGGTTTGTATTCAGGGCCGGATTATCCCAAAATTTTGTTTCGGTTTTCCAGGCACTTTCCATCGCACAATACTTTCATACTATGGACGCCAAGTTAGTGAAGCGTGTTATCTCACGGTGATTTATGGCGTTAAGGATTCCCTTGTCCGTGCAATTATTGCAGAAAAATAGGATTGCGTCTTCCTGGCGACAGTCCTTAACCTTGTTCATCGCAAGGAGGAATCTGGCCCAATAGTGATGTACTGTTTCCTAGGGCTCTTGCCTGATGTGGGAAAGATCACTTATGTTTGGGTGGGTGGGTGGAATTGAATCCGAACCCCTACCTGATCTGGGATCCAGGGGACGAGGAGTTTCCAGTTTTGGAAGTTCCGGTTCTGGGATGTTAACCGATAATCCTGGCCCACTGCCTGACTCTAAGTTCAGGGATTGTATGTTGTCCTCCCGCGAACGGGCGTCCGGCTCGGAGAGCTCGGGAATCTAGACATAATTGGTCCTCAAGATAGAGGAAAGGTCGCCACATTGTTCTTCCACCACTGCAATATGATGGGTGACCGGTGGAGAATTAATCTCCCTTTGATCGGGTTTAAGCCCAATCCGATCATAGTCCATAGTGACTCCCAAGGCGGCAATGCGATCCAAGAGTGCGTTTAAGGAGGCGAGCTCCATTGGATCCATCTGTTCGGCGAGTGCTGATTTGACGTGGAGGTTGATTTCGATGACCCGAGAAGTCATCGTCAGCGCGGCAGCCGAACAGGCGGTCATGATGAAACCGCCTAGCCGGAGAGTTTGGCCGACAGCCAAAGCTCCTCCAGCAGTAGTACCGTCTCTAAAGACGAGACGAGACATCCTTCCTTCTGGCGACGGCACGGAGGAACTCTCAATGAAAGCACCAATGTCGGTGTCAAAACCGGCGGATCTCGGGTAGGGGGTCCCAAACTGTGCGTCTAAGGCGGATGGTAACAGGAGGTAGGGAACACAATGTTTTACCCAGGTTTGAGCCCTCTTGATGGAGGTAAAACCCTACGCCCTGCTTGATTAATATTGATGATATGGGTAGTACAAGAGTAGATCTACCACAAGATCAGAGAGGCTAAACCCTAGAAGCTAGCCTATGGTATGATTGTATGTTGTCCTACGGACTAAAACCCTCTGGTTTATATAGACACCGGAGGGGGCTAGGGTTACACAAGGTCGGTTACAAAGGAGGAGATATACATATCCGTATTGTCTAGCTTGCCTTCCACGCCAAGTAGAGTCCCATCCGGACACGAGACGAAGTCTTCAATCTTGTATCTTCATAGTCCAACAGTCCGGCTGTCCGGAGACCCCCTAATCCAGGACTCCCTCAACGACATTGTAGAATAGAAACATATACTAGAAGATAAGACAATTAAAAAAACAAAGAATGCTTGAGAACGGTACGACGAAATGTAGCAATTGTTGGACCAAAGTGTTAACTGAACATTACATTTCATAGGACCAAACCGTTAACTAAACATCAGATTGCATATTAACATTATAGAGGACAAATCACTAGAGGGCACTGGCGGTGGCCTCGAGAAAATAGCACGAACTGTATTTTAAAGTAGACAACCGCATGGCGGTGTCGACGATGGCCTCGAAGACGAGGTGCTCCTCCAAGATCTGGGGGTCGACACGCATGGCAGCCATAGCGACCTCATGCGTGCGTGCGGCCGCATGCTACTGAGCTCCATGTTATACTGCGTGCAAAATGGTTGTGGGCGGCGCTTAATTGGAGGAGGGGGGCAATGTTTTCAGTGGAAGGTCTCGCGCTGTCGGTCGGGGCATGTGGGACAGGAAAGGAGGAGGATGGTGTGGGTGGGGTGTGGATTACCTGACTATATCGACAAGGCCGCGTAGCAAGAAGAAGGGTCGCTGATGAGGAGGCAGCGCTGCAAGAAGAAGGGTAACCGGTGAGGAGGCGCCGCTGCAAGAAGAAGGGTAGCCGGCGAGGAGGCGGCGCTGCAAGAAGAAGGGTCGCCGATGAGGAGGCTGAGCTGCCAGTAAAGCAGTAGTGAAGGTTTGAACTTGGAAAGCAAGGAGGAACAGTGGAAATGTGGCTTTTGGTGGGAGGGAGGGGCGGTAGTTAGATATTTCCACGGTGGCAAAAAAATTCGCTCGGTGCCGCGAGAAACTGGCGCGCAAGTGTGGTTGAAGCGAGGATGGTGGACTGTAGATGATGAAGCTTCCCGCGTAAGCCAGACAAGACGGTGCACCAAGATATTTTATATCGCATCCCACACGATTCTTTCTAGTAAACTGTTTGTGGTATACCTAATTTTTTCATTATGTTTTGAAAGACAAAATGGTGTTACGGAGGAAAAAGGATGATGTTTTAATTGCTAGAACATTTACGTACAGTGAACATGCAACTAGTACATGAATGTCGTGTTTAAATTTGGAATTATTCTGGATTCGTTTGGCATTTTTATGCGTTAGTTGAGTTTCTGTGCATTTAATGTGCATAATTCAAAATTTGAATTACAAGCATATGCTACAATGCACCAAAGTTTGTTGAAAAATCACATGTGTGTCTTTGGGTGAATTTATAAGTACCTTGCAAGAAATGGGAATGAAATTCAAACATGTGGGCGTCGTGGCTCGGCCGAAAAGATTGAGAAACTTGGTTTTTTAATTCCTATAAATCCAAAACACGCCTGAAAATCATGAAACTTGGCATGGTGTCATGACATGGCACCAACATGCTGCGGTAATTTTTTTGGCCGAACTGGGACAAACTTTGGTGTAAGCGTCTTGCAAACCAGAGCTTTCCTCAAGAAGGCTCCTCATTCCGAGAGGGAACATGTCACCTCCGTGTGCGAAACGACATACGTACGCTGCCTTCTCCCGCCTTAATTTTTTTACACAGGAAGATTAGACCAAATAGAAGTATCGTGCTAAATTTTGAAATTATTCCGAGTTCGTTTGGCCTTTTTAATACATTAATTGAGTTTCTGGGCATTTAATGTGCATAATTCAAATTTGAACTACAAGCACATGCTCCAGTGAACCAAAGTTGGTTGAAAAATCACATGTGTGTCCTTGGGTGAATTTCTAGGTCTCATGCAAGAAATGAGAATGAAATTCAAACATCTAGGCGTCATGGCTCTGCCAGAAAGATTGAGAAACTTGATTTTTTAATTCCTGTAAATCCAAAACACGCCTGAAAATCATGAAACTTGGCATGGTGTCATGACATGGCACCAACATGCTACAATAATTTTTTTGGCCGAATTGGGACAAGCTTTGGTGTAAGCTTCTTGCAAACCGGAGCTTCCCTCAAGAAGGCTCATGGTACCGAGAGGGAACTTGTCACCTTCGTGTGCGAAATGACATACGTACACTGCCTTCTCCCGTCTTAATTTTTTTACATAGGCAGATTAGACCAAATGGAAGTATCGTGCTAATTTTTGGAATTATTCCGGGTTCATTTGGCCTTTTTTATACATTAATTGAGTTTCTGGGCATTTAATGTGCATAATTTAAATTTGAACTACAAGCACATGCTCCAGTGCACCAAAGTTGGTTGAAAAATCACATCTGTGTCCTTGGGTGAATTTCTAGGTCCCATGCAAGAAATGAGAATGAAATTCAAACATCTGGGCGTCGTGGCTCGGTCGGAAAGATTGAGATACTTGGTTTTTTAATTCCTGTAAATCCAAAACACGCCTGAAAATCATGAAACTTGGCATGGTGTCATGACATGGCACCAACATGTTGTGGTAATTTTTCTGTTCGATTTGCGAAGGCGCACACATTAACAATCAACACAGTCATTTTGGAACAAGTGTTGTCACATTACAAATCGGAAACACAAGTATTATTGAAACCATGGGCGTTCTACTTACCAATTACGTGCCGCCACGCGTCCCCTTTTTTATTGGCTAGGAGGTGTCGTGCGAGGTAGCTATTTGAGTACGGGAGGCGTGCGGTCAGACCCCTGCGCGTGCTCATCGGGAGGAGAGCCCTTTAACCGCTTCCCGTCGCGCACCTCCCTCCCAACGTCTCCAATAATGGCGCCCGAGCCCCTGTTCTATGGCATGGATATATGTCTCACTAGACCAAGATTTAAGAGAGAAACATGAAAATCAGAAAATAAAGTTTTGCACGGATCTTGATGTAAGATCCAACGGACCTATATAGCATCGACTGCGACTTATAGCAAGTATGATGAATATAAGGACGATGATAGTGGATAATAATTGTCTTGCATATTTAGGAACATAATTAAAAAAAGCCACATGCGGCAACGCCTGAAATACACAACGACAACAGAAGAAGGAAGACAACGATCTGGCTAGCTGATCTCTACTTTCTTGATGCGTTGCTGCAGGCCGCGGGAACTAGTCTCCACGGCGAGCGGCGATGAGCTCTTTCTTGTCGTCAAGATGCTGCTTGAGAGCATCCACGGATTTCTCCACCAGCCTTCTGCGCTCGATGCACAGCATGGCATTCTCGTCCATAAGTTTCTCGACGATGACATCGATCCTCTTCAACAAGGCAGTGGTCTCCTCTTGCTGCTCCGCACTTCCGATGATCTTCGCCCTCAGCAGGTCGCGCTCATCCCGGAGCTTTGCATTTCTCTCATTTAGTTGCCGAATGAAGCCGGCAAAAGAGGCTTTCATGTCGTTCTGCAACCTCGCGCAGCCGGAGATCTGATCCATCTGGCTATGGACGATCGTATGCATGCGTCTGTAAGAGTCCTCGCCTGCCCGCGAGACATTTTCCCAGGCTGCCGCGGCGCGGGAGGACATCTCTGTTGCATTCGCGGTGCGGTGGGACATCTCTTCTGCTTCCGCGGCGTGGCCGGACCAGTCTGCCGCATCGACGGTGTGGCGGGACCTGTGTGCTGCTTCGACGGCGCGGCGGGACCTCTGTGCTGCTACGGCCGCGCGGCGGGACATGCCGGCTGTGTTCGCGACGAGGCGGGACATCTCTCGTGCTTCCGCTTCCATGCTCGGATCTCCCTGGTGGCAATCTCTGGACCCAGAACTCACGCTAGACATGGCTGACGCAAGGTAACGATGATGAAGGACTTGTTTGTTGTTGTGCGGTCATCTTGGAGTAATAGTATTTATAACCGACTAGTAATACGCTCCTAAGTGGGAAACCGTTTAGGTTTTGATCGGTGTGAATAGGTTTGCAATTTGGAATGTGACGGGACGCATGCTCAAAATTTACTGACGGTTATAAGTGCGGCACTATTTTTGGAAGGCATAACATGGGCATGTACGCCTTCTCGGCCGTGTACGTGGCGTTTGCACCATAGGATGCACCGCAATAGGCAATGTCAGCACATGTCTTGTTCTAACAACCGTGCGTGCTCGTTATTACCATCGTGCATGCTTCTTTTAATTAGAATGTGTGTGCCCATCTAGCGCACACACGTTGATCTATCTAACTGTTTCAATTTGTTGTGACTAATCGCAAACAGTTCATCCATGTGAAGTGTATGCCATCAATCGCATACACTTTGATAAGGCTGACCCGATTCTGTTCTGTTGCCTAACCGCAAACAGTTAATCCTTCTGAAGCGTATGCCCTCAATCGCACACACCTTTATCTAGCTACCTGTTTCTATTGTTCCTCCTCATTACAAACAGATAATCCGAGTGAACCGTATGCTGTATATCGCACACGCCTTCATCTGACTCCCCGTTTCTTTTGTCCTACCTCGTAACAAACAGTTCATTGAACTGGACCGTATGCCCTTCATCGCACACGCAACTAAAATCTGAACTATGTTTGATAGCTCCGCCACCGCAAACATTTTGCACCTTTTTATGGTTCTTTTATACCACCATTTGCGATTATTGCATCGCACACAGTTTCGTCGAAGGGTCTCTAATCGTAGTGTCGCATTAGCAGCATCCTGGAGTAGTATATATACCCGTGATCACCTCCCGAGTGATCACGGCGTAGTAATATAGCTTGGCAGACGGACAAGAGTGTAGGACCACTGATGTAATACTAGCGACCTATTCTAAGCATTAGGATATCAGGTAAAGGTATCAACAACTGTAGCAACAATGACTGGCTATGCAACAGAATAGGAGCTATCGAATCAACAACAATAGAAAACCTAATGCAAGAATAAGAGAGAAGAGAGTGGACGATATCTGGTTGTCGGGGAAACTGATCCACGAGCACCTATGGGGATCGGCGGACCGAGCCCCTTTCGATTCGGTGAGGGCGGAGGTTGAACAAAGAGCGGATCGAGGCAGTACACGTGGGCTGTTTTACCCAGCTTCGGGCCGCACGGATGCGTAAAACCCTACTGCTGCTTGTTTGTGTGTATTGAATCCTTGCTCAGGAGCGATGGACGCTATCAGACTGAGCGTGGGAGTGTTTCTGGTGTTTCGAATGAGCCGAAGCGGCGGAACCAGCCCAACCCCTTCTACGTTGCGCTTGGGCCTCCTTTTATACTCTCAAGGGGTCACCGACAGGTGGCAACGTAGACTAGAAGGGTAAAAATGGAAAAGGATGTGGTAGGTGCAGCTACTGCTACTGTGGATATAGTGCACCCTACCTAACTCTGACGGCAGGGGACAAGGTCATTGAATGCCTGTCTGAGTTGCCCAAACAGTGCAAAAAGTGACCGTTAGGAGCGCCACCGTTTGCCACGGTGGCCTTCTCTTCATCTCCGCTTGCCACCGCGTACCCCTAGCTGCACGGCCTCCTGCCACGTGTGCTTGGGAGAGTCCTAGAGCGACACGTTAGCAGGTGTGCTGGAGCGCGGGCACGAAGTGGGGGTTTCCCGCGGCAAGCTCCTTGCCGCGGTCGTCGTCTTGTCGTGTTCGGGAGCTTGTTGCTCACCGGGCCTTGTCGGGACGCAGGGCGCGTCGCGGCAAGCTTTCTTGGTATGCCTTGAGTGGCCTTCCCGGCAAGCTCCTCTTGCCGGGGTCTTGTCTCTTCCCGGCAAGATCCTCTTGCCGGGGCCTGGGTTGGCCTTCCCGGCAAGCTCCTCTTGCCGGGGCCTTGGTTTGAGTACTTTGTTCTTGAATGGTCTTCAAGGGAACCACGGAGGGTCTTGGCGGTCACCCGGCAAGCCTTGCCGCGGGGCGCTGCAACTGCCCGTGCACGAGTTCGGGATACTAGGGTACCCCTACTCTAGTACACCGACAGGAGCCCCCGGGCCTGGGCCATACACGGTGCCGAGCGCTGTTGGGCCAGGCCCAAAACAGTGCACGGGCACGCGCGGCCTAGGTCACGCCGCATATCTCTCCGCTCCCACCGCGCACGCCCAGAACGGCACGCGTCAAACGCGGCGTCGTGAGTGACGCGGGTGGCGTGCGCGGGGCTAAACCCCTCAAGCATGCGCCAGGCCACGATGATGGGGACGGTTCACACCCCCCTCCCTAAACGGAGGTAGGCGTGGGGGCGTGATGCATTTACTGGATGGTGCGCGGTTTTCGGGACGTCCACTCCCCGTGATCACGAGGCGGAGCGAGGCCGCCTCATGCGTCGCCTTGGTTCTGCATCCCCGCCACGCGGCTCCCATGCGCTTGGGGTCGCGGACGGTGGAAGTGGGAAACTGGGCCGTCGCGAGCAGAGGCAGCGGGTTGGCCCCGACTCCCTGCTCTTCCCGTGCCTTGATTCGCTGAGCGGGGCGGCCGAGCCCCCACCTCGCTCCTTTATAAAGAGCGGGAGGGGAGCACAGAAACCCGCACTCTCTCATCTCCTCCTTTCTTCATCTTCTGCTCCCCTTTCTCTCATTCGCCATGGAGAAAGGGAACCCAGGCCCATCATCGGTGGCGGCGAGGGTCGCCGCCAGACAGCGCATCTCTCCCTCTCCCACGCCCGTGGTGGCAGAGCCAGCCACAAGGGGAAGAGGGAGGGGGCGAGGTCGCGGACGAGGTCGAGGATGAGGTCGAGGTGCTCGGGGAAGAGGCGGGCGGGGCGGCGCGCCAGCTTCGCCTCTGCCGGCGGCTCCTCCCCCCACGGCGGTCCATATAGGGGACGACCCTTGCGAGTTCTTCGTCAAGCTGCGCCGGGCGCCTCGTCGTCGCCTCCGGCTTCCAGCTCCGTTTGCGAGCGCGATGGAGTTGAACCCGCCCGAGACGCTGAGACTGCACATGAGGGGCTGTGGGATCAGCGGCATGCGAGCCCGCGTTGTATTCCCAACCCCTAATGTGATGTATCTTGATCAAGGGTGGAAGACGTTCGCCCATATCCACAGCCTGATGGAGGGGTTTACCCTCCATTTTAAGTTGATGGAGGGCGATCTCCTCTCTGTCAAGGTCTTCGGGTGCTTCGGCACTCGGGCGAAGTGCTGCGTGGACAGCTCCTCCGATAGCGAAGGCTCCTCCTCGAGCGAGAGTGACGAGGAGGAGAGCGACAGCGGCGACGAGGGTAGCGGGCGGCGGGGTGGCGGGTCCGACTAGGCGTCGGGCGCCGCTTCACGCGGCGCCGGCGACCCCATCATCCGTGTCGCCGGCTCCTTGAACTCCCCGGGGTCGTCTCCTTGGGCGGCTGGCGTAGGGAGGCTGAAGAAGGGGAAGAGGGCTGGCGACAAGGCCGTCAGGTCGGAGTACGAGGGCGTGGTGCCCTCGACAGCGTGCTGACGTCCTGCCGCCCCGTCTTCGAGCCCCGCTTCCAGCGCCGCCATCGCCGTCCAACCTTCGGACGGCCCCCGGGATGTTCTCTTGGTGTCTTCTGGCACCCGTAGCTCGCCTAGGCGCTCCTTTTGCCCCTTTTCGCCTCCTTGACCTGCCTCGTGAAGAGAGGGACAGGAAAGGGATTACGGGCATCTTATCTTTTTAATTTGTAAGCCTTCGGGCCTTAGTTGTATCTAAAACTTGTAATCCTCTCTTTCATGTTTTTCATCCTCTATGGACTGTACCTGAGTGGGATGTTTTTTAATGAAAAAGGGGATGCTTGCCGGGTTATTTGTCTCGCGGGTTGAACCCACGCCAAGGAGCAAATTCTTGGTATCCCTCGGACAGACATTTCATCTTCCGGCAACAGGCCCTGCCGCCTTCCCACGTCGCTCGACCTTTCCCACGCCTTTGACGGAGGCGGGAACGAGGTGGGTGCGGTCTCCCCGTTTCATCCCTTCGCTGCCGCGAATACGACCAAACTTGGCCTCGGGAACGAGCCCCAGAGCCTAGAGTTGAGGGAGCACGGCAGTTTTCAGGAAGAAACGCGGTTTCGCATTCCCCAGTCCATAAGAGGATGCATGATGAGGGATGGAAGACTTATCTGATATTGCAGCCCCCGGCAACTCTGGTTTGCCGTGGACGATTCTTGGCACTCGCAGCCCCTAGCGATACTGGCTTGCCGGGGCCCAGGTGTCGGCGCGCCCTTCTTCTCCTTTTCGTCCTTAAGCAGTCTGGCCAGGATATGCGGGCCCTGAGAACGAAAGGGAAGCAAAAGGACGGACACTTGACGGCGGTCGCGTAGATTAGGCCGTCCGTTTTCTTCTTTTCTTGTCGCTGCCAGTCATGTCATGGGAACACTTTATTAGAGGCGCGACAAGTTATTTTTGTAATATAATTCTATCTTAGGCAAAAAATGCTGTGTTACTTCCTTTACTCGACTCTTGGCTTTGTATGGTTCTGCCCTACGCTTTCTAGGGAAACTTGCCGATGCAGGCACCCTTGCCGCGAGTGCCGAGTGCGGAACTTCAGCAGCCTGCTGGCGGGGTCGCTACCGACCAGCAACCTTGTCGCAACTAGTTGCAGCTCACTTAAGTTGTTGAGCGAACTCGAAACAAAGTAAGGGCGCTAGCAGCTCACTTAAGTTGCTGAGCGGACTCGAAGCAAAGTAAGGGCGCTAGCAGCTCACTTAAGTTGTTGAGCGGACTCGAAACAAAGTAAAGGCGCAACTAGCTACGAGTTGGTTCCTCCGCGCACAGGTTTTCCATACAAAGCACGGTCGTTCAAGGAAAATAACTCAAAAACTTAAAAAACTGATTGCTCAAGCTTTAGCAACTTAGCTTTTCTGCCGTCTGCTTCCCGGCAAAGAGAAACTTTCTTGAATGGCCTGGTCCACACCATTATCTTCTCCTTCCCCCCCGGTAAACCTTGTGGGCGAGGGAACCTTCCTTCTTTTGAGAAAGAAATAGAGAAATAAAGTAATGATATGGAGCCTTGGGCTCGTTATTGCTTACCGGGGTCTGGTGCTGCACAAAGTGTCAGATAACATATGCGAAAAAGGATTATAGCATAAAAAAAGCTGACAAGATGTGCGGGGCACATGAACTTTACTGGTGCACGGGGTCTGCGCCCGGCTTTGTACAAAGGATTACATGCAACAGCGGCAAGACTTGTACAAAAGGTGGTTGCCAGAAAAGCTTCCGGCAACCGTGCCCTACGGGTAAAACTTATGAAGATGTTCAATGTTCCAGGAGTTGCTCACCGGAATGCCATCTTCGGTCTCAAGGCGGACAGCGCCGGGCCTAGTGACTCATTTCACCCGATAAGGGCCTTCCCACTTCGGTGTCAACTTGTTGGAATTCTTGGCGGACTGAACACGCCGAAGAACAAGGTCGCCTTCCTCGAAGCTCCTGGCTTTAACTTTGCGGCTATGGTAGCGACGCAAAGCTTGCTGGTAGCGAGCGGCTCGCACAGCAGCCTGGAGACGGTCTTCCTCAAGGAGCAGCATGTCGTCTTGCCGCAACTGCTCTTGCTCAAGCTCATCATAAGCGAGCACTCGAGGTGACCCGTATACGAGTTCCGTGGGGAGAACTGCCTCCGCTCCGTAGATTAGAGCGAAGGGTGTCTGACCCCTACCTGGCGCGCCAAAGATGTCGGGGAAACTGATCCACGAGCACCTATTGGGATCGGCGGACCGAGCCCCTTTCGATTTGGTGAGGGCGGAGGTTGAACAAAGAGCGGATCGAGGCAGTACACGCGGGCTGTTTTACCCAGCTTCGGGCCGCACGGATGCGTAAAACCCTACTGCTGCTTGTTTGTGTGTATTGAATCCTTGCTCAGGAGCGATGGACGCTATCAGACTGAGGGTGGGAGTGTTTCTGGTGTTTCGAATGAGCCGAAGCGGCCGAACCAGCCCAACCCCTTCTACTTGCGCTTGGGCCTCCTTTTATACTCTCAAGGGGTCACCGACAGGTGGCAACGTAGACTAGAAGGGTAAAAATGGAAAAGGATGTGGTAGGTGCAGCTACCGCTACTGTGGATACAGTGCACCCTACCTAACTCTGACGGCAGGGGACAAGGTCATTGAATGCATGTCTGAGTTGCCCAAACAGTGCAAAAAGTGACCGTTAGGAGCGCCACCGTTTGCCACGATGGCCTTCTCTTCATCTCCGCTTGCCACCGCGTACCCCTAGCTGCACGGCCTCCTGCCACATGTGCTTGGGAGAGTCCTAGAGCGACACGTTAGCAGGTGTGCTGGAGAGCGGGCACGAAGTGGGGGTTTCCCGCGGCAAGCTCCTTGCCGCGGTCGTCGTCTTGTCGTGTTCGGGAGCTTGTTGCTCACCGGGCCTTGTCGGGACGCAGGGCGCGTCACGGCAAGCTTTCTTGGTATGCCTTGAGTGGCCTTCACGGCAAGCTCCTCTTGCCGGGGTCTTGTCTCTTCCCGGCAAGATCCTCTTGCCGGGGCCTGGGTTGGCCTTCCCGGCAAGCTCCTCTTGCCGGGGCCTTGGTTTGAGTACTTTTTTCTTGAATGGTCTTCAAGGGAACCACGGAGGGTCTTGGCGGTCACCCGGCAAGCCTTGCCGCGGGGCGCTGCAACTGCCCGTGCACGAGTTTGGGATACTAGGGTACCCCTACTCTAGTACACCGACACTGGTTGATCAAAGGGGTTTTGCTTGCCTGGAAGCTCTGCAGATGAAAACGGATCTTCAACGAAGTAGACGATCACCAGATCATCAACGGTCTTGGGGTCTACCGCAGTATCAGGGTCTACCGGAAAAGGAGCAACGAAGGGGGGAGAAATAAATAACAGAGCAAACAATAGTATCACAAAGCATGACATGGCAAAACGTTGTGCGAGGGGTAATCTAATGCAGGGATAGGTGATACCGGCGAAGGGGGAAAACATCCAGGAAAGTATTCCCGGTGTTTCGCGTTTTTGGATAGACGGGCCCGAGGGAGCGGTTGCAGGTTCGCTATGCTAGGGACGTGTGGCGGACGAACGACCTGCGTATTCGGATTAGTCTCGTCGTTCTGAGCAACTTTCGTGTACAAAGTATTTTCATCCGAGCTACAGATTATTTTATATTAATTTTCAAAATTTTAAATGATTTTCTGAAATGCACTAAATAAATGGTTAAATGACATAAATACTCTGGTCACATGGGGTTGTGCTAGCAAGGGTGTATGACAGTGGAGTCAGGGGGTCCGGTCAGCCGAGTTGACACAGTCAACATTTGACTGGTCAAAAGGTGAATAGTAAAGGTGGGTCTCGGCTGTCATAGACTTAGGGACTTTTAATTTAATTTAGCATTTTAATATTCAACAGGGGGTCCACATGTCAGTGATATATTAGACTACTCCTAATACACTAATTAGTACATAACGTATTTCTTAGCTAATCTAACAGGGCCGACTCTGTATGCGGCAGAAGCAGCGAGCAGCAACAGAGAAAGCAGCAGCAGGGGGGTTGCAGGCATGCACGCGCAGAGGCGGGCCGGCAGCGCTCCATCGGCACTCTGCGGCGGCAGCAGGCGGCCGTGCTGGGGAGCGGCTGGGCGACAGCAGGCGAGCAGGGGCCGCGGCGCTAAGAAGCAGTAGCATTAGGCAGCAGCAGAGAAGCGGTGATGAGCAGCGACGACGGCTCCCGGGCCGAGCGGGGGCGTTCGCAGGGGGCGCGGCCAGGAGCGAACGAGGGCGCGGCGGGGGAAGTGGTGGGCGCAGCCGGTGCGGCCACGGTGGGACAGTGGCAGGGGCAGCAAGCCGCAACACGCAGGGTGGCGGGCGCGCCTGGGAGGCGGCTGCGGGTGCGCGGGCGCCAGCGCTCAAGAGAGCGTGCGTGCGGTGAGGTGCAGGGCGATGGTAGCTAAGAGCAGCCGGTATGGCTTCGGCCATGGCGGGTGCGAGCTCGCGGGGTTGCGCTATGATGAAAGGTAGACATCAGGGAGAGGGGGATCTGAGAGAGGAGCTCACCGGGGAGCGCACGAGAGGCTCGGTGAGGGACGGGAGCGCAGGATGACGACGGAGTCGACGGAGATGGGCCGATGGTCGAAGGTTGAAGAAGAGTTCGATCCGCTCGATGTAGTGGCCTTGGGCTCGAACGGTGGTGCGTAGAGGACATAGGGGATGACGGCGAACATCCCGGACGCCAACGGACGACGAACAGTGGTCGATGGTCACGTGTACGGCAACGGCGCGACGACGGCTACGCTCGGGCATCGAAGAAATCGAGGAGAGCGAGGCAAGGGGGAAAATGTGTGGGGGCTAGGGTTGACGACGGGAAACCGGGGTCTTGTAGGGCGAGGCCTTAACCACCGGGGGAGCCGCGGGATGGCTTCCACCGCAGCGGTGGCGCCGTGGATGGCCGCCACACCTCTCTCTGCCTCCTGTAGCGATAGGTTGACGGGGCTGCAGGTGGGCTGGGCTGTTTTGCTAAATCGGCCAAGGGGCCCAGTAGATTAGGTTTGTTTTCTTTTTATTAGTAGGTTTCGCTTTACTTTTCTGTTTACTTATTTAGCTACTGTTTTGTACTTCCTTTTAGCATCAAAATACTTTTTTAAAATTTAAATCCTTGCCATATAATTACTATGCATTATTTTGCACTTCCACAAAAATTTTGGATTCAAAATAATTTATTAAGTTTGAGTTTATATTTAAATGGGATAAAAAGGTGTTGTTTGTCCACTGTTTTAATATCCAAGGGCAATTTTATATTTTGAAAAATGTTAATTCATTCATGAAAATTTGTTACTGAATATTTGCAACCTAACCCACATTTTTATTTTGCCATTTGAAAACTTTATTTATTTGGCTTTAAATGAAATTTGAATTCGAACGAGATTTAAATCATCGCAAGATTGACAACGGTAATAGTGGTGATGTGGCGTCATTAGTAGAGGGTTACTGTAGCTTAATTATCCGGGCGTCACAATTCTCCTCCACTACAAGATATCTCGTACCAAGATTTAAGAGGTGTGGTAAGGGGAGAAGTTCTGGTTACGAATTTCTAACGGATCTTCTCATCCTTGGTTGGTCTCCTCGAAGAGGTCGATCCATTACATTGATGTCTTCATTTCTCTGTTTCAGGTCTTCACGATGTAGTCTTCATCCTTTCTTCGGCAATTCCATCGTACTTATGAATAGGTAAGGGGCAGGTCGACAACGATAGGATGTTATAAGGGGTAATCATCTAGGGTTATCCCATGAATGAACACATGAGTATGTCTCGAGTTGAACAAATGAAACACATCGAGAGCAAAGTAAGAAGGTGCCATGGGAAGTTTCGAGCGGGCAGGCAATCGTTCGATGCCTGAAACAGGGCATGAAAGGGGTTCAAAGCAATGGGAATAATTATTGTGTCTGATACCAGAATTGATGATCTCTTGGAAGGTGGCTCGTGAATTACATACGTGGCCATGCGCGAGGAACAACCTTGGGAACTAGGGGTGTACAGGAGAGTCAGGTTTCGATCCTGTGGAACTGTTGTTATGGGCCCACCATGTGGGTTAAAAGTAGGAAGGGAGGTGACATCTTGCACGATCATGTAAGCAATGCATGTCAGAGGATAGCCAGTCAGTTATGTCGGCAACAACATCAGTACCAAGGGCAAGGGACGAAGAGAACCATTCTCATGCTCGTTGAACGAGGCGGACCAATAGGCAAAGTTCTCGTCCATCGGTGGTTACCGGAATGTCATCAGCAATAGTAACAGGGTCTTACCGACACGATTGTACACCTAGGTGTTTACATAAGCAGAAGAATATTACTGCTTAGATCATATAGATCACCAGAAAGGTTAAACCAAACAATGTAAAGGAAAAGGTGATCATCAAATTAAATAGAACAATGGAAATGAAAATGTGTTTAAACACATATTTTAGGGGTATACCTTCCCAAGGACGAGCAGGGCATGATATCCATGACAGGATATAACATAGCAAACCCTTTAGGTAAGGGGAGAGAAATTTCATGACATTCCCATACAACGGTGTTTGGATAATTGATAAAGAAAATTTAGCATTGTGCTTCAAATGTTCTTGTTGATGAACGGAGTACCACTAGCATGCGTCGAGATAGCATTGACATGGTATTCAATTAAAGTCGAACTTTGGATACTCAAAGAATTCATCGGGAACAACTTATAGAATAAGTCTTACAATTTCCTCATGGAAGAATGGCTAACCTTGCTAAAAAGGAAACTATAACAATAGGTCCTCCGGCCAGGGGGTGCTAGGCATGACATCACCTTACCGGGTCATATAAAGACCAATGCTATAACTCTTGAAAATATGTTCCAACCATCATATCTGACTAAGATTCAGATCTGATTGGTGTCCAGATACCTCAGACTCAGGATGCCTGAGAAGAAAAAGGTGCAACACGAATTGACGGGATTACATTGTAAGATTCTCGGGAAATGAACTATGGAAGTGAGTTTCGAAACAAGTGTTCATCATTAACCCATGGAGAGGGACATATTCAAGGGGGGACGAGGGGGGGGGCTAGACCCTCCCTAACAAATCACTAACTCCCTAATAGCGATATTATTTTTAGGAACGAATCGCTTTAAACCAAAGCGTTGTAACGTTTTCGCCCCCCCTGACTAGGCCTTTGCGGCTAACTAAAGACCATTAGGCATTACTTGCTACTCACAACAGCCCAAAACAAACAAAAGCAAGCCAAGTCTTCCCTAAATAAGTGCTACAGGCCTAGTCTTGGATATACGATCCGATCAAGCCTAGCAGCCTGCTCGCTATTCTGTTCATCTTCATCACTTGGTCATCTTTGCTCGGGGCCGGCGCGCTGTAGATCGATCTAGAGGCGTTGCTCAGCTGCTCGCCACCATCATGACGTCAACCATCTACAACTAAAACAAGCGATTTCCTCAACCTCCAGTTCAGCGCAGGCACGACCATGATTCACGGATCTGCGGTTAGTCTTATCAAGCGGTTAACTTCTAGATTTAAAGTTTATGATCTGTTTTAATTTGTACCCTTAAACTGATAGAAATTGATCAGAAAATATTTGACTGTTTACTCATGTTTTTATAGATGAAGAGCAAGAAATCAATTGAGACCTTTTTTCAGGCCAATTGATTTAAGTTCGCACCATGTGATGAACATGATGCCATGGCAAATACTAATGATGTGCACGACTAGTTTACTCCATCGAAGAAGCGATTACGGCTGCTTGCCTACTTCATCGCCCGACCTTGGCACTCTAGCTCAATGTTTAAGGTACACACATCAATATACTAATGCAGGCTACAAAGTACAATCTATCAGTACTAGATGCCCGTGAATTGGAAGATTAGAATAATTGCATAATGCAATTTGCTGGTGGTCAAATTTATTATTTAGATTAGAAATATCATTAGAGATAAAAATCTCTCCCTTTAACTCAAGATTAAAGATCGATAAAGGCAACAGAAATATATTCTTTTTACAAATCTGATGTTTCCAACTTGGATGCTCCTACTGTTGGATCTGAAATTCCATCAGAAGTTAACCGGTTGCAGATGATAACTCAACTCCAATCTAGTTACCGTTGGAAGTATAAGAAGTTGATAAAATGAAAGTACATCATATGAACATAACCACAGGAATTGCTAAGATTTTTATCAATGCAACTTTTGGGAATATATTCTTGCATTGTGTGTCCTGAACGATTGTTATCGCGTTCGCCCACCTCATGTCCAAAACCGGGCTCCGTCCCTGCCCATGGAGAGAGTGAGGAGGTAGCTGATGAACTCAATGACAATTCATCAAGATTTCCAAAAGATGGTTTTCCACAATTATGTGAACAAGGAGATAACATTTGTTTGGTCAAATGATATAATGAGGTATGCTCGAGGAAAACATACACAATTAAACATCGGTTGAAAGGTGCACCCAAAATATGGGCTTAGGTAGCATGATCAATGTTAGAAGGGTGGTTCAACAACCAATAGGTTAAGAAACAAGTTATCAACCATTAACTTCAAGCAATAGTGTTGCTAGAAGTATTGGAATTACACATCACGGTTTGTTTGTCGGTATTCCGGTTATAAACAACATGGGGACCAAGAAGGAATGGTGATGGTGAGAAGTATCACTTGTATTAAGAATTCTCAAGAGGTGGTGAAATTCCCATGACATTCTTGACATAAAAGGTGGTAACATTCCAAGGTAAAGAAGAACAAATGCTAGATAGCAAGGAATTTAACGTATAACACATAACACGAACAAGTTTGTGTTGGAGGGAAGGCAATAAAATGGTCGATGATAACACAAATCATTGAGGGCAAGGATGGCATTTCTCATCACGAATTCGATTGATATCCTGGAAGGAGTCAAGATATTGATGATGATCATGGAAATTTTTTCAAGAGGATCCACAAAGAAGCAATCGAACAATGACTACATCTAGCAAAAGGACTGATGCAGCGAAAGATTACTGGATCCACGGATACGACACCAACTCGGAATCAAGCTTGTTGTTCAAGGCAATATGATATGACGAGGAAGATTGACTTAAGCTTAGCTCATCATTGAAAGTAGCGCTTTGGGAATAAGGACGAGGTAGCACAGTTAAAATCAGCTCAATAATGATATAGCCAATTAGGCTAGGAATGACGTGATCGGGTACAGACTCATAAGTAAGAAGATTACTAAGAGTTGTTTAATCATGGTGCAGACTCAATTAGTTATCGGTGTTCTTGAGTGACTAATAAATCAGAACCAGGGGAAAAATTGGAATCGGCGAGAATAATAGTTCATGAAGAACTCATAAGAAGTTATGTAGTTCCGTGATATTCTCGAGATACCAGGGGGTAATACTCGAAGGTAGATCAAAATAGAGGTTGCGGAGAAGTATTGATCTATAGAAGGCAAGTACTTTAACTTGCCCGAGAAAAGGAATCAAAGAGTATCAATATGGCCATAACCATGATTGCAGAAGAACAGATCCCAGATATATGATGAACTTATAGCAAGGGAATAATTAATTTAAGAGTAGCTTCCATGATAAGATCTACATTGTGTCCATGGGCATGAACACAAAGTTCAAGGTCGACTCCCACTTCTCCAATGCATGACCATTCATTCACTGCTCTTATAAAAAAATATTTGAGTGTGAAAACCTACATCGTGAATTACCAAAGGAGTATGAACCGTGCAAACTTTTCGGGTTCACACTGATTAAGGAAGGCATAGGTTCAACCCATCGGGGTATCTTAGGAACATATACCACGAACTTCAAGAATAATGGACACAAGCTCAAAAGTAGAGCATGGTTGACAAAGCAAAGGATACAATTTACCAAAGGCATTATTTACCCTAGGAAAGGCTCACAAGGTTATTGCATATGAAGGACGTTGTTGGATGAAATCCAACAAAGGGTCTGGTGGTCCACAAGGGATCTAATGTGAGCATCGGTACTCAACCAGAAGGAGAAAGAATGCAAGGATATCAGATTATAGAAACAACTGACTAATTCAAAGCTCAATTGCAAAGGTATTATGATTTCCAAAACAAGGAATCAGAAGCAGACGCTCTGATTAAGGATGGATAAGTGGATATACTTAGGGGTACAATCGATGACAATTTGATTGGTCGAGAGCCAGCTCCTATTCAGAATGACGTCTAAGCCGGAAGGATAAATTCTAGGATTCGATTGAGGAATGCGAGCATCCTCAACATATTGAATCAACAGACTTAAAATGATAAAGACAAGGGATGCCAATAAGATTACGAGACTTATGGGATTAACCATAATGCATGCAAGCAAGAATTTCAAGAGCAATAGGCTGCTCAGGATTTTCGGAAGATCGAATGGCATTTCGAAGTCTTTTGCGACACACATGAACAACTGGGAATGAGCGGATACTCGATAAGTGTGAGGAATTGTCTGTAGGGGTATTCATGCGGCAAAGATCTGTAAGGCAGTGGATCAAGAGATTCTTAAAAGTCGAAGAATAATTCGATGCATTTTTTCAATAACAAGAGCAGCTGGGAATGAAAGTAAGGACAGGTGTAAGTATTTATCCATAGGGATGTATCGGTGGTAGGGGATTGCAAAAGCGACGGGTACAGAGTCTCAAGAGAACATCAAAGAGTATCTTCAGAATCTTCTGATGTAGCAGGCGATCTTCTATAATAAGGGGCTCTCCGGGAGGAAGTAGTTACGAGAACCTAGAGTCAGAGTTATTAAATTCATTTTAACCCGAATAGAAGAGAGATCAGAGTCCTACGGTATAGGTCGAGGAATAAAAGATCCTAATACCACCCAATGGTTGATACGTCCATTTTGCATCATGTTTTCTTACTGTTATTTATAATGCTGTTATCCATAATAATGCTTTTTTGGAGCAATTCTAATTCCTTTTCTCTCATAATTTGCAAGGTACACACCAAGAGGGAGAATTCCGGCAGCTGGAAATCTGGACCTGGAAAAGCTACGTCAGGCTACCTATGCTACACAACTCCAAACAAGTTGAAACTTCACGAGGATTTTTTATGGAATATATAAGAATTATTGGAGCAAATAAGTACCAGAGGGGCCCACTAGGTGGGCACAACCCACCTGGGCACGCCAGGGAGCCCAAGCGCGCCCTGGTGGGTTGTGCTCCCCTCGGCCCACTTCCGGTGCCCATCTTTTGGTATATAAGTCATTTTGACCTAGAAAAAAATAAGAAGAGAATTTTTGGGGCGGAGCACCGCCGCCTCGAGGCGGAACTTGGGCAGGAGCACTTTTGCCCTCTGGCGGAGCGATTCCACCAAGGGAACTTCCCTCCTAGAGGGGGAAATCATCGTCATCATCATCACCAACAACTCTCCCATCTTGGGGAGGGCAATCTCCATCAACATCTTCAACAACACCATCTCCTCTCAAACCCTAGTTCATCTCTTGTGTTCAATCTTGTTACCGGAAATATAGATTGATGCTTGTGGGTGACTAGTAGTGTTCATTACATCTTGTAGTTGATAACTATATGGTTTATTTGGTGGAAGGTTATAATTTTAGATCCAATATGTTATTTAACACCCCTCTGATCATGAGCATGTTTATCATTTGTGAGTATTTACCTTTGTTCTTGAGGTCATGGGAGAAATCATGTTGCAAGTAATCATGTGAATTTGATATGTGTTCGATATTTTGATAGTATGTATGTTGTGATTCCCTTAGTGGTGTCATGTGAATGTCGACTACATGACACTTCACCATATTTGTGGGCCTAAGGGAATGCATTGTGGAGTTGCAATTAGATGATGGGTTGTGAGAGTGACAAAAACTTAAACCCCAATTTATGCGCTATTCCGTAAGGGACCGATTGGATCCAAAAGTTTAATGTTATGGTTAGAATTTATTATTAATACTTTTCTCGTAGTTGTGGATGCTTGTGGTAGGGTTATTCATAAGTAGGAGGTTTGTTCAAGTAAGAACAGCACCTAACCATCGGTCCACCAACATATCAAATTATCAAAGTACCGGACACGAATTAAACCAACATGATGAAAGTGACTAGATGAAATTCCCGTGTACCCTCAAGAACGCTTTGCTTATCATAAGAGACCGTTTTGGCCTGTCTTTTGCCTCAAAAGGATTGGGCTACCTTGCTGCACTTTTGTTACTACTATCGTTACTTGCTTGTTACAAATTATCTTGCCATCAAACTACTCTCCTACTTACAATTTCAGCACTTGCAGACATACCTTATTGAAAACTACTTGTCATTTCCTTCCGCTCCTTGTGGGTTCGACACTCTTACTTATCAAAAAGAGCTACAATTGATCTCCTATACTTGTGGGTCATCAAGGCTATTTTATGGCGCTGTTGCCGGGGAGTGAAGTGCCTTTGGTAAGTGGAATTTGGTAAGGAAACATTTATATAGTGCGCTGAAATTTATTGTTACTTGTTACTATGGAAAACAATCCTTTGATGGGTTTGTTCGGGGTATCTTCAGCTCGTACGGAACCACAATTAGCTACCCCTCAACCTACTGCACCTACTGAAAATATCGAATATGAAATTCCTTTGGGTATGATACAACAACTGCTAGCTAATCCTTATGCAGGAGATGGAACCGAACATCCTGATATGCACTTGATATATGTGGAACAAATTTGTGGATTGTTTAAGCTTGCAGGTTTACCCAGAGATAAAGTTATGAAAAAGGTTTTCCCTTTATCTTTGAAGGGGAAAGCATTGACATGGTATAGGCTATGCGATGATATTGGATCTTGGAATTGGAATCGTTTGAAATTAGAGTTCCACCAAAAAAAATTATCCTATGCATCTAGTTCATCGTGATCGGAATTATATATATAGTTTTTGGCCTCGTGAAGGAGAAAGTATCGCCATAGCTTGGGGGAGGCTTAAGTCAATGTTATATTCATGCCCCAATCATGAGCTCTCAAGAGAAATTATTATCCAGAATTTTTATGCTCGGCTTTCTCGTGATGATTAAACAATGCTTGATACTTCTTGTGCGGGTTCTTTTATCAAGAAGACTATTGAATTCGGTGGGATCTTTTGGAAAGAATTAAACGCAACTCTAAAGATTGGGAACTCAACAAAGGTAAAGAGTTGGGTATTAAACTTAATTATGATAGTGTTAAATCTTTTATGGATATCGATGCTTTTCAAAAGTTTAGCACTAAATATGGACTTGACTCTGAGATAGTAGCTCTTTGTGAATCATTTTCTACTCATGCTGAACTCCCTAAAGAGAAGTGGTTTAAATATCACCCACCTATTAAAGAAGAAATCAAAGAACCGGTACAAATTAAAGAAGAAACTATACTTTATAATGTTGATCCAGTTGTTCCTTCTACTTATATTGAGAAACCACCTTTCCCTGTTAGGATAAAGGAACATGCTAAAGTTTCAGCTGTGGTTAACAAAAGCTATACTAGAACACCTAAACCTGATGAACAAATTAAAGTATAACCTAGTATTGTTATGGTTAAAGATCTCTTGGAAGAAGATATGGATGGGCATGTTATTTACTTCTGTGAAGAAGCTGCTAGAATTGCCAAACCTAATAAAAAGGATATACTGAGACATGTTGTTGGCATGCCCGTCATCTCAGTGAAAATAGGAGATCACTGTTATCATGGTTTATGTGACATAGGTGCTAGTGTGAGTGCTATTCCTTACACCTTATATCAAGATATTATGAATGACATAGCACCCGCAGAGATAGAAGAAATAAATGTTACTATTAAACTTGCTAATAGAGACACTATATTACCTATTGGGATTGTTAGAGATGTTGAAGTCTTGTGTGGGAAATAAAATACCCTACTAATTTTCTTGTTCTTGGTTCCCCACAAGATGACTTTTGTCCCATTATCTTTGGTAGACCCTTCTTGAATACAGTTAATGCTAAGATAAATTGTAAGAAACAAACTATCGGTGTTAGTTTTGGTGATGAGTCTCACGAGTTTAATTTTTCCAAGTTCAGTAGAAATCTTCATGAAAAAGAATTGCCTAGTAAGGATGAATTAATTGGTCTTGCTTCTATTGTTGTACCACCTACTGATCCTTTAGAACAATATTTGCTAGACCATGAAAATGATTTACACACGCATGAATGAAATGAAATAGATAAAAATTTCTTTGAACAATGTCCTCTGCTTACACACAACTTGCCTATTGAAACTCTAGGAGGTCCTCCTCCACCTAAAGGTGATCTTGTATTTGTGTTAAAACAATTGCCTGACACTTTGAAATATGCTTATCTTGATGAAAAGAAGATATCATGTTATTATTAGTGCTAACCTTTCAGAACATGGAGAAGAAAGATTTTTGAAAGTTCTAAGGAAGCACCGAGCTGCTATTGGATATAATCTTGATGATTTAAAGGGCATTAGTACCACTCTATGTCAGCACAAAATTAATATGGAACATGATGCTACCTCTTGAGCACTGCGTTGGTTTTCCCTTGAAGAGGAAAGGGTGATGCAGCAAAGTAGCGTAAGTATTTCCCTCAATTTTGAGAACCAAGGTATCAATCCAGTAGGAGGCCGCACGCAAGTCCATCATACCTACACAAACGAATAAGAACCTCGCAACCAACGCGATAAAGGGGTTGTCAACCCCTTCATAGTCACTTACGAGAGTGAGATCTGATAGAGATGATAAGATAATTTTTTTGGTATTTTTATGATAAAGATTAAAAGTAAAGATTGCAAAATAAACGGTGCCAGAAATAACTTGTTGACGGGAGATTAATATAATGGAGAATAGACCAGGGGGCCATAGGTTTCACTAGTGGCTTCTCTCAAGATAGCATAATTATTATGGTGCGTGAACAAATTACTGTCGAGCAATTGATAGAAAAGCGAATAATTATGAGAATATCAAGGTATGATCATGTATATAGGCATCACGTCCGTGACAAGTATACCGACTCCTGCCTGCATCTACTACTATTACTCCACACATCGACCGCCATCGAGCATGCATCTAGAGTATTAAGTTCATAAGAACAGAGTAACGCATTAGGTAAGATGACATGATGTAGAGTGATAAACTCAAGCAATATGATATAAATCCCATCTTTTTATCCTCGATGGAAACAATACAATACGTGTCGTTTCCCTTTCTGTCACTGGGATCGAGCAACACAAGATTGAACCCAAAGCTAAGCACTTCTCCCATTGCAAGAAAGATCAATCTAGTAGGCCAAACCAAACTAATTATTCAAAGAGACTTGCACAGATAAAAAAAATCATAAATAAAAGAATTCAGAGAAGATTCAAAGATAATCTTGATCATTAACCCACAATTCATCGGATCTCGACAAACACACCGCAAAAAGAGTTACATCGAATAAATCTCCAAGAAGATCGAGGAGAACTTTGTATTGAGATCCAAAGAGAGAGAAGAAGCCATCTAGCTAATAATATGGACCCGAAGGTCTGAGGTAAACTACTCACACATCATCGGAGGGGCCATGGAGTTGATGTAGAAGCCCTCCATGATCGATGCCCCATCCGGCGGAGCACCGGAAAAGGCCCCAAGATGGGATCTCTTGGGTACAGAAGGTTGCGGCGGTGGAAATAGGGTTTTGTAGTGCTCCTGGGTGTTTTCAGGGTATATGAGTATATATAGGAGGAAGAAGTAGGTCGGTGGAGCCACGAGGAGCCCACGAGGGGGAGGGCGCGCCCAGGGGGGTAGGCATGCCCCTACCTCGTGGCCTCCTCGGTTGTTTCTTGACATCCACTCCAAGTCCTCTGGATCATGTTTGTTCCAAAAATCACGCTCCCGAAGGTTTCATTCCGTTTGGACTCCGTTTGATATTCCTTTTCTGCGAAACACTGAAATAGGCAAAAAAAATAGCAATTTGCACTGGGCCTTGGGTTAATAGGTTAGTCCCAAAAATAATATAAAAGTGTATAATAAAGCCCATTAAACATCCAAAACAGAATATATAATAGCATGGAACAATAAAAAATTATAGATACGTTGGAGACGTATCAAGCATCGCCAAGCTTAATTCCCACTCGTCCTCGAGTAGGTAAATGATAAAAAACAATTTTTTTGATGTGGATTGCTTTCTAGCATATTCTTAAATGTAGTTTTCTTTATTGTGGCTTGAATGTTTAGATCCGAAAGATTCAAGATAAAAGTTTAATGTTGACATAAAAATAATAATACTTCAAGTATGCTAACCAAGCAATTATGTCTTATCAAAATAACATAGCTGTGAGGACCCCGATTGCAAGTCACATCGATCTAGCCGGTAACACCTCATATCACTTTGCGTCCTCACGCACGATATTTCCACGGGTGTCGCCTTACCATGGCCCGGGACCGTTTGCGCCTTTTGGCTCACGTATATGATAGTGTCGCTAGCATCCATATGACAGAGAACCCGGGCCGACATGACTAGTCGTGAACCGAAAGTGGCACTAACTTACGGGGACATGCATACATGAATAAACATCGAGCATGTCGGTCAGCAGCGTGTGAATCCAGGCTGTAGCACTGGGCTAACAGGACTCCGGGAACCCGGGCTGTAGCAGGCTAGGAAGGACTCCGAATGTCACCGCGTGACATTTCCCCGAAGGGACAGACACAGGAACAAAGTGAATCACATGATGGCCAGTCAAGTGTTCTGGAGCAGTAGTGCTGGGCTAGCAGGACTCCGATGAACCGGGCTGTAGCGGACTACTATGGCTCATGGAAGCACAAGAATACATTTCCCCATAAGAGAGGCTACCATGGATAAACAACTAGGTTGTCGGATCCCACACATACCAAGCATTTCAATCATACACACAATATGCTCAATATGTGCAATACAACATGGCATCACAACAAGACTCTACGACTCAGAGTATTATTCATTAGGCTCCGAGGAGCGAGATATTACAAACATGGGTCTCATGACCCAACATACAAAGCATACAAGCAACAAGCACATGCGGAAGCTTAACATGTCTGAGTACAGACATCTACAAATGAAAAAGGCTGAGGAGCCTGACTATCTACAAGACCCTCCCAAGGGTACAAGATCGTAGCTGAGGTAACAAGCTAAACTTCGAAGTCCACATGGAACTACTAGCGAGACTGAAGTCTCTCTACAAAACATAAAATAAGCAAACGTGAGTACAAATGTACCCAGCAAGACTTACATCAGAACTAACTACATATGCATCGGTATCAACAAAGGGGTGGTGGAGTTTAACTGCAGCAAGCCAGCTTTGACTCAGTGGCTAACCTGAACTACGACTGCAAGTAACTCTTTTGAGGTGGCGCACACGAGTCCACAAATTCACCATACCAATACACCGCTATGGATCCGCTCCAGTCTCCCTGCGAGAACGCCATCCATAGCACTCACACTTATCTTGCGAGTTTTAGAGCATCCACTTTCACTTGTCTATGAACTATGCAAGGGGTCCAAGTTTCCATATCCGAGGAATCCGGCTATTCGAATAGATAATGATAACCCTGCAGGGGTGTACTTCTTCACACACGCTCTCGCCACTTATCGCCTTGTACATGTCATGTACCTCGGCAACCTTCAAGCGGAAGCCGGGCGAGGGTGTCGGCCATGACCTGACTAATCACACAAGTCTCTCGTCCAGGTTTATCGCCTATTCGGGTTCCATCCGCAAGGAGATCCGGCCGGGGTGTCGCTCACGGCCCCAAATGATGTGAGCAGGGTTCCCAAGCCCACCATCCGGGTGCCACTTGGTACACCGTGCCACTGTGCCTAGTCTGTCCCAAGCCCACTTGTACCGGGTGCCACTTGGTAGACTACTAACACTACCTACAAACACCAAAAACTAGTTGCAACTCCTGGACAGAGATCGAGTAGATTAATAAGCCGCGAGGGGCCGAGTTACCGGAACCCAATGTGCGGTAGTAATTGTTCATGGATCACAAACATATAACTCAGTTCCTGAGAACGGCTGCAATGAGACAACCCACCATATACTCCTACATGGCCTCTCACCGCTACCTTTACCAAATCGTGTTCACACACTTAGCTCTCAGTGGCAGGGCATGTTCACCACGTTCCAATTAATTCCCGATGAATCAGACCTGACTCAACTTTAAGCAGTAGCAGGATGACAAACAAGCATGAATGAGTAGGCACATCAGGGCTCAAAAAATTCCTAATCATGCTAGTGGGTTTCATCTATTTACTATGGCAATGACAGGTCATGCAGAGGAAAGGCGTTCAACTACCGCAACATGTAATAGTTGAATCGTTGTTGTCCTAATGCAGTAAAAGAGAGTAGGAGCGAGAGAGTGGGATTGTATCGGAATGAACAAGGGGGTTTTGCTTGCCTGGAACTTCTGAAGATAGTATAGTTCTTCATCGGTGTCATCGAACTCATCGTCGGAACCACGTCTATCGAGAGGGGACAAATACCGGCAAACAAAGAGGAACACAATCAATGCAATGCAACAATTATGATGCATGATAATTTCATGGCAATATGCTGTTGATTGAGCTAATGCAACGAGCAATCATATTAAATGAAGTTGGTTTGAACCAAGGGTTCAAATTCAAACTCCATATGTGCTTATTTAAATGTCAATTATGCAAATTGCCCTGTACAGCAACCCTAGGTTGTTCAAACATGCATGCAAATGCCATAAACAGATTCCTTGAATTTTTCTGATAATTTTTCATATATAATTTATTTCATTTGGAGTTACGGTTGAATTTATATGAATTTTAGAAGTTTTGGATATTTTCTGAAATAAATAAATCATTTAAGATTTATTTAAATTCCACAAAAGGATTACTGCGTCAGCCTGACATCATCATGATGTCAGCAGGTCAACAGGGCATGGTCTAGGTCAAACCTGACCAGTGGGACCCACTGGTCAGTGACCCTGAGACACTTAGTGTCATAGACAGGTGGGTCCGGTCAACGGTGATGTGGCCAGGTCAAACTGACCTGTGGGGCCCGTGGGGTTAGTTTAGTCTAAACAGGAGCTAAGCAGTGTTAATTAGGCCGTGGGGCCCAGTGGTCAGTGGCTCTGGGGAGGGTTAGCTGGCGGTGATTAGCGCTAATCACGCGTGGGGATGGCAATGGGTCGGGTTTGGGGCGAGTGGAGCTGGTCCAAATCCAAGCCATAATCCATGTTCCTACCCTCTGCCCATCCACCAGATTATCCATGGGCACAACTTGTGGCCATGGCCAAACCCGCTGGATACCCACATACCCATGGAGCTCCATGGGCATAGAAAAGTCAGCATGAAGCCTTCCCAAATATCAAATCAACTCATCATCATTCACTCACAAATGACAACATAAGCTACATGCATAAGTAGGTAACAAGTAATACGATGAGTCCTTAAGTGTGACATACCAGAGGTTGATTCTGTAGCATATAGCTCATGGCACAAGTTGGATATTTCCTGCCATTTTGCATTGATTCGTTCTTTCTACTGTCACTAGCATATGACCCCACATGTCATACGGGTATCCATTGGATATCCATGGAGCACAAACTATAACCATGCCTAACCCGGCTGTTCGTGGGTATCCATATCCACGGACCCATGGGCAGAAATGTGCTCCATACCCTTGCCCAACCATGTCGGGTATCCATGGGTATCCAGATCCATGGATAAAATTGCCATCCCTAATCACGCGGCCACGTCGGCTCGCCGGAGTTCAACCGGCGGCGACCATAGAACACGGCGGGGCGCGCCGGATTTGCACTAGAGGCGTCAGGTTAGCACGCTGAGGGCACCAGGGCATAGCCCTTGCTCGCCCGCATCAAGAGGAGGCGGAGTTGGGCGCGGGGGTCGCCGGAATCAACGCTGGCGACGAGGTTTGCGGCGGCTATGGTTCGGTCAAGCTCGGAATCAGAATTCTGGTGCACGGAGGGGCGAGCGGTGGGGTGCTTCGTGCTCCTGCAGACAAGCTGAGCATGGTGACGCTCTCAGGCTCGAGTTGCAGTGGTTGCAACGACGACGGCGACATGGCTGGCGGCAGGGGAAGCTCGACCACGGCGGTTATGGACGCTGGAGGTCTCAACAACGAAGATAACGAGGGGTAAAAGACGGCAAGCTCACAGCGGTCACGTAGACAAGCTCGGCGGGCTCGGGGACGCTTTGGGTGAGGCGAATCGACGGAGTCGATCTCCGGGCACCGGAGGTGAAGACGACGACGCTCTGGTCGACTGGGGCCTCTTCTGGTCACGTGCGTCGGGTGTGTTACTCCACGGGGTCGTGGCGGAGCTCGGGGACGCGGAGAGGGAGCGAGGGAGTGGCTGCGACCGTGGTGGAGCTCGTCGGTGGCGGCGGCGCGGTTCGGTGAGGTCGGGAACAGCGAGGGGAAGAGAACCAGAGGAGGGGAGAGAGAGCATCGAGTGAGGGAGTGGAGAGAGGGGTCTCGAGGCATCTCCGTGGCACGTCCGGAGGGGTCGGGGCTGCGCGGCTGAAGCGGGAGGTGGCAACGCGTCGTCGGTGCGCAAGCCACACACCCGTCTGTCCTCCTGGCAGGAGGAAGAAGACCACTCAGCCCCTGGTGGGCTGGGCCTCTTCTGTCAGGTAAGGCCCAGGTAGGTTTCCTCTCTCTCACTTCTGTTTTCTAATTTTTTTGTTTTCTATTTATTTTGATTTGTTTTGAATTAGTAAAAATACTAACTCATTTTGTAAAATCCTGACAAAAATTGTGGGCACTATTTGAATTATTTCCAACAGCCCCCAATTGTTTTCAGAAGTATTGAAGCATTTAAAATATTTATAGACATTAAATGCTCCAATTCAAATACAATATGATTTAACTCAAAAATCCATAAATGTCCAAGAAATATGCTCATCATTTTTGGCAGAGGTTTTCACCTTTATCATAAATCATGAACATTTTCAAAGGGCATTTTGGGTTTATTGAAAATGATTTTATGTTGAACCTATTTGATTTGATCTGGTGCTAGGGTTTGATCAATCCCCATTTCAAGTTTCTAAGAAAATCAAACATGATGATATGATGATCATGCAAGGACAAGCAAAGGCTAAGCTAGGGCTGTAACAATAGCCAAAGAAAGCTTATCCCTACAAAATCATATAGTTTGGTCATGCTTCATTTTCGTCACACAAAATGCTCTCATCATGCACAACCCCGATGACAAGCCAAGCAATTCTTTCATACTTAGCCTTTTCAAACTCTTTCAACTTTTATGAAATATATGAGCGCGAGCCATGGACATAACACTATGGGTGGAATCGAATATAATGATTGAGGTTGTGTGAGAAGACAAAATGGAGAAAGTCTCACATTGACGCGGCTAATCAATGGGCTATGGAGATGCCCACCAAATGCAAGGAGTAGGGATTGCCATGCAACGGATGCACTAGAGCTATAAATATATGAAAGCTCATCAAAGAAACTAAGTGGGTGTGCATCCAACTTGCTTGGTCACGAAGACCTAGGGCATTTGAGGAAGCCCATCATTGGAATATACAAGCCAAGTTCTATAATGAAAAATTCCCACTAGTATATGAAAGTGACAAATAAGAGACTCTCTATCATGAAGATCATGGTGCTACTTTGAAGCGCAAGTGTGGAAAAAGGATAGTAACATTGTCCCTTCTCTCTTCTTCTCTCTTTTTTGGGCCTTCTCTTTTTTTTCTTGGCCTCTTTTTTTTTATTTCATCCGGAGTCTCATCCCGACTTATGGGGGAATCATAGTCTCCATCATCCTTTCCTCACATGGGACAATGATCTAATGATGATCATCACACTTTTATTTACTTACAACTCAAGAATTACAACTTGATACTTAGAACAAAATATGACTCTATGTGAATGCCTCCGGCGGTGTACTGGGATATGCGATGAATCAAGAGTGACATGTATGAAAAATTAAGCATGGTGGCTTTGCCACAAATACGATGCCAACTACATGATCATGCAAGGCAATATGACAATGATGATGCGTGTCATAATAAACGGAACGGTGGAAAGTTGTATGGCAATATATCTCGGAATGGACATGGAAATGCCATAATAGGTAGGTATGGTGGCTGTTTTGAGGAAGATATAAGGATGCTTATGTGTGATAGAGCGTATCATATCACAGGGTTTGGATGCACCGGTGAAGTTTGCACCAACTCTCAAGGTGAGAAAGGGCAATGCACGGTACCGAAGGGGCTAGCAATGATGGAAGGGTGAGAGTGCTTATAATCCATGGACTCAACATTAGTCATAAAGAACTCACATACTTATTGCAAAAATCTACAAGTCATCAAAACCAAGCACTACACGCATGCTCCTAGGGGGATAGATTGGTAGGAAAAGACCATCGCTCGTCCCCGACCGCCACTCATAAGGAAAGCAATCAAAGAACACCTCATGCTTCAAATTTGTCACACAACATTTACCATACGTGCATGCTACGGGACTTACAAACTTTAACACAAGTATTTCTCAATTTCACAATTACTCAACTAGCACACCTCTAATATTACCACCTTTATATCTCAAAACAACTATCAAGTATCCAACTTCTCTTAGTATTTAATGCACTTTAAGGTTTTTATCTTGGATTCCTATCATATTAGGACTAATTTTATAACCAAAGCAAATTACCATGCTGTTCTAAAGGACTCTCAAAATAATTTAAGTGAAGAATGAGAGATCAATAATTTCTATAAAATAAAACCACCACCATGCTCTAAAAGATATAAGTGAAGCACTAGAGCAAAATTATCTAACTCAAAAGAAAGAGACTCCCCCGTGCCTCGTCCCTCCCCCGTCCCTCCCCCGTGCGGCGGCGCTGCCCCGCACCGGGGAGCTCCCGCCCTCCTCCTACAGCCGTCGCCCCACCTCCGCTCCCCTCCGCTGCCATCGCCCGGGGCGTCACAGGACAAAGCCCTTGTGGCGTGGCGGCGGCGGCGGTTTTCTCCTCGGATCCCGATCTGGTTGGGAGGCGGCGCTCCTTTTCGGTCAGATCAGTGGTGGGGGCGCAAATCGGCGGTGGCATGGAAGTGGTGCGGCGGAGGCGTGGGAGGACGGCACCAGCAATGGCGGATCTGGCATTGACTCTTGTCGGGCTAATATGTTGTGCTACCGATCTCAATCACCATCGGCCGTGCACTGCTCCTGGACTTGATCTGCAACACGAGGATGTCTGGGGCGCCGGCCCTAGGCTTGGTGGTGGTGGACTTCTTCTTTGTTGGAGTCGGTCGGCCGGCTAGCTGTGCTCGCATGGTCATGCATTGACCGGCGGCTTGGCCGGTCGGCGGCGGCGGAACATGGCCGGTGGCAGCGGCATTGTTCTGTCTGGATCCCGGGGCGGCGGCCCTAGAGGGTGGTGGCCGGTGAAGCTAGGGCTTCCCGCGGTGGCATGGTGTGGTGCAGTCCCTGTCCAAGGAGGATCTGTGACGGCGATCTGCTATGGATTGGTTCGGATCAGAGACGGTGACGAGGGCGCGGGATCCTTCTCGACGGATCTCGCGGCTTGGCGAGGCGGGGTGGGAGCCGTCCTCCTAGGCTCCAGTGGTGGCACACTCAGGCAGTGGCTGGTGCGCCAGGGATCCCACGGTGGTACTGTTGCTGCGGTTGGTCGCCGGATCTAGGCGGCTGGATTTGAGGCTTTGAAGGCGGTCGAGACGGTGCACAAGTTGTTTGGTGGATTTCTTGGGACGGATCCGGGTGAAAACCTGGTCGTTGGTCGATGGCCGAAGCCGGTGATGACGATGCCCTTATCATTGTTTCCTTCATGAAGGCATCATCGAGGTGAAGCTCCCAACTCCACTCAATACCTCTGGGGGAAACCCTAGATCAGCTGATCGGATGTTGGCGGCAATCATGTGCCGTAACCCCCTTGGGGGCGGCATTCTTGGGGGGTGCACTCGGCTTCGCGGGACCAGCGGACGACTTATTTGGTGGAGTGGTGCTTCATCCATACATTGATGGCGACGGATCATGACGGCGTGGCGCAGTGCAAATTCGGAGTTCGATGTGGAAGGATGGACTCGTGCAGGAGGACGACGCTGTTTGACGTCGTGGTGGCGTCGATGGCAGTGAGACCTGTCACGGTAGATGCAATAATACAGCTCTGAAGATGGACTCATGGCAGGTGGCTGCGGCGGCCTCATACCAGGCAGGCGTCCTAGTTGAGGAGTGCGCCAGACTGGTAGGTGCCCCATACCAGGCAGGCGTCCTGGTTGGGACCTTAGGTCTTAGATGTTTAGGTTTGGCTGCGATGTCTGTTTGGTATTAGGCCCAGGCTATCAGCGCCTCTTCATCAATTGGATAGGTGTAGCGACAATTGTTGCTTAGACGGTGGCTTCAGTCTTGTTGTTGTATGACTTTGTAAAGTCTTGTGAGAATAATTAATAAAGTGGCCGCATGCATCGTCCAGATGCAGAGGCCGGGGGTCATCCTCCTTTTCTAAAAAAACATAGAGTATTCTAATGAATTCCGATTCATGTGTGTCTCTCTCAAAAGGTGTGTACAGCATGGGTGGTTGTGGTAAACTAAAAAAACAAAGACTCAAATCATACACGACGCTCCAAGCAAAACACATATCACGTGGTGAATAAAAATATAGCTCCAAGTAAAGTTACCAATGGACGAAGACGAAAGAGGGGATGCCTTCCGGGGCATCCCCAAGCTTAGGCTTTTGGTTGCCCTTGGATTTTAACTTGGGGTGCCTTGGGCATCCCCAAGCTTAGTCTCTTTCCACTCCTTGTTCCATAATCCATCAAATCTTTACCCAAAACTTGAAAACTTCAGAACACAAAACTTAAACAGAAAATCTCATGAGCTCCATTAGCGAAAGAAAACAAAACACCACTTCAAGGTACTGTAATTAACTCATTATTTATTTATATTTGTGTTAAACCTACTGTATTCCAACTTTTCTATGGTTCATAAACTCCATTACTAGCCATATATTCATCAAAATAAGCAAACAACACACGAAAAACAGAATCTGTCAAAAACAGAACAGTCAGTAGTAATCTGTAGGTTTCTAATACTTATGGAACCCCAAAAATTCTAAAATAAATTTCGGGACGTGAGGAATTTATCTATTAATCATCTTCAAAAAGAATTAACTAAATAGCACTCTCCAGTAAAAAATGGCAGCAAATCTCGTGAGCGCTAAAGTTTCTGTTTTTTATAGCAAGATCGCAAAGACTTTTCCCAAGTCTTCCCAAAGGTTCTACGTGGCACAAACACTAATTAAAAGCATAAAACCACATCTAAACATAGGCTAGATGAATTATTTACTACTAAAAAGAATCAAAAAGCAAGAAACAAAAATAAAATTGGGTTGCCTCCCAAGAAGCGCTATCGTTTAACGCCCCTAGCTAGGCATAAAGGCAAGGATAGATCTAGGTATTATCATCTTTGGTATGCAATCCATAAGTGGCTCTCATAATAGATTCATAAGGTAATTTAATTTTATTTCTAGGAAAGTGTTCCATGCCATGCCTTAACGGAAATTGGAATCTAATATTCCCTTCTTTCATATCAATAATTGAACCAACCGTTCTAAGGAAAGGTCTACCAAGAACAATAGGACATGAAGGATTGCAATCTATATCAAGGACAATGAAATCTACGGGCACATAATTCCTATTTGCAACAATAAGAACATCATTAATTCTTCCCATAGGTTTCTTAGTGGTGGAATCCGCAAGATGCAAGTTTAAAGAACAATCATCAAATTCACGAAAACCTAGCAAATCACACAAGGTTTTAGGAATCGTGGAAACACTAGCACCCAAATCACACAAAGCATAGAATTCATGATCTTTAATTTTAATTTTAATAGTATGTTCCCACTCATCATAAAGTTCTCTAGGGATAGAAAGTTCCAATTCAAGTTTTTCTTCATAAGATTGCATTAAAGCATCAACGACATGTTTAGTAAAAGCCTTATTTTGACTATAAGCTGTTGACGCTCAAAAGTGGCACGATCATAAAGCAGCATGCCGGGGCGAAAACCTTGCTGGGGTAAAATCTTGCCGGTGCGAAAGCTTGCCGATGTGAAGGCTTGCCGGCGTGGAAAGCTTGTCGGCACAGAAAGATCGCCGGTGTGGAAGCTTGCCGGTGTGAAATCTTGCCGGGGGAGAAACCTTGTCAGGGAGGAATCCTTGCCGGAGTACAAACCTTGCCGGAGTGAAACCTTGCCGGTGTGAAAGCTTGCCGGGTAGAAAAATTGCCGGTATGGAAAGCTTACTCGGATGGAAAACTTGCCGGGTTGGAGGCTGTGATAGTCAATCGGACGAGAAGTTGAAAATGGGCTCAAAAGGTTATTCAGATAATCTCGGATGGAAAATTGTTCTACACGGAAGTTGTGCGTCTCGTTGAAATGGTCGATTTTGATATAAAAATCGTCCCAATCCAAGTTATTATGCAGAAGTTAGAGCTATCGGAGTGCAGCCCTATCACGAGGCGAGATGTGGCGCGCCCCACCAGACATAGGTCTGATGGGTAGCGCGAGCGAACAGGTGTTCTGCGTGACTGTTTTGGCCCAGAAGAAGGCCTCAAATCGAAAAACGTTCAACATTAAAGTTGTTCGTCTCGTCGAAACAGTCAAGATTTCTTTTGGGCTCGTTTCCATCTGAGATCGTTTACCACCACAAAAAGGACCAGCAAGGTGCAGCCAGTTTAAACCGAGCAGTTTTGGAAAGTTCGGATAAAATCAGTCCGAATTTGACTAGGGTTTTGAAGGTGAATTGATGTAATTTTCTTGTAAGGAAAGCCTATATAAATCCTTTGCTTGTACGGGAAGTCCAGCCGCCTCTTATATATGTTGGGGGTGACGGCCGATTGAAACAACACCAATCGAACAAATCAATCTATTACACTTTTGTGTTCATCTACTTTTATCCCTTACCCTTGTATCTTTCTTTCTCGTTCTTCGTTCGTTCTTCGCGTTGGAGGGCAGCGATCCACGAGGCTCTAGGGGCGAGCGAATCGACCTAGGGAAGCCCATAGCCACCGCAATCCCTAACGGGGTCCCTCCCGGGTGCGCGGGGTTTCGGGTCTGCAAAAGCGCCCGCCGACTGTCCTGCGTATCGCGCTGTCGGTCGGGTCTCCTTCGACGTGAGCTGCGGTGCATCACCCCTGGCGTCGAGGGTACACAGGACATGTTCGTGTGTCAACACACTTTTTGGCGACTCCGCTGGGGATCGAAGCTTTGAACAGTTTCCAGCCTGTTCTTGCTACGAGGAGAGCATCATCAAGCGGCTGCAATCTACAACTGTAACATGTATCATCAATCTCCTTGCGTAGATGCAAATAGCCATTATGTTGATGTTGCTAGATCTTTCAACGGACATGTGATGTCGGCCAGCCCTAATGAGCAAAGGCCGACTAGTTATTCCGTTGGAGAAACTTGGAATTTACATAATCGCGGCATGCAACTTATGAATCTAAACTTTCGTGCATCGGCAACATCTTTCAATATTTCGGTGAACAGCACGATTTGTTCGAATGATCAATATATGACACCTCATGTGCAGGAGGGCATCTCACAGTTTTATCCATCGGCAGCCGACTCGCAATATGTGGGTTCATCCCCAAACATGCCGATGGATGGGGGAATCGGCCATGCTTCCATTAGCTATTTGGCCGGTTATCCTCGAACATCATATACTACACCTCGTGATATTAATTGTTCAGTGGCATATGAAACTAAGAATATTCATGACTCGGATCACCTTGGCCGAGTGAATGGAGATTCTGCAGGAGCATATGTGCCTAATATTGTACGAGATGAGGTGGCTCTGGTTGCATTAAAAAATTTAGCCCAAAATAAGAAGATTAGTGCTATTTGCCTTGAGCAGCACGAAAAGGGATTGGTTCCTGATTATGAGGCAATAAGAGCTAGGGTTTTGAAAGAAGACAAAGTGTTGCCGATTGATCAAATTGGCGTGAGAAAATATTCAACAACAGTGCACATGTATTCACCTATCATTGCAGCATTGTATACACCCCCTATACAATCGCAAAATTTCGGCAACATCAATTCATTGCCGAAAGATCGTAAAAGTAGTGGGGGGCAAGCGAATCCAAGTAGGGATGAGTCTAAAGAAAAATATCTGGCCCAAGTGGACAAGATCAAGCCAAAGCTCACAGCGAATAGAGTCAACGAATTTACTACACCTACCCTTGAGGAATTACCAGCAGCATATTGACAGGGCTACGAAGCACTCAAGAAGAAGCGTGGAGAGGGATATTTGCAAGAATACGTCAAGTGCCTTCCTCCATGTAGCAACCATGTTGGCCCTTCTACACTGTTGAGGCAAGATAAAAAAGAAGCTTTGCAAGCAAACCAGCAAAAAGGATTCACTCGGCTAATACGGTGGATTCGGTTGAAACCGGATTGAGCACCGGGAATGTTTAAGGCCGAGTGCGTTGCATCGTGCCAGCCGAGTGCATCGTTCCAGACGAGTGCATCACCAGCTAAAGCCGAGTGCATCAAGCCAACTATTGCCTCGTGTACCAAAATAGAAGATGCAAGCTTGGCTGAGCAAAGGAACGACAAACGCAACAAATTGGTTGTGCTCGATTTTTCTGGATGTAAGGGAGCTTACATGCTACCTTATGAGTTTCGTGCTAAAGATATTGATGAGCATCAAGAACACAGTAATATGGCTGAACACAGTTCAGTTAACGATGAACATCAAGACCAAGAAAATGCGGCCGAGCAAAGTTCAACTAACAAAGAGCGTCCGAGTGAAATCCACTCAGGCAATCCGACTGAAATATACTCGGGCAATCCGAGTGATGAGGCACCAGATCCAGAAAAGAGGAAGAGGCGTTGGATAATTATTTAGAAGTGGAGCAATGTATTGTTCCAGTAGTGCAACCATCTTCTCCTTCCAACGTCTTCACAAAGGTACACCTAGCAGATAGTTTACTCAATTTTCGATTCGGTCAAAATCATATTGTTGATGCACCCATTAGTAAGATTCTAATTAATTTTGAAAGACCAATTGAAATGAGTCTATTTGTTAGGAATGATCTTGTCACTAATCATGATAGTCGACACATGGTATCATTCATAGAGGCTAATAGTGACAACTTATCAAAACCAAAGTTGTTCTTGTCATGCCAACTGAACTTTGTATTCATATGGACAACTTTGTTTGTTTCATGCCTGGCTAACATTTGGACTCAGATGAGACGTATATTCTGTAATTATTTTGGTTGCAGAAACGTAAAGCCAGGTCCAAAGTCCTTCGAAGCCGATTCAAAAGCATCAGGAAAAGAGGATGAAAATCAATGCATAGCCGAGTCGGATGACGCTAAGCCAGCACTGCTAGGTTGTTTTGTTTCAGAGCTAGTATCACAATATCAGTTAATGGACAAGCAGTGTACCTTCGGTCCGGGCATAGTTGATCACATCGTTGGTGCATCGTCGACTAATCCTATTATAATTGATCATGATGTCGAGCCATCAGGACAAGAACAAATTCAATGTTTGTTTGAAGAGAATATCGAAGACAACAACGTGATTCCTCAAGCCGCACAATCGAGACAATTGAAGTTTGTTGAGGCACGATCATATGAACAATCGGATCAGATTGGTTTTGATGGCGATCAAATGTTGACTCGTCTATCTCAAGCCGATTCACCTAAAGGTCAACAGGTACACACCAATGATGATGGGGTCAAGACTTCGAGCAAGGATATGGATAAAAAGTGCATCAACAGCAATCTTGAAGATGGGAATTCCATCAAAGCTACAATGGCGACATCTAGCACTGGGGGCAACAAGAAAATTCAAAGACCGATGCACGCACAGTTAAAGAAAGCAAAGGCAATGGTAAGCACAAAGGTAAAAGGCCGAAAGTCACTTTCGCGCAGTTATTAGAAAAATATCAGAAGATAAGTGAGGCAAAGAGTGCTTATCAGCCGAGTGAAGCAAAAGCATCGAAGTCACCCCTGAGGCATAAATCTGAAGACTTGGATTGGCAAAGGAAGATGTTGAGCAAGCAGACTTCATATCATGCTTTTGGGCCGCCAATGCCAATGTCGTGGATGCGTCCCTACACTCGTGTAAATCCATATCCATCATGGGACACGTATGATACAAGGGCAAATTATCCATCTTATTTTAGACCATCTCACCAATATTATGCAGCTCCGAGAAGATCAATATCTGAACAATCACATGTTAAAGACTGTTTCAATCATAAGGAATCGGTCCAGAGCTCAAGGATGGAAAAAGAGGTGGTCAAGCAAGTCTACCGCGTGAAAAGAGATGGTCGTAAGTGTGCTACTTCAGATTTGATCTCAAATAACAAAGAGCCAACTAAAGTGTTGACATTGGCTACAAAAGGCAATGAGACGAAGCAACCAATTATTGAGAGTCAAAGTGCCAAATCTAAAGAAAAGAAGTTGAGAGTGCACAAGGCCAAAAAGGAATTGCCATTGGTCAAAACAGAATCACAGCCGAGATGCCCACTCGGCTTATCATATTGGCAAAAGAGGGAATTACACAAACTTAGTGCACAAAAACTTGAAGAAGGTAACGTGGCATGGGTTCCCAAAGGAAGTGCTCAAAATAAGAATTATGTGCAAGCCTCCATTACAAGAAGTGCAGCAAAAGTGAAGAAGGAAAAGAGTAAAAACTATAAAGGACCAAGCCGAAGGTTTCAACATCTTTGGTCTACACATTATCCATATTCTTCAACTATGCCATTAACGCCTATGCCATGGAATTCGTCATCAGGTATGATTGGTAACCCTCAATGGGCTTATTTTAATCCATGGATGCAATATAATTTCTTACGTCATGAGAGGGTATTACCAAGTCACTATACATTTGATTAGCTACAAGTTTGTTGCTGATCCAAAGGGCCGAAATATTTGATTTGTTATTTCATTTGTTTATTTCGGCTATATGTGCTTTGAATGAAGTTTACATGGTAATGACCGATATTTATCTATCGTCCTAAGAGTATGTCAATGCATGGCCGGTGTAGTATTCTAACATCGTCCTTAGTTTGATTGGAGAGCGAGACAAGGTACGTGCTCATGAAAATTTATATGTATGCCTATATTATGATTGAATGGAGTTGAGACATCATGACCGATGTCATTGAATATATGCTACATAGACCAATTCATAGCTGCAGAATTGGTTGGTGGGCTTATACTTTGTTTGGATATGATTTGGCTTATGCATCTTTGAGATCTATAAGAGGCCAAATCATAGTTGATTTTGTTACTGAACATCAGATCAATGTCATGCATAATATTAATATTAGCCTTGTCTCTCTAGTACTATGGAGATTATGTATTGATGGTTCAATTCATAGCAATGGCCAAAGTGTTGGTGTTGTTTATATATTTCTTTATGGTACTATTTTTTGAAGCCTCGTGCCGCTTAGAATATTTTTATGCACGATTAATCAAGGCCGAATATGCATTGTTATTCGGATTAACTCTTTTACTTGCTATAGGCGCTATACGTATTGAGGCTTTTGGTGATTCGTTATGAGTAGTGCAACAAATATCCAAGGGTTATCAATGTGTTTTGACGAATCACTTATAGTTTATCTTGGGGTATGTCTAGATGAAGAATTTACCTTGGGTTGCATTAAAATTGTTCGTATATTTAGACATGACAATTGGAGAGAGTTGTCATAGCAAGCATCCGGCTACCATGTCCATCATGTTGTATTGCATTTCTCTCAATAGCCGATGCTTAGTCTCGTCAACATAGGTAAGGCCGAACTGAAATCCACAACTTCGGCCACTAATGAAATTTTTATACAGGCGAAAGTAAGGATTGGAGAAAGTTTATTGTTGATTGTCTACAAAATCCTAGCAAAAGGGTGAACAATATGGTTCAGAGGATGACATTGAGATACATATTTATGGAACTTTATCACCGGATTGTTAATGAAGCTGAGAAGGTTTCACCCAAGTTTACATCAGAAAGTTTACACAAGACATGGCCGATATATACTTATCGTCCTAAGAACATATAAATGGCCGATGGAGTGTTGACATCGTCCTTAAAACAAACTTGGTACAAGTATTTTTTCGGCACGCTAGCTTTACCGAAAAACAGGGGGGCATGTGTTGACGCTCAAAAGTGGCACGATCATAAAGCAGCATGCCGGGGCGAAAACCTTGCCGGTGTGAAAGCTTGCCGGGGTGAAGGCTTGCCGGCGTGGAAAGCTTGCCGGCACAGAAAGATCGCCGGTGTGGAAGCTTGCCGGTGTGAAATCTTGCCGGGGGAGAAACCTTGTTAGGGAGGAACCCTTGCCGAAGTGAAACCTTGCCGGTGTGAAAGCTTGCCAGGTAGAAACATTAGTGATATGGAAAGCTTACTCGGATGGAAAACTTGCCGGGTTGGAGGCTGTGATAGTCAATCGGACGAGAAGTTGAAGATGGGCTCAAAAGGTTATTTAGATAATCTCGGATGAAAAAATGTTCTACACGGAAGTTGTGCTTCTCGTTGAAATGGTTGATTTTGATATAAAAATCGTTCCAATACGAGTTCTTATGCAAAAGTTAGAGCTATCGGAGTGCAAACCTGTCACGAGGCGAGATGTGGCGCGCCCCACCAGACATAGGTCTGATGGGTAGCGCGAGCGAACAGGTGTTCTGCATGACTGTTTTGGCCCAGAAGAAGGCCTCAAATCGAAAAACGTTCAACATGAAAGTTGTTCGTCTCGTCGAAACGGTCAAGATTGCTTTTGGGCTTGTTTCCATCCGAGATTGTTTACCACCACAAAAAGGACCAGCAAGGTGCAGCCAGTTTAAACCGAGCAGTTTTGGAAAGTTCGGATAAAATCAGTTCGAATTTGACTAGGGTTTTGAACGTGAATTGATGTAATTTTCTTGTAAGGAAAGCCTAGATAAATCCTTTCCTTGTACGGGAAGTCCAGCCGCCTCTTATATATGTTGGGGGTGACGGCCGATTGAAACAACACCAATCGAACAAATCAATCTATTACACTTTTGTGTTCATCTACTTTTATCCCTTACCCTTGTATCTTTCTTTCTTTCTCGTTCTCCGTTCGTTCTTCGTGTTGGAGGGAAGCGATCCACGAGGCTCTAGGGGCGAGCGAATCGACCTAGGGCAGCCCATAGCCACCGCAATCCCTAACGGGGTCCCTCCCGGGTGCGCGGGGTTTCGGGTCTGCAAAAGCGTCCGCCGACTGTCCTGCGTATCGCGCTGTCGGTCGGGTCTCCTTCGACATGAGCTGCGGTGCATCACCCCCGGCGTCGAGGGTACACGGGACGTGTTCGTGTGTCAACATAAGCATGCGGAGAATTTAGCACGGATTGCAACAAGGAAATACAATCTATTAAAGAACAATTATCATAATTAAATTCCTTGAATCCAAAATAGTGGGTTCATTGCTATCTAAAGTTTTGACCTCTTCCATCCCATTTTTACCAATTTTTGCATCAAGATCTAAAAACTCCGAATCATTGGGACACCTTTTAACTAAAGTTGAATCATCTCCAATCCCATCATTATCAAGATTAATATTGCAAAATGAAGATTTAATAGGGGACACATTAATAACTTTTAGATCTTCATCATTATTATCATGGAAACTAGAAGAACACGCTTTCACAAAGCAATCTTTTTTAGCACGCATCCTAGTGGTTCTTTCTTTGCACTCATCAATGGAAATTCTCATGGCCTTGAGACTCATTGATATCATGCTTAGGTGGAATAGATCTAAGTTTCAAAGAATCAACATCAAGAGAAATTATATCCACGTTCCTAGCCAACTCATCAATCTTGGGCAATTTTTCTTCAAGCAAAGCATTGAAATTCTTTTAAGAAATCATAAATTCCTTAACACTAGTCTCAAAATCAGAGGACATCTTATTAAAATTTCCATAAGAGTTGTTGTAGGAATTACCATAATTATTAGAGGAATTACTAGGATACGACCTAGGATTAAAATTTCCTCTATAAGCGTTGTTACCAAAATTGTTCCTACCAACAAAATTCACATCCATAGATTCATTATTATTCTCAATGAAAGTAGATAAAGGCATATCATTAGGATCAGAAGAAACACCCTTATTAGCAAACAATTTCATAAGTGCATCCATCTTTCCACTGAAAACATTAACCTCTTCAATTGCATGCACCTTTTTACTAGTAGATCTTTCAGTGTGCCATTGAGAATAATTAACCATAATATTATCTAGGGGTTTAGTAGCTTCTCCTAAAGTGATTTCCATAAAAGTGCCTCCACGGCCGAATCTAAAAGATTTCTAGAAGCAAAATTCAATTGGGCAATTTTTTTGTATAATCATCCATAAATTCAAACCATGTGTAGGGCAATTACGTATCATTAATTTCATCCTCTCCCAAGCTTGTGCACCATGTTCATGATCAAGTTGCTTAAAATTCATAATATCGTTTCTAAGAGATATGATCTTAATGGGAGAAAAATATTTAGAGATAAAAGCACCTTTGCACTTATTCCATGAATCAATACTATTTTTAGGCAAAGACGAAAACCAAGTTTTAGCATGATCTCTAAGAGAAAACAGAAATAGCTTCAGTTTAACAATATCATTATCCACATCTTTCTTCTTTTGCATATCACATAAATCAACAAAGCTATTTAGATGGGTAGCGGCATCTTCACTAGGAAGGCCGGCGAATTGATCTTTCATGACAAGATTCAACAAAGCGGCATTAATTTCACAAGATTCAGCATCGGTAAGAGGAGCAATCAGAGTGCTAAGAAAATCATTGTTGTTGGTATTGGCAAAGTCACACAATTTAGTATTATCTTGAGCCATCGTGACAAACAAACAATCCAACACACAAGCAAACAAGAAGCAAGCGAAAGAAAAAGCAAACGGAAAAAGAGGGTGAATAAAACGGCAAGGGTGAAGTGGGGGAGAGGAAAGCGAGAGGCAAATGGCAAATAATGTAATGCGAGGGATAAGAGTTTGTGATGGGTACTTGGTATGTCTTGACTTGTGCGTAGACTCCCCGGCAACGGCGCTAGAAATCCTTCTTGCTACCTCTTGAGCACTGCATTGATTTTCCCTTGAAGAGGAAAGGGTGATGCAGCAAAGTAGCGTAAGTACTTCCCTCAGTTTTGAGAACCAAGGTATCAATCTAGTAGGAGGCCACACACAAGTCCCTCGTACCTACACAAACAAATAAGAACCTCGCTACCAACACGATAAAGGGGTTGTCAATCCCTTCATGGTCACTTACGAGAGTGAGATCTGATAAAGATGATAAGATAATATTTTTGGTATTTTTATGATAAAGATTAAAAGTAAAGATTGCAAAATAAATGGTGCCAGAAATAACTTGTTGACGGGAGATTAATATAATGGAGAATAGACCCGGGGGCCATAGGTTTAACTAGTGGCTTCTCTCAAGATAGCATAAGTATTACGATGGGTGAACAAATTACTGTCGAGTAATTGATAGAAAAGAGAATAATTATGAGAATATCTAGGTATGATCATGTATATAGGCATCACGTCCGTGACAAGTAGACCGACTCTTTCCTGCATCTACTACTATTACTCCACACATCGACCGCCATCCAGCATGCATCTAGAGTATTAAGTTCATAAGAACAGAGTAACGCATTAGGTAAGATGACATGATGTAGAGGGATAAACTCAAGCAGTATGATATAAACCCCATCTTTTTATCCTCGATGGCAACAATACAATACGTGTCGTTTCCATTTCTGTCACTGGGATCGAGCAACGCAAAATTGAACCCAAAGCTAAGCACTTCTCCCATTGCAAGAAAGATCAATCTAGTAGGCCAAACCAAAATGATAATTCGAAGAGACTTGCAAAGATAACAAATAATACATAAAAGAATTCAAAGGAGATTCAAATATTGTTCATAGATAATCTTGATCATAAACCCACAATTCATCGGATCTCGACAAACACACCGCAAAAAGAGTTACATCGAATAAATCTCGAAGAAGATCGAGGAGAACTTTGCATTGAGATCCAAAGAGAGAGAAGAAGCCATCTAGCTAATTACTATGGACCCGAAGGTCTGAGGTAAACTATTCACACATCATCAGAGGGTCCATGGAGTTGATGAAGAAGCCTTCCATGATCGATGACCCCTCCGGCTGAGCGCCAGAAAAGGCCCCAAGATGGGATCTCTTGGGTACAGAAGGTTGCGGCATTGGAAATAGGGGTTCGTGGTGCTCCTGGATATTTTCAAGGTATATGAGTATATATAGGAGGAAGAAGTAGGTCGGTGGAGCCACGAGGGGCCCACGAGGGGGAAGGCGCGCCCCTGCCTCGTGGCCTCCTCGTTTGTTTCTTGACGTCCACTCCAAGTCCTCTGGATCACGTTTGTTCCAAAAATCACGCTCCCAAAGGTTTCATTCCGTTTGGACTCCGTTTGATATTCCTTTTCTGCGAAACACTGAAGTAGGCAAAAACAGCAATTTGCACTGGGCCTTGGGTTAATAGGTTAGTCCAAAAAATAATATAAAAGTGTATAATAAAGCCCATTAAACATCCAAAACAAAATATATAATAGCATGGTACAATCAAAAATTATAGATACGTTGGAGACGTATCACCTGACGCTAAACCCGTTGTTGCTCACCAACGCCGGTTAAATCCGAAGATGAAAGTAGTGGTAAGAACAGAAATATTAAAAATTGTGGAAGCAGGTATAATCTATCCTATACCTGATAGTAGATGGGTAAGTCTTGTTCATTGTGTTCCTAAGAAAGGAGGTATAATTGTTGTTCCTAATGATAAGAATGAACTTATTCCACAAAGAATTGTTACAGGCTATAGAATGGTAAATGATTTTAGAAAATTAAACAAAGCAACTAGAAAATATCATTACCCTTTGCCTTTTATTGATCAAATGCTTGAAAGGTTATCTAAGCACACACACTTTTGCTTCCTTGATGGATATTCTGGCTTTTCACGAATACCTGTTTCTCAACCTGATCAAGAAAAGACCAGTTTTACTTGTCCCTTTGGAACCTATGCTTATAGACGTATGCCTTTTGGTTTATGTAATGCAGCTGCTACCTTTCAAACATGTATGACTGCTATATTCTCTGACTTTTGTGAAAAGATTGTCGAGGTTTTCATGGAGGACTTTTCTGTTTATGGGAAGTCTTTTGATGATTGTTTAAGCAATCTTGACCAAGTTTTGCAGAGATGTGAACAAACAAATCTTGTCTTGAATTGGGAGAAGTGCCACTTTATGGTTACTGAAGGCATTGTCTTAGGTCATAAAATTTCTGAAAGAGGTATTGACGTGGACAAAGCTAAGGTTGATGCAATTCAGAAAATGCCTTGTCCTAAATATATAAAAGGTATTCGTAGTTTCTTAGGTCATGCTGGTTTCTATAGGATATTTATCAAAGACTTTACAAAAATTTCTAGGCCTCTTACTAGTCTCTTGCAAAAGGATGTTCCTTTTGTTTTTGATGATGATTGTTTAGAAGCCTTTGAAACACTCAAGAAAGCTTTAATTTATGCACCTATTGTTCAACCACTTGATTGGAACTTGCCTTTTGAAATTATGTGTGATGCTAGTGATTATGTTGTTGGTGCTGTTCTAGGACAAAGAGTTGATAAGAAATTGAATGTTATTCATTATGTTAGTAAAACTCTAGACATTGCTCAAAGAAATTATGCTACCACTGAAAAAGAATTCTTAGCAGTGTTGTTTGCTTGTGATAAATTTAGACCTTATATTGTTGATTCCAAAGTAACTGTTCACACAGACCATGCTGCTATTAAATATCTTATGGAAAAGAAAGATGTTAAACCTAGACTTATTTGATGGGTTCTCTTATTACAAGAATTTGATTACATATCATTGATAGAAAAGGATCTGAGAACCCAGTACCTGATAATTTGTCTCAACTTGAAAATGTGCTTCATGACCCATTACCTATTGATGATAGTTTTCCTGATGAGCAGTTAGCTGCAATAAATGTTTCTCATAGTACTCCTTAGTATGCTGACTATGCTAATTACATTGTTGCTAAATATTTGCCACCTAGCTTTACATACCAACAAAAGAAAAAAATTCTTCTATGATTTAAGACATTATTTTTGGGATGACCCACATCTTTATAAAGGAGTAGATGGTATTATTAGACATTGTGTACCTGAGCATGAACAGGGACAAATCCTACGGAAATGTCACTCTGAAGATTATGGAGGGCATCATGCTAGAGATAGAACTGCTCATAAGGTATTGCAGTCTGGATTTTATTGACTTACTCTCTTCAAGGATGCCCATAAGTTCGTCTTATCTTGTGATGAATGTCAAAGAATAGGTAATATCGGTAAGCATCAAGAGATGCCTATGAATTATTCACTTGCTTCTTAACCATTAGATGTTTGGGGTTTTGATTACATTGGACCTTTTCCTTCCTCTAATGGGTATACACATATTTTAGTTGCTGTTGATTATGTTACTAATGTTGGGGAACGCAGTATTTCAAAAAATTAACGTATGATCACGCAAGATCTATCTAGGAGATGCATAGCAACGAGCGGGGAGAGTGTGTCCAAGTACCCTCGTAGAGCGAAAGCGGAAGCGTTTAGTAATGTGGTTACAAACATCGCGATCCAACCGATCCAAGCACCGAACGTACGGCACCTCCGTGTTCAGCACACGTTCAGCTCGATGACATCCCTTGAGCTCTTGATCCAGTTGAGGACGAGGGAGAGTTCCGTCAGCACGACGGCGTGGCGACGGTGATGATGAACAGGGCTTCTCCTAAGCACTACGACGATATGATCGAGGTGTTAACTGTGGAGGGGGCACCGCACACGGCTAGGAACAATTTATGTGTGTTCTAGGGGTGCCCTCCCCACGTATATAAAGGAGGGAGAGGGAGGGAGGCAGCCTAGGGCGCGCCCAAGTAGGAGGAATCCTACTTGGGCCCCTAGTCCAATTCGCCCCCCTACCATATTTGGACAAGGGGGAAGGAAAGGAGGGGCTAGGGGAAGGAAGTAGGAGTCCTAGTTCATACTTTCCTTTTCTTCCTCTCCTTTCCCTTTCTTCCCACATGGCTGGCCCTATAGGGGGGGCACCAGCCCCTTGTGGGCTGGTGTGTTCCCTTACTTGGCCCATTAAGCCCATATCTTTGTCGGGGGTTGCCCGGAACCCCTTCAGTGACCGTGTATCACCCGGAACACTTTCGGTGTCCAAATACCATCATCCTATATATGAATCTTTACCTCTCAACCATTTCGAGACTCCTCATCATGCCCGTGATCTCATCTGGGACTCTAAACAAACTTCGGTCATCAAATCTCATAACTCATAATACAAATCGTCATCGAATGTTAAGCGTGCGGACCCTACGGGTTCGAGAACTATGCTGACATGACCGAGACACATCTCCGGTCAATAACCAATAGCGGAACCTAGATGCTCATATTGGCTCCTACATATTCTACGAAGATCTTTATTGGTCAAACCGCATAACAACATACGTTGTTCCCTTTGTCATCGGTATGTTACTTGCCCGAGATTCGATCGTGGTATCATCATACCTAGTTCAATCTCGTTACCGGCAAGTCTATTTACTCGTTCTGTAATGCATCATCCCGTGACTAACTCATTAGTCACATTGCTTGCAAGGTTTATAGTGATGTGCATTACCGAGAGGGCCCAGAGATACCTCTTCGATACACGGAGTGACAAATCCTAATCTCAATCTATGCCAACCCAACAAACACCTTCGGAGACATCTGTAGAGCATCTTTATAATCACCTAGTTACGTTGTGATGTTTGATAGCACACAAGGTGTTCCTCCGGTATTCGGGAGTTGCATAATCTCATAGTTAGAGGAACATGTATAAGTCATGATGAAAGCAATAGCAATAAAACTAAACAATCATTATGCTAAGCTAATGGATGGTTCTTGTCCATCACATCCTTCTCTAATGATGTGATCCCGTTCATCAAACGACAACACATGTCTATGATCAGGAAACATAACCATCTTTGATTAACGAGCTAGTCAAGTAGAGGCATACTAGGGACACTCTATTTTGTCTATGTATTCACACATGTACCAAGTTTCCAGTTAATACAATTCTAGCATGAATAATAAACATTTATCATGATACAAGGAAATATAAATAACAACTTTATTATTGCCTCTAGGGCATATTTCCTTCAGTCTCCCACTTGCACTAGAGTCAATAATCTAGTTTGCATCGCCATGTGATTTAACACCAATAGTTCACATCACCATGTGATTAGTGCACATCGCCATGTGACTAATACTCAAAGGATTTTACGAGAGTCAATAATCTAGTTCACATCGTTATGTCATTAACACCCAAAGAGTACTAAGGTGTGATCATGTATTGCTTGTGAGAGAAGCTTAGTCAATGGGTCTGTCATATTCAGAGCCGTGTGTATTTTGCAAAAAATTTATGTCTATAATGCTCTGCACAGATCTACTCAAGCTAATTTCTCCCACTTTCAATATGCATCCAAATTGAGATTTAGAGTCATCTCGATCGGTGTCAAAGCTTGCATCGACGTAACCCTTTACGACGAACTCTTTGTCACCTCCATAATCGAGAAACATATCCTTATTCCACTAAGGATAATTTTGACCGCTGTCCAGTGATCCAATCCTGGGTCACTATTGTACCCTCTTGCCAAACTCATGGTGAGGTACACAATAGGTCTGGCACACAACATAGCATACTTTATAGAACCTATGACTAAGGCATGTGGAATGACTTTCATTCTCTTCCTATTTTCTGCCATGGTCGGTTTTTTGAGTCTTACTCAACTTCACACCTTGCAACACATGCAAGAACTCCTTCTTTGACCGTTCCATTTTGAACTACTTCAAAATCTTGTCAAGGTATGTACTCATTGAAAAATCTTATCAAGCGTCTTGATCTATCTCTATAGATCTTGATGCTCAATGTGTAATCAGCTTCACCGAGGTCTTTCTTTGAAAAACTCCTTTCAAACTCTCCTTTATGCTTTCCAGAAAATTCTAAATCATTTCCGATCAACAATATGTCACTCACATATACTTATCATAAAGGTTGTATTGCTCCCACTCACTTTCTTGTAAATACAGGCTTCATCGCATGTCTGTATGAAACTATATGCTTTGATCACACTATCAAAGCATATATTCCAACTCCAAGAGGCTTGCACCAGTCCATAAATGGATCGCTGGAGCTTGCACACTTTGTTAGCACCTTTAGGATCGACAAAACCTTCTGGTTGCATCAGATACAACTCATCTTTAAGATATCCATTAAGGAATGCAGTTTTGACATCCATTTGCCAAATTTCATAATCATGAAATGCGGCAACTGCTAACATGATTCAGACAGACTTAAGCATCACTACGGGTGAGAAGGTCTCATCGTAGTCAACTCCTTGAACTTGTTGAAAACCTTTCACAATAAGTCGAGCTTTGTAGACAGTAATATTATCGTCAGCGTCAATCTTCTTCTTGAAGATCCATTTATTCTCTATGGCTTGCCGATCATCGGGCAAGTCAACCAAAGTCCACACTTTGTTCTCATACATGGGTCCCATCTCACATTTCATGGCCTCAAGCCATTTCGCGGAATCTCGGCTCATCATCGCTTCCTCATAGTTCGCAGGTTCGTCATGGTCAAGTAACATGACCTCCAGAACAGGATTACCGTACCACTCTGGTGTGGATCATACTCTGGTTGACCTACGAGGTTCGGTAGTAACTTGATCAAAAGTTTCATGATCATCATCGTTAGCTTCCTCACTAATTGGTGTAGGAATCATTGGAACTAATTTTTGTGATGAACTACTTCCAATTCGGGAGAAGGTACAATTACCTCATCAAGTTCTACTTTCCTCCCACTCACTTCTTTCGAGAGAAACTCCTTCTCTAGAAAGGATCCATTCTTAGCAACGAATATCTTTCCTTCGGATCTGTTATAGAAGGTGTACCCAACAGTCTCCTTTGGGTATCCTATGAAGACACATTTCTCTGATTTGGGTTCGAGCTTATCAGGTTGAAGCTTTTTCACATAAGCATTGCAGCCCCAAACTTTAAGAAACGACAACTTGGGTTTCTTGCCAAACCACAGTTCATATGGTGTCGTCTCAACGGATTTAGATGGTGCCCTATTTAACATGAATGCAGCTGTCTCTAATGCATAACCCCAAAACGATAGTGGTACATCGGTAAGAGACACCATAGATCGCACCATATCTAATAAAGTACGGCTATGACGTTCGGACACACCATTATGCTGTGGTGTTCCAGGTGGCGTGAGTTGCGAAACTATTCCACATTGTTTCAAATGAAGACCAAACTCATAACTCAAATATTCGCCTCCATGACCAGATCGTAGAAACTTCATTTTCTTGTTACGATGATTTTCCACTTCACTCTGAAAATTCTTTGAACTTTTTCAAATGTTTCAGACTTATGTTTCATTAAGTAGATATACCCATATCTCCTCAAATCATCTGTGAAGGTCAGAAAATAACGATACCCGTCGTGAGCCTCAACACTCATCAGACCGCATATATCAGTATGTATTGTTTCCAATAAGTCAGTGGCTCGCTCCATTGTTCCGTAGAATGGAGTCTTAGTCATCTTGCCCATGAGGCATGGTTCGCAAGCATCAAGTGATTCGAAAAGTCCATCCACATGGAGTTTCTTCATGTGCTTTACACCAATATGACCCAAACGGCAGTGCCACAAGTATGTTGCTGTCACATCCCTAGATTTACCTTGCACTAGGCTAGCACTTGTCTGTTTCATCATGTTTAAATTTTATGTAAAGCTCAAATGCGGATTGATCAAACCCTATCACGAGAAAGAATTCTAATAGGTTCAAATAAAATCTTTTTCAAAGATCCCAAAATGCCTTTGAAAATGTTCATGATTTCTGATAAAGGTGAAAACCTTTGCCAAAAATGATGGACATATTTCTAGGTCATCCTAGATTTTGGAATTAAATCATAAAGTATTTGAATTTGGGAATTTAAATGCTATAAATATTTTAAATGCCCAATTAATCCTGAAAGCAGTTGAGGGCTGTTGGGGATATTCCAATATGTGCCCACAATTTATTCCAGGATTTATAAAAATGGTTTAGTACTTTTACTAAATCAAAACAGACAAAATAAAATAGAAAACAGAAAAGATATAAGAGAGAGGGAGAGAGAGAAACTCACCTGGGCCTCTTACCTGTAGCAGTAGCCTACCTGGCCACTTACCAGCCCAGCAGTGCGGCCCACTAGCCCAACTGCCAGTCGTCCTCTCCACCACGCCAGTCGGACGCCGAGCGCGTGCCCGACGCGCGGGCACAGCCGTGCTGCCACGCCACCTGCCTGCCTGCGTCCCCGGGATAGCGCAACGCCGTGAAGCTTCTCCTCGATGCCATCCCGATCGATCCGGCCTCTCATTCCTCGCTCTGCTCTCTCCTTCACCCCTCATGACGCCATGGCCGATGCGTGCTTGAGCTCGCTACCGCAATAGTCGTGCCCACCGTGCTCCCCACATCGCCCCTCTGTGTCTGCAAGAACCGCCGATGACCGCTCCTTCGCCCCACCCTGGCCCCAAGCGCTGGGATGGCATGTATCAATGGCCACTCCACCTTCTTACTCCTCGGTCATTGAAGGCCGCGCCCGTGGATTCGCCGCCGTCTCCACCTCCCCGAGCTCGCCTTCTACCTCATCCGACCCACCATCAGCTCCTGCACGTTTTCCCCTAACCATATGGCTTTTCGCTCGCTGTAGCCATCATTTCATAGATGGCCGTAGCAAGCCGTCACCTGAGCTCGCCGTTGGCATAGCTCTGGTGACCATTTGGTCACCCTGGCGAGCCCAAAGCATTAGTAGTGCCTCGTAGAGCATGCCTAGCGCAAAAACTAGCCTGCTTGCTCTCTACAGCATCTAACCCGTGGTCGCCCGAACTCCGGCCGTCGTGGACGTGCTCGCCACCGTCGTTCCCGGCCACTCCAGCACCTCCCACCACCACCGTTCAACGCGGGCCACTGCGTGCGTTCGAAAACAACTAACCGCGCTCGAAATTATGCCCTGTGGCTCGTTTCTGAAGTCCTCCGCTGCATCTGTCGTCCCGGCGTCGAGCCTTCGGCGAGTTGACCCCGTTTGACCTGGGGTTTGACTCCCCGGGGTCAATAACAGGTGGGCCCAGAGCCCTGCTAATCTTAGCTTAGTGCAAACTAAAACTTAGTTAACCCAGTAAGTCTTTGACATGTGGGCCCAGGCCCTAATTACCTTAGGTTAGTATTTAACTTAGCACTAGTTAATCTCTTAACTAGTTGTGACACTCACATGTGGGCCCCACTGGTCAGGTCTGACCTGGACCGACCCTGTTGACCTACTGACATCATAGTGACATCATGCTGACACAGTAAATATTCTTTGGGATTTAAAATAAATCAGAAATTATTTATTTATTTCAGAAAAATATCCAAAACTTCTAAAAATCATAGAAAATAATCTGTAACTCCAAATGAAATAATTTATATATGAAAAATGATTAGAAAAATCCAAAGAATCTGTTTATAGCATTTTCATGCATGTTTGAACAACTTAAAGTTGCTGTATAAGACAATTTAAATTAATGGCATTTGAAATCTCGTATGTGGTCAAACCAACTCCATTTAAATCATTGCTAGCTGCATTAGCTCAAATCACAGCATTTTTCCATGTCACATTCATGCATCATATTCTGGCATCACATTGATGGTGTTCTTCCTCTGCTTGCCGGTATTTGTCCCCTCTCAGTAGACATGGATCCAATGATGAGTTCGATGACACCGATGAAGAGCTATACTATCTTTAGAAGTGCCAGGCAAGCAAAAACCCCTTGTTCATCCCTATACAATCCCACTCTCTCGCTCCTGCCCTCTTTTGCTACATTAGGACAACAATGATTCAACTGTTACATGTTGCGGTAGTTGAACCCCTTTCCTCTGCATGACCTTTCATTACCACGGTAAATAGATGAAAGCCACTAGCATGAGTAGGAGTTTTTTGAGCCCTGATGTGCCTACTCATTCATGCTTGTTTGTCATGCCTGCTACTGCTTAGAGTTGAGTCAGGTCTTATTCATCGGGGATGAATAGGAATGGTGATGAACATGTCCTACTGTGTGAGCTAAGTGTGTGAACACGATTTGGTAAAGGTAGCAGCGAGAGGCCATGTAGGAGTACATGGTGGATTGTCTCATTGAAACTGTCCTCGAGAACTGAGTTCTATGTTTGTGATCCATGAACAGCTACTACACATGTTGGGCCCTGAAATATGACCCCGCTTGACTTATTAACCGCCCATGTTCTCTGTCCAGGAGTTGCAAGTAGTTTCTGGTGTTTGTAGTATGTTGGAGGCAGTGCGTAGCGCTGACCCGAGGGGCGGGCTGTGATGCGGTAGGCACATGGCCCGGTGTACCGAGTCGCCTGTTTGGTGCCTCGGGAACCCTGTACAGATCGTTCGGGGCCGTAGTGGAAACCTCGGCCGGACTCCCTGTAGATGGAACCTGAATAGGCGATAAACCTGGACTAGGGACTTGTGTGGTTAGTCAGGTCACGGTCTACACCCATGTCGGCTTTCGCTTGAAGTCTGCCGAGCACATGTCGTGTGTAGACGCTAAGTGGTGGAAACATGTGTGAAGAAGTACACCCCTACAGGGTTATAAATGATATATTCGAATAGCTGCGTCCGCGGTAAAGGACTTCTGGGTTGCCTATACAGTTCATAGACAAGTGAAAGTGGATACTCTAAAATGCGCAAGATAAGCATGATTGCTATGGATGGCCTTCTCGTAGGGAGATGGGAGCGGATCCATAGTGGTGTATTGTATGGTGAATATGTGGACTCGTGTGTGCCACCTCAAAAGAGTTACTTGCAATCGTAGTTCAGGATAGCCACCGAGTCAAAGTTGGCTTGCTGCAGTCAAACTCCACCACCCCTTTGTTCATACTGATGCATATGTAGCTAGTTTTGATGTAAGTCTTGCTGGGTACATTTGTACTCACGTTTGCTTAATTTATGTTTTTGAAGAGAGACTGAAGTCTCACTAGTAGTTCTACATGGACCTCGACGTTTAGCTTGTTACCTCAGCTACGATCTTGTACCCTTTGGAGGGTCTTGTAGATAGTTAGGCTTCTCAGTCTTTTTCATTTGTAGTCATATGTACTCAGACATGTTTATGCTTCCGCTTGTTGCTTGTATGCTCTGTATGTTGGGTCATGGGACCCATGTTTTTAATACTTGGCTCCTTGGAGCCTAATGAATAAATACTTTGAGTCATAGAGTTTTGTTGTGATGCCATGTTGTATTTGCACATATCGAGCATATTGTGTGTATGTTATTGAAATGCTTGGTATGTGTGGGATCCGACAACCTAGTTGTTTATTGTTGGTAGCCTCTCTTACGGGGAAATGTCTCCTAGTGCTTCCACTGAGCCATGGTAGCTTGCTACTGCTCTGGAACACTTAGGCTGGCTAGCATGTGTCCTTATTCATTCATGTGTCTGTCCCTATGGGGAAATGTCACGCGGTGTCTACCGGAGTCCTGTTAGATTGCTACATCCCGGATTCACTCGCTGATGACCGACACATTCGTTGCTGGGTCATGTATGCCTGTCCCTGTAAGTTAGTGCCACTTTGGATTCACGACTAGTGATGTCAGTCCAGGTTCTCTATCATATGGATGCTAGTGACACTATCATATACGTGAGCCAAAAGGTGCAAACGGTCTCGGTCCAGGTAAGGTGGCACCCGTGGGGATACCGTGCGTGAGGCCGCAAAGTGATATGATGTGTTACATGCTAGATCGGTGTGACTTTGGATTGGGGTCCCGACATCTTTGGTATCAGAGCCTGACTGCCTATAGGATTACCAAGCCAAAGTGGTCGAAGTCGAGTCTAGAAATGCTTTAGTTATATAGGGGAATTGATTGTGGAAGGGAACGTAAGGCTCTTTTTACTCCTTTACCTTATGTCCTTCTGATTTGAGTCACCCTCATCTTTTCTACAGGATTAAGAACTAGGCTTCTCATCTTTCTATCAGGATCACGTGTTACTAATCCGTAGACTCTTAGGTTTGTTGGTTTCAAGGCTCAGTTCAGTTCTTACTACCTCTGTGTGTTGATAGTTGCTCTCGGAACATTGATATTGTGATATTGAGTGGTTATGCCACCATTTTGCATGATGTCTCAAATATTTTTGAGCATTTACAGTTGTTATGCTGTCCGAGTCATTCTAGGTTTCTAAATAATCTGATGCATTTGTAATCCCTTCTTCCTATTCCTGATGTTCCTTTGGGCCAGATTAACCACACTAATTAGTGTGTTGAGGTACTCCATTGCCTCGACATATATGTTGAAGCTATTATTATGACCCTAGGTGTCTTAGAGAACCACCCAGTAGACTAGCAATGCTTTATATTCCTAGTTTGATGATTCTGGCCATCATTCTCGAAGGCATCTCGTGATGTTATTTAGTTAGTAGGTATTCTATTTCTGTGTTTTTGAACCCGAGATTCAGCCTACTTACCTCGTGTTGTTAGTGTTTGCTCGTCCCTTTAGGATATTAGTAACCTTTGCGATAGTCCTTGATGTCCGTGGTATTTCTTTCTTCCAAATACCATGAACTACTTATGGCAGAAGTTCCTCGCCGAACCGAAAGGTCACCACCAGAGTGTTCTTGACGAGTTCTCGATTCTATGTTGTTACTCTACCAGTTCTATCTTTTTGCATGGGTTATCCGGAAGAAATGTGTTGGACTTGTTCAACATACTAATCTATGCATCCATGACTCAGGAAGTAATATGTTCCTTGAGTTGTTCCTCTTTAGTTGTATTCTGACCTCCGTCTATCAATTTGTAGTCCAGAGTAGTTGTGCATTCGTGTTATCGATGCATATTATTCCTGTGGTCCGTCAAGCCATTCTATTTTGGAATGACTAGGAGAAACGAACTCCAGTACCTTATCCATATCTAGGATTGGGTCAAAGCAGTCGTACTCCGTAGATCAAAATGCTAATCCAACTTTTGTTCTCTTCTACCTTGGGGTATTACCATCTTTACGTCAGGATCGTCATGACAATTGCACCATCTCTTATGAATTCTTGACACAGTAATACTTCTTGCCATCATTATTCATTCCTCGGTTTCCGTGTTATTGTAACCTGAATGCCGACAAGTGAATCATGGTGTGTGAAATCAATACTCCTAGCAACTGATAACCCACAAGTATAGGGGATCGCAACAGTTTTCGAGGGTAGAGTATTCAAGCCAAATTTATTGATTCGACACAAGGGGTGCCAAAGAATATTCTCAAGTATTAGCAGCTGAGTTGTCAATTCAACCACACCTGGAAACTTAATATCTGCAGCAAAGTGTTTAGTAGCAAAGTAATATGATAGTAGTGGTAACGGTGGTAAAAGGTAACGATAGCAAAAGTAATTTTTTTGGTGTGTTTATAGTGATGATAACAATAGCAACGAAAAAGTAAATAAGCGAAGAACAATATATGGAAAGCTCGTAGGCAATGGATTGGTGATGGAGAATTATGCCGGATGCGGTTCATCATGTAACAGTCATAACCTAGGGTAACACAGAACTAGCTCTAGTTCATCAATGTAATGTAAGCATGTATTCCGAATATAGTCATACGTGCTTATGAAAAAGAACTTGCATGATATCTTTTGTCCTACCCTCCCGTGGCAGCGGGGTCCTAATGGAAACTAAGGGATATTAAGGCCTCCTTTTAATAGAGTACCGGAACAAAGCATTAACACATAGTGAATACATGAACTCCTCAAACTACGGTCATCACCGGTAAGTATCCCGATTATTGTCACTTCGGGGTTACCGGATCATAACACATAATAGGTGACTATAGACTTGCAAGATAGGATCAAGAACTCTCATATATTGATGAAAACATAATAGGTTCAGATCTGAAATCATGGCAATCGGGCCCTAGTGACAAGCATTAAGCATAGCAAAGTCATAGCAACATCAATCTCATAACATAGTGGATACTAGGGATCAAACCCTAACAAAACTAACTCGATTACATAATAAATCTCATCCAACCCATCACCGTCCAGCAAGCCTACGATGGAGTTACTCACGCACAGCGGTGATCATCATGAAATTGGTGATGTAGGATGGTTGATGATGATGATGGCGACGGATTCCCCTCTCCGGAGCCCCGAACGGACTCCAGATCAGCCCTCCTGGGAGAGTTTAGGGCTTGGCGGTGGCTCCTTATCGTAAAACGCGATGAATCCTTCTCCCCAGTTTTTTTCTCCCCGAAAGTGAATATATGGAGTCCAGGTTGAGGTCGGTGGAGCGTCAGGGGGCCCATGAGGCAGGGGGCGCACCCAGGGGGCAGGCGCGCCCCCACCCTCGTGGACAGGTGGGGCACCCCCTGACATGATCTTCCTTCCAATATTCATTATATATTCCAAAATAATTCTCCGTTGATTTTCAGGTCATTCCGAGAACTTCTATTTCTGCACAAAAATAACACCATGGCAATTCTGCTGAAAACAACGTCTGTCCAGGTTAGTTCCATTCAAATCATGCAAGTTAGAGTCCAAAACAAGGGCAAAAGTGTTTGGAAAAGTAGATACGACGGAGACGTATTAGCAACTCTGTTGCTTGGTAGTTAAAGGACAATGATTTCATTCTTAGTGTGTTGGTTATTGAATTACCATTCAAAGATTAATTGTGCAACCTAGTCCATATTCCCGGTGCACCCTTCGATCAATGAGTTAGGATTATGTCAATCCCTTGCTTATTTGATCACATCATCTTGCCTCCGTAGCAAGATTGTTCTCGAGCTTAATAACATATTGGTGGTTCGTGATTTTCTGAACATCTTCTCGGAAGTATCACTAGGTTGTTCCCTGACTGTCATATTGAGCACGTGATCAAGTTGGTTTCATGTAAATCACCTCTTCTCCAAGAATCTGTGTTGAATACCCTCGAGTTGGTTGGTTAAGCTAAACAACAACTTGGAGAGTTCGAAGATAAAAGCTTTGCTTAACTTAGTTCATTTCAAAGGGATATCTTTTGTGTGTGTGTGTGTTGAAGAAAGATGATATCTTCATCGGTTGGTCCTTGCGATCAGTTGTTGGATCTATTTTCTTACTCAAATCTTTGATTTGCGTGTGGGCTATCATCAAATCAAATCAGAACCAATGATGTTCATAATGTTGTCTTACTTGTGGTTGATCCCTCGAGCATACACCATTATATCCTTTGGTCTGACCAATGCTATCACCTTGTTCACATGATTGTGGAATTCCATTTATATGGAAACCTGGATGAATTGTTGTTGAGCCCATCGACAACATCCATGTCCTCCCCATGATTTTGTTGGACATTAAGCTAGCGTTGGAAACTTTTATAAGCATTATCTTCATGTCCCGTGCATGAAGCATATGTCTGGATGAAAGAAGTGACTTCCTCTAATTCATGTGCATTTGATGCAAGTTGCCGCCGTGGATTCGTGAAAGTCAATGTTGCTTCCTCTGGAGTCATCCCAAATCGGTCAGGCATACGTGCGAAGTATTCTGTGGTTTGGAGACTTGCAACCTTCATTCTATATGTGTCCCTAGCACACCAAGCCACTGATTGATTTGTTCAAGGAGGAGAAGTTCCTTTTTGAGAGCTAACCCGGGCTTAATCAAGGACTTCGTTATCCGCAATGATGGTTCCCCACCTGAACTCGGTAGTGTTTCGTTGTAAGACTACTACGTGGTCATGCTTGTCTGGGACAGCGTGTTCACATGTTTGTAGCAGAACCAACTCATGTTTTGGAGCTTACTACCGTAGTCCATTTCCCGAGAATCCTGCAGCGTCATCTCGTTGATTTGTGTTGCTACCTTTCTTTTTCCAGACATGCTGAGTCTGAAGTATCCTATGACCAATCGGATCTGAATCTCAGGCAGATATGATGGTTGGAACATTCCCAACAGTTGCATTTTGTTCCCAGCTTGCACCGCCATGTGCCAATTTCCCATGGGATGCCCTTCTCAGCAGTTGCTGTCCAAGATCATCTTCAAAAGTGGGCTTACCATGGGTCCCATCCATTTCCGAAGATAAGCAAAAATCATCCATTGTGTTGTCTTCAACAAGGTAGTCCACATCATCCATTCTAGTCTGAGTATGCCACTCTTTCGAACTTCGTAAATGATCGATTGTGATTTGCCTTAGGCTGGTATAGAGAGTTTCAATAATCATGATATCAAAAGTAATTCTTTTTGCCACTTAAGGGAATAATTCTACGAGTCACCTCCCCTAAGGTGCCCCATTATGAAATCATGGCAATTATTTCATTGCTATCTAGAAATCATGCACCATCCTCTTCAGTGTGGAATTTTTGCCTACCTAGTAGAACCATGTCATCTACCTCTTTCCATCACTCCTGATCTGTGTTTCATGTCTCAGCTCAAGAGATGTTCTAACGTCTCACTCCATGAGTTGATCTTGAGTGCTCGATCTTCGAGGAGATCATTTCCTGTAGAGTTTCCTTCTGTCGTCATCGTGTTGGATGAAGATCTCTAAAGCAAAGACGTCAAGATCAATCTGAAGCAATGAATCAACATCTTCGACAAGGGAAGGTGGATCATGAGATAGTGTTAGCTTTGTGTCCCCTCTTTCTACTTACCTCGCGTCTTGAATCTCGGGACGAGATTCTTGTTCAGTGGGGGTGAGTTGTCACATCCCTAGCTTTACCTTGCACTAGGCTAGCACTTGTCTGTTGCATCATGTTTAAATTTTATGTAAAGCTAAAATGGGGATTGATCAAACCCTAGCACTAGAAAGAATTCTAATAGGTTCAAATAAAATCTTTTTCAAAGATCCCAAAATGCCTTTGAAAACGTTCATGATTTTTGATAAAGGTGAAAACCTCTGCCAAAAATGATGGACATATTTCTAGGTCATTCCTGGACTTTTGAATTAAATCATAAAGTATTTGAATTTGGGCATTTAAATGCTATAAATATTTTAAATTCCCAATTAATCCTGAAAGCAGTTGAGGGCTGTTGGGAATATTCCAATATGTGCCCACAATTTATTCCAGGATTTATAAAAATGGTTTAGTACTTTTACTAAATCAAAACAGACAAAATAAAATAGAAAACAGAGAAGAAATAAGAGAGAGAGAGAGAGAGAGAGAGAGAGAAACTCACCTGGGCCTCTTACGTGTAGCAGCAGCCTACCTGGCCACTTACCAGCCCAGTGGTGCGGCCCACTGGCCCAACCGCCAGTCGTCGTCTCCACTGCGCCAGTCGGACACCGAGCGCGTGCCCGACGCGCGCGCACAGCCGTGCTACCACGCCACCTGCCTGCCTGCGTCCCGGGGACAGCGCAACGACACGGGTCTTCTCCTCGGTGCCGTCCCGATCGATCTGGCCTCTCATTCCTCCCTCTTCTCTCTCCTTCACATCCCCTGACGCCATGGGCGATGCGTGCTTGAGCTCGCTACCGCCATAGCCGCGCCCACCGTGCTCCCCTCACCGCCCCTCTGTGTCCGCAAGAACCGCCAACGACCGCTGCTTTGCCCCACACTGGCCCCAAGCACTAGGACGACATGCATTACTGGCTACTCCACCTTCTTCCTCCTCGGTCGCTGAAGGCCGCGCCCGTCGATTCACCGCTGTCTTTGCCTCCCCGAGCTTGCCTTCTACCTCATCCGACCCACCGTGAGCTCCTGCATGTTTTCCCTCTAACCCTGTGGCTTTCCGCTCGCCGTAGCTATCATTTCGTAGATGGCCGTAGCGAGCCGCAGCCTAAGCTCGCCGTCGGCGTAGCTCCGGTGACCATTTGTTCACCCCGTCGAGCCCAAAGCATTCGTAGTGCCTTGTAGAGCAGGCCTAGCGCAAAAACTAGCCCGCTTGCTCTCTACAGCATCTAACCCGTGGTCTCCCGAACTCCGGCCTCCATGGACGTGCTCGCCGCCGTCGTTCCCGACCATTCTAGCACCTCCCACCACCACCGTTCGACGTGCGCCACTGCGTGCGTTCGAACGCAACTAACCGCGCTTGAAATGATGACCCATGGCTCGTTTCCGAAGCCCTCCGCCGCGTCTGTCGTCACCGGCGTCGAGCCGCCGGTGAGTTGCCCCCATTTGACCTGGGGTTTGACTCCCCTGGGTCAATAACAGGTGGGCCTAGAGCCCTGCTAATCTTAGCTTAGTGCTAACTAAAACTTACTTAACCCACTAAGTCTTTGACATGTGGGCCTAGGCCCATATTAACTTAGGTTAGTATTTAACTTAGCACTAGTTAACTCTGTTAACTAGGTGTGACACTGACGTGCGGGCCCCACTGGTCAGGTTTGACCTGGACCGGCCCCGTTAACCCGCTGACATCACAATGATGTCATGCTGACACAGTAAATATTCTCTGTGATTTAAAATAAATCAGAAATGATATATTTATTTCATAAAAATATCCAAAACTTCTAAAAATCATAGAAAATAATCTGTAACTCCAAAATGAAATAATTTATATGTGAAAAATGATCAGAAAAATCCAAAGAATATGTTTATAGCATTTTCATGCATATTTGAATAACTTAAAGTTGTTGTATAAGATAATTTGAATTAATGGCATTTGAAATGCCTTATGTGGAGTTTGGATTTGAATCTAGTGTTCAAACCAACTCCATTTGAATCATTGCTAGCTGCATTAGCTCAAATCACAGCATTTTGCCATGTCACATTCATGCATCATATTGTGGCATCACATTGACGGTGTTATTCCTTTGCTTGCCGGTATTTTTCCCCTCTCGGTAGACGTGAATCCGACGATGAGTTTGATGACACCGATGAAGAGCTATACTATCTTCAGAAGTGCCAGGCAAGGAAAAACCCCTTGTTCATTCCTATACAATCCCACTCTCTCGCTCCTGCTCTCTTTTACTGCATTAGGACAACAATGATTCAACTGTTACATATTGTGGTAGTTGAACCCCTTTCCTCTGCATGACCTATCATTGCCACAGTAAATAGATGAAACCCACTAGCATGAGTAGGAGTTGTTTGAGCCCTGATGTGCCTACTCACTCATGCCTGTTTGTCATGCCTGCTACTGCTTAGAGTTGAGCCAGGTCTGATTCATCAGGGATTGAATTGGAATGGTGATGAACATGTCCTACTGTGTGTGAGCTAAGTGTGTGAACACGATTTGGTAATGGTAGCGGTGAGAGGCCATGTAGGAGTACATGGTGGGTTGTCTCTTTGAAACCGTTCTCAGGAACTGAGTTCTATGTTTGTGATCCATGAACAGCTACTACCACACGTTGGGCCCTGAAATATGACCCCGCTTGACTTATTAACCGCCCCTGTCCTCTGTCCAGGAGTTGCAAGTAGTTTCTGGTGTTTGTAGTATGCTGGAGGCGGTGCGCAACTTTGACCCGCGGGGTGGGCTGTGATGCGGTAGGCACGTGGCCCGGTGTACCGAGTCACCCGTTTGGTGCCTCGGGAACCCTATACACATCGTTCGGGGCCGTAGTGGAAACCTCGGCCAGACTTCTGCAGATGGAACCTGAATAGGCAATAAACCTGGACTAGGGACTTGTGTGGTTAGTCAGGTTGTGGTCTACACCCATGTCGGCTTTTGCTTGAAGTCTGCCGAGCACATGTCGTGTGCAAACGCTAAGTGGTGGAAACATGTGTGAAGAAGTACACCCCTGCAGGGTTATAAATGATCTATTCGAATAGCTGTGTCCGCGGTAAAGGACTTCTGGGTTGCCTATACAGTTCATAGACAAGTGAAAGTGGATACTCTAAAATGCGCAAGATAAGCATGAGTGCTATGGATGGCCTTCTCGTAGGGAGACGGGAGTGGATCCATAGTGGTGTATTGTATGGTGAATATGTGGACTCGTGTGCGGCACCTCAAAAGAGTTACTTGCAGTCGTAGTTCAGGATAGCAACCGAGTCAAAGCTGGCTTGATGCAGTCAAACCCCACCACCCCTTTGTTGATACTGATGCATATGTAGCTAGTTCTGATGTAAGTCTTGTTGGGTACATTTGTACTCACATTTGCTTAATTTATGTTTTTGGAGAGAGATTTCAGTCTCACTAGTAGTTCCACGTGGACCTCAACGTTTAGCTTGTTACCTCAGCTACGATCTAGTACCCTTGGGAGGGTCTTCTAGATAATCAGGCTTCTCAGTCTTTTTCATTTGTAGTTGTATGTACCCAGACATGTTTATGCTTCCGCTTGATGCTTGTATGCTCTGTATGTCGGGTCATGGGACCCATGTCTGTAATACTTGGCCCCTTGGAGCCTAATGTGTGGGATCCGACAACCTAGTTGTTTATTCTTGGTAGCCTCTCTTACCGGGAAATGTCTCCAAGTGCTTCCACTGAGCCATGGTAGCTTGCTGATGTCTACTACACAACCTTCTTCTTGTAGACGTTGTTGGGCCTCCAAGTGCAGAGGTTTGTAGGACAGTAGCAAATTTCCCTCAAGTGGATGACCTAAGGTTTATCAATCCGTAGGAGGCGTAGGATGAAGATGGTCTATCTCGAGCAACCCTGCAACCAAATAACAAAAGAGTCTCTTGTGTCCCCAACACACCCAATACAATGGTAAATTGTATAGGTGCACTAGTTCGGCGAAGAGATGGTGATACAAGTGCAATATGGATGGTAGATAAAGGTATTTGTAATCTGAAATTATAAAAACAGCAAGGTAACTAATGGTAAAAGTGAGCGTAAACGGTATTGCAATGCTAGGAAACAAGGCCTAGGGTTCATACTTTCACTAGTGCAAGTCCTCTCAACAATAATAACATAATTGGATATAACTATCCCTCAACATGCAACAAAGAGTCACTCCAAATTCACTAATAGCGGAGAACAAACGAAGAGATTATGGTAGGGTACGAAACCACCTCAAAGTTATTCTTTCCAATCAATACGTTGGGCTATTCCTATAAGTGTCACAAACAGCCCTAGAGTTTGTACTAGAATAACACCTTAAGACACAATGTCACCTCAAGTATTCGTGGGTATGATTATACAATATGCATCACACAATCTCAGATTCATCTATTCAACCAACACATAGAACCTCAAAGAGTGCCCCAAAGTTTCTACCGGAGAATCACGACGAAAACGTGTGCCAACCCCTATGCATAGGTTCATGGGCGGAACCCGCAAGTTGATCACCAAAACATACATCAAGTGAATCACGTGATATCCCATTGTCACCACAGATACGCACGGCAAGACATACATCAAGTGTTTCCAAATCTTTAAAGACTCAATCCGATAAGATAACTTCAAAGGGGAAACTCAATCCATTACAATAGAGTAGAGGGGGAGAAGAAACATTAGATCCAACTATAATAGCAAAGCTCATGATACATCAAGATTGTACCACCTCAAGAACACGAGAGAGAGAGAGAGAGAGAGATCAAACACATAGCTACTGGTACATACCCTCAGCCCGAGAGAGAACTACTCCCTCCTCGTCATGGAGAGCGTCGGGATGATGAAGATGGCCACCGGAGAGGGATTGCCCCCTCCGGCAGGGTGCCGCAACGGGTCTAGATTGGCTTTCACTGGCTACAGAGGCTTCTGGCGGCGGAACTCCCGATCTATTGTGCTCTCCGATCATTTTAGGGTATATGGAGATGTATAGGAGGAAGAAGTGCATTAGGGGGGCCACGAGGGGCCCACGAGGGTGGAGGGCGTGCCCAGGGGGTGGGCGCGCCCCCCTGCCTCATGGCCTCCTCGTTGATCCCCTGACATGCACTCCAAGTCTTTTGGGCTTCTTCGGATCCAAAAATAAGTTCCATGAAGTTTCAGGTCAATTGGACTCCATTTGATTTTCCTTTTCTGCGATATTCTAAAACAAGGAAAAAATAGAAACTGGCACTGGGCTCTGGGTTAATAGGTTAGTCCCAAAAATAATATAAAAGTGTATAATAAAGCCCATAAACATCCAAAATAGATAATATAATAGCATGGAACAATAAAAATTATAGATACGTTGGAAACGTATCAGCATCCCCAAGCTTAATTCTTGCTCATCCTCGAGTAGGTAAATGATAAAAACAGAATTTTTGATGTGGAATGCTACCTAACATATTTCTCTAAGTAATTCTCTTCATTTTGGCATGAATGTTCAGATCCATAAGATTCAAGACAAAAGTTTAATATTGACATAAAAATAATAATACTTCAAGCATACTAACAAAGCAATTATGTCTTCTCAAAATAACATGGCCAAAGAAAGCTATCCCTACAAAATCATATAGTCTGGCTATGCTCTATCTTCACCACACAAAATATTTAAATCATGCACAACCCTGATGACAAGCCAAGCAATTGTTTCATACTTTTGATGTTCTCAAACTTTTTCAATCTTCACGTAATACATGAGCGTGGGCCATGGACATAGCACTATAGGTGGAATATAATGGTGGTTGTGGAGAAGACAAAAAGGGAGAAGATAGTCTCACATCAACTAGGCGTATCAATGGGCTGTGGAGATGCCCATTAATAGATATCAATGTGAGTGAGTAGGGATTGCCATGCAATAGATGCACTAGAGCTATAAGTGTATGAAATCTCAAAAAGAAACTAAGTGGGTGTGCATCTAACTCGCTTGTTCACAAAGACCTAGGGAATTTTGAGGAAGCCCATCATTGGAATATACAAGCCAAGTTCTATAATGAAAATTTCCCACTAGTATATGAAAGTGACAACATAGGAGACTCTCTATCATGAAGATCATGGTGCTACTTTGAAGCACAAATGTGGTAAAAGGATAGTAGCATTGCCCCTTCTGTCTTTTTCTCTCATTTTTTTATTTGGGCCTTCTCTTTTTTATGGCCTCTTTTCTCTTTTTTTATTTGGGCTTCTTTGGCCTCTTTTTTGTTAGTCCGGAGTATCATCCCGACTTGTGGGGGAATCATAGTCTCCATCATCCTTTCCTCACTGGGACAATGCTCTAATAATGATGATCATCACACTTTTATTTACTTACAACTCGAGAATTACAACTCGATACTTAGAACAAAATATGACTCTATATGGATGCCTCCGGCGGTGTACCGGGATGTGCAATGACTCATGAGTGACATGTATGAAAGAATTATGAATGGTGGCTTTGCCACAAATACAATGTCAACTACATGATCATGCATAGCAATATGACAATGATGAAACGTGCCATAATAAACGGAACAGTGGAAAGTTGCATGGAAATATATCTCGGAATGGCTATGGAAATGCCATAATAGGTAGGTATGGTGGCTGTTTTGAGGAAGGTATATGGTGGGTTTATGATACCGGCGAATGGTGCACGGTATTAGAGAGGCTAGCAATGGTGGAAAGGTAAGAGTGCGTATAATCCATGGACTCAACATTAGTCATAAAGAACTCACATACTTATTGCAAAAATCTATTAGTTATCGAAACAATGTACTACGCGCATGCTCCTAGGGGGATAGATTGGTAGGAAAAGACCATCGCTCGTCCCCGACCGCCACTCATAAGGAGGACAATCAATAAACAAATCATGCTCCGACTTCGTCACATAACGGTTCACTATACGTGCATGCTACGGGAATCACAAACTTCAACACAAGTATCTCTCAAATTCACAACTACTCAACTAGCATGACTCTAATATCACCATCTTCATATCTCCAAACAATTATCAAGCATCAAACTTCTCATAGTATTTAATGCAGTTTATATGAAAGTTTTTATTATATCCCTCTTGGATGCCCATCATATTAGGACTAATTTCATAACCAAAGCAAATTACCATGCTGTTCTAAAGACTCTCAAAATAATATAAGTGAGGCATGAGAGTTCATCTATTTCTACAAAATAAAACCACCACCGTGCTCTAAAAAGATATAAGTGAAGCACTAGAGCAAACGACAAACTACTCCGAAAGATATAAGTGAAGATCAATGAGTACTCGAATAATTATGCAACTATGTGAAGACTCTCTAACATTTAATAATTTCAGATCTTGGTATTTTATTCAAACATCAAGCAAAACTAAATAGAATAAAATGACGCTCCAAGCAAAACACATATCATGTGGTAAATAAAAATATAGCTCCAAGTAAAGTTACCGATGAACGAAGACGAAAGAGGGGATGCCTTCCGGGGCATCCCCAAGCTTAGGCTCTTGGTTGTCCTTGAATATTACCTTGGGGTGCCTTGGGCATCCCCAAGCTTAGGCTCTTGCCACTCCTTGTTCCATAATCCATCAAATCTTTACCCAAAACTTGAAAACTTCACAACACAAAACTTAAAGTAGAAAATCTCGTGAGCTCCGTTAGTGAAAGAAAACAAAAGAACACTTCAAGGTACTGTAATGAAATCATTATTTATTTATATTAGTGTTAAACCTACTGTATTCCAACTTCTCTATGGTTTATAAACTATTTTACTAGCCATAGATTCATCAAAATAAGCAAACAACACACGAAAAACAAAATCTGTCAAAAATAGAACAGTCTGTAGTAATCTGTAGGTTTCGACCACTTATGGAACTCATAAAATTCTCAAATAAATTGGTGAACCTGAGTAATTTGTCTATTAATAATATGCAAAAATAATTAACTAAATAGCACTCTCCAGTAAAAAAATGGCAGCAATTCTCACGAGTGCTAAAGTTTCTATTTTTTACAGCATGATCATAAAGACTTCACCCAAGTCTTCCCAAAGGTTCTACTTGGCACAAACACTAATTAACACATAAAACCACATCTAAAAAGAGGCTATATGAATTATTTCTTACTAAACAGGAGCAAAAATCAAGGAACAAAAATAAAGTTGGGTTGCCTCCCAACAAGCGCTATCGTTTAACGCCCCTAGCTAGGCATGATGATTTCAATGATGCTCACATAAAAGATAAGAATTGAAACATAAAGAGAGCATCATGATGAATATGACTAGCACATTTAAGTCTAACCCACTTCCTATTCATAGGAATTTTGTTAGCAAACAACTCGTGGGAACAAGAATCAACTTGCATAGGAAGGTAAAACAAGCATAACTTCAAAAATTTAAGCACATAGAGAGGAAACTTGATATTATTGCAATTCCTACAAGCATATATTCCTCCCTCATAATAATTTTCAGTAGCATCATGAATGAATTCAACAATATAACCAGCACCTAAAGCATTATTTTCATGATCTACAAGCATAGAAAATTTACTACTCTCCACATAAGCAAAATTCTTCTCATTCGGAATAGTGGGAGTATCATAAGAGACTTGAATACTATAAATTGTTTCCACATTAAAAGAGTAATGTTCAGAAAAGGGGTAATCATAATCATGACAAGTTTTATAAATATAATCATCACTACTTTTTATAGCATATGTTTCATCACAATAATCGTCATAAGTAGGAGGCATGCTATCATCATTATAAATTTGCATATCAAAACTTGGGAGACTAAAAGTATCATCTTCATTAAACGTAGCATCCCCAAGCTTGGGACAAACATTAATTGCGGCAAATATATTCTGAAAAACATCATATTCATCAAACATAGCATCCCCAAGCTTGGGCCTTTTCATATCATAAGCATAATTACTCTCATCATTAATAATATGGATAGCACCAATAGTATACCAATTATCATATTCTTCCAAGCAAGTGCCAAAAAGATTTTCAAGATCATAAGAAGTATCATTATCTTCCACAATTATATTTTCATGAGGCACAATAGTAATAGGAGCAGCACTATTTGGGGGAGATATCTTTTTACCTCTCTTCCTTTTTCTTTTCTTCTTCTTCACCACATCATGTGTGGGTTCAATCCTCTTTTTGGAGCTCCTTATTAATGAGATTGGTTGAATAGGAGGATCCTCCTCATTACCTGATTCATCATAAGAAATAATAGGAGGATATTGGGAAGTCTCTTCCCTTTCATTAGTATTCTCTTCATCTTCTATTTCTTTTCTTTTCTTTTCTTTATGTAATTGGCAATATAAGGATTTTCAATGCAATTCACCGCACAATACATATAAATTTCCTCTAGATCAAAGCCAAGAAGTTTGTAACGGGCAAATTCTGGAAGATGATAAGTTAAACGTTGCATTTCTTCATAACCCATAAGCAAACTAAGTTCATTATAATGTGCAAGGGAAATCAAGTCATCACAATTTTTGGACACGATTAGATCATGGAACAATTTGCATCGGATAGCTAAATGACCCTGTTCATTGCAAAGTCCACAAGTACGGCCAAGAAAATTTAAATTTTTAGCACAATCATCTAGTATTTCTTGCAACAATTTAGTTTCTAAGTACTTATGCTTCTTGCAATATCTATCTTCCCTTTTTGGTGTGTACTTACAAACCCAATGCACTCCACAAAAATTGACATGTTTATAGGAGACATTTTCATCATAACTAGTGCAATCATAATTAGTATCATGGATATTCAAAGAATTCGTACTAACAACATTGCAATCATGCTCATCATTATAAAATTTAGTGCCAAACATTTTAATCCATTCTTATTCTAATACTTTGGCACAATTTTCCTTTCCATCGTACTCACGAAAGATATTAAAAAGATGAAGCGTATGAGGCAAACTTAATTCCATTTTTTTGTAATTTTCTTTTATAAACTAAAATAGTGATAAAACAAGACACTAAAAGACTCGATTGCAAGATCTAAAGATATACCTTCAAGCACTCACCTCCCCAGCAACGGCGCCAGAAAAGAGCTTGATGTCTACTACACAACCTTCTTCTTGTAAAGGTTGTTGGGCCTCCAAGTGCAGAGGTTTGTAGGCCAGTAGCAAATTTCCCTCAAGTGGATGACCTAAGGTTTATCTATCCGTAGGAGGCGTAGGATGAAGATGGTCTCTCTCAAGCAACCCTGCAACCAAATAAGAAAGAGTCTCTTGTGTCCCCAACACACCCTATACAATGGTAAATTGTATAGGTGCACTAGTTCGGCGAAGAGATGGTGATACAAGTGCAATATGGATGGTAGATAAAGGTATTTGTAATCTGAAATTATAAAAACAGCAAGGTAACTAATGGTAAAAGTGAGCATAAATGGTATTGCAATGCTAGGAAACAAGGCCTAGGGTTCATACTTTCACTAGTGCAAGTCCTCTCAACAATAATAACATAATTGGATCATATAACTATCCCTCAACATGCTACAAAGAGTCACTCCAAAGTCACTAATAGCGGAGAATAAACGAAGAGATTATGGTAGGGTACGAAACCACCTCAAAGTTATTCTTTCCAATCAATCCGTTGGGCTATTCCTATAAGTGTCACAAACAGCCCTAGAGTTCGTACTAGAATAACACCTTAAGAAACAAATCAACCAAAACCCTAATGTCACCAAGATACTCCAATGTCACCTCAATTATCCATGGGTATGATTATACGATATGCATCACACAATCTCAGATTCATCTATTCAACCAACACATAGAACCTCAAAGAGTGCCCCAAAGTTTCTACCAGAGAATCATGACGAAAACATGTGCCAACCCCTATGCATAGGTTCATGGGCGGAATCCGCAAGTTGATCACCAAAACATACATCAAGTGAATCACGTGATATCCCATTGTCACCATAGATACGCACGGCAAGACATACATCAGGTGTTTTCAAATCTATAAAGACTCAATCCGATAAGATAACTTCAAAGGGGAAACTCAATCCATTGCAAGAGAGTAGAGGGGGAGAAGAAACATAAGATCCAACTATAATAGCAAAGCTTGCGATACATCAAGATCGTACCACATCAAGAACACGAGAGAGAGAGAGAGAGAGAGAGATCAAACACATAGCTATTGGTACATACCCTCAGCCCCGAGGGAGAACTACTCCCTCCTCATCATGGAGAGCGTCGGGATGATGAAGATGGCCACCGGAGAGGGATTTCCCCCTCCGACAGGGTGCCGGAACGGGTCTAGATTGGCTTTTGGTGGCTACAGAGGCTTCTGGTAGCGGAACTCCCGATCTATTGTGCTCTCTGATCGTTTTAGGGTAAATGGAGATATATAGGAGGAAGAAGTGCGTCAGGGGGGCACAAGGGGCCCACTAGGGTGGACGGCGCGCCCAGGGGGTGGGCGCGCCCCCTGCCTCGTGGCCTCCTTGTTGATCCCCTGACGTGCACTCCAAGTCGTCTGGGCTTCTTCTGATCCAAAAATAAGTTCCGTGAAGTTTCAGGTCAATTGGACTCCGTTTGATTTTCCTTTTTTGCGATATTCTAAAACAAGGAAAAAACAGAAACTAGCACTGGGCTCTGGGTTAATAGGTTAGTCCCAAAAATAATATAAAAGTGTATAATAAAGCCCATAAACATCCAAAATAGATAATATAATAGCATGGAACAATCAAAAATTATAGATACGTTGGAGACGTATCACTTGCTACTGCTCTGGAACACTTAGGCTGGCCGGCATGTGTCCTTCTTTGTTCCTGTGTCTGTCCCTATGGGGAAATGTCACGCGGTGTCTACCGGAGTCCTGTTAGCTTGCTACAGCCCGGATTCACTCACTGATGACCGACACGTTCGTTGCTGGGTCATGTATGCATGTCCCTGTAAGTTAGTGCCACTTTGGATTCACGACTAGGCATGCCCGGGTTCTCTGTCATATAGATGCTAGCGACACTATCATATACGTGATCCAAAAGGTGCAAACGGTCCCGGTCCAGGTAAGGTGGCACCCGTGGGGATATCGTGCGTGAGGCCGCAAAGTGATATGATGTGTTACATGCTAGATCGGTGTGACTTAGGATCGGGGTCTCGACAGTTGCACTATCATTATCAACTTTGCATATTTTGGTATCAATATTATGAATATGTGTATCACTACAATCGAGATTCAATAAACCATTTATGTTAAGTGTATGACCATAGAAGGTTTTATTCATGTAAACAGAATAACAATTATTCTTTGCCTTAAATGAATAACTGTATTGCAATAAACATGATCCAATCATATTCATGCTCAACTCAAAACACCAAATAACATTTATTTTAGGTTCAACACTAATCTCGAAGGTAAAAGGAGTGTGCGATTGTGATCTTATCAACCTTGGAATCATTTCCAACACACATCGTCACCTCGCCCTTAACTAGTCTTTGTTCATTTTGCAACTCCTATTCCGAGTTACTAATTTTAGCAACTGAACCGGTACCAAATACGCTGGGGTTACTATGAACACTAGTAAAGTACACATCAATAACATGTATATCAAATATACCTTTCACTTTGCTATCCTTCTTATTCGCCAAGTATTTGGGGTAGTTCCGCTTCTAGTGACCATTCCCTTTGCAGTAGAAGCACTCAGTTTCAGGCTTAGGTCTGGCTTTGGGTTTCTTCACGGGAGTGGCAACTTGCTTGCCATTCATTCTTGAAGTTCCCTTTCTTTTCCTTTGCCCCTTTTCCTTGAAACTAGTGGTCTTGTTAACTGTCGACACTTGATGCTCTTTCTTGATTTCTACCTTCGCTGATTTTAGCATCGCGAAGAGCTCGGGAATTGTTTTCGTCATCCCTTGCATATTATAGTTCATCACAAAGTTCTAGTAACTTGGTGATAGTGACTAGAGAACTTTGTCAATCACTATCTTATCTGGAAGATTAACTCCCACTTGATTCAAGCGATTGTAGTACTCAGACATTTTGAGCACATGCTCACTGGTTGAGCTATTCTCCTCCATCTTGTAGGAAAAACACTTGTCAGAGGTCTCATACCTCTTGACTCGGGCATGAGTATGAAATACCAATTTCAGTTCTTGGAACATCTTATATGCTCCTTGGCGTTCAAAACGTTTTTGAAGTCCCGATTCTAAGCCGTAAAGCATGGCGCACTAAACTATCAAGTATTCATCATACCAAGCTTGCCAAACGTTCATAACGTTTGTATCTGCTCCTGCAATAGGTCCGTCACCTAGCGGTGCATCAAGGACATAATTGTTCTGTGCAACAGTGAGGATAATCCTCAGATCACGAACCTAGTCTGCATCATTGCTACTATGATCTTTCAATTTATTTTTCTCTAAGAACATATCAAAATAAACAGGGAGCTACATCGCAAGCTATTGATCTACAACATAGATATGGAAATACTATCAGGACTAAGTTCATGATAAATTAAAGTTGAATTTAATCATATTACTTAAGAACTCCCACTTAGATTGACATCCCTCTAGTCATCTAAATGATCACGTGATCCATATCAACTAAACCATGTCCGATCATCACGTGAGATGGAGTAGTTTTCAACGGTGAACATCACTATGTTGATCATATCTACTATATGATTCACGTTCAACCTTTAGGTCTCAGTGTTCCGAGGCCATATCTGCATATGCTAGGCTCGTCAAGTTTAACCCGAGTATTCTGCACGTGCAAAAACTAGCTTGCACCCGTTTTATGTGAACACAGAGCTTATCACACCCGATCATCGTGTGGTTCCTCAGCACGATGAACTGTAGCAACAGTGCATACTCAGGGAGAACACTTATACCTTGAAATTAAATGAGGGATCATTTTATAATGCTACTGTCAGATCTCGGGTTCTGGCAAAACCCTCAAGGTTCAAACACTGGGGTGCGCATGAAGATCTCCCCCTACCGATCCACGTCCTAGCTTCGCTAAGATCTCAAGGGCTACCTCGACGAACTCGCAGCACAAAGGACACAAGATTTATACTGGTTCGGGCCACCGTTGTGGTGTAATACCCTACTCCAGTGTGGTGGTGGTGGATTGCCTCTTGGTCTGAGGATGAACGGTATAAAGGGAAGAACAACCTCCTAAGGAGAGGTGTTCTTGTGCTTGGTGGGTGTGAGGATGAGCTGAATGAGTTCCAGACCCGTTTGAATGAGCTCCAGCCCCGTTCTCTCTCTAGACCTCGCTCCTCCTACTGTGGTGGCTAATCCTATTTATAGAGTACCTGGTCCTCTCCCCAAATATTGAGAGGGAAGGGAGCCAACAACAGCCAATTCGAAAGAGGACAGCTAGTACAGCTTATCCTAACAAAAGCAATCTTCGCCTGCAAAAGGCTCTGGTGGTGACGCCGCCTTGGGCTCCACGGTGACCTTCGTCTTGCCGTCCTACTGGTCTTGGTATCATTGCACTGATATGGAAACCTTTGCTTGATGCCTCGGTACTCCGTGCCTGCGCTTGCTTCCTTAGCACCAAAGAGGAAACAAGGACACTGTGCGTGCTGGCGCCTGCCTGGCGCCCGCCTGGCTTTGGTCGTCATGGCTCACGTCACTGGAACCTTGCGAGGTTTGTCTTGCCTTGGACTCTCTGCCCCTCGCGATCCATCCTGGTGAGGCCGCTCCCGAGGAGGTCTTGTGTCGTCCGCCTCGTGAGGCTTGGCCCCTCGCGAGGGTCTTGAGTGCTTGTTGGTGAAGATGGGTCATATGGGCCCGCTGGCAGAGCCACGCCGTGGGCCACAGGCAGGCAAGTCTGGGGACCCCCGTTCCCAGAACGCTGATAGTAGCCCCCGAGCCCAAGGCGCGCTCGGTCTTGGCTTCGAGGCGAAGCCAAAGGGCAAGTGCAGAGCACTGCGGGCCCCAATATCTTACGGCCTTGGTCGACACATGGCGGTTGATTGGACGTGGGCGTCTCCGCTTCCCCATGCTGCCTCGGCAACTACTCAACTTGACAAGACCCTGCTGCATGCAAGGAAAAACCATCATTATTACCTTAGATCGTGGAGGCCGGCGGTTGGCCTCCCCTTGTCTATAAATGGGAGGTGGGGGCGGAGCCCCATCACCCGTCTCTCCTCTGCCTCTCCCGCTTCTTATCCTTCCTTGCTCCACTCCTTGCTGGTGCAGTCATGGTGCCGATTCAGAGGTTCTCGGCCGCAGAGAAGGGCAAGGCTCCCCTCAACGAGCCCGAGCTGCTCATGCCGAAGAAGAGGAGGTCTCATCGCCGCGAGATGGTCGTGAGGCCGGTGGTGTCACGGCCTTGGTGTGAGAGGTCGCCTCCTGGGTACCCGTTGCCCTTGTATGCTCATGCTGATGAGTCCGGAGGGAGGAACGATGAGCGCCGCCACCCGCGCCAGGGCCATGGCCGCCATGCCATGGAGGCGCACGTTGTCGCCCCAGGGGTCCATGCTGCGGACTCCTCGCACGAGTTCGTGTTGTGGGCGGCTATGCTCCCAAGAACTTGGATGCACTTCCCTTCCTTCTTTTCTGCAGAGATGCCTCCAAGGGGGGCCCTCGAGCTTTGGCTGCAGCACGCCGACTGCGACGCCCTGGCTACTGGAGCGAAAATTGAAGTTGTTGCCTCCGGGAGGATCTTCATGACCCGAGGCTGGGGCGAGATTGCCCGAGTCTGCTGCGCGGAGGGCGCCCTCATGGTCCACTTTGAGTATGACGGCGCCTCCATGCTGTTCTTCAAGGTTTTCGACGAGGAAGGCCGCCACCTGGAGTGCTGCCCTGAAGGAGGTCGCCAGGACGGCGCAGCGGCAGGCGCGGGGCCTGCCGTAGGCCTCACCTGCAGCTCCTCCAGCGACCGCGGTGACTCCTAGTGGTCCAGCGACTCTCCCGAGCTTTACGAGACTCCGGAGACGAGCGATGACAGCTACATGCCCCCAAGCTCTCACCGAGCCCGGAGCAGGGCTGCAGCGTCAGGCCGCCGCCGCCGCTGATCTGGATGAGGTTGGCGCTGGCTCTGGTGGCCCACTATTGATGATGGCATCATCCACAGGGGCACGTGTAGTTAGGATTCCCTAAGTTCTTGCCTTTTGTTCCCTGCGAGGAATCAAGAAATGCCCCGTGGGTGTGTGTAAAGGTTTTGTAATGCCTCTTGTCAATATTGTCCTTATTATGAACTTGCGCGAGCGCGAGTCCTACTTCAGCTCGGTCTCCCTTTCCGACCTCGCGATGACTTGGCGCTCTATGCTGACAGGTCCCGGTCCCCAGGTAGGCTGCAGCCGTCGCTGGTATGCCAGGTTGCGTGCCGTGGTCAAGGCCAGGAGGTGAGCGGCCCGAGGTCCAGTAAGAGTTCCTGAGGCGCGATGCTCAGGAGGTCCGCTTTAGCACTCAAGCAGTCGTCGATATGTAAGAAAGGGGGTGACGTTGCTTCAGCAGTGCTGCGGTTAGTATGGTTCTTAGTCCTTAGCGGTTTAGGCAACCCGGGCTTGGGACTTATCTTGATGGTCCGGAGTTGATTCCTCGTGATGCGCCAGATTCGTGCATAGGCACCCGAAGCATAGCTAAGCTAGGCACATCCGAGCCTCCCCCTTCTCCATGCTCTCCTTCGTGCTCTGCATCCTCAGGTCCCGGCCCTCGAGCGAGCTCAGCCGCCGCTGGTATGCCAGGTTGCGTGCCATAGTCAAGGAGGGGGTGAGGGCTGGAGAGCGAGTAAGAGCTCCTAAGTTGCGATGCTTAGGAGCCCTGCTTTTAATGCGCAAGCGGATTGCATGGGAGAAGAGGGAGCTCGCGGCCCCGCCTGCCATCGCCTTCAAGAGATTCCTGCAAGCCAGCACAAGTAGAGACAGAGTTTGCCATTACGGTTGCCGGTTCGCCGCTGGTCGCTCCGCGAGGAGATGAAGGCACCAAGGGCTTGGTGAGGTGATGTGCATGGGGCATGCCGCGAGCCAGAGCTCGACCGCTCAGGTTTGTCGATGTTGCAGGGACGGACCCAAGCACAAGCGTTGTGCCAGCGTGAGTAGCCCCCATGGCAGGTGAGGATCAAGCAGGTGATGGTCATAGGTAGATTAAGCATGGAAAGCAAACTAGCTCAGGTAAATGCATGAACGATACGCGCCACTAGGTCCGGCCCGAGCGGCTTGGGGATGATGCAGCCCGAGGGGCACCCCCAGCAAGGTAAGCTAAAGACATAAAAAAGAAGGGATACATGCCACAGGGACGGACCCACACGACCTGGGAATAATGCAGCCCCCTGGGCGCTCCTAGCTAAATGAACTTGGAAAAGGTCACCTGGTTCCGTTGATGAAGGGGTGTTGAGGCAGCTGAAGGTATGAGGTGAAGGCGTTGCCCCTCACGAGCCACCGGGGCCCTGAGCCTCGGGAGGCTCTGGGGGTCCAGGCGGTTCCTTGAGGACCGTGGCCATCTCCGCCAGGACTGCGTGGTGCCTGACCTCCTGACCCGTCATGACGCTCCGCAGGTTGCACTGGAAGGCAGCAGCCACGCTTGGTAGGTTGAACGGCATATGAACGTAGCTGTGAGGTGGACCTTTTTCGCATCGCCCAACACACGAAGGCCAGAAGCGCTCCTGAGATGCGGCTCGGTTGAGCCCTAGTATGTCGATGCAGACGCGCAGCTCACCACCCTCGCTTGGGTGGGGAGCAACACTAGGTGGGCGGCGGTCGCTGCGTATTGCTCTTGCTTCCTGAAGCTCCTAAGATACCTTGGTGATGAACTCCTGAGCGCCGGGCGCTCCTTGCCCAGTGTCCTCCTGAGGGAGACGTGCCGTGAGACACGCCTCCAAGTGGTGCCCGAGCACCTCCCTCGTGACGTTGGCAAGGTCTGAGGCCCTCCAGAAGAGAGCCCCCGAGCCCTGCCCGAGGAGGGCATCGGGCGTGCCTTCCTATGCGACAGAGGGAGGAGCCCCAGGTGCGGGCGCTGATCCTGAAGAGGTGCCACTTGCGGCGCTGCCCTCCTGAGGTCTGACACGGAGTAGCTTCTTCTTCTTCTTGGGGACAACCTCAGGAGGGTACCGAGCTGCATTGTTGCCAGGGTCTTCGGTTGATGCTGCTTGGAAGGCGCGCTCGAGGGAGCACACCGCATCTCTTTCTTCGCAGGGGACTGTGATGATCCTGCCGCTTCCTGACATCTTGAGGACGTTGTAGCCGTGGTGCATCACGGCCATGAACTTGGCCAGGGCCGGATACCTGAGGATGGCATTGTATGGCAGACGGATGTGGGTGATGTCGAAGTCGATGAGCTCGGTGCGGTAGTTGTCGCGCTGTCCGAAGGTGACGGGGAGGCGGACCTGCCCGATCGGGGTGGTGGAGCCGTCGGTCACTCCTGAGAAAGGTTTGGTGGGCTGAAGCTGATCATACGGCACTTGGAGGTTGTCGAACGTGTCGACAGATAGGACGTTGAGCCCTATGCCACCATCGATGAGAGTCTTGGTAACTTGCATGTTGCTAATGACTGGTGAACAGAGCATCGGGAGGGCGCCGGTGGTAGCCGCGCACTTGAGCTGATCTGCCGAGTTGAACGTGATGGCGCACTTGGACCATCTGAGCGGGCGCATGGCCTCGAGCTTGGGGAGGACTGCATTCACTGCATGAGCGAACTGTTTGAAGATACGCTGTGAGGCTGGGGCTTGAGCGCCACCCAAGATGCAGGAGACGACACGCGGCTCCTAGAAGCCCTCAGCCCCCTCGTCCTGATGGTGGTCGTCATTCCTTCTTGGTGGTGGTGGTAGTGGAGGGAGACCGGCATTGCCCTGAGGATGATCCTCACGAGGCTGATCCCTCCAGGCGCCCTCGCGAGACTGATCCTGCCAGCGGTCCTCACGAGGCTGGTCGCGCCACTCCTGGCGTGGGCCACGGTCATCCCAGCGTCCACCACCATGTCCTCCTCCTCGGTCGTAGTTCTGGTTGTTGCGCTCGGGGCATCGACCGAAGCGTCCTTCTCGAATGGCTCTGAGTTCTTGACAGTCGTGGTGTTGTGGCTATGCAGGTTATGGAAGGCGCAGAACGGTCGGCTGCTCTTGGATGACTCGGGCAGGTTCCTGCCGCGCTTTGTGTCTGGCTCCGCCGCGAGCACGGCTGCTCCCTTGTGCTTCATGTCTTTGGCCTTGGCTTTCTTCTCCTCCAGGTCCGCAGGCGGGAGCTCGAGGAGGGAGAGGCGTCCCTCCTCAGCTCTTGCGCACTTGGTCGCCAGGTTGAACAGCTCCAGAGACGTGCACAACTCCTCGTGGATGGCGAGCTCTTCCTTCATCTTGACGTCGCCGACGCCATCGGGGAACGCGGAGATGATGGCCTCGTCCATCACCTTGGGGATCTTGAGGCGAACGTTGTTGAAGCGCTGGATGTACTTCTGGACGGTCTGTCCAGGTTGTTGCTTGACGCGGCGTAGGTCACCCGCAGCCGGTGGGCGGTCGCGAGTGCCCTCGAAGTTGGCAACAAAACGGTTGCGCATCTCGTTCCAGGAGGAGATCGAGCCTGGAGGCTGGTTCAGGAGCTAGGAGAGGGCACCATCCTTGAGAGCCATGGGGAACCAGTTTGCCATGACTTCCTCGTCGCCGTTGGCCGCCTCGATGCTCAGCTCGTAGAGCTGCAGGAACTCTGCAGGGTCGGGGGTGCCGTCATAGCGAGGAGGCAGATCCGGCTTGAACTTGCCCGACCAAGCGACGCTACACAGCTCAGGGTGAAGGCGTGGCAGCCTACCGTGGTCACCGGGACTCTGTGCTGGTGGAGAACTTGTCCATGATGGGGTCCGCGCACTGCCGCCGCAGGTGGCACGCGGTCTTGCCGTGGTGGCCCAGGGAGCGCGGGGGCGTTTTCTCGCGGCCGAGGGACTTCTTGGCAGCTTCTTTCTTCTTGCGTGGGCGCCGGACGTGGCAGGTCGCGCCGTGGGGCCACGCATCTGGGCGCCAAGACTCCGTCTTGGGGTAGAGGTGGTGGAGGCGCTCCATGGACCACGCCACCCGTGGCTGGCGGAGGGCGTGGCAGCGAGAGGGACGGCGCAAGGGAGCCCCCCTGCGGCACTGACAAGCTCGACGATGCGGTCGAGCCAGTCCTCGTAGAGGTCGTCGACGGGGCGGTAGCACAGGAGCTCGCGTGCCATGCATAGAGCGGCCTGCGCGTCCACGGGAGCGCGACAAGCATGGGATGACGAACCGGGCGGGGTCAGCAATGGAGTGGCGGTGCAGCCGTCCCGCCGCACCGAGAGGTGCAGCGAGGATGCTTGCTGCTTGTTCCCCGTCGGGCCGGTGGTGGCGTTGGCGTCAGGCGATGGAGAACGATAGGGTGACCCGCCAACGGGAGCCGTCTGAGCAATGCGGGCGGTGAGGGCAGCCTGGCGCTCAGCGCGAGCGCGGTGAGCGTCCGCCATGGAGACGATGAGCAATGGGACGCGGAGCGACAGAAGGGAAGCTTCGGCGCACCCCTACCTAGCGCGCCAAATGTCGGATCTCGGGTTCCGGCAAAACCCTCAAGGTTCGAACACTGGGGTGCGCGCGAATATCTCCCCCTACCGATCCACGTCCTAGCTTCGCTAAGATCTCAAGGGCTAACTCAACGAACTCGCAACACAAAGGACACAAGATTTATACTGGTTCGGGCCACCATTGTGGTGTAATACCCTACTCTAGTGTGGTGGTGGTGGATTGCCTCTTGGGCTGAGGATGAATAGTACAAAGGGAAGAACAGCCTCCTGAGGAGAGGTGTTCTTGTGCTTGGTGGGTGTGAGGATGAGCTGAATGAGTTCCACACTCGTTTGAATGAGTTCCAGCCCCGTTCTCTCTCTAGACCTTGCTCCTCCTACTGTGGTGGCTAATCCTATTTATAGAGGCCCTTGTCCTCTCCCAAAATATTGAGCGGGAAGGGAGCGAACATCGGCCAATTCGAAAGAGGACAACTAGTACAGCTTATCCTGACAAAAGCAATCTTCGCCTGCAAAAGGCTCTGGTGGTGATGCCGCCTTGGGCTCCACGGTGACCTCCGTCTTGCTGTCCTGCTGGTCTTGGTCTCGTTGCACTGATATGGAAACCTTTGCTTGACTCCTTGGTACTCTGCACCTGCGCTTGCTTCCTTAGCACCAAAGAGGAAACAAGAACATTGTGTGCGCTGGCGCCCGCCTGGCCTTGGTCGTCATGGATCACGTCATTGGAACCTCGCGAGGTTTTCTTGCCTTGGACTCTCCGCCCCTCGCGAGCCAGCCTGGTGAGGCCGCTCCCGAGGAGGTCTTGTGTCGTCCACCTCGCGAGGCTTGGCCCCTCGCGAGGGTCTTGAGTGCTTGTTGGTGAAGATGGGCCGTACGGGCCCGCTCGCAAAGCCATGCCATGGGCCGCAGGCAGGCAAGTCCAGGGACCCCCGTTCCCAGAATGCCGACATCTACCGCCGTACTAAGCAAAATAAGGTGCATAAAGGATAAACATCACATGCAATCAATATAAGTGATATGATATGGCCATCATCATCTTGTGCCTTTGATCTCCATCTCCAAAGCACCGTCATGATCACCATCGTCACTGGCTTGACCTTGATCTCCATTGTAGCATCATTGTCGTCTCGCCAACTATTGCTTCTACGACTATCACTGTCGCTTAGTGATAAAGTAAAGCAATTACATGGCGATTGCATTTCATACAATAAAGCGACAACCATATGGCTCCTGCCAGTTGCCGATAACTGTTACAAAACATGATCATCTCATACAACAATTTACATATCAACACGTCTTGACCATATCACATCACAACATACCCTGCAAAAACAAGTTAGACGTCCTCTACTTTGTTGTTGCAAGTTTTACGTGGCTACTACGGGCTTCTAGCAAGAACCGTTCTTACCTACGCATCAAAACCACAACGATTTTTCGTCAAGTGTGTTGTTTTAACCATCAACAAGGACCGGGCGTAGTCAAACTCGATTCAACTAAAGTTGTAGAAACAGTCACCCGCTAGCCACCTGTGTGTGAAGGACATCGGTAGAACCAGTCTCATGAACGTGATCATGTAATGTCAGTCCGGGCCGCTTCATCCAACAATACCGCCGAATCAAAGTAAGACCTTGCTAGTAAGTAGTATGAATATTATCGCCCACAACTCATTGTGTTCTACTCATGCATATAACATCTACGCATAGACCTGGCTCAGATGCCACTGTTTGGGAACGCGGTATTTCAAAAAAATTACGTACGATCACGCAAGATCTATCTAGGAGATGCATAGCAATGAGCGGGGAGAGTGTGTCCACGTACCCTCGTAGACCGAAAGCGGAAGCATTTAGTAACGCGGCTGATGTAGTCGAACGTCTTTGCGATCCAACCGATCCAAGTACCGAATGTACGGCACCACCGCGTTCAGCGCATGTTCAGCTCGATGATGTACCTCGACCTCTTGATCCAGTTGAGGACGAGGGAGAGTTCCGTCAGCACGACGGCGTGGCCACGGTGATGATGAAGTTACCGGTGTAGGGCTTCGCCTAGGCACTACGACGATATGACCGAGGTGTTAACTGTGGAGGGGGGCGCCGCACACGGCTAGGAACAATTGATGTGTGTTCTAGGGGTGCCCTCCCCATGTATATAAAGGAGGGAGAGGGAGGGAGGCAGCCTAGGGCGTGCCCAAGTAGGAGGAATCCTACTTGGGCCCCTAGTCCAATTCGCCCCCCCCCCTTACCATATTTGGACAAGGGGGAAAGGAAGGAGGGGAAGGCTAGCCCGGTTTTTTTCTTTGTTTTACTTCTATTTTTATTCGCCTTCCCCTATCTCTTTTTCCCTTCCAATTTTTTTTTCTTATAGAATTTATTTCATAATTTCAAAAATCTCAAAAAAGTTCAGAATTAAAAAAAACAAATTTTAGAAAATGTTTAAAATTTCAAACTTTTAATGCTATTTTGAAAAATATTTGGAACATGAAAAAAGTTTTCCATTTTTTCAAAAAAAATTATTGTTTTTCAAAATTGTGCATGATTTCCAAAAAGAAAATGGCATTTTAAAAATGCTCCAAATTCGAAAAAATTTCTTGTTTTAGTGAAATTTGACATTTCAAAATAATGTTCGCGTATGAAAGATACACATTTTCAAAAAATGTTATGAATTTACAACACATGTTCCTATTCTAAGAAAATTTGACAAATTCAAATAATGTTCATGTTATTATAAAAAAAGTTTGTGTTTTCAAAAAATGTTTGTGAATTTTGAAAGATGCTCATGTTTCAAATTTTGTTTGCGTGTTTCTGAAAGTGTACATAATTTAGAAAAAAACTATTCAGGATTTTAAAAATGGTTCATGTTTCCTATAATATTCAAAAAGTTCATACCTTAAAATCTCCTCGATTGAAAGGAAAAGTAGATTGAATAATTCATGGGCCTTCTCTGCGTACAATGACGTAACAAAACTCTTAAATGCCCTCGATCAATGAATGGAAAAATTGAATTATTACTTTACACCCGATGAAACCAAGAAGCTAAATGTTCCCTTTTCACATGCACACGGGGTCTTGCTTGCACATATAATTCTCGCTAACTTTAAATGCATACTACTTTTACACCCGTTGCAACGCACGGGCATATGTGCTAGTAACTCATAATACAAATCGTCATCGAACGTTAAGCGTGCGGACCCTACGGGTTCGAGAACTATGCAGACATGACCGAGACACATCTCCGGTCAATAACCAATAGCGGAACCAGGATGCTCATATCGACTCCTATATATTCTACGAAGTTCTTTATCGGTCAAACCACATAACAACATACGTTGTTCCCTTTGTCATCGGTATGTTACTTGCCCGAGATTCGATCGTCGGTATCATCATACCTAGTTCAATCTCGTTACTGGCAAGTCTCTTTACTTGTTCCGTAATGCATCATCTCGTGACTAACTCATTAGTCACATTGCTTGCAAGGCTTATAATAATGTGCACTACCGAGAGGGCCCAGAGATACCTCTCCGATACACAGAGTGACAAATCCTAATCTCGATCTATGCCAACCCAACAAACACCTTCGGAGACATCTGTAGAGCATCTTTATAATCACCCAGTTATGTTGTAACGTTTGATAGCACACAAGGTATTCCTCCGGTATTCGGGAGTTGCATAATCTCATAGTTAGAGGGACATGTATAAGTCGTGATGAAAGCAATAGAAATAAAACTAAACGATCTTTATGCTAAGCTAACGGATGGGTCTATGGTCAGGAAACATAACCATCTTTGATTAACGAGCTAGTCAAGTAGAGGCATACTAGGGACACTCTGTTTTGTCTATGTATTCACACATGTACTAAGTTTTTGGTTAATGCAATTCTAGCATGAATAATAAACATTTATCATGATATAAGGAAATATAAATAACAACTTTATTATTGCCTCTAGGGCATATTTCCTTTAACTAAATGGGTAGAAGCTATTCCAATCAGTAGTGCTGATCACAACACCTCTATTAAAATGCTTAAGGAAGTTATTTTCCCAAGGTTTGGAGTCCCTAGATATTTAATGACTGATGGTGGTTCACACTTTATTCATGGTGCTTTCCGTAAAATGCTTGCCAAGTGTGATGTTAACCATAGAATTGCATCACCATATCATACTCAGTCTAGCGGTCAAGTTGAACTTAGCAATAGAGAAATAAAATTAATTTTGCAAAAGACTGTCAATAGGTCCAGGAAGAATTGGTATAAGAAATTAGATGATGCACTTTGGGCTTATAGAACAGCATATAAAAATCCTATGGGTATGTCTCCATATAAAATGGTTTATGAAAAAGCTTGTCATTTGCCTCTTGAGTTAGAACATAAAACATTTTGGGCGATCAAAGAACTCAATTATGACTTCAAACTTGCTGGTGAAAAGTGGTTATTTGATATTAGCTCTTTAGATGAATGGAGAACCCAAGCTTGTGAAAATGCAAAATTATACAAAGAAAAAGTAAAAAGATGGCATGACAAAAGAATCCAAAAGCGTGAGTTTAAAGTCGGAGAATATGTTCTTTTGTACAACTCTCATTTCAGATTCTTTGTAGGAAAACTCCTCTCAAAATGGGAAGGCCCATATGTCATCGAGGAGGTTTATCGGTCTGGAGCCATCAAAATAAATAATTCCGAAGGTACTAACCCAAAAGTTGTCAATGGGCAACGAATAAAGCATTATATCTCAGGTAAGCTTATTAATGTTGAAAGTAATATTATCCAAACTTTGACACCGGAAGAACTCATAAAAGAGTCCTTCGGGAACACTCCAGAATCGTGAAAATAAGGAGGTACGTGATACGGTAAGTAAATGGACTCCAAAAAATCCGCAAAAATATTTTTATCAGTTTTGGAATATTTAAAAAATTGGAAATAAAGAAACTTCCAGGAAGCGTCCCTGGTGGGCACAAGACACCAGGGCGCGCTAGGCTTGGGTTGTGCCCACATGGGACACCTTCCGTACTCCGTTTTTCTACCTTATGCTTGTCTCCCAAGATAAAAAAAATCTATATATACTTCCCGAACCTGTTGATCACTGTATCACGGAGAAATCCTCTATTTTCTTTTTCCTTGTTGTTTTCTGTCAGATCCCATCTATCATGGCCTCTTCAAGCTCCTCCAAGGACAAGTTGTTCAAGAACGTCATCAACCCATATCGGCGGGAAGTGGTGCAGCACCCTCAGGTCATCCAAATGCATGAGGGGGTGCTTCACCTCTGCGATGTGCCATGTCCCAAGGGGACGGGAGCCGTGGAGGCCAGGCTTGAAGCTATATATCAAGACGTCTTCCGGTGCAAAGGGATGGTGGAGCGTGGGCTCAATGCCAATCACCTCATGATCACGGACCTCTCCCGTGATCTTAAGGTGGATGGCAAGCCCATGAAGTATATCATCTTCACCCTCAATGAGCAAATCAACTTTCTCCAAAGCCAGATCTATGATCTTCAAAACCAAGTCTTTGAATATGAGGCAAGGTTTAAAGATATGAGTTTGGCTACTAGTTGCAGGACCCGTGAGACTCATTCCTCCTCTTATGATGGTGGACCACTGCCATGGAAATCCGAGGACAAGATCTCTTCTTCTTCACCAGCATCACCTTCTTCACCACCAAAAGAGAACCAAGTATCGGGTATGGGCACTCCCCTTGGCTTCCGCCAAGCTTGGGGGAGGTGCCCTGGTATCGTATCATCCCACTATCTTTTTTGCTTTTACTTATTTTTAGTTCGATCTTTTGCTTTAGATGAATAAAAGTTTAGTTCGATCCTTTCTTCTTTGAGAGTTTGCTTAGTGATCTATCTTTGTAATCGTGTGCAAGTTATATAATAAAGTTTAGTGTGAGTTTTTGCTTTCTTTAGTATCATGTTGCAAATAAAGAAAAGAAATAAGAAAGAAAAAGAAAGAGGAAATAAATCAATAAGATCATGTACTAATCCTATTGTAGGTGATGGCACCACATAAGAAAAAGTATAAGTAGAGAACTTTATTAGAGATTGACAAACATAGTATTAGTCAATGATGCAACTCATGAAAGAATTAATAAAGGAAGAGAACATTCACATATAAATATACTATCCTAGAAATCTTTTGTGATTGTGAGCCCTCATCAAAATATTATATGCCAAAATTGTTGACGTTTGATGACCCACAAGTATAGGGGATCTATCATAGTCCTTTTGATAAGTAAGAGTGTCGAATCCAACTAGGAGCAGAAGGAAATGATAAGCAGTTTTCAGTAAGGTATTCTCTGCAAACACTGAAATTATCGGTAACACATAGTATTGTGATAAGGTAATTTGTAATGGGTAACAAGTTATAAAAGTAAACAAGGTGCAGCAAGATGGCCCAATCCTTTTTGTAGCAAAGGACAAGCCTAGACAAACTCTTATATAAAGGAAAGTGCTCCCGGGGACACATGGGAATTATCTTCAAGCTAGTTTTCATCACGTTCATACGATTCGTGTTCGGTACTTTGATAATTTGATATGTGGGTGGACCGGTGCTTGGGTACTGCCCTTTCTTGGACAAGCATCCCACTTATGATTAACCCCTCTTGCAAGCATCCTCAACTAGAAAAGAAGTATTAAGGTAAACCTAACCATAGCATGAAACATATGGATCCAAATCAGCCCCTTACAAAGCAACTCATAAACTAGGGTTTAAGCTTCTGTCGCTCTAGCAACCCATCATCTACTTATTACTTCCCAATGCCTTCCTCTAGGCCCAAACAATGGTGAAGTGTCATGTAGTCGACATTCACATGACACCACTAGAGGAAAGACAACATACATCTCATCAAAATATCGAACGAATACCAAATTCCACATGACTACTTATAGCAAGACTTCTCCTATGTCCTCAGGAACAAACGTAACTACTCACAAACAATATGCATGTTCATAATCAGAGGGGTATTAATATGCATAAAGGATCTGAACATATGATCATCCACCGAATAGACCAACTAGCATCAACTACAAATAGTAATCAACACTACTAGCAACCCATAGCTACCAATCTGAGGTTTTGGGACAAAGATTGGATACAAGAGATGAACTAGGGTTTGAGATGAGATGGTGCTGGTGAAGATGTTGATGGATATTGACCCCCTCCCGATGAGAGGATCGATGATGATGACGATGGTGATGATTTCCCCCTCCCGGAGGGAAGTTTCCCCGGCAAAACAGCTCCGCCGGAGCCCTAGATTGGTTCCGCCAAGGTTCCGCCTCGTGCCGGCGGAGTTTCGTCCCGTGATCTAGCTTATGATTTTTTTTTCAGGGCAAAAGACCTCATATATAATAAGATGGGCCACCGGAGGCCTCCTAGGGGGCCCACGAGATAGGGGGCGCGTCCAGGGGGTAGGGCGCGCCCCCACCCTCGTGGATGGTGGGTGGCCCCCCTCTGGTACTTCCTTCGTGCAATATTTTATATATATTCTGAAACATGCTCTCGTGAAGTTTCAGGACTTTTGGAGTTGTGTGGAATAGGTCTCTAATATTTGCTCCTTTTCCAGCCCAGAATTCCAGCTGCCAGCATTCCCCCTCTTCATGTAAACCTTGTAAAATAAGAGAGAATATGCATAAGTATTGTGACATAATGTGTAATAACAACCCATAATGCAATAAATATCAATATAAAAGCATGATGCAAAATGGACGTATCAACTCCCCCAAGCTTAGACCTCGCTTGTCCTCAAGCGAAAGCCGATATCGAAAAATATTGACCACATGTTTATAGATAGAGGTGTCGATAGAAATAAAATAAAATACAGACATGAGAGCATCATGATCATTCTTAGAACTGCAACATATATATATATATTGTCATTTGATCTCTTATGCTAAAGTAACAATTCATTCGCAGTTTCAAGTATGTATCATAAACTTCATTGGAAACTAACAAACTATAATCTCAGTCATTGAAGCAATTGAAATTTATCATAACATCGGAAAGAGTCAATATAAGAGCTTTTCAGCAAGTCCACATACTCAACTATCATTTAGTCTTTCACAATTGCTAACACTCATGCAATATTTATGGGTATGAAGTTTTAATCGGACACAGAGAATGATAGGGGCTTATAGTATTGCCTCCCAACCTTTTACCTCAAGGGTAATGTCAACAATAATAGTCGATGAAAACTCGCATCCAATTAGCTATAAATATTAGGATCTTTCCAACACATTGTGCTTGCCAAAGTATAAAATGTAAAAAGGAAAGGTGAAGATCACCATGACTTTCGTATGAAGTATAAGACAAGAATAAAAGATAGGCCCTTCGCAGAGGGAAGTAGAGGTTGTCATGTGCTTTTATAGTTGGATGCACGAAATGTTAATGCAAAAGAACGTCACTTTATATTACCACTTGTGATATGGACCTTTATTATGCAGTCTGTCACTTTTATTTCTTCCACATCACAAGATCATATAAAGCTTATTTTCTCCACAATAATAAATCATACATATTTAGAGAGAAATTTTTATTGCTTGCAACAATGGAAACTTACTTGAAGGATCTTACTCAATCCATAGGTAGATATGGTGGACTCTCATAGCAAAACTGGGTTTAAGGATATTTGGAAGCACAAGTAGTATCTCTACTTGGCGCAAAGAATTTGGCTAGCATAAGAGGGAAAGGCAAGCTCAACATGTTGGATAATCCATGACAATATAATTTATTTCGGATGTAAGAAAATATAACCCATTACGTTGTCTTCCTTGTCCAACATCAACTCTTTAGCATGTCATATTTTAATGAGTGCTCACAATCATAAAAGATGTCCAAGATAGTATATTTATATCTGAAGACCTCTCTTTATTTATTACCTGCTATTAATTGCAACAATGACCAAAACTATGTTTGTCAACTCTCAACAACTTTTATTCATCATACTTTTTATATGTGAAGTCATTACTCTCCATAAGATCCATATGATCTCTTTAATTCTTTTTATTCTTTCTCTTCTATTTTATTTTTATTCCCTCAAGATCATAGCAAGATGGCAAAGCCCTTGACTCAACACTAATCTTTATTATATAACTCACGGACTCGATTACATAGAAGGATCATAAAGCAAAACTCAAAACTAGATCATACTAAAACTTTATTCTACTAGATCAAGATATTACCAAAAGGATCGAACTAATAAAAACGGTAAAGATAAAAGTGTGATGATGATATGATACTGGGGTACTCCCCCGAGCTTGGCAGTTGCCAAGGGGAGTGCTGATACCAGATACTCAGTTCTTCTTTGTTGGTGATGGTGATGATGATGAAAATTGTGCCTTCATCTTGTTCATGTTGTAATTGAGAAGAGCGATCTCCTCTTTTAAATCATCGACCTCCGATTCCAGCTTCAAGATCTTGTCACATAAATCTCCTTTGCTTTTCTGCCGAAAATGAGAAGGAATAGATTGGTTGTTAGACAGTTTAGCCCTCTTGGGGAGACAAGACTTCTTGAACTTCTTGTGCATATCCCCAGGTTGAGGTAGAGGGACTTCCTCCTCCGAACTTGAATCATTGATCATCCTCAAGTGAGCATCCTCCTCATCATTCGTAGTTCGACCACAAGGAGATAGGTCCCCATAGGTCTTTGGATCAGCAATGAGATGTGAGACATAGCTTTCTCCGTCAGAGTCTTGAGACGACATCTTGCTCTAAATCTGCAGCAGAAATAGCTCGAAACAAAAACATGAGATATTCATGTGATACGGTGGTCAAAACCTTCGGGAGAATATATAGTGATTTTTTACCGAACGAAAGAAGTATCGTGCAAGAAAACAGAGTCCGGAGAGCACATGAGGTGCCCACGAGGCAGGGGCGCACCCATGGGATAGGGCACGCCCTCCACCCTCGTGGAAGCCCTGTGTCCTTCCCGGGCTGCTTCTTATTTTCCTATTTTCTTAAATATTCCAAAACAAAGAAAATTGCTCTTAGAACTGTTTTGGAGTCGGTTTACTTACCGTACCTCATACCTCTTCCTTTTCGGAGTCTGGAACGTTCTGGAAAGTGTCCCTTATATATTCCTCCGGGGTTACGGTTTCAATAACATTAGTTTCAACATTTATGGGATTACCTGAGATATAATGTTTGATTCTTTGACCGTTCACCACCCTCGGATTTGTGCCTTCGAAGTTGTTGATTTTTATGGCACCGGAACGATAGACCTCCTCGATAATGTAAGGACCTTCCCATTTAGATAGGAGTTTGCCTGCAAAAAATCTAAAACGAGAGTTGTATAACAATACATAATCACCTACATTAAACTCACGTTTTTGTATCCTTTTGTCATGCCATCTTTTAACTTTTTCCTTAAACAGTTTGGCATTCTCATAAGCCTGGGTTCTCCATTCATCAAGTGAGCTAATGTCAAAAAGCCTCTTCTCATCGGCAAGTTTGAAATCCTAATTGAGCTCTTTAATGGCCCAATATGCCTTATGTTCTAGTTCGAGAGGTAAGTGACATGCTCTTCCATAAACCATTTTATACGAAGACATACCCATATGATTTTTATATGCAGTTCTATAAGCCCATAATGCATCATCAAGTTTCTTTGACAAATTCTTTCTAGATCTATTAACAGTCTTTTGCAAAATTAATTTAAGCTCTCTATTACTTAATTCTACTAGACCACTAGACTGTGGATGATATGGGGATGCAATTCTATGATTAACATCATACTTAGCAAGCATTTTACGAAAAGCACCATGAATAAAATGTGAACCACCATCAGTCATTAAGTATCTAGGGACTCCAAACCTCATAAAAATAACTTATTTAAGCATCTTAATAGAGGTGTTATGATCAGCACTACTAGTTGGAATAGCTTCTACCCACTTAGTAACGTAATCAATAGCAACTAAAATATGTGTATACCCATTAGAGGAAGGAAACGGTCCCATGTAATCAAAGCCCCAAACATCAAATGGTTCAATAACAAGTGAATAATTCATAGGCATTTCTTGACCTCTACTAATATTACCTATTCATTGACATTCATCACAGGACAAGACAAACTTACGGGCATCCTTGAAGAGAGTAGGCCAATAAAAACCAGATTGCAATACCTTATGTGCAGTTCTGTCTCCAGCATGGTGTCCTCCATAAGCCTCAGAGTGACACTTGCGTAGGATCTATTCATGTTCATGCTCAGGTACACAATGTCTAATAACACCATCTACTCCTTTATAAAGGTGTGGGTCATCCCAGAAGTAATGTCTTAAATCATAGAAAAACTTTTTCTTTTGTTGGTATGTGAAACTAGGTGGTATAAATTTAGCAACAATGTAATTAGCATGATCAGCATACCATGGAGCAGTACGAGAAGCATTTATGACAACTAATTGTTCATCAGGAAAACTATCATCAATAGGTAGTGGGTCATCAAGAACATTCTCTAACCTAGACAAGTTGTCTGCAACGGGGTTCTCGGCTCCCTTTCTATCGATAATATGCAAATCAAATTCTTGTAGTAAGAGAACCCATCGAATAAGTCTAGGTTTAGCATCTTTCTTTTCCATAAGATATTTAATAGCGGCATGATCAGTGTGAACAGTTACTTTAGAATCAACAATATAAGGTCCGAACTTATCACAAGCAAACACAACTGGTAAAAATTCTTTTTCAGTAGTAGCATAATTTCTCTAGGCACTGTCCAGTGTCTTACTAGCATATTGGATAACATTTAATTTCTTATCAACTCTTTGTCCTAGAACATCCCCTATAGCATAATCACTAGCATCACACATAGTTTCAAAGGGTAAATTCCAATCAGGTGGCTGAACAATAGGTGCAGAAATCAAGGCTTTCTTAAGTATTTCAAATGCTTCTACACAATCATCATCAAAGACAAATGGAACATCTTTTTGTAAGAGATTAGTTAGAGGCCTAGAAATTTTAGAGAAATCCTTAATGAACCTCCTATAAAAACCGGCATGACCAAGGAAACTTCTTATACCTTTAATGTCCTTAGGACCCGACATCTTTTCAATAGGATCAACTTTAGCTTTATCAACTTCAATATCTCTTTCAGAAATTTTATGCCCCAAGACAATACCTTCATTAACCATAAAATGGCACTTCTCCCAATTCAAGACAAGATTAGTTTCTTCACATCTCTGCAAAACTCGATCAAGGTTGCTTAAGCAATCATCAAAAGAAGTTCCATAAACGGAGAAATCATCCATGAAAACCTCAACAATCTTTTCACAAAAAAACAGAGAATATAGCAATCATACATCTTTGAAAGGTAGCAGGTTCATTGCATAAACCAAAGGCATACGTCTATAAGCAAAGGTACCGAAAGGGCAAGTGAAAGTTGTCTTTTCTTGATCTTATTTTGACACGCGTATTTGAGAGAAACCAGAATAACCATCTAGAAAGCAAAAATGTGTATATTTGGATAACCTTTCTAGCATTTAATCAATAAAAGGTAACGGGTAATGATCCTTTTTAGTAGCTTTATTTAATTTGCGAAAATCAATTATCATTCTATAACCTGTAACAATTCTTTGTGGGATTAATTCATCTTTATCATTAGGAACAACAGTAATACCTCCCTTCTTAGGGACACAATGGATAGAACTCACCCACTGACTATCGGCAATGGGATAAATTATACCGGCCTCCAGAAGCTTTAGTATTTCTTTTCTTACCACTTCTTTCATCTTAGGATTTAACCGTCGTTGGTGATCAACAACCGGTTTCGCGTCTTTCTCCAATTTTATTTTGTGCTGGCATAGAGTGGGGCTAATTCCCTTAAGATCATCAAGAGTATATCCAATAGCAGCACAGTGCTTCTTCAGAGTTTTCAATAATTTCTTTTCTTCATGCTCTGAAAGGTTAGCACTAATAATAACAGGATATATCTCTTTCTCATCAAGATAAGCATATTCAAGAGTATCAGGTAAAGGTTTAAGCTCAAACACGGGATCACCCTTGGGTGGAGGAGGATCCCCAACATGCAAGTTGTGTTTCAAAATAGGTCCTTGTTTAAAGAATACTTCATCTATTTCCCTTCTTTCATTCATAAACATATCATTTTCATGGTCTAGCAAATATTGTTCTAAAGGATCACTAGGAGGCACGGCAATAGAAGCAAGACCAATAATTTCATCTTACTAGGCAATTCTTTATCATGGGGTTGTCTATGAAATTTAGCAAAATTAAACTCATGAGACATATCCCCCAAACCAATAGTAACAACATCCTTTTTGCAATCTATCCTAGCATTAACATTATTCAAGAAGGGTCTACCAAATATAATGGGACAAAAGTCATCTTGTGGGGAACCAAGAACAAGAAAATCAACAGGGTATTTAACTTTCCCACACAAGACTTCAACATCCCTAACAATCCCAACTAGTGAAATAGTATCTCTCTTGGCAAGCTTAATTGTAACATCAATCTCTTCTTTCTCAGCAGGTGCAATATCATGCATAATTTCTTTGTATAAGGAATGAGGTATAGCACTTGCACTAGCACCCATATCTCATAAACCATGATAGCAATGATCTCCTATTTCAACAGAAATAATAGGCATGCCTACAACAGGTCTATGTTTATTTTTAGTATCAGGTCCAGCAATTCTAGCAGATTCATTGCAGAAGTAAATAACATGCCCATCAATGTTATCTGCCAAGAGATCTTTAACCATAGCAACACTAGGTTCAACTTTAATTTGCTCAGAGGGAGTAGGTGTTCTAGTATTACTCTTACGAACCACAGTTGAAGCTTTAGCATAATCCTTTAGTCTCATAGGGAAAGGTGGTTTCTCAATATAAGTAGTAGGAACAACAGAATCATTATAACTGATAGCCTTTCTTCAACTTTAATAGGTGCGACTACTTTTACTTCAATGGGAGGATTATATTTAAACCACTTCTCCTTAGGAAGATCAACATGAGTAGCAAAGGATTAACAGAAAGAAGCTACTATCTCATACTCGAGTCCATATTTAGTGCTAAATTCACGGAAATCCCAATCAAACTTAGGTGTTATACCTGACTCCTTACCTTCTTCGAGATCCCAATCTTCAGACTCGCGTTTAATTCTTTCCAATAAATCCCATTTGAATTCAATGGTCTTCATCATAAAAGAGCCAGTACAAGAAGTATCGAGCATGGAGCGATTATCGAGAGAAAGCCGAGCATAAAAATTTTGAATAATAATTTCTCTTGAGAGCTCATGATTGGGGCATGAATATAACATTGACTTAAGCCTCCCCCAAGCTTGAGCGATGCTTTGTCCTTCGCGAGGCCAAAAATTATATATATAATTACGATCATGATGAACAAGATGCATAGGATAAAACTTCTGATGAAATTCCACTTTCAATCGTCGGTAGTTCCATGATCCAATATCATCACATAGCCTAAACCATGTCAATGCATCTCCCTTCAAATATAAAGGGAATATCTCCTTCTTGATAACATCCTCGAGCATACCTGCAAGCTTAAATAATCCACAAACTTCATCCACATAGATTAGGTGCAAATCAGGATGCAATGTTCCATCTCCTATAAAAGGATTAGCTAGCAGTTTTTCTATCATACCCGAAGGAATTTCAAAGTAAACATTTTCAGTAGCTTTAGTAGGTTGAGGAGCAACTCTTTGCTCTACTGGTCAGGGTGAAGATACCCCGAACAATCCCCTCAAATGATTATGTTCCATAGTAACAAGTGACAGTAAATTTCAGCACACTATATAAATTTTTCCTTACCAAATTCCACCTACCAAAGGCGCTTCACTCCCTGAAAACAGCGCCAGAAAAGAGTCTTGATGACCCACAAGTATAGGGGGTCTATCGTAGTCCTTTTGATAAGTAAGAGTGTCGAACCCAACGAGGAGCAGAAAGAAATATTAAGCAGTTTTCAGTAAGGTATTATCTGCAAGCACTCAAATTATCGGTAACAGATAGTTTTGCGATAAGGTAATTTCTAACGGGTAACAAATAATAAAGGTAAACAAGGTGCAGCAAGATGGCCCAATCCTTTTTGTAGCAAAGGACAAGCCTGGACAAACTCTTATATAAAGGAAAGTGCTCCCGAGGACAAATGGGAATTATCGTCAAGCTAGTTTTCATCACGTTCATATGATTCACGTTCGGTACTTTGATAATTTGATATGTGGGTGGACCGCTGCTTGGGTACTGACCTTCCTTGGACAAGCATCCCACTTATAATTAACCCCTCTTGCAAGCATCCGCAACTACAAAAGAAGTATTAAGGTAAACCTAACCATAGCATCAAACATATGGATCCAAATCAGCCCCTTACGAAGCAACTCATAAACTAGGGTTTAAGCTTCTGTCACTCTAGCAACCCATCATCTACTTATTACTTCCCAATGCCTTCCTATAGGCCCATAAAATGGTGAAGTTTCATGTAGTCGATGTTCACATGACACCACTAGAGGAAAGACAACATACGTCTCATCAAAATATCGAACGAATACCAAATTCACATGACTACTTATAGCAAGACTTCTCCCATGTCCTGAGGAACAAACGTAACTACTCACAAATCATATTCATGTTCATAATCAGAGGGGTATTGATGTGCATAAAGGATCTGAACATATGATCTTCCACCGAATAAACCAACTAGCATCAACTACAAAGAGTAATCAACACTACTAGCAACCCACAGGTACCAATCTGGGGTTTTGGGACAAAGATTGGATACAAGAGAGAGATGAACTAGGGTTTGAGATGAGATGGTGCTGGTGAAGATGTTGATGGAGATTGACCCCCTCCCAATGAGAGGATCGATGATGATGGTGGTGGTGATGATTTCCCCCTCCCGGAGGGAAGTTTCCCCGGCAAAATAGCTCCTTCGGAGCCCTAGATTGGTTCCGCCTTGTGGCGGCAGACTTTCATCCCGTGAGCTAGCTTATGATTTTTTCCAAGGCTAAAGACCTCATATAGCAGAAGATGGTCACCGGAGGCCTGCCAGGGGGGCGCACGAGGCAGGGGGCACACCTAGGGGGTAGGGCGCGCCCCCACCCTCGTGGACGGTGGATGGCCCCCCTCTGGTATTTCTTTCGCCCGATATTTTTTATATATTCTAGAAATAATTCCCGTTGAGTTTCAGGACTTTTGGAGGTGTGCAGAATAGGTCTCTAATATTTGCTCCTTTTCCAGCCCAGAATTCCAGCTGCCGGCATTCCACCTCTTCATGTAAACCTTGTAAAATAAGATAGAATAGGCATAAGTATTGTGACATAATGTGTAATAACAGCCCAGAATGCAATAAATATCGATATAAAAGGATGATGCAAAATGGATATATCAACGTTGGACAAGGAAGACAACGTAATAATTTATGTTTGTTCATATTCACATAGAGGTCATATTGTCATGGATCCTTTAACATGTGGTGCTTGCCCCCTATCTTTGCTAGCCAAAAATTCTGCACTAAGTAGAGATACTACTTGTGTATCCAAAAACCCTTAAACCCAAATCTTATTTTCAAGTATCCACCATACCTACCTAGGTATTGAGCAAGATCACTCAAGTAAGTTGTCATCGGTGCAAAAAGTCAAAAAAATGCTTCTAATAGTGTGAGATCATTTAGTGTAAGAGAAAATTGAGTGTTGCACGAACTTGTGATGGTGAAGAATAAAAGTGACAGACTGCATAATAAAGGTCGCTATCACAAGGGGCAATGTAACGTGGTGTTATTTTGCACTAAGGGATTGAGCATACAAACAAATAAGCGCATGGCAACCTCTGCTTCCCTCTGTGAAGGGCCTATCTTTTACAAGAATTAAAGTTTTTCTCTCTATTCCTTTTATTTTTCTCCTTTGGCAAGCATCATGTGGTGAGGAAAGATCTAGGCACATATGTCCAGCTGAATATGGGTGGCATGAGTTATTATTGTTGACATCACCCTTGAGGTGAGTACGTTGGGAGGCGAAACCATAAGCCCCTATCTTTCTATGTGTACGGTTGAAACGTTTTGCTCATGTGTACGCGGTTAATGTTAGCAATCATAGAAGACTATATGATGGTTGAGTATGTGGACTTGCCTAAAGGCTCCGACACGTGACCCTTCCTGAAAATATGATGAATTATAGTTGCAAAGTTGACTGAGAACATAGTTTGTTGGTTTCTAATAGAGTTTTTGCTTTATACTTCATTTGTGTGATGAACTATTACTTATTCATGAGAAGTATATGATAAAAGTTCTATGTTTAATTTTGTTGTTGTTATAATAATCAACATGATGCTTCTATGTCTGTATTTTGTTTTTATTGACACCTCTCTTTGAAAGCATGTGGACAAGTTTTTCGATTTTGGTTTTCGCTTGAGGACAAGCGAGGTTTAAGCTTGGGGGAGTTGATACGTCCATTTTGCATCATGTTATCTTACTATTATTTATAATGTTTTTATCCATAATAATGCTTTTTGGAGTAATTCTAATGCCCTTTTCTCTCATAATTTGTAGGGTACACACCAAGAGGGAGAATTCTGGCAGCTGGAAATCTGTACCTGGAAAAGCTACGTCAGGCTACCTATTCTGCACAACTCCAAACAAGATGAAACTTCACGAGGATTTTTTATGGAATATATAAGAATTATTGGAGCCAATAAGTACCAGAGGGGGCCCACCAGGTGGGCACAACCCACCTGGGCGCGCCAGGGAGCCCAAGCGCGCCCTGGAGGGTTGTGCTCCTCTCGGCCCACCTCCGGTGCCCATATGTTGGTATATAAGTCATTTTGACCTAGAAAAAAAATAAGAAGAGGACTTTCTGGGCGGAGCACCACCGCCTCGAGGCGGAACTTGGGCAGGAGCACTTTTGCCCTCCGCTGGAGTGATTCCGCCGGAGGAACTTCCCTCTCGGAGGGGGAAATCATCGTCATCATCATCACCAACAACTCTCCCGTCTTGGGGAGGGCAACCTCCATCAACATCTTTAACAGAACCATCTCCTCTCAAACCCTAGTTCATCTCTTGTGTTCAATCTTGTTACCGGAACTATAGATTGGTGCTTGTGGGTGACTAGTAGTGTTGATTACATCTTGTAGTTGATTACTATATGGTTTATTTGGTGGAATATTGTATGTTCAGATCCAATATGCTATTTAACACCCCTCTGATCATGAGCATGTTTATCATTTGTGAGTAGTTACATTTGTTCTTGAGGTCACGGGAGAAATCATGTTGCAAGTAATCATGTGAATTTGATATGTGTTCGATATTTTGATAGTATGTATGTTGTGATTCCCTTAGTGGTGTCATGTGAACATCGACTACATGACACTTCACCATATTTTGGGCCTAAGGGAATGCAATGTGGAGTAGCAATTAGATGATGAGTTGCGAGAGTGACAGAAACTTAAACCCCAGTTTATGTGGTATTTTGTAAGGGACCGATTGGATCCAAAAGTTTAATGCTATGGTTAGAATTTATTCTTAATACTTTTCTCATAGTTGCGGATGCTTGCGGGAGGGTTAATCATAAGTAGGAGGTTTGTTCAAGTAAGAATGGTAACTAAGCACCGGTCCACCCACATATCAAATTATCAAAGTACCGAACACAAATTAAACCAACATGATGAAAGTGACTAGATGAAATTCCCGTGTCCCTCGAGAACGCTTTGCTTATCATAAGAGACCATTTTGGCCTGTCCTTTGGCTCAAAAGGATTGGGATACCTTGTTGCACTTTTCTTACTACTATCATTACTTGCTCGTTACATATTATCTTGCTATCAAACTACTCTGCTACTTACAATTTCACCACTTGCAGACATACCTTACTGAAAACTACTTGTCATTTCCCTCTTCTCCTTGTTGGGTTCGACACTCCTAACAACTCCTCGAAGTCAAACTCCACGTAGAAACATCCTTGGGATCCTCTGGCTCCTAGACTCCATCATTTGGTTGTGGCATCCGAGAAGAATGGAAAAGGGGGGAAAGAGGGAGCAAAGCAACCATGAGTACTCATCCAAAGTACTCGCAAGCAAGGATCTACACTACGTATGCATTGGTATCAATGAAAAGGGGTAGTATCTATGGACTAAACTGCAGAATGCCAGAATAAGAGGGGGATAGCTAGTCCTATCGAAGACTACGCTTCTGGCAGCCTCCATCTTGAAGCATATAGAAGAGAGTAGTTGGTAATTTCACCAAGTATCATCGTATAGAATAATCCTACCCGGTGGTCCACTCCTCGTCACCCTATGAGAGAGCGATCACCGGGTTGTATCTCGCACTTGAAAGGGTGTGTTCTATTAAGTATCCGGTTCTAGTTGTCATAAGGTCAGAATACAACTCCGGGTCATCCTTTTACCGAGGGACACAACTATTCGAATAGATAAACTTCCCTGCAGGGGTGCACCACATTACCCAACACGCTCGACCCCTCCGGCCAGACAGACTTTCTTGGGTCATGCCCAGCCTCGGAAGATCAACACGTCGCAACCCTACCTAGGCTCAATAGAGAGGTCAGCACGCTGGTCTAAATCCTAAGCGCGCAGGGGTCTGGGCCCATTGCACACCTGCACTATAGTGACCCGACCCGAATGGATTAAAGTCTCTATGCTTAAGTGTCATCCCTGGATCGGTATGCTGACACACACAGTACTCGAGGATTTATAACAAAGGTAACTCACATGTATAGAGAACGTAAATACTATTACCTTAATCCATATAGCGGAAGTTACAACAAGGTTGTGGATTCCCATCAACACCAACGGCAAAGTTGAGTGTAGAAATCGTAACCCTAACGTATCACTTACTCGTTGTAAGATTCCTGCAACATGAGACGTTGTAGCCATGTAGGTCAGTACATTGAATGTACTGGCAAATTCACACCAAAGAGCAATGATGAATAATAGCTATCACTACATACATATTTGGCTAGTGGAGGCTCTAAGTTTAATTTTGCATAAAGCTAATTTTACCCTACAACAAAGGAATATTTTTATTTAACTACCAAGTTTATGCCATTATTGAGAAGGTTCATCCAACTCAATCCCAAAATATTAATAACCTAACAAATTCATTAAGTATAGTGATGGGATCAAATCAATAATTCAATTACCACATACTCAAGATGTCTATAACCGGGGACGGCTAACCATGATTAGTTTATACACTCTGCAGAGGTTTGCGCACTTTTCACCACAAGACTCGATCTCGTCCGTTGTATTTCTCGCACTGCATGATGTTTGAGAAACGGATGGATGAGAAACAGTCTTTCCCAAGAGGTCCCCTTAACCGATAGATAGGCTGGTACACCTACAATCCCCTACATCTGCTAGCCCATCATGGAAAGGATTCCCACAACTTACTCAACTATGCCAGAGCCCGTAATGGTGTGTGGCTGCACATGGAAGTTTCTAGCATGAACAATATTATGATCCCCTTGAGCCTGGGTGGCAAACCATAGGATGATCACACGGGTACCCCGGGATCTCCTAGGACAACACTGGATTCCCAAGGTGCCCACAAACCAATCCACCCAGATGTGTATTAAAGTAGCCACCTTAAGTTAAACCTTAATTAACAATAACTCTCACAAGTTTCATGAATTCTCTCAAAACCAATCCACATCTATGAGCATAGCATAGAAGTATAAGCATAATGTAGTAACACCCAAGGTTTGAATAAAAGGCACTAGGTTCCTACCTCATCAACTACTTCCCAAATACCCACATGTTATCAAATCCTACTCAATGCAATGTTTGAGGGTTGAATCTAATGCATAAAAACTGGGTAATAAAGGGATATGATCAAAGTGTGAACTTGCCTTGTACTGTTGATGAGGATGATTCGCACTCATAACTCCTGATAGTTCTACTCGTCACACTCCGTTCAATCTATCATAAGCAAGCAATAGTAACCACACATAAGCAATCATGCCAAAGAATCGAAGAAAAGATCTCAAAAAACTTCAAAAATAGGCAAATAACTCTTGCAATATAAAACAATTTCTAACAGTACCAAAATTAGGTGGATTTGGTCTTATCAGAAAGTTTAGGTCAAGAGTTTCGATTTGCAAAATGAATCAACTAAATCGGAGTTATAAAACTCAAGTTATGATCAAACGAGATTCCAATTCAAATCTGTTTGAAACCAAAATGTAAACTTTCAAAAACATGTTTAAGTTGATTATCTGGATAGAGGGGATCATAATGAAGAAGTGGGCGTTGGTTTCGTTGGATTTGGACAAGCGAGCAAAAAGTTGTTATAGATTGAAAAGCAAGGGCTAATCTATAAGAAAAGTATTTGCGGATAGATCCTTGGCATAAAATAACAGAAACAGAAAACACTAAATAAAAAACGTTCGCTAATCAGAAGAAAACACTTTGGCCTAAAAGGAAAAAAACAGATCTAATCTGGACCTTAGATTTTGGATCTGACGATGGTAAAGTAATAACCGTTAGGTCTAACTAAAACCGATCAGGTTTATTTGTAAAAAGGTCGGTTCACTGGTTGAACCGAACAAACAAACAAAAACATGAAAGAAGAGAGGAGGACACCAGGGAGGTGGTGGTGCTTACAGAAGCATGGCCGTCACAGGCGACGACTCCGGCGAGGCAGACGAAGGCAGGGAGGGGCGGCAGCTCCGGTGTGGGGTCGGGTGGCTCTGGATGACGGGATCGAGCAGGGGGCGACGCTGGTGGAGTTCAGGCGAACCGTGGCTCCGGCAAGGTAGCTTCAGTCGTGGACGACGGTGACGAGGCGGTGGCTCTGGTGGTTCTCCGTCTCGTCCGAGAGCACAGGGAGGTGCGGCGCAGCAAGGCGAGCGTGATGGTGGTGGCGGAGGTGGTCGTAAGGGGAGGGTGGAGGCGCGGCAAGGTGGCGGAGCTCAGTGAAACTTCACGAACTCCGACGAGATCAGAATGACTCCCTAGGGCACGGGAGATCGAGGTTTTCGCAAAAATCAGATGAGGAGCAGTAGGACAGTATTTATAGGTGGCAAGTCTTGTGGAAGGGGCTGCGGAGATCGATCAAATCGATAGATTGATTCACTTCTATTGTCATGTACGTGCATGCATTCTTCTGCCGTGGGGCGGAAGAAGAACGAGGGGGCCCTGGTTGGCAGCGGGAAGGGAACAAGTGAGAGGAGCAGTCAACCGAGCGCTTAGCGCTTCGGTGCGAGAAGGAGAGGCCATGGGCCGAAGGCGCTGCTGGGCCATGGAGAGAGAGAGAGATCTAGTTGGGCCTCGGTGGCATCGCCCCCTTTTTAAAAAAAAACACAGACTAGACAAAAAAGAATCATAAATAAATACAAAAATATTATGTAGCCATATAATATATCAAAATTTTGAGAAAAAGATTTCCTACAACATGAACTATTTTCCAAGTTTAAAAAATCCATAAATATTCACAAAAGTCAAACAGTGTTGTTGTTGCAATAAAACCCAATACAAAACATTTTTTAAATACCAAAATTATTTTCTCCTAATTTTCCATTGAAGGGAATCATTTTACCCTTATTCCCATCTATTTATTTTTAGGAGAAAACTAATTTGATTAAAAGCCAAATAACTCCTAAATGGTTTGGAAATTGAAATTCAAACCACCTCCAAATCTTTTTTGTCTTCCTCATTCAAATATATTTCAAATTTGCCCCTGGTTTGGAGTTTCATGTTGCTCCTCACTTATTTTGAAATGGGTCAGAGGAATTTGAAACTATTCAAATGGGAAGGATTCCAAGTGGAATTTCAAAAGTGGTTTAACTCCCCACTCTCTTTCATTTAAACTTTGGAGAAGTCATTTCATCTCCTCTCTTGAAAGTCCTTGAGTGGCATGAAGTTTGCATTACTTTCAAATGAGGTTTCAAATCATTTCAGATGGAAACACTTTTGGGAAAGTCCTTTTATTCCCTCTCATTCAACTTTCAAAAAGTTTCAAATTTCACTCAATATCACACAAGCAACCATACCACAATCAAACAATCAATCAAAACTATTTATTTAATATAACATTCCAAAATTTAGAATTTTGGGATGTTACAAACCTACCACCCTTAAAATGAATCTCGTCCTCGAGATTCGAAGAGGCTAGCAATAAATATGTTAGGTTCCGGGTCTTCTCAAACTCCATCGATTCGCCTCAGGGGGTCTCGTGTGCTACCACCCTTAGAAGCATGGTTACGGTTCCATCAAAACTCATATAATCACCCTTTTCGTTGGCAGTGTCGATCCTCTCAGATCTTCATGGTAATTTCTTCTCTGGGACCTTCCGGTAGTGGCATAACCTTTTCTTCAATTCTTCTGTATTTTCATGTTGGCACGGTTCTTCTGTGACCGGGTCTTCTTAGCTGACGGGTTTGGCACCAATACTAAACAACCATCGATATCTCATGGTGGTCAACCATTTATGGTTTCTCCTGTAGAAAACGGGTCAGGGCTTCATTCTCACCGTATGACCTACGATTGGCAACAGCTGCCTGGTACAAAGGGAAATATTGTCATACCATTCTAAGGTTTAAACAAGGTTTTGATCGTCGTCTCTCTACTATAGGTAAGTCACTCAGATTTACCATCCCATATAGCAGAGGCGAACAATAAGAGTAAGTCGGTACGGTGATCAATCCATCCCGCACCCAAATCATTACCTTGTATATGGTTCAGTGAATCTCGTGTTCTAACACTCGATCATCCTCACAAGGTTTGCAGATCTTTGCTTGTTGACGAAACAAGTTCGGATAAATCCATTGATTCTGCAATCCAAACAAACATCTATCTTTCCTTCACAACTCTCAAGTTTTGTGTTTCTCCTATAAGCTCATCCGTCGATAAAAGTCGTATCTTCTACCAGGATTTTTCCTTCAGCAAGAGTGTGCTTGCTTCTTGGCAGGTCCTAGAGCCTGTGGGTTCTGGCCCATCTCATCACTTGTAAACCTTGAATTCATCATCGGGGCAACTGATCATTATTCCAACATCCAGTTTCCTAGCATTCTTAAATCCATGCTATTGTACGGTCTCCCTTCCTTCTATTGGTACAAAACTAATACGTGATTACTCAAACTCATCATGGAGTTGCAATTGCTCCAACATTATACCTCCTTTATGTCCAATAATACTTCATCCCTTCATATTCTTGGGATATCCCACATATCAAGATAAAACTCGTACTTATTTTGTACCAAGTCCACTCCATGGAATATCATAATCCTTTCTAGAGGTCAAATGTCCTTACAGGGTACTACTACCCTTAAAATGCACAAATTCATACTTAGACCATATTTCTCATATCCTCGAAAATGGTCAAAATCTTTCTTCATAGAGTAACTACTCATAAAATCCAAATCAGTACCCACGATGATAACTTTATTGATTCTCAAATTATTACAATCTCCTGTATTTCCATTACATGCCTCAACTCAACACCTCAATATACCAGAAATGTTCCCACTGCTACTACTATATTTCTTACAGACTCAACTATTTAACACAGATATCCTCATTGGGACAATCTCTGGCAAAGTGCCCTACTTCATTACAACGGAAACATATTACTTCTGACAAGTCTCGAGGTTTCCTTGTGATTTCAAAGCCTCCCTGGGTCCTCAGCTTCCTTTTTGAGGAAACCGCTGAAGTAGTGCCCTAACTCCTTGCACCTGAAACAGGTGATATGACTCAGGTCCTTCCTGGAATCCAATCTATTTCTCTTTGTGGACTTCTCCGTTCCAATCAGGGCTTCTATTTCCTGTGGGTCATACTCTTCTTCCTCTGTCGGGAATTCTAGTAGGTCCCCATTTAGACAATTTTGGGAGATGTGTCCTTCTTCTCCACATGAATAGCACGACTTGGTGCAGGGTTTAATTGGGTCTTCTTTGGGTGTGTCCTCCACCTCTTCCTTCATCACATGTTCTTCTAAAATTTCCATGAGGGATCCTTTCATTGCTTCTTTCTTCTGTTGGATAGTTCATTGTACCATGGGGTAAATGTGACACTGAGCGGGGTAGTGGGTAGTCCCTTCACATAAGAAACAAGTAATCTGCCTAGTTGGGCATTCTTCAGCTGGGTGACTTTCTTCACAATTAGGGAATACATCCTTGTGTTCTTTATGATTGTATCCTATTTCTCCACAAAGCTTGCATGCACAAGGTTTCTTCATATCTTTTCCATAAGGCTTCAATTTCTGGGACACGCGGTGAGAGTTGAGCAGAGTCAACTTAAATTCTTCCCAAGTGGTTACTCCTTGCCATCCTTTGATGGATTGATACATCCTCCACCAACTAGCAGCACCTCTTTCAAAGCATTGAAGAGCATGCTGGGCCATATCCTTTCCGGCTATAGTTTTATTCTTCATATGATCTTCCGTGTTCTGAATCTATCGGTCTGTCTCCAATTGAGTCATCGGTCCAGAAAATATGAGTTCATCTCCATTCATCCTCTGTTGGGTCCATGGGTTTTGGGGTAAGATAAGAGAGATAGAGAGGGGGTACACACAATACAAACAATAGTTTTAAAGAGACAGGTTTTATTTTGTGGTTGTCGGGGAAACATCAAACAAATGACAGCTCACAAACGTCGCATCTAATGTAGGTATATAACAGGGGTTTGGTCTTCTAAAGGTTAATAAATCTTCAAAGTCGTCAAACTCTTCAAGTCTTATTCATGTCTCCGATGGCTTTCTTCCAATCGTGCTTGTCCTTCTCAAGTTCTTTTGCCAGATCATCTCTGTTGACGCGAAGTCTCTCGTGGCGTCCTTTAATATTCTAGAGTTGCATTCCAAACTTCTGGTTTTCAACATCCTTGGCCCGAGCCATGGTACTATTGTCCTTTAGTTCCTCAGAAATCTCTGGTATCTCGAGGATTTGCTCCTCCAGCTTGGCTACTTTCTGCTTCTGGGTCCTGAGTTCTTCACGAAATGCTTCCTTTTCAAATACGGCTTCCTGCAGGTCCCTCTTAAAATTCTTGATGTAATACTCCAGATCCTGGTGATACACCAGCTAAGGTTAAAACTTCATCTTTTGCTGATAGATGCTCCATTAGCCCTTTTGTCATCCAATCCGTCTGACGAAATGCATGCTTAACTCAACACGGTAACAATATCATAAGCGCGCGATAACATCATGGATAGCCGTGTTTATGCCCATGTCTCTGTCATGAGCTATCATTCTATGTTGATATTGTTGGAAATATGCCCTAGAGGCAATAATAAAAGTATTATTATTATATTTCTTTGTTCATGATAATTGTCTTTATTCATGCTATAATTGTATTATCCGGAAATCATAATACACGTGTGAATACATAGACCATAATATGTCCCTAGTAAGCCTCTAGTTGACTAGCTCGTTGATCAACTGATAGTCATGGTTTCCTGGCTATGGACATTGGATGTCATTGATAACGGGATCACATCATTAGGAGAATGATGTGATGGACAAGACCCAATCCTAAGCATAGCGCAAGATCGTGTAGTTCGTTTGCTAGAGCTTTTCCAATGTCAAGTATCTTTTCCTTTGACCATGAGATCGTGTAACTCCCGGATACCGTAGGAGTGCTTTGGGTGTACCAAATGTCACAACGTAACTGGGTGACTATAAAGGTGCACTACAGGTATCTCCGAAAGTGTCTGTTGGGTTGACACGGATCGAGACTGGGATTTGTCACTCCGTATGACGGAGAGGTATCACTGGGCCCACTCGGTAATGCATCATCATAATGAGCTCAAAGTGACCAAGTGTCTGGTCACGGGATCATGCATTACGGTACGAGTAAAGTGACTTGCCGGTAATGAGATTGAACGAGGTATTGGGATACCGACGATCGAATCTCGGGCAAGTAACATACCGATTGACAAAGGGAATTGCATACGGGGTTGCTTAAATCCTCGACATCGTGGTTCATCCGATGAGATCATCGTGGAGTATGTGGGAGCCAACATGGGTATCCAGATCCCACTGTTGGTTATTGACCGGAGAGTCGTCTCGGTCATGTCTGCATGTCTCCCGAACCCATAGGGTCTACACACTTAAGGTTCGGTGACGCTAGGGTTGTAGGGATATGTATATGCAGTAACCCGAATGTTGTTCGGAGTCCCGGATGAGATATGGGACGTCACGAGGAGTTCCGGAATGGTCCGGAGGTAAAGAATTATATATAGGAAGTGCTATTTCGGCCATCGGGACAAGTTTCAGGGTTATCGGTATTGTACCGGGACCACCGGAAGGGTCCCGGGGGCCCACCGGGTGGGGCCACCTGCCCCGGGGGGCCACATGGGCTGTAGGGGGTGCGCCTTGGCCTACATGGGCCAAGGGCACCAGCCCCAATAGGCCCATGCGCCTAGGGTTTCCAAAGGGGAGGAGTCCCACTAGTGGAAGGCACCCCTAGGTGCCTTGGGGGGAGGGAAACCTCCCTTGGCCGCTGCCCCCTAGGAGATTGGATCTCCTACGGCCGGCGCCCCCCCCCCTTGGCCCTCCTATATATAGTGGGGGAAGGAGGGCTTTTGATCTATGCCTTTGGTTGCCTCCTTCTCCCTCTCCAATACCTCCTCCTCCTCCATAGTGCTTGGCGAAGCCCTGACGGAGTACTGCAGCTTCACCATCACCACGCCGTCGTGCTGTTGCTAGAGCCATCTTCCTCAACCTCTCCTTCCCTCTTGCTGGATCAAGAAGAAGGAGACGTTACGCTGACCGTACATGTGTTGAACGCGGAGGTGCCATCCGTTCGGTGCTAGGATCTCCGGTGATTTGGATCACGTCGTGTTCGACTACCTCATCCCCGTTCTTTGAACGCTTCCGCTCGCGATCTACAAAGGTATGTAGATGCATCCGATCACTCGTTGCTAGATGAACTCATAGATGGATCTTGGTGAAACCGTAGGAATTTTTTTTTTCTGCAACGTTCCCCAACAGTGGCATCATGAGCTAGGTCTATGCGTAGTTCTCTTGCACGAGTAGAACACAATTTGTTGTGGGCGTTGATGTTGTCAACTTTCTTGTCGCTACTAGTCTTATCTTGCTTCAATGGTATTGTGGGATGAAGCGGCCCGGACCAACCTTACACGTATGCTTACGTGAGACCGGTTCCACCGACTGACATGCACTAGTTGCATAAGGTGGCTGGCGGGTGTCTGTCTCTCCTACTTTAGTTGGAGCGGATTCGATGAAAAGGGTCCTTATGAAGGGTAAATAGAAGTTGACAAATCACGTTGTGGCTTTCACGTAGGTAAGAAAGCGTTCTTGTTAGAACCCTACTTCAGCCACGTAAAACTTGCAACAACAATTAGAGGACGTCTAACTTGTTTTTGCAGCAAGTGCTTTGTGATATGATATGGCCAAAGTTGTGATGAATGATGAATGATCTATATGTGACGTATGAGATGTTCATGCTATTGTAATAGGAATCACGACTTGCATGTCGATGAGTATGACAACCGGCAGGAACCATAGGAGTTGTCTTTATTTTGTATGACCTGCGTGTCATTGAGAAACGCCATGTAAATTACTTTAATTTATTGCTAAACGAGTTAGCCCTAGTAGTAGAAGTAATAGTTGGCGAGCAACTTCATGGAGACACGATGATGGAGATCATGATGATGGAGATCATGGTGTCAAGCCGGTGACAAGATGATCATGGAGCCCCAAGATGGAGATCAAAGGAGCTATATGATATTGGCCATATCATGTCACGTTTATTATTTGATTGCATGTGATGTTTATCATGTTTTGCATCTTCTTTACTTAGAACGATGGTAGTAAATAAGATGATCCCTTACAACAATTTCAAGAAGTGTTCTCCCCTAACTGTGCACCGTTGCTAAAGTTCGTCGTTTCGAAGCACCACGTGATGATCGGGTGTGATAGATCCTTACGTTCACATACAACGGGTGTAAGACAGTTTTACACATGCAAAACACTTAGGGTTAACTTGACGAGCCTAGCATGTACAGACATGGCCTCGGAACACAGAGACCGAAAGGTCGAACACGAGTCGTATGGAAGATACGATCAATATGAAGATGTTCACCGACGATGACTAGTCCGTCTCACGTGATGATCGGACACGGCCTAGTCGACTCGGATCGTGTAACACTTAGATGACTAGAGGGATGTCTAATCTGAGTGGGAGTTCATTAATAATTTGATTAGATGAACTTAATTATCATGAACTTAGTCTAAAAACTTTACAATATGTCTTGTAGATCAAATGGCCAACGTAGTCCTCAACTTCAACGCGTTCCTAGAGAAAACCAAGCTGAAAGACGATGGCAGCAACTACACGGACTGGGTCCGGAACCTGAGGATCATCCTCATAGCTGCCGAGAAAGATTATGTCCTACAAGCACTGCTAGGTGATCCACCCGTCCCACAGAACCAAGACGTTATGAACGCTTGGCAGACACATGCTGATGACTACTCCCTCGTTTAGTGCAGCATGCTTTACAGCCTAGAGCCGGGGCTCCAAAAGCGTTTTGAGAGACATGGAGCATATGAGATGTTCGAAGAGCTGAAAATGGTTTTTCAAGCTCATGCCCGGATCGAGAGATATGAAGTCCCCAACAAATTCTTCAGCTGTAAGATGGAGGAAAATAGTTCTGTCAGTGAGCACATACTCACTATGTCTGGGTTACATAACCGCTTGACTTAGCTGGGAGTTAATCTCCCGGATGATGCGGTCATTGACAGAATCCTCCAGTCGCTTCCACCAAGCTACAAGAGCTTTGTGATGAACTTCAATATGCAGGGGATGGAAAAGACCATTCCTGAAGTATTTGCTATGCTGAAATCAGCAGAGGTAGAAGTCAAGAAGGAACATCAAGTGTTGATGGTGAAAAAAACCACTAAGTTCAAGAAGGGCAAGGGTAAAAAGAACTTCAAGAAGGACGGCAAGGAAGTTGCCGCGCCCGGCAAGCAAGCTGCCGGGAAGAAGTCAAAGAATGGACCCAAGCCTGAGACGGAGTGCTTTTATTGCAAAGGGAAGGGTCACTGGAAACGGAACTGCCCCAAATACTTAGCGGACAATAAGGCCGGCAACACCAAAGGTATATTTGATATACATGTAATTGATGTATACCTTACCAGTACTCGTAGTAACTCCTGGGTATTTGATACCGGTGCCGTTGCTCATATTTGTAACTCACAGCAGGAGCTGCGGAATAAACGGAGACTGGCGAAGGACGAGGTGACGATGCGCGTCGGGAATGGTTCCAAGGTCGATGTGATCGCCGTCGGCACGCTACCTCTACATTTACCTACGGGATTAGTTATAAACGTCAATAATTGTTATTTAGTGCCAAGTTTGAGCATGAACATTGTATCAGGATCTCGTTTAATACGAGATGGGTACTCATTTAAATTCGAGAATAATGGTTGTTCTATTTATATGAGAGATATGTTTTATGGTCATGCTCCGATGGTCAATGGTTTCTTAATGAATCTCGAACGTAATATTACACATATTCATAGTGTGAATACCAAAATATGTAAAGTTGATAACGATAGTCCCACATACTTGTGGCACTGCCGCCTTGGTCACATTGGTGTCAAGCGCATGAAGAAGCTCCATGCTGATGGACTTTTAGAGTCTCTAGATTATGAATCGTTTGACACATGCGAGCCATGCCTCATGGGCAAGATGACCAAGACTCCATTCTCCGGAATAATGGAGCGAGCGACCAACTTGTTGGAAATCATACATACTGATGTGTGCGGTCCAATGAGCGTTGAGGCTCGCGGAGGATATCGTTATGTTCTCACTCTCAGTGATGACTTGAGTAGATATGGGTATGTCTACTTAATGAAACACAAGTATGAGACCTTTGAAAAGTTCAGGGAATTTCAGAATGAGGTAGAGAATCAACGTGACCGAAAGATAAAGTTCCTACGATCAGATCGTGGGGGAGAATATTTAAGTCACGAATTTGGTACACACTTAAGGAAATGTGGAATCGTTTCACAACTCACACCGCCTGGAACACCTCAGCGTAACGGTGTGTCCGAACGTCGTAATCGCACTCTATTGGATATGGTGCGGTCTATGATGTCTCTTACCGATTTACCGCTATCATTTTGGGGATACGCTCTAGAGACAGCTACATTCACTTTAAATAGGGCCCTGTCTAAATCCGTTGAGACGACACCGTATGAATTATGGTTTGGCAAGAAACCTAAGCTGTCGTTTCTAAAAGTTTGGGGATGCGATGCTTATGTCAAGAAACTTCAACCTGAGAAGCTCGAACCCAAGTCGGAAAAGTGCGTCTTCATAGGATACCCTAAGGAAACCATTGGGTATACCTTCTACCTAAGATCCGAAGGCAAGATCTTTGTTGCCAAGAACGGACTCTTTCTGGAGAAAGAGTTTCTCTCGAAAGAAGTAAGTGGGAGGAAAGTGGAACTTGATGAAGTATTACCTCTTGAACCAGAGAGTAGCGCACCTCAAGAAAATGTTTATGTGATGCCTCCACCGGTTAGAGAGGAGGTTAATGATGATGATCATGAAACTTCAGATCAAGTTACTACTGAACTTCATAGGTCCACAAGGACACGTTCCGCACCAGAGTGGTACGGCAACCCTGTCCTGAAAATCATGTTGTTAGACAGCGGTGAACCTTTGAACTATGAAGAAGCGATGGCGGGCCCAGATTCCAACAAATGGCTTGAAGCCATGAAATCCGAGATAGGATCCATGTATGAAAACAAAGTGTGGACTTTGACAGACTTGCCCGATGATTGGCGAGCGATAGAAAACAAATGGATCTTTAAAAAGAAGACGGACGCGGATGGTAATGTTACCATCTATAAAGCTCGACTTGTCGCTAAGGGTTATCGGCAAGTTCAAGGGGTTGACTACGATGAAACGTTCTCTCCCGTAGCGAAGCTGAAGTCCGTCCGAATCATGTTAGAAATTGCCGTATACTATGATTATGAGATATGGCAAATGGACGTCAAAACAGCATTCCTTAACGGTTATCTTAAGGAAGAACTGTATATGATGCAGCCGGAAGGTTTTGTCGACCCTGAGAATGCTAACAAGGTATGCAAGCTCCAGCGATCCATTTATGGGCTGGTGCAAGCATCTCGGAGTTGGAACATTCGCTTTGATGAGATGATCAAAGTGTTTGGGTTTATGCAGACTTATGGAGAAGCCTGCGTTTACAAGAAAGTGAGTGGGAGCTCCGTAGCATTTCTCATATTATATGTAGATGACATACTTTTGATGGGAAATGATATAGAACTTTTGGACAACATTAAGGCCTACTTGAATAAGAGTTTTTCAATGAAGGACCTTGGAGAAGCTGCTTATATATTAGGCATCAAGATCTATAGGGATAGATCGAGACACCTCATAGGTCTTTCACAAAGCACATACCTTGATAAGATTTTGAAGAAGTTCAAAATGGATCAGTCCAAGAAAGGGTTCTTGCCTGTTTTGCAAGGTGTGAGATTGAGCTCGGCTCAATGCCCGACCACGGCAAAATATAAAGAAGAGATGAGTGTCATCCCCTATGCTTCAGCCATAGGATCTATTATGTATGCCATGCTGTGTACCAGACCTGATGTAAACCTTGCCGTAAGTTTGGTAGGAAGGTACCAAAGTAATCCCGGCAAGGAACACTGGACAGCGGTCAAGAATATCCTGAAGTACCTGAAAAGGACAAAGGACATGTTTCTCGTTTATGGAGGTGACGAAGAGCTCGTCGTAAAGGGTTATGTCGACGCTAGCTTCGACACAGATCTGGATGACTCTAACTCACAAAGCGGATACGTGTATATGTTGAATGGTGGAGCAGTGAGCTGGTGCAGCTGCAAGCAGAGCGTCATGGCGGGATCTACATGTGAAGCGGAGTACATGGCAGCCTCGGAGGCAGCACATGAAGGAATATGGGTGAAGGAGTTCATCACCGACCTAGGAGTCATACCCAATGCGTCGGGGCCAATCAAACTCTTCTGTGACAACACTAGAGCTATTGCACTTGCCAAGGAGTCTAGGTTACACAACAAGACAAGGCACATCAAGCGTCGCTTCAACTCCATTCGTGAAAATGTTCAAGATGGAGACATAGAGATTTGTAAAGTACATACGGACCTGAATATAGCAGATCCATTGACTAAACCTCTCCCTAGGGCAAAACATGATCAACACCAGAATTCCATGGGTGTTCGATTCATAACAATGTAACTAGATTATTGACTCTAGTGCAAGTGGGAGACTGTTGGAAATATGCCCTAGAGGCAATAATAAAAGTATTATTATTATATTTCTTTGTTCATGATAATTGTCTTTATTCATGCTATAACTGTATTATCCGGAAATCATAATACACGTGTGAATACATAGACCATAATATGTCCCTAGTAAGCCTCTAGTTGACTAGCTCGTTGATCAACTGATAGTCATGGTTTCCTGGCTATGGACATTGGATGTCATTGATAACGGGATCACATCATTAGGAGAATGATGTGATGGACAAGACCCAATCCTAAGCATAGCGCAAGATCGTGTAGTTCGTTTGCTAGAGCTTTTCCAATGTCAAGTATCTTTTCCTTTGACCATGAGATCGTGTAACTCCCGGATACCGTAGGAGTGCTTTGGGTGTACCAAACATCACAACGTAACTGGGTGACTATAAAGGTGCACTACAGGTATCTCCGAAAGTGTCTGTTGGGTTGACACGGATCGAGACTGGGATTTGTCACTCCGTATGACGGAGAGGTATCACTGGGCCCACTCGGTAATGCATCATCATAATGAGCTCAAAGTGACCAAGTGTCTGGTCACGGGGTCATGCATTACGGTATGAGTAAAGTGACTTGCCGGTAACGAGATTGAACGAGGTATTGGGATACCGACGATCGAATCTCGGGCAAGTAACATACCGATTGACAAAGGGAATTGCACACGGGGTTGCTTAAATCCTCGACATCGTGGTTCATCCGATGAGATCATCGTGGATTATGTGGGAGCCAACATGGGTATCTAGATCCCGCTGTTGGTTATTGACCGGGGAGTCGTCTCGGTCATGTCTGCATGTCTTCCGAACCCGTAGGGTCTACACACTTAAGGTTCGGTGACGCTAGGGTTGTAGGGATATGTATATGCAGTAACCCGAATGTTTTTCGGAGTCTCGGATGAGATCCCAGACGTCACGAGGAGTTCCGGAATGGTCCGGAGGTAAAGAATTATATATAGGAAGTGCTATTTCGGCCATCGGGACAAGTTTCGGGGTTATCGGTATTGTACCGGGACCACCGGAAGGGTCCCGGGGGCCCACCGGGTGGGGCCACCTGCCTCGGGGGGCCACATGGGCTGTAGGGGGTGCACCTTGGCCTACATGGGCCAAGGGCACCAGCCCCAATAGGCCCATGCGCCTAGGGTTTCCAAAGGGGAGGAGTCCCACTAGTGGAAGGCACCCCTAGGTGCCTTGGGGGGGAGGCAAAACCCCCCTTGCCGCCGCCCCCCTAGGAGATTGGATCTCCTAGGGCCGGCGCCCCCCCTTGGCCCTCCTATATATAGTGGGGGAAGGAGGGCTTTTGATCTATGCCTTTGGTTGCCTCCTTCTCCCTCTCCAATACCTCCTCCTCCTCCATAGTGCTTGGCGAAGCCCTGACGGAGTACTGCAGCTTCACCATCACCACGCCGTCGTGCTGTTGCTGGAGCCATCTTCCTCAACCTCTTCTTCCCTCTTGCTGGATCAAGAAGAAGGAGACGTTACGCTGACCGTACATGTGTTGAACGCGGAGGTGCCGTCCGTTCGGTGCTAGGATCTCCGGTGATTTGGATCACGTCGTGTTCGACTACCTCATCCCCGTTCTTTGAACGCTTCCGCTCGCGATCTACAAAGGTATGTAGATGCGTCCGATCACTCGTTGCTAGATGAACTCATAGATGGATCTTGGTGAAACCGTAGGAAATTTTTTTGTTTTCTGCAACGTTCCCCAACAGATATCTCCTGTCTTGGGGTTTTGTTGACAAAAACTTTGAGTTTTAATGCTCCATGTTCCTGTCTTTCTCGGACACACCTTGATCTCGGGTATTGGCAGCTTCCATAGTCTGACAAGTTCCATAAGGGTAGCCTTCCTAGGTCATACCAATCTGGAAATTCTATAGAGCCTTCAAATTCTCCTAGTCTTCGGAGTCTTCAACCGTTGTAGTTTCTATTATTATAATGCACGGTAAAATCCTCTTCATTCCGAAGTGGTCCTAGTTGACCGATATGTTGTACTTCTTGGAGTGGTCTCATTAACTGAATCTTCGTGTGGTCAAAAGGGGAAAGGGGTATAGTCTAACTAAAAGGGAATATTTGATAGAGCTCAGAAAGGATGAGAGGTAAAAGATCTTTTGGAAAATAAAGTTCTAAGAGAAATTCTTTCCTATGGGCTTGCCAGTTTCTAGGGTCACGTCCTACAGTCAACATGTGCTCTGATACGATCTTGTAGCGACCCGACCCGAATGGATCGAAGTCTTTGTGCTTAAGTGTCATCCCTGGACCGGTATGCTGACACACACAGTACTCAAGGATTTATAACAGAGGTAAATCACATGTATAAAGTAACGTAAATACTATTACCTCAATCCATATAGCAGAAGTTATAACAAGGTTGTGGATTCCCATCAATACCAACGACAAAGTTGAGTGTAGAAATCGTAACCCTAACGTATCACTTACTCGTCGTAAGATTCCTGCAACATGAAACGTTGCAGCCATGTAGGTGATACGTCCATTTTGCATCATGCTTTTATATCGATATTTATTGCATTATGGGTTGTTATTATACATTATGTCACAATACTTATGCCTTTTCTCTCTTATTTTACAAGGTTCACACGAAGAGGGGGAATGCCGGCAGCAGGAATTCTGGGCTGGAAAAGGAGCAAATATTAGAGACCTATTCTACACATCTCCAAAAGTCCTGAAACTCCACGGGAATTATTTCCAGAATATATAAAAAATATCGGGTGAAAGAAATACCAGAGGGGGGCCATCCACCGTCCACGAGGGTGGGGGCACGCCCTACACCCTAGGCGCGCCCCCTGCCTCGTGGGCCCCCTGGTGGCCCTCTGATGCCCATCTTTGGCTATATGGAGTCTTTCGTCGAGGAAAAAAATCATAAGCTAGCTCACGGGATGAAACTCCGCCGCCACGAGGCGGAACCTTGACGGAACCAATCTAGGGCTCCGGCGGAGCTGTTCTGCCAGGGAAACTTCCCTCCGGGAGGGGGAAATCATCACCATCATCATCACCAATGATCCTCTCATTAGCAAAAATGTCCGTGCGTTGCAACGGGAGAAAAATAATATATATAAGCAGGTCAATGTGTCCCATCTACTCTAGCGTTTGACTACTGCAACGCCATTGTGTGCCCCATTAGGGAGTCTGGTAAATATTTGGCCTATTTTCTATTATTTGTAGTCGAAATTGTCATAACAAACATCAACCACTTTCGATAATAATTGTTGCCATGGTGGTCTTTCTATTCCACCTTAGGGTATTTTTGATCCAAAATCTTTTCATTGAAAATTCGAGGGTTGAATCCATATGATTTTTTTCTAGGCGCTTTATTGTATGAGTGAATTAATCCTATAGAAAAAATTCGACAAATTCTTTTGCACTACATTCCTTAGTAAATTTCATTCCACACTAACCTCTTGGCATTCTAACTAAAGTAGCTCGCTCACAAATTTAACCCAAAATCAAATGAGCAAATGCCACATCTGAACCCAGGAATAAAATTCTAGTTTGTTGTTCACATATTGTAAGAAGATCATGTGCTGACATTGAACGGAACAAATTTTGCAGTGCATGCAAGGCATTTCTTTGTTTGTGCATTTGGGAAAGAGAGTCACATCACGGGGCAATGATGGATGATGGATGCTAAGGAGAAAATAAATCAACAGGGAGAAAAATTAATGGCAAACAATTCTTAATAGAAAAGTGTCAGTGAAATAATCTGAATTGTGAGTTGGTCTACATCTGTTAAATAGAACTGAACAACAACAAGACTAAACTATGTATGTTGTGTCTTCCTAAGCATATATGCAGCAAAAAAAATGAAATGAACATATTTGGTTCATAAATGTAGGTTTATAAAGTAGAAGGTATACACACTTCCTATATTCCAAGCAGACCAGGCAGAAAGTTCCTTAGATAGCTTATCTTATCTCACAATTGATACAGTGACAAGCATTCAGTCATCTCATCCCCATGCAAACAAATATTCTTTTGGTATGTACATGATGATTGTCTCATGTGAAATTACATTAAGCTTACCTAGAGACCATAATAACCTGTGAACTGTAAATGACCCATAAACAAATACATGCATGTAGTGGTAGAATTGTATGATAGAGACAAACAGCATTGTATAATTGTCCTTTACTTTCGTTTGAGACTTTAAGACCTTGTTGAACCTATTTGCTTATTTATAAAGTTGGTTGTATGCATCGTTCTGATGCAGAAGCCGGGAAGCCTCCCTTTTCGAAAAAAAAAACCTTGTATAATTGTTCTCTGCATGCATGCATATATATTGTTCTGAGTGTTGATGGTCCGGTAGAAATCCGTACGTGAACATGTATTCTGATGGTCATGAGGAAATCCCATGTTGCTGCAGAAACTATCATGCAAAATTCAGAATGGGGCAGCTCCTCACCAACACGCGGACATTCAAAAAGGGACTACTCTTCAAGACGTTGCCGCGGCCGGCGGAACCAGCTCCTCTTCGATGGCGGTCATATACAATTCTTATCACTGCATGAGTGCGTACTTACTGTGCATACATATACTCCCGCCGGTCCTTTTTACTCTGTATATAAGGATTGTCTGAAGTCAAACGTTGTAAAGTTTGACCATATTTATATGAAAAAATATTAACATCTACAATGCTAAATTTATCAGTTTTGCTAGAACTCATCTAGATAAGATTTAATTTGGTCTCATTCACCTTTTATATAGCCACTGGATGTGATGCTATAAGGGCATCTCCAGCCGTTGGCCCTCCAGGAGGGGCAAAAAATCGCCCCCTAGGGGCGAGCCGGCGATACAATCGGCACTGGGGGCGGTTTTACGCCCAGTCGTCGCCCCCAGCAACCGAAATTGGCCCACTTTGTAACCCAATTTCGGCGAATAAAGGGCCCATATGGGCAAGAATAGGCCCATATTCAGCGTGGTTTCGCCGTGTCTCGGCGTTCAATTATCAACACAATTATTTCTTATCACATATTTCATCACAAAAAAATCAAATACTTCAACAAAATAGTACAACAACAAATAGTTCAATACAAATTATATAGTTCAACAAATAAAAACTCTTATTTCATTACACGGCGTCCCCCTTGAGCTTCCATAGGTGCTCAATCAGATCTTTCTGCAGTTGATGATGCACCTGTGGGTCTCGGATCTCCTGACGCATACTGAGATAGGCAGTCCAAGTTGCCGGTAGCTGGTGATCAACTTCGGCTAGAGGACCCTGCCTGTAGTATGGTTTAGTGTCAAACACTGGGTCTTTTGCTCGCTTTCGATGATCATGTTGTGCAAGATGACACAGCAAGTCATGATCTCCCACATTTGATCTTTTGACCAGGTCTGAGCGGGGTACCGAACAACAGCGAATCGAGATTGGAGCACACCAAATGCCCGCTCGACATCCTTCCGGCAAGCCTCCTGAACTTTCGCAAACCAGGCGTTCTTGCCTCCTGACACAGGGTTTGAGATCGTCTTCATAAATGTCGACCATCTCGGATAGATGCCATCTGCTAGATAGTACCCCTTGTTGTATTGGTGCCCATTGATCTCGAAGTTCACCGGAGGAGAATGACCCTCAACGAGCTTGGCAAAAACAGGAGAGCACTGCAGCACGTTGATGTCATTGTGAGTTCCTGGCATACCAAAGACGGAGTGCCAAATCCAGAGGTCCTGTGTGGCTATCGCCTCAAGCACCACACTGCAACCGCCTTTGGCGCCTTTGTACATCCCCTGCCAACCAAGTGGGCAATTCTTCCATTTCCAATGCATGCAGTCGATGATTCCAAGCATCCCAGGAAATCCTCTTGCTGCATTCTGGGCTAGGATCCGAGCAGTGTCTTCCGCATTGGGTGTTCTCAAGTATTGTGGCCCAAACACTGCCACCACTGCCTGACAGAACTTGTCGAAACACTCTATGCTGGTGGACTCGGCCATGCGCCCATAGTCGTTGAGTGAATCACTGGGAGCTCCATATGCAAGCATCCTCATCGCTGTCGTGCACTTCTGGATGGAGGTGAATCCAAGAGCGCCAGTGCAATCCATCTTGCACTTGAAGTAGTTGTTGAACTCCCGGATGGAATTCACAATCCTGAAGAAGAGCTTTCGGCTCATCCGATAACGGCGCCGAAATGTTCTCTCGCCATGAAGTGGAGCATCGGCGAAGTAGTCGGAGTAGAGCATGCAGTAGCCTTGGAGACGATGTCGGTTCTTTGCTTTCATCCGCCCCGGCGCCGAGCCACCTCGCCGCGGCTTTTCATTGCTCGCCAGCAGTTGGGCGAGGGCGGCGAGCACCATGAGATGCTCTTCTTCCTGGACGTCGGCCGCGGCTTCCTCCTCCAGCAGCGCGGCGAGCTCTTCCTCCTCATCCGAGTCCGTCGCCGAGGCAGGCAAAACGCCGAACACCTTGCGCTCGGTGGGCGTGTACCCGCCGTTAAACGGCGCCTCCGCGACCGGAAACGCCCAGCTGTTGTGGGAGGGGCTACCGCGGCGAAGCGCTGCTATTTTCCGGCGGGGAATGGCTATCTAGCGGAGTAGGGCGGCGGCCGTCGCCGGGATATAGCTAGTGGTGGCCGAGGGCGCGGGGGGTGCGAGGCGAGTCGGGGGAAGAAAACCTTGACTTTTCCCCTGTCGGTGTGGGTCAGGCGTGCTTTTCCCTAGCGCCGGAGCCCCCAACTGCTCCCCAGCGTGCCGGGTTCGGCCTGTGACCGCCGGGCGAAAAAAAGGTCCGAACCAGCGATTTTCGGCGTTCTGGAGGCGCGACTGGGCCGTTTTTTCGGCGCCGGCGCCGAAAAAGTGGCCTGGGGGGGCCCTGTTGGGGGCGCGGCTGGAGATGCGTGTGTGCTGACATGTGTTGTATCCATTCTTGTTTTTCAGGTGAATGAGACCAAATTACGTCTCATCTAGATGAGTTCTAGGTACTCCCTAAATTTATACAATATGAAAGCTAAAGTCATGACGCATCTAATGTTGTTGATTTCACATTCTGAATGTTGGTATTTTTTTTATAAATTTGGTCAAAGTTTATGACGTTTGATTTTAGATAAATCTTATATGCGAACTAAAAAGGACTGGAGGGAGTACGTGAGTTTGCTAGCTGTGTATGAAATCCATGTATGATATGTAGTGTGCATACTCTGCCTTCTTCCTCTCCTCTTCTCCCTCTCTCTTTTCCTCTATACAGAGAGCTTGAACCTGCCGGCGCCGCTGGCCCTCACAAGCTCCTCGTCGTCCTCCTATATCTACTTAAGCCGCCATGGACGGCCGCTGCCGGCGACGACCACCTCCTCCCCGCCTCCCTCCTGCCCATCCTCTCGCCCGGATAGCGTGCCACGCCCACACCCATCATGTTGCCCAACGCCTCGCCGAACCACTGTGCCCGACCGCCGCCTGCATGCCCCTGTAGCCGGCTGCCTCACACGCAACCGCGCACCGCCATGCTCGTCCACCAGCGAGCCTCCCGTCTCCCGCTCACCTGCCTGCAGCCGGTGGACCATGGTGCGTCTGTCATCCGCTGGCTCTCTGACCCGCCTCCAACTCCGACGCCTCCATTGCTTATTTTCCTCCACTCCCCCAACGAAGGCCGGCCTCAGTCCGGTGTGGCCCAACCGGTGCACACAGCAGGCAGCCACGGAGCTCCTCACATGGACCCCAGTCGCAGTTCCTCGGGGTAAGCAGATGAGTACCGACCCTTCTCTGTTTCCCTCCTCCCCTCTCTGCTCATCCCCCCCCCCCCTCGTTTCTTCTCTACTGGAGCCCCAACGCCATGGATGCCCAAGCTCTGAACCACCTCGCCGACCGCTGCCGCGTTCTTCTCCAAGCTCCGTCGGAAGCCTCTTCGGTCGCGAGTTCTCGCGCCGTCCACGAAGCCCGAGTGGTGACGCGTGTAACAGCCGAATCCTTTATCTCGAAACAAATTTAGTACCACCTCACATTCGAAACAAATTTAGTACCATCTCGCGTATATGTTTTCAATTCAAAGTGAAAGCGTAAACTCACGAGAATAAGCGTATTGTGACGGTGAACCCGACAAAGTCGATTCTAGTAAAAGGGCCCGTGCGTTGCAACGGAAAAAACAAATCTTGCACGTCCTAGTTTGTGTTTCTACTTGAATGACACATATTATGACTGAAATTTGAATGGCACATATTACGACTGAAATTTGTTTGCAGATCAAAAAGAGCAATCCGCTTTAGTACCAACTTCAACTTTGCACATTTTTTCAGCTTGTAATGTAGTGTAATCATGTGTCCTGAAGGAATAGCTTAAAATGAGAAATAGGTAGCACGGACCCGAAATCATCTGATCGTCAGCCGCTCTACATTAGCTCATTGTGACTTCATTTGTACACTTCATGTGCTCTTTGTTCTTTTATGTCCCGTCGCAAGCGCTCACTCAACACAAGAGATGAGAGAGATACAGTAGTAGTATTCACAAGAGAATGGATTCAGCAACTGATGGTTACTCAGCACAGTACCAGAGTGTATGCAAGCAAGCTTTGGTTTGTAGCCCACAGAAGACCATTTTATTAAACCTACAAAAGAGAAATTTAGCCGTATGGGCATCATCCTTTTGCACATATTGTCTATCGTTCAAAGAAATAGCTAGCACAGACCTGAAAGAGATACAAACATACATTTTTCTGAATATTAGTACAATACATAGTCCCGGGGTACCATTTCTTTCTCAATCAGCATGATTACCTGACAAGACCACAAATTTGTGTTGCTGAAATTTCATCACAACAGAGAGGGGAATCGAGAAGAGAACTGCCAAATAAAGAGCTGAAGAAGCCCATCTCATCGCCATATACCACCAGTTGTTTGTCTTGGTGGATGAAACAAACTAATACCCTGAATGAAATTTACCTTTGGCCATGGTGAAGATTATATTTTGATAACCTAGTACCACGAGACAATATCATTTTGGAATATACCAGTAATTGGTTTGAACTATAAAACAAACGTTGAGTTCCTCTGAATTCTGAAGTGAAAAGCAAACTTATTGTATTAGCTACACCTAGCTAGCTGCGCATTGCTGCATCATAGTAAGAATGCCATGGTTATGAACGTTATCAAACTTATTATTGTGAAAGCAACAATATTCTAGAAAAATGTCATGGTTGTGTACATTATCAAAAACACAAAAATAAAATACATCTAGTAAGAATGCCTACTGTTTCTCAAAGACATACCAAACTAACTATTAGATAAGCAGCAAACCATGCAAGATCTGTTCAATGAAACCAGCTATTAGTTTTCTGTAAAATCTGATTATAGCAGAGGAAGTGAGCACCAATATTTATCATCTACTACAGACTGGTAACCAAGAAAAAAGAAGAGCTTGAAATTCAAATCATTTGAGTACCTTGCAAGCAATCTTGTTAAGCTTGTTCATTTGTGTGAATTGCACCATTATACCTGCAATATCAAGTGGATTATCTTGGGCCTCTCACTCTCTCCAATCCATGGATGATATGTGTGGTTAAATGAATTAGATCGAGACACTAATACACCGTCTGGTTGTCCCTATAAGCAGCTAGGCCGGCAATGGTTGCTGCTTCTTGCTGCTCCTCATCGATTCTAATCACCCTTCCTGCCTCAAACACCTGCACATGTAGCACAACAAAAATAAGAGAATATGACAGAGAGCAGAGAGCAACACGATGACAGGAGGAGATGCGTCGTTCAGCCACCGAAGACAAAAACCAGAGATAAGCAATCCAATGTTGACCCAAAATTAAATCCAAGCATGGATGCCGCTGATTAATTAATTTCCCTGCCGGCCTTAAAGATTTTTCCTCCGGATTTTTCTTCCATTGTATATATGCAGACAAATAGATGACGTCACTTTTACTGCAAATCCTATAACCATAAGTAAAATCAGTTGCAAATTAAAGATAGCTACTACGCTTGGTAAAAGAAAATTGCAAGAGTTAACCTGTAGGCCCTCGTAGGATTTAGCAACCATTGCAACAAAAATCAATTTGTCACCAACGAACTGCAGGTTGCCAGAGAACAAAGACCATGATTTCAAGCCTCCTTGTCCACATACCTGAAGCGTAGAACCGGCCGATGAAACTCCGGCGAACTGTGGGGCACTATCGGATCCCGGCTTGTTTTTGGTCAAAGTCTGAGGATGCGAGCGCAGGTGAGGGGACCATCCGCTGGGGTGGGAATCGACAGAGAGGTGGCGGTGATGTTCGCAGCGGGAGCCAGGCGGGCGGTTCCAACAGGTGGCGGGGAGGATTCCCAACGGCGCCGTGGTAGCAGGGGTTGGGGGAGCCGGCAATGGCCGCAGCGTCGAGTGTCGCTGGCGGTGGAAGGCTGTGAGGGTGGGGGGACTTGGGGTAGGGGTAGGGGTAGGGGCGGGGTTGGCGGCGCGCGGCAGCGGGGCAGATACCGGCGGCGAGGCGGGAACCGGCGGCGGGGCGGGGCAGGAGTGCGCGGCGCGCAAGAGGTGGGATTGGATTGTGGGTCGTGTGGCTGTTTGGGTTGACTTTGATCAATTGGACTGCGGGTTGGTTCACATAAACGCCAGGGTTGTTTTTGTAAAACTGCACGACAGTTCCTGCTTTATTATTATGACGAATAGTACCGGCTCGCACGTAGAAAATAATATAGGTGAAAAAAACTAAAAACGTAAATTCACGGAAAAAATCGTATTGTGACGGTGAACCCACGGAGTCAATCTGTGCTTTATTATTAGGGATAGATTGGGAGGGGGGTCAATCTCCATGAACATCTTCACCAGGATCATCTCATCTCAAACCCTAGTTCATCTTTTTTATCCAATCTTTGTATCCAAACCTCAGATTGGTACATGTGGGTTGCTAGTAGTGTTGATTACTCCTTGCAGTTATTGCTAGTTGGTTTACTTGGTGGAACATCATACGTTCAGATCCATTATGCATATTAATACCCCTCTGATTATGAACATGAATATGCTTTTGTGAGTACTTACGTTTGTTCCTGAGGACATGGCAGAAGTCTTGCTATAAGCAGTCATGTGAATTTGGTATTCGTTTGATATTTTGATGAGATGTATGTTGTCATCCCTCTAGTGGTGTCATGTGAACGTAGACTACATGGAACTTCACCATTGTTTGGGCCTAGAGGGAGGCATTGGGAAGTAATAAGTAGATGATGGGTTGCTAGAGTGACAGAAGCTTAAACTCTAGTTTATGTGTTGCTTCGTAAGGGGCTGATTTGGATCCATATGTTTCATGTTATGGTTAGATTTACCTTAATACTTCTGTTGTAGTTGCGGATGATTGCAATAGGGGTTAATCATAAGTGGGATGCTTGTCCAAGTAAGGGCAGTACCCAAGCACTGGTCCACCCACATATCACATTATCAAAGTACCGAACGTGAATCATATGAACGTGATGAAAACTAGCTTGACGATAATTCCCATGTGTCCTCGGGAGCATTTTCCTTTATACAAGAGTTTGTCCAGGCTTGTCCTTTGCTACAAAAAGGATTGAGCCATCTTGCTGCACCTTATTTACTTTTATTACTTGTTACCCGTTACAAATTACCTTATCACAAAACTATCTGTTACCGATAATTTCAGTGCTTGCAGAAAATACCTCGTTGAAAACCACTTATCATTCCCTTCTGCTCCTCGTTGGGTTAGACACTCTTACTTATCGAAAAGGCTATGATAGATCCCCTACACTTGTGGGTCATCAAGACTCTTTTCTAGCACCATTGTCGGGGAGTGAAGTGCCTTTGGTAGGTGGAATTTGGTAAGGGAAAATTTATATAGTGTGCTAAAATTTACTATCACTTGTTACGATGGAACATAATCCTTTGAGGGTCTTGTTCGGGGTATCTTCACCCCGAACAGTAGAGCAAAGAGTTTCTCCTCAACCTACTGAACCTACTGAAAAATTTTACTTTGAAATTCCTTCGGGTATGATAGAGAAACTGCTAGCTAATCCTTTCACATGTGACAGAACATTACATCCCGATTTGCACCTAATCTATGTGGATGAAGTTTGTGGATTACTTAAGCTTGCAGGTACGCCCGAGGATGTTATCAAGAAGAAGGTCTTCCCTTTATATTTGAAGGGGGATGCATTGACATGGTTTAGGCTATGTGATGATATTGGATGATGGAACTACCAACGATTGAAATTGGAATTTCATCAAAAGTTTTATCCTATGCATCTTGTTCATCGTGATCGTAAATATATATATAATTTTTAGCCTTGCGAAGGAGAAAGCAACGCTCAAGCTTGGGGGAGGCTTAAGTCAATGTTATATTCATGCCCCAATCATGAGCTTCAATAGAAATGATTATTCAAAAAATTTATGCTCGGCTTTCTCTCAATAATCGCTCCATGCTCGATACTTCTTGTACTGGATCTTTTATGATAAAGACTATTGAATTCAAATGGGATTTATTGGAAAGAATTAAACACGACTCTGAAGATTGGGACCTCGACGAAGTTAAGACTCAGGTATAACACCTAAGTTTGATTGTGTTAAATCTTTTATGGACACCGATGCTTTCCGTGAATTTAGCACTAAATATGGACTTGACTTTGAGATAGTTGCTTCTTTCTGTGAATCCTTTGCTACTCATGTTGATCTCCCTAAGGATAAGTGGTTTAAATACAATCCTCCCATTGAAGTAAAAGTAGTTTCACCTATTAAAGTTGAAGAAAAGACTATTACTTATAATGATCCTGTTGTTCCTACTGCTTATATTAAGAAACCACCTTTCCCTGTCAGACTAAAGGATCATGCTAAAGTTTCAACTGTGGTTCGTAAGAGTAATACTAGAACACCTACTCCCTCTGAGAAAATTAAAGTTGAAACTAGTGTTGCTATGGTTAAAGATCTCTTGGCCGATAACATTGATGGGCATGTTATTTACTTCTGTAATGAATCTGTTAGAATTGCTAGACCTGATACTAAAAATAAACATAGACCTGTTGTAGGCATGCATGTTATTTCTGTTAAAATAGGAGATCATTGCTATAATGGTTTATGTGATATGGCTGCTAGTGCAAGTGCTATACCTCATTCCTTATACGAAGAAATTATGCATGATATTGCACCTACTGAGATAAAAAAGATTGATGTTACAATTAAGCTTGCCAATAGAGATACTATTTCACCAGTTGGGATTGTTAGGGATGTTGAAATCGTGTGTGGGAAAGTTAAATACCCTGTTGATTTTCTTGTTCTTGGTTCCCCACAAGGTGACTTCTGTCCCATTATATTTGGTAGACCCTTCTTGAATATTGTTAATGCTAAGATAGATTGCAATAAGGATATTGTTTCTGTTGGTTTAGGGGATATGTCTCATGAATTTATTTTTGCTAAATTTCGTAGACAACCCCATGATAAAGAATTGCCTAGTAAAGATGAAATTATTGGTCTTGCTTCTATTGCCGTGCCTCCTAGTGATCCTTTACAACAATATTTGCTAGACCATGAAAATGATATGTTTATGAATGAAAGAAGGGAAATAGATGAAGTATTCCTTAAACAGGGACCTATTTTGAAACACAACTTGCCAGTTGGGGATCCTCCTCCACCCAAGGGTGATCCCGTGTTTGAGCTTAAACCTTTACCTGATACTCTTAAATATGCTTATCTTGATGAGAAAGAGATATATCCTGTTATTATTAGTGCTAACCTTTCAGAGCATGAAGAAAAGAAATTATTTAAAACTCTGAAGAAGCATTGTGCTGCTATTGGACATACTCTTGATGATCTTAAGGGCATTAGTCCCACTCTATGCCAGCACAAAATAAAGCTCGAGAAAGACGCTAAACCAGTTGTTGATCATCAATGATGGTTAAATCCTAAGATGAAAGAAGTGGTAAAAAAAGAAATACTAAAGCTTCTGGAGGCAGGTATAATTTATCCCGTTGCTGATAGTCAGTGGGTAAGTCTTGTCCATTGTGTCCCTAAGAAGGGAGGTATTACTGTTGTTCCTAATGATAAAGATGAATTGATCCCACAAAGAATTGTTACAGGTTATAGAATGGTAATTGATTTCCGCAAATTAAATAAAGCTACTAAAAAGGATGATTACCCTTTACCTTTTATTGATCAAATGCTAGAAAGATTATCCAAACTTACACATTTTTGTTTTCTAGATGGTTATTCTGGTTTCTCTCAAATACTTGTGTCAAAAGAGGATCAAAAAAAGACAGCTTTTACTTGCCCTTTCGGTACCTTTGCTTATAGACGTATGCCTTTTGGTTTATGCAATGCACCTGCTACTTTTTAAAGATGTATGACTGCTATATTCTTTGACTTTTGTGAAAAGATTGTTGAGGTATTCATGGATGATTTCTCCGGTTATGGGACTTCTTTTGATGATTGCTTAAGCAACCTTGATCAAGTTTTGCAGAGATGTGAAGAAACTAATATTGTCTTGACTTGGGAGAAATGCCACTTTATGGTTAATGAAGGTATTGTCTTGGGGCATAAAATTTCTGAAAGAGGTATTGAAGTTGATAAGGTTGATGCTATTGAAAAGATTCTGTGTCCTAAGGACATTAAAGGTATAAGAAGTTTCCTTAGTCATGCCGGTTTTTATAGGAGGTTCATTAAGGACTTCTCTAAAATTTCTAGGCCTCTAACTAATCTCTTACAAAAAGATGTTCCTTTTGTCTTTGATGATGATTGTGTACAAGCATTTGAAATACTTAAGAAAGCTTTGATTTCTGCACCTATTGTTCAGCCTCCTGATTGGAATTTACCATTTGAAATTATGTGTGATGCTAGTGATTATGTTGTAGGGGTTGTTCTAGGACAAAGAGTTGATAAGAAATTAAATGTTATTCAATATGCTAGTAAGACTCTAGACGGTGCTCAAAGAAACTATGCTACTACTGAAAAAGAATTTTTAGCTGTTGTATTTGCTTGTGATAAGTTCAGACCTTATATTGTTGATTCTAAAGTGACTGTTCGCACTGATCATGCTGCTATTAAATATCTTATGGAAAAGAAAGATGTTAAACCTAGACTTATTAGATGGGTTCGCTTACTACAAGAATTTGATTTGCATATTATTGATAGAAAGGGAGCTGAGAACCCTGTTGCACACAACTTGTCTAGGTTAGAAAATGTTCTTGATGACCCACTACCTATTGATGATAGCTTTCCTGATGAACAATTAGCTGCCATACATGCTTCTCGTAATGCTCCATGATATGCTGATTATGCTAATTACATTGTTGCTAAATTTATACCACCTAGTTTCACATACCAGCAAAAGAAAAAGTTCTTCTATGATTTAAGACATTACTTTTGGGATGACCCACATCTTTATAAAGAAGGAGTAGATGGTGTTATTAGATGTGTGTACCTGAGCATGAACAGGAATAGATCCTACGCAAGTGCCACTCCAAGGCTTATGGAGGATACCATGCTGGAGATAGAACTGCACATAAGGTATTGCAATCCAGTTTTTATTGGCCTACTATCTTCAAGGATGCTCGTAAGTTTGTTTTGTCTTGTGATGAATGTCAGAGAATTGGTAATATTAGTAGACGTCAAGAAATGCCTATGAATCATGCACTTGTTATTGAACCATTTGATGTTTGGGGCTTTGATTATATGGGACCGTTTCCTTCCTCTAATGGGTATACAAATATTTTAGTTGATGTTGATTACGTTACTAAGTGGGTAGAAGCTATTCCAACTAGTAGTGTTGATCATAACACCTCTCTTAATATGCTTAAATAAGTTATTTTTCCAAGGTTTGGAGTCCCTAGATATCTAATGACTGATGGTGGTTCACATTTTATTTATGATGCTTTTCGTAAGATGCTTGCTAAGTATGATGTTAATTATAGAATTGCATCTCCATATCACCCACAGTCTAGTGGTCAAGTAGAACTTAGCAATAGAGAGCTTAAATTAATTTTGAAAAAGACTATCAAAAGATCTAGAATTGGTCGAAGAAACTTGATGATGCATTATGGGCTTATAGAACTGCATACAAAAATCCTATGGGTATGTCTCCGTATAAAATAGTTTATGGTAAAGCATGTCACTTACCTCTTGAATTAGAACATAAGGCATATTGGGCCATTAAAGAGCTCAATTATGATTTCAAACTTGCTGCTGAGAAGAGGCTTTTTGACATTAGCTCACTTGATGAATGGAGAGCCCAGACTTATGAGAATGCCAAACTATTTAAAGAAAAAGTTAAAAGATGGCATGATAAAAGGATACAAAAGCATGAGTTTAATGTAGGTGATTATGTATTGTTATACAACTCTCGTTTAAGATTTTTTGCAGGCAAACTTCTCTCTAAATGGGAAGGTCCTTACGTCATCGAGGAGGTCTACCGTTTCGGTGCCATAAGAATCAACAACTTTGAAGGCACAAATCCGAGGGTGGTAAACGGTCAAAGAATCAAACATTATATCTCAGGTAATCCCATAAATGTTGAAACTAATGTTATTGAAACTGTAACCCCGGAGGAATACATAAGGGACACTTTCCAGAACGTTTCAGATTCCGAAAAGGAATAGGTACGTGGTACGGTAAGTATACCGACTCCAAAACAGTTCTAATGGCAATTTTTCTCCGTTTTGAAATAATTAAGAAAATAGGAAAATAAGAAGTAGTCCAGGAAGGACATGAGGCTTCCACGAGGGTGGAGGGCGCGCCCCCTACCTTGTGGGCACCTCATGTGCTCTTCAGACTCCGTTTTCTTGCACGATACTTCTTTTGGTCGGTAAAAAATCATTATATAATCTCCTGAAGGTTTTGACCACCGTATCATGCAAATATCCTCTGTTTTTGTTTCGAGCTGTTTCTGCTGTAGATTAGAGCAATATGTAATCCCAAGATTCGGAGGGAGAAAGCTATGTGGCTGATTACCTTGCAGATCATAAGGTCTATGGGGACTTGGAGCATTGTGGTTGGACCATGGAGGAAGAAGAAGACTATGAGCCCGAGGGAAAGGAGGAGACGAGCTCAGATGAAGATGAAGTCCCATTACCTCAACCTGGGGATATGCATGTGGAGTTCAAAAAGTCAAGCCTCCCCAATAGAGCAAAGAAACCTAAGATCGAGTTTATCCCTTTTCGTCTCTTGCAGGAGAACAAACGAGAACTATGCAAAAAGGTACTAAGCCTTGAGTGGGAGATCGAGGACCTAAAGGAGCAAAATTCTGTCCTCAAGCGCAAATTAAGGAAGAAGCACACGCCATCAACAACAACTTCTTCACCAACAAAGAAGAACTAAGCCCGGTATCGTATCACCATCACTTTTACCTTTACTGTTTTTCTTAGTTCGATCCTTTTGGTAATATCTTGATCTAATAGAATAAAGTTTTAGTATGATCGAGTTCTTTAGTTTTGCTTTATGATCCTTCAATGTAATAGAGTCCGTGAGCTATATATAATAAAGTTTAGTGTTAAGTCAAGGGCTTGATTATCTTGCTATGATCTTGAGGGAATAAAATAAAAGAAAAAGAAATAAAAAGAAATAAAGAGATCATATGGATCTTATGGAGAGTAATGACTTCACATATAAAGAGTATGATGAATAAAAGTTGTTGAGAGTTGACAAACATAGTTTTGGTCATCGTTGCAATTAATAGGAAATAATAAGGAAAGAGAGGTTTTCACATATAAATATACTATCTTGGACATCTTTTATGATTGTGAGCACTCATTAAAATATGGCATGCTAAAGAGTTGAGGTTGGACAAGGAAGACAACGTAATGGGTTATGTTTTCTTGCATCTGAGATAAACTATATTGTCATGGATCATCCAACATGTTGAGCTTGCCTTTCCGTCTCATGCAAGCCAAGTTCTTTGCACCAAGTAGAGATACTACTTGTGCTTCCAAATATCCTTAAACCTAGTTTTTCCATGAGAGTCCACCATATTTACCTATGGATTGAGTAAGATCCTTCAAGTAAGTTGTCATCGTTGCAAGCAATAAAAATTTCTCTCTAAATATGTATGATCTATTAGTGTGGAGAAAATAAGCTTTATACGATCTTGTGATGTGGAAGAAATAAAAGCGACGGACTGCATAATAAAGGTCCATATCACAAGTGGCAATATAAAGTGACGTTCTTTTGCATTAAGATTTTGTGCATCCAACCATAAAAGCACTTGACAACCTCTGCTTCCCTCTTGAAGGGCCTATCTTTTTATTCTTATCCTATACTTCATGCAAGAGTCATGGTGATCTTCACCTTTCCTTTTTACATTTTATCCTTTGGCAAGCACAATGTGTTGGAAAGATCCTGATATATATAGCTAATTGGATGTGAGTTTTCATGAACTATTATTGTTGACATTACCCTTGAGGTAAAAGGTTGGGAGGCAAAACTATAAGCCCCTATCTTTCTCTGTGTCCGATTAAAACTTCATAACCATAAATATCGCGTGAGTGTTAGCAATTGTGAAAGACTAAATGATGGTTGAGTATGTGGACTTGCTGAAAAGCTCTTATTGACTCTTTCTGATGTTATGATAAATTGCAATTGCCTCAATGACTGAGATTATGGTTTGTTGGTTCTCAATGAAGTTTCTGATTCATACTTGAAATTGTGATTGAATCGTTACTTTAGCATAGGATATCATATGACTATATATATATATATATATATATATATTCTAAGAATGATCATGATGCCCTCATGTCTGTATTTTATTTTATCGACACCTCTATCTCTAAACATGTGGACATATTTTTCGATTTCGGCTTTCGCTTGAGGACAAGCAAGGTCTAAGTTTGGGGAGTTGATACGTCCATTATGCATCATGCTTTTATATCGATATTTATTGCATTATGGGCTGTTATTACACATTATGTCACAATACTTATGCATTTTCTCTCTTATTTTACAAGGTTTACATGAAGAGGGGGAATGCCAGCAGCTGGAATTCTGTGCTAGAAAAGGAGCAAATATTAGAGACATATTCTGCACATCTCCAAAAGTCCTGAAACTCCACGGGAATTATTTTCAGAATATATAAAAAATATCGGGTGAAAGAAATACCAGACGGGGGCCACCCACCGTCCCCGAGGGTGGGAGGCGCGCCCTACCCCCCTAGGCGCGCCCCCTACCTCGTGGGCCCCCTGGTGGCCCTCTGATGCCCATATTTGGCTATATGGAGTCTTTCGTCGAGGAGGAAAAAATCATAAGCTAGCTCACGGGAAGAAACTCCGCCGCCACGAGGCGGAACCAATCTAGGGCTCCGGCGGGGCTGTTCTACCGGGGAAACTTCCCTCTGGGAGGGGTAAATCATCACCATCGTCATCACCAACGATCCTCTCATCGGGAGGGTCTCAATCTCCATCAACATCTTCACCAGCACCATCTCATCTCAAACCCTAGTTCATCTCTTTTATCCAATCTTTGTATCCAAACCTCAGATTGGTACCTGTGGGTTGCTAGTAGTGTAGATTACTCCTTGTAGTTGATGCTAGTTGGTTTACTTGGTGGAAGATCATATGTTCAGATTCATTATGCATATTAATACCCCTCTGATTATGAACATGAATATGCTTTGTGAGTAGTTACGTTTGTTCCTGAGGGCATGGGAGAAGTGTTGCTATAAGTAGTCATGTGAATTTGGTGTTCGTTCGATATTTTGATGAGATGTATGTTGTCATCCCTCTAGTGGTGTCATGTGAACGTAGACTACATGGCACTTCACCATTGTTTGGGCCTAGAGGGAGGCATTGGGAAGTAATAAGTAGATGATGGGTTGCTAGAGTGACAGAAGCTTAAACCCTAGTTTATGCATTGCTTCGTAAGGGGCTGATTTGGATCCATATGTTTCATGCTATGGTTAGGTTTACCTTAATACTTCTGTTGTAGTTGTGGATGCTTGCAATAGGGGTTAATCATAAGTGGGATGCTTGTCCAAGTAAGGGCAATACCCAAGCACTGGTCCACCCACATATCAAATTATCAAAGTACCAAACGTGAATCATATGAACGTGATGAAAACTAGCTGGACGATAATTCCCATGTGTCCTCGGGAGCGCTTTCCTTTATATAAGAGTTTGTCCAGGCTTGTACTTTGCTACAAAAAGGATTGGGCCATCTTGCTGCACCTTATTTACTTTTATTATTTGTAACCCATTACAAATTACCTTATCACAAAACTATTTGTTACCGATAATTTCAGTGCTTGCAGAAAATACCTTGCTGAAAACCGCTTATCATTTCCTTCTGCTCCTCGTTGGGTTCGACACTCTTACTTATCGAAAAGGCTACGATAGTGTTGGGGAACGTTGCAGAAAACAAAAATTTTCCTACGGTTTCACCAAGATCCATCTAGGAGTTCATCTAGCAACGAGTGATTGGATTGCATCTACATACCTTTGTAGATCGCGCGCGGAAGCGTTCAAAGAACGGGGATGAGGAAGGCGTACTCGACGTGATCCAAATCACCGGAGATCCTAGCGCCGAATGGACGGCACCTCCGCGTTCAACACACGTACGGTCAGCGTAACGTCTCCTCCTTTTTGATCCAGCAAGGGGGAAGGAGAGGTTGAGGAAGATGGCTCCAGCAGCAGCACGACGACGTGGTGGTGATGGAGCTGCAGTACTCCGGCAGGGCTTTGCCAAGCACTATGGAGGAGGAGGAGGTGTTGGAGAGGGAGAGGGAGGCACCAAAGGCAAGGGGTGAGAGGTCCTCCCTTCCCCCCACTATATATAGGGGGCCTAGGGGGGCGCCGGCCCTAGGAGATGCAACCTCCTAGGGGGGGCGGCGGCCAAGGGAGGAATCCCTCCTCCCCAAGGCACCTAGGAGGTGCCTTCCCCTTCTAGGACTCTTCCTTTAGGGTTTCCCCCACCCTAGGCGCATGGGCCCTAGGGGGAAGTGGCGCCCCAGCCCACTTTGGGCTGGATCCCTTCCCACTTCAGCCCATGGGGCCCTCCGGGATAGGTGGCCCCACCCGGTGGACCCCCGTGACCCTTCCGGTGGTCCCGGTACAATACCGGTGACCCCGAAACTTGTCCCGATGGCCGAAATAGCACTTCCTATATATAATTCTTTACCTCCGGACCATTCCGGAACTCCTCGTGACGTCCGGGATCTCATCCAGGACTCCGAACAACATTCGGGTTACTGCATATACATATCCCTACAACCCTAGCGTCACCGAACCTTAAGTGTGTAGACCCTACGGGTTCGGGAGACATGTAGACATGACCGAGATTGCTCTCCGGTCAATAACCAACAGCGGGATCTGGATACCCATGTTGGCTCCCACATGCTCCTCGATGATCTCATCGGATGAACCACGATGTCGAGGATTCAAGCAACCCCGTATACAATTCCCTTTGTCAATCGGTATGTTACTTGCCCGAGATCTGATCATCGGTATCCCAATACCTCGTTCAATCTCGTTACCGGCAAGTCAGTTTACTCGTACCGTAATGCATGATCCCGTGACCAGACACTTGGTCACTTTGAGCTCATTATGATGATGCATTACCGAGTGGGCCCAGTGATACCTCTCCGTCATACGGAGTGACAAATCCCAGTCTTGATCCGTGTCAACCCAACAGACACTTTCGGAGATACCCGTAGTATACCTTTATAGTCACCCAGTTACGTTGTGACGTTTGGTATACCCAAAGCACTCCTACGGTATCCGGGAGTTACACGATCTCATGGTCTAAGGAAAGGATACTTGACATTGGAAAACTCTAGCAAACGAACTATACGATCTTGTGCTATGTTTAGGATTGGGTCTTGTCCATCACATCATTCTCCTAATGATGTGATCTCGTTATCAATGACATCCAATGTCCATAGTCAGGAAACCATGACTATCCGTTGATCAACGAGCTAGTCAACTAGAGGCTTACTAGGCACATGTTGGTGTCTATTATTCATACATGTATTACGATTTCCGGATAATACAATTATAGCATGAATAAAGACAATTATCATGAACAAGGAAATATAATAATAATGATTTTATTATTGCCTCTAGGGCATATTTCCAACAGATAGATCCCCTACACTTGTGGGTCATCAGTAGGTCAGTACATTGAATGTACTGGCAAATTCACACCAAAGAGCAATGATGAATAATAGCTATCACTACATGCATATTTGGCTGGTGGAGGCTCTAAGTTTAATTTTGCATAAAGCTAATTTTTTCCTACAACAAAATAATATTTTTATCTAACTACCAAGTTTATACCATTATTGAGAAGGTTCCACCAACTCAATCCCAAAATATTAATAACCCAACAAATTCATTAAGTATAGTGATGGGACCAAATCAATAATTCAATTACCAGATACTCAAGATGTCCATAATCGGGGACACAGCTAACCATGATTAGTTTATACACTCTGCAGAGGTTTACGCACTTTTCCCCACAAGACTCGATCTCCTCCGTTGTATTTCTCGCACTGCATGATGTTTGAGAAACAGATGACCGAGACATAGTCTTTTCAAAGAGGTATCCTTAATCGATAGATAGGCCGGTACACCTACAATCCCCTACATCTACTAGCCCATCATGGAAAGGATTCCCACAACTTACTAAACTATGCCAGAGCCCATAATGGCATGTGGATGCACACGGAAGTTTCTAGCATGAACAATATTATGATCCCTTTGAGCCTGGGTGGCGAACCATAGGATGATCACACGGGTACCCCGGGATCTCCTAGGACAACACTGGATTCCCCAGGTGCCCACAAACCAATCCACCCAGATGTGTATTAAAGTAGCCACCTTAAGTTAAACCTTAATTAACAATAACTCTCACATCTTTAATGAATTCTCTCAAAACCAATCCACGTCTACGAGCATAGCATAGCAGTATAAGCATAACGTAGTAACACCCAAGGTTTGAATAAAAGGCAATAGGTTCCTACCTCATCAACTACTTCCCAAATACCCACATGTTATCCAATCCTACTCAATGCAATGTTTGAGGGTTGAATCTAATGCATAAAAACTGGGTAATAAATGGATATGATCAAAGTGTGAACTTGCCTTGTACTGTTGATGAGGATGATTCACACTCATAACTCCTGATAGTTCTACTCGCCACACTCCGTTCCATTTATCGTAAGCAAGCAATAGTAACCACACATAAGCAATCATGCAAAAGAATCAAAGAAAAGATCTCGGAAAACTTTGAAAACAGGAAAATAACTCTTGCAACAGAAAACAATTTCTAACAGTACCAAAATTAGGTGGATTTGGTCTTATCAGAAAGTAGGTCAAGAGTTTCGATTTGCAAAAAGAATCAACTAAATCGGAGTTATAAAACTCAAGTTATGATCAAACGAAATTCAAATTCAAATATGTTTGAAACCAAAATTTAAACTTTCAAAAACATGTTTAAGTTGATTATCTCGATAGAGGGGATCATAACGAAGAAGTGGGCGTTGGTTTCGTTGGATTTGGACAAGCGAGCAAAAAGTTGTTATAGATTGAAAAGCAAGGGCTAATCTATAAGAAAAGTATTTGCGGATAGGTCCCTAGTGTAAAATAACAGAAAAAAGGAAAAGACTAAATAACGAACATTCGCTAATCAGAATAAAATACTTTGGCCTAAAAGGAAAAAAACAGATCTAATCTAGACCTTAGATTTTGGATTTGACGATGGTAAAGTAATAACCATTCGGTTTAACTAAAAACTGATCAGGTTTATTTGTAAAAAGGTCGGTTGACTGGTTGAACCGAACAAACAAAAAACATGAAAGAAGAGAGGAGGACACATGGGAGGTGGTGGCGCTTACAGAAGCATGGTCGTCTCAGGCGGTGACTCCGGCGAGGCAGGCGAAGGCACGGAGGGGCGGCGGCTCCAGCGTGGGGTCGAGTGGCTCTGGATGACGGGATCGGGCAGGGCGACGCTGGTGGAGTTCAGGCAAACCGTGGCTCCGGCGAGGTAGCTTCTGTCGTGGATGGCGGTGATGAGGCAGTGGCTCCGGTGGTTCTCCGTCTCGTCCGAGAGCACAGGGAGGTGCGGCGCGGCAAGGCGGACGTGATGGTGGTGGAGGAGGTGGTCGGAAGGGGAGAGTGGAGGCGCGGCAAGGCAGCCGAGCTCAGTGAAGCATCGCGAACTCCGGCGAGATTGGAATGACTCCCTAGGGCACGGGAGATCGAGGTTTTCGCAAAAATCGGACGAGGAGGAGTAGGAGAGTATTTATAGGTGGCAAGTCTTGCAGAAGGGGCTGCGGAGATCGATCAAATCGATCGATTGATTCGCTTCTGTTGTCGTGTACGTGCACACGTTGTTCTATCGTGGGGAGGAAGAAGAACGAGGGAGCCCTGGTTGTCAGCGGGAAGGGAATGAGCGAGAGGAGCAGTCGACCGAGCGCTTAGCGCTTCGGTGCGAGAGGGAGAGGCCATGGGCCTAAGGCGCTGCTGGGCCACGGAGAGAGAGGGAGGGAGTTGGACCTCGGTGGCTTCGCCCCCCCTTTTTTTAAAAAATAAAGCACAAACAAGACAAAAAAGAATCATAAATAAATACAACAATATTATGTAGCCATATAATATATAAAAAAATTAGAAAAAGATTTCCTACAACATGAACTATTTTCCAAGTTTAAAAAAATCCACAAAGATTGACAAAAGTCAAACAGTGTTGTTGTTGCAATAAAACCCAATACAAATCATTTTTTAAATACCAAAATTATTTCAAAATTATTTTCTCCTAATTTTCCATTGAAGGGAATCATTTTATCCTTATTCCCGTCTATTTATTTTTAGGAGAAAACTAATTTGATTAAAAGCCAAATAACTCCTAAATGGTTTGGAAATTGAAATTCAAACCACCTCCAAATCTTTTTTGTCTTCCTCATTCAAATATATTTCAAATTTGCCCCTGGTTTGGAGTTTCATGTTGCTCCTCACTTATTTTGAAATGGGTCAGAGGAATTTGAAACTATTCAAATGGGAAGGATTCCAAGTGGAATTTCAAAAGTGGTTTAACTCCCCACTCTCTTTCATTTAAACTTTGGAGAAGTCATTTCATCTCCTCTCTTGAAAGTCCTTGAGTGGCATGAAGTTTGCATTACTTTCAAATGAGGTTTCAAATCATTTCAGATGGAAACACTTTTGGGAAAGTCCTTTTATTCCCTCTCATTCAACTTTCAAAAAGTTTCAAATTTCACTCAATATCACACAAGCAACCATACCACAATCAAACAATCAATCAAAACTATTTATTTAATATAACATTCCAAAATTTAGAATTTTGGGATGTTACAAACCTACCACCCTTAAAATGAATCTCGTCCTCGAGATTCGGAGAGGCTAGCAAGAAATAGGTTAGGTTCCGGGTCTTCTCAAACTCCATCGATTTGCCTCAGGGGGTCTCGTGTGCTACCACCCTTAGAAGCATGGTTACGGTTCCATCAAAACTCATATAATCACCCTTTTCGTTGGCAGTGTCGATCCTCTCAGATCTTTATGGTAATTTCTTCTCTCGGACCTTCCAGTAGTGGCATAACCTTTTCTTCAATTCTTCTGTATTTTCATGTTGGCATGGTTCTTCTGTGACCGGGTCTTCTTAGCTGACGGGTTTGGCGCCAATACTAAACAACCATCGATATCTCATGGTGGTCAACCATTTATGGTTTCTCCTGCAGAAAACGGGTCTGGGCTTCATTCTCACCGTATGACCTACGATTGGCAACAGCTGCCTAGTACAAAGGGAAAAATTGTCATACCATTCTAAGGTTTAAACAAGGTTTTGATTGACGTCTCTCTACTATAGGTAAGTCACTCAGATTTACCATCCCATGTAGCAGAGGCGAACAATAAGAGTAAGTCGGTATGGTGATCAATCCATCCCGCACCCAAATCATTACCTTGTATATGGTTCAGTGAATCTCGCGTTCTAACACTCCGTCATCCTCACAAGCTTTGCAGAATTTTGCTTGTCGATGAACCAAGTTCGGATAAATCCATTGATTCTGCAAGCCAAACAAACATCTACAGTTCTTTCACAACTCTCAGGTTTTGCGTTTCTCCTATAAGCTCGTCTGTCGATAAAAGTCATATCTTCTACCAGGGTTTTTCCTTCAGCAAGAGTGTGCTTGCTTCTTGGCGGGTCCTGGAGCCTGTGGATTATGGACCATCTCATCACTTGTAAACCATGAATTCATCATCGGGACAACTGATCATCATTCCAACATCCGGCTTCCTAGCATTCTTAAATCCATCCAATTGTATTGTCTCCCTTCCTTCTATTGGTACCAAACTAAGACGTGATTACTCAAACTCATCATGGAGTTACAATTGCTCCAACATTATACCTCCTTTATGTCCAATAATACTTCATCCCTTCATATTCTTGGGATATCCCACATATCGAGATAAAACTCGTACTTATTTTGTCCCAAGTCCACTCCATGGAATACCATAATCCTTTCCAGAGGACAAGTGTCCTTACAGGGTACTACTACCCTTAAAATGCACAAATTCATCCTTAGACCATATTTCTCATATCCACGAAAAGGGTCAAAATCTTTCTTCATAGAGTAACTACTCATAAAATCCAAATCAGTACTTATGATGCTAACTTTATTGATTCTCAAATTATTACATTCTCCTGTATTTCCATTACATGCCTCAACTCAACACCTCAATATACAGGAAATGTTCCCACTGCTACTACTATATTTCTTACAGACTCAACTATTTAACAAGGATATCCTCATTGGGACAATCTCTGGAAAAGTGCCCTACTTCATTACAACGGAAACATATTACTTCTGACAAGTCTCGAGGTTTCCTTGTGATTTCAAAGCCTCCTTGGGTCCTCGGCTTCCTTTTTGGGGCAACCGCTGAAGTAGTGCCCTGACTCCTTGCACCTGAAATAGGTGATATGACTCAGGTCCTTCCTGGATTCCAATCTATTTCTCTTCCTGGACTTTTCCGCTCCAATCAGGGCTTCTATTTCCTGTGGGTCATACTCTACTTCCTCTGTCGAGAATTCTACTAGGTCCCTATGCAGACAATTTTGGGAGATGTGTCCTTCTTCTCCACATGAATAGCACGACTTGGTGCAGGGTTTAATTGGGTCTTCTTTGGGTGTGTCCTCCACCTCTTCCTTCATCACATGTTCTTCTAAAATTTCCATGAGGGATCCTTTCATTGCTTCTTTCTTCTGTTGGATAGTTCGTTGTACTATGGGGTAAATGTGACACTGAGCAGGGTAGTGGGTAGTACCTTCACATAAGAAACAAGTAATCTGCCTAGTTGGGCATTCTTTAGCTGGGTGACTTTCTTCACAATTAGGGAATACATCCTTGTTTTCTTTATGGTTGTGTCCTATTTCTCCACAAAGCTTGCATGCGCAAGGTTTCTTCATATCATTTCCATAAGGCTTCAATTTCTGGGACACGCGACGAGAGTTGAGCAGAGTCAACTTAAATTCTTCCCAAGTGGTTACTCCTTGCCATCCATTGATGGTTTGATACATCCTTCACCAAGTAGCAGCACCTCTTTCAAAGCATTGAAGAGCATGCTGGGCCATATCCTTTCTGGCTATAGTGTTATTCTTCATATGATCTTCCATGTTTTGAATCCATCGGTCTGTCTCCAATTGAATCATCGGTCTAGAAAATATGAGTTCATCTCCATTCATCCTCTATTGGGTCCATGGGTTTTGGGGTAAGATAAGAGAGATAGAGAGGGGGTACACACAATACAGACAATACTTTTGAAGAGACATGTTTTATTTTGTGGCTGTCGAGAAAACATCAAACAAATGACAGCTCACAAACATCGCATCTAATGTAGGTATATAATAGGGGGTTGGTCTTCTAAAGGTTAATAAATCTTAAAAGTCATCAAACTCTTCAAGTCTTATTCATGTCTCCGATGGCTTTCTTCCGATCGTGCTTGTCCTTCTCAAGTTCTTTTGCTAGATCATCTCTATTGACGCGAATTCTCTCATGACGTCCTTTAATATTCTGTAGTTTTTTTAGATAAAAGGCGCGAGCCCAACTTTATAAATAAAGCCACCAGGCAGAGTCACAACCACAGAGTAAACCACTCAGTTTAACACAGCACGGATAGAAAGTATGGGTACAAGGCATCCAGCCTGTCAAGGCACGCAGGCCAGCCAAACGATCAACCAAAGACACTAAGAAACCATCCTCCTGGACTGCCGCAGTAGAGAAGAAGCCGTAGATTTCATTTTGGATAGCATATCGTCGAAAGCCTCAATGTACCCATCCTTAGTCAATGATCTCCACTCTGCAAAAAACATTAGCTTTAAATAAGCAACTCACAGGGTTAGCCGGGAAAATGTGTTCAATAGTGAACTTGTTTCTAGTAGTCCAAAGCGCCCAATAGACCGCTGCCCAGCCCACCATGAAAACCCGTTTAGACCGGCCTGCTAGAGTATTGATACATCGCCGAAGATCCTTAAAAGAGGCAGGGTTCCAGGGAACATGGAGCCAAAGTCTAATGCAACTCCAGATGAATTTAGCTAATGAGCACTGGAAAAATATATGCTTTGTATTCTCTAGGGCGCCACACAGTTGACAACTGTCAGAACCCGGCCCATTCCTCTTTTTAATCTGGTCACCCGCAGGGAGTTTGCGATGAAGAGCTTGCCAAAGGAAGATTTTGATCTTAGGAGGTATGCGGGCAGACCAAACTGGTTTAAACTTGTCAGAGCGAACACCAGCGATTAGACGCGAATAGGCCGACTTAACAGAAAAACGCCCCGAAGGGGTGTGAGGCCAAAAAACGGAGTCCTCTTCCTCCGAGAGCAGGGGGAAGCAGGCAGTAAGGCGTTGCCATTCTTCCAACTCCACAGGGGAAAGAGAGCGCTGGAAATCTAAAACCCACCCCTGGGCCGAGAGCTCAGAGATAGAGATCTCAGGGTTATCACAAAACGAAAACAGAGTCGGATAAGCCACCGCAAGGGTGGTGTCTCCAACCCACCAGTCTAACCAAAAACGCGTAGAATTGCCGTTACGGACTACGAATTTCACCAGGGACTGAAATATCGGTCTAATACTAACAAGCTGGCGCCAAAATTGAGAGCCACCAGAAGAGAAAGCGAACATAGGACTCGAGAAGGGAAAATATTTATCTTTGAGAAGGTTTAGCCAAGCAGGACGATCATCAAGGGACATAATCTTCCACCACCACTTTAACAGGAGACACTTATTCATGATTCTGGTGTTAATGATGCCAAGGCCCCCCATGTTCTTAGGTCTACAAATGAGGTCCCATTTAACCATCCTATATTTGCGTTTGTTATCGGAGGAATTCCAGTAAAAGGCACCCCTGTGCTTATCGAAACCAGTGGGAGTCCCATCTGATAGAAGATAGAAGCCCATTAGAAACATCGGGAGAGAGGAAAGGCAGGAGTTGGTAAGGGCGACCTTGCCCGCCTGAGAATTATAGCGCCCTCGCCACGGAAAAACTCTATTGCCAACTTTAGTAACAGCCGGTGCAAACTCTTTGGCCAAAATCTTAAGCCGGGAGATGGGTAGGCCCAAGTATTTGAGAGGAAAGGACCCTAGCGAGCAGTTCAAGAGATGTGCGACCCTCTGCGCTTCCGAGACAGATACCCCAGTCACAATGACCTCACTGTTAGAAAAGTTGATTTTAAGGCCCGACAAGGCTTTAAAGCAAAGAAGAAGAAATTTCATATTCGTGATGGTGTCGTCCACGTACTGGAGGTGGGAGATGCCATTAGGAATAAGATGGGAGCTAACCGGCGAGATGTTACCAGCAGCCGCAGCCCTAGACAGAATATGAGATAAGGCATTAGCCACAAAATTGAAAAGCAGGGGAGACGCTGGATCTCCTTGCCTTAGGCCCCTACCGTTGGCAAAGAAGTTATTGGTCTGGCCATTGACAGCCACCGCCGTGTGCCCACCAGAGATAAGTTGCATCAGGCGGTGTACCACCGCACCATCGAAGCCCCTGGCCAACAGAACTTGGCGAAGAAAACTCCAGCTGACTGAGTCATACACTTTTTCAAAATCAAGTTTAAGAACTACAACCTTAGAGTGCTTTGAGTGAAGGTCATGAATTATCTCGTGAAGGCAAAGCACCCCGTCCAGAATGAATCTCCCCTTAATGAACGCGGATTGGAAGGGGCTAATAACCCGATGGGCGATCGGAGAAATCCTAGTAGCCATACCCTTGGCAGGAAACTTAGCAAAATTGTTAATCAAAGCAATGGGTCTAAATTGGGATATCAAGTCAGCGCCTTTGACTTTAGGAATGAGGGTGAGAACAGCGTAGTTAAGTCTGGAGATGTCAACAGTCCCCAACCAAAAGCCTTGAGAAATAGCCATAATTAATCCCTTTAGCTGAGGCCAGAATTGCCGAAAAAAAGGGATGGAAAAGCCATCAGGCCCAGAAGTCGCATTCGGGTTGCCAGTCTGGATCATCTCGAATATTTCCTCTTCCGTGGAAGGGATCAGTAAACTCTCATTATCAGCACCCGACAGCTGGTCCAGAGGAGACCAAAAGGTCGAGGCCAACTTAAAGCCTAGCACGGGCTTATCAGCTAGGAGGTTAGAGAAGAAATCAACCACATGCCGCATGATCACCGATGGGTCAGAGACCCTGACGCCGTCTATCAAAAGGCTATCAATAATGCATCTCCGGCGCCTGCCGTTAGCAATCGCAAAAAAATAAGACGTAGGAGAGTCACCCTTTAAGGTCCAGTTGATAGTACCTCGTTGTTTCCAGTATACTTCCTCTTGCCTATGGATGCCCAGTAGCGCCTGTTCTAAACCATATCGGGTTTGCCATTCAGACGAGGACAGCCCAGTACTATCGGCGCGATCATCTAAAACGCCAATTTGAGCCAGCAGCCTAGCTTTGTCCCGCCTAGACTCAGCGTAGTGGTTTTTAGACCAGCCTCTAAGAAATCTACGCAAAAAATAGGAGCATTGATGCCAGTCATCCATAGGGCTAAAAGAACGTCGAGTAGAGGAGAGGAAAGACAGAATCTTTTGTGCCACCAACTCATTAAACCCCTCCACTTGGAGCCATGAAGCATCAAACTGGAATGTCGGAAAGCCCGCTAGGCGCAAACCATCATCAAGAATCAAGGGGGTGTGATCAGAACCAACACAAGCCAGGGCTCTAAGACTGGCACGGGGGAATAAGGAATCCCACCTAGAGCAAACAAAAACCCTATCAAGAATCGAACGAATTGGGGGAGTTTGGTGGTTGGACCAAGTGAAACGGGCGCCAACCCTAGGAATCTCACGAATAGCCGTGTCCCTAATGAATGCATTAAAAGCGTCAGCCAGGGGCCAAGAGAAGTTAGACGAGCTCTTGTTAGATGGGAAACGGAGCATGTCCTTCAGTTGCATTCCAAACTTCTGGTTTTCAACATCCTTGGCCTGAGCCATGGTACTAATGTCCTTCAGTTCCTGACGAATCTCCGGTATCTCGAGGTTTGCTCCTCCAGCTTGGCTACTTTCTGCTTTTGTGTCCTGAGTTCTTCACGAAATGCTTCCCTTTCAAATACAGCTTCCTGCAGGTCCATCTTAAAATTGTTGATGTAATACTCCATATCCTGGTGATACACCAGCTAAGGTTAAAAACTTCATATTTTGCTGATAGATGCTCCATTAGCCCTTTTGTCATCAAATCCTTCCGACGAAATGCATGCTTAACTTAGCACGGTAACAATAGCATAAGCAGGCGATAACATCATGGATAGCCGTGTTTATGCCCATGTCTCTATCATGAGCTATCATTCCATAGTTGATATCTCCTGTCTTGGGATTTCCTTGACAAAAACTTTGAGTTTTAATGCTCCATGTTCCTATCTTTCTCCGACACACCTTGGTCTTGGGTATTGACAACTTCCATAGTCTGAGAAGTTCCATAAGGGTAGCCTTCCTAGGTCATACCAATCTGGAAATTCTACATAGCCTTCAAATTCTCCTAGTCTTCGGAGTCTTCAACCGTTGTAGTTTCCATTATTATAATGCACGGTAAAATCCTCTTCATTCCGAGTGGTCCTAGTTGTCTGATATCTTGTACTTCTTGGAGTGGTCTCATCAGCTGAATATTTGTGTGGTCAAAAGGGGAAAGGGGTATAGTCTAACTAAAAGGGAATATTTGATAAAGCTCAGAAAGGACAAGAGGTAAAAGATCTTTTTGAAAATAAAGTTTTAAGAGAAAATCTTTCCTATGGGCTTGCCAGTTTCTAGGGTCATGTCCTACAGTCAACATGTTCTCTGATACCATCTTATAGCGACCCGACCCGAATGGATCGAAGTCTCTGTGCTTAAGTGTCATCCCTGGATCAGGATGCTGACACACACAGTACTCGAGGATTTATAACAGAGGTAAATCACATGTATAAAGTAACGTAAATACTATTACCTCAATCCATATAGCGGAAGTTACAACAAGGTTGTGGATTCCCATCAACACCAACGACAAAGTTGAGTGTAGAAATTGTAACCCTAACGTATCACTTACTCGTCGTAAGATTCCTGCAACATGAGACGTTGCAGCCATGTAGGTCAGTACATTGAATGTACTGGCAAATTCACACCAAAGAGCAATAATGAATAATAGCTATCACTACATGCATATTTTGCTGGTGGAGGCTCTAAGTTTAATTTTGCATAAAGCTAATTTTTTCCTACAACAAAGGAATATTTTTATTTAACTACCAAGTTTATGCCATTATTGAGAAGGTTCCTCCAACTCAATCCCAAAATATTAATAACCCAACAAATTCATTAAGTATAGTGATGGGACCAAATCAATAATTCAATTACCAGATACTCAGGATGTCCATAACCGGGGACACGGCTAACCATGATTAGTTTATACACTTGCAGAGGAATATTCATGCAGCCGCAGAATATTCATCCAGCCGCCGCTGAGTTCGGAACCACCAGATCTAATCTAGACACCATCTTGGATGGGGTTCACCACCTCCATTGGTGCCTCTCCGATGATGCGTGAGTAGTTCTTTGTAGACCTTCGGGTCCGCAGTTAGTAGCTAGATGGCTTCCTCTCTCTCTCTCTCTCTCTCTTGATTCTCAATACAATGGTCTCTTGGAGATCTATATGATGTAACTCTTTTGTGGTGTGTTTGTTGGGATCGATGAACTTTGAGTTTATGATCAGATCTAACTTTTTATATCCATGAAAGTATTTGAGTTTCTTTGATCTCTTTTATGCATGATCTCTTATAGCCTCGTATTTCTTCTCCAATATTTGGGTTTTGTTTGGCCAACTTGATCTATTTATCTTGCAATGTGAAGAGGTGCTTTGTAGTGGGTTTGGTCTTATGGTGCTTGATCCTAGTGACAGAAAGGGAACCGACACGTATGTATCGTTGCTACTAAGGATAAAACGATGGGGTCTATATCTACATAGATAGATCTGGTCTACATCATGTCATCGTTCTTATTGCATTACTCCATTTTTCCATGAACTTAATGCACTAGATGCATGCTGGATAGCGGTTGATGTGTGGAGTAATAGTAGTAGATGCAAGCAGAAGTCGGTCTACTAATCTTGGACGTGATGCCTATGTAATGATCATTGTCTGGATATCGTCAGAGTATTTGAATTCTATCAATTACCCAACAGTAATTTGTTCACCCACCGTTTGCTATTTTTCTCGAGAGAAGCCATTAGTGAAACCTACGGCCCCCGGGTCTCTTTCTCATATTATTTGCCTTCGTGAAATTTTCCTTTGCGCTTATTTTTAGATCCATTAAACCAAAAACCCAAAAATACATTGCTGCAATTTATTCTTGTTTATTTATTTGGCGTTCGATCTATCAACCTACTACAAATTTACTTCACACCTGTTTGCCTATCTTGAGGCGCCGTACCCCGAAAGGGATTGACAACCCCTTTAACACGTCGGGTTGTGAGAAGTTGTTATTTGTGTGCAGGTGATGTTTACGTTGTGTTGCTTGGTTCACCTACTGGTTCAATAACCTTGGTTTCATATCTAAGGGAAATACCTACCGCCGCTGTGCTGCATCATCCCTTTCTCTTTGGGGAAATACCGCTGTAGCTTCAAGCGACATCAAAAGGAATTTCTGGCGCCGTTGCCGGGGAAGATCATCTACATATACCAGGTTCCTAATCACAAATCTCATCTCCTTGCAATTTACTTTATTTTCCATTTGCCTCTCGTTTTCCTCTCCCCCACTTCACAAAAAATTGCCGTTTTATTCGGCCCTCTTTTCCGTTTGCAGTTTTCTTGCTGGATCTATTTTTGTGTGCGTTTTTGTTTGCGTAATCATGATGCCTATGATAAAATATTATGAGGTTCCTTACCCCTATATTTTTCTTCAAATTGAGAAAATTACTAAGAATATATGACTACACAATTTGAGCATAATAAGTATTTTACCGAAGAACTTAAGGAACACTCCATTGTGCTTGATGCTATTGAAGGAAATATGCCCTAGAGGCAATAATAAAGTTATTATTTATTTCCTCATATCATGATAAATGTTTATTATTCATGCTAGAATTGTATTAACCGGAAACATAATACATGTGTGAATACATAGACAAACATAGTGCCACTAGTATGCCTCTACTTAACTAGCTCGTTGAGCAAAGATGGTTGAGTTTCCTATACATATACATGAGTTGTCATTTGATTAACGGGATCACATCATTAGGACAATGATGTGATTGACATGAACCATTCCGTTAGCTTAGCACTTGATCCTTTAGTTTACTACTATTGCTTTCTTCATGACTTATACATGTTCCTATGACTATGAGATTATGCAACTCCCGATTACCGGAAGAACACTTTGTGTGCTACCAAACGTCACAACGTAACTGGGTGATTATAAAGGTGCTCTACATGTGTCTCCGATGGTATTCGTTGAGTTGGCATAGATCGAGAATAGGATTTGTCACTCCGATTGTCCGAGAGGTATCTCTGGCCCTCTCGGTAATGCACATCACTATAAGCCTTGCAAGCAATGTGACTAATGAGTTAGTTACGGGATGATGCGTTACGGAACAAGTAAAGAGACTTGCCGGTAACGATATTGAACTAGGTATTGAGATACCGACGATCGAATCTCGGGCAAGTAACATACTAATGACAAAGGGAACATATGTTGTTATGCGGTTTGATCGATAAAGATCTTTGTAGAATATGTATGAACCAATATGAGCATCCAGGTTCCACTATTGTTTATTGATCGAAGACGTGTCTCGGTCATGTCTACATAGTTCTCAAACCCGTAGGATCCGCACGCTTAAAGTTCTGTGACGATCGGTATTATGAGATTTTGTGTTTTGATGTAACAAAGGTAGTTCGGAGTCCCGGATATGATCACAGACATGACGAGGACTCTCGAAATGGTTGAGACGTAAAGATTGATATATTGGACGACTATGTTCGGACACCGGAAGTGTTTCGGGAGGTTTCGGACATATACCGGAGTACTGGGGGGTTACCGGAACCCCCTGGGGAGTATATTGGACCTAATGGGCCTTAGTGGGAGAAGAGGAGGGGCGGCTAGGGCAGCCGTGCACCCCCTCCCCCTCTAGTCCGAATTGGACAAGGAGGGGGGCGGCGCCCCCTTTCCTTCTCTTCTTCTCTCCTTTCCTCTCCTACTCCTACTCCTACTCCTACTTGGAAGGGGGGAGTCCTACTCCTGGTGGGAGTAGGACTCCTCATGGGGAGCACCATAGGAGTCCGGCCCCCTCCCCCTACTCTAGTCCTTTATATACGGGGAGGGGGCACCCCTTGGAGACACAACAATTCATCATTGATCTTTTAGCTGTGTGTGGTGCCCCCCTCCACCATAATCCACCTCGGTCATATCATAGCGGTGCTTAGGCGAAGCCCTGCGTCGGTAGCTTCATCAACACCGTCACCACGCCGTCGTGCTGACGAAGCTCTTCCCGGAAGCTCTACTAGATCATGAGTTCGCGGGACTTCACCGAGCTGAGCGCGGAGGTGCCGTACGTTCAGACTAGTACTAAGGATTGGTCGATCGTGAAGACGTACGACTACATCAACCGCGTTGTCATAACGCTTCCGCTTACCGTCTACGAGGGTACGTAGATGACACTCTCCCCTCTCATTGCTATGCATCACCATGATCTTGCGTGTGCTTAGGATTTTTTTGAAATTACCACGTTCCCCAACAACTATAACAAAACAACTTGATGATATTAGTAGAGAAGTTTGCAATCTCCAATCTAAGTATGCTTTTGCTGAAAGTTTGCTAGGAAAAATATCTGATGCAAAAGCTACTCTAGTTAATCAAATGGCCGCTAAACCAATCTCACTAGAGGATAAAAGTGATGAAGATCTTGATTGGTCTTTCTTCTATTGATTCCTTGTTTAGTAAAGTTAATATTGATGAAAAAGGGACTTGAGAAGAGTCAACTTTATCTAGAAGGCATCCCAATGATTCGGAGGGTGAAAATCTTGTTGAGAAAATTGATAGAAGTGGGTTTGAAGAGGTCAAAACTTTAGCTAGTGATGTGCCCACTCTTTTGGATTACAAAGACTTTAATTATGATAGTTGCTCTTTGATTGATTGTATTTTTGTGTTGCAATCCATGATAAATTCATCCCATGCTTATGAACAAAATAAAGCTTTCACTAAACATATTATTGATGCTATGATGAAAGCTTTTGAAGAAAAATTGGAATTAGAAGTTTCAATTCCTAGAAAATTGCATGATCAGTGGGAACCTACCATCAAAGTCAAGATTAAAAATTATGAGTGCTTTGATTTGTGTGACTTGGGTGCTAGTGTTTCTACTATTCCTAAATCTTTATGTGATGTGCTTGGTCTTACCGATCTTGAAGGATGTTCTTTGAATTTGCACTTGGCGGATTCCACTGTTAAAAAGCCTATGGGAAGAATTAATGATGTTCTTATTATTGCAAATAGAAATTATGTGCCCATAGATTTTATTGTTCTTGATATTTATTGCAATCCGTCTTGTCCAATTATTCTTGGTAGACCGTTTTTACGCACCATTGGTGCCGTGATTGATATGAAAGAAGGCAATATTAAGTTCCAATTTCCTTTGAGGAAGGGTATGGAACACTTTCCTAGAACAAGAATTAGCCACCATATGAATCAATCATGAGGGCATCTTATGGATCTCGAACCAAAGATGACAAAACTTAGATCCTTGCTTTATGCCTAGCTAAGGGCGTAAAATTATAGCGCTTGTTGGGAGGCAACCCAATGAATAAAATTTATTTTTGCTTTTTGCTTCCTATTTTTGAGTGTTAGCACAATTATACTACTGTTATGATTGTGTTTTCTATGTTTTAATTAGTGTTTGTGCCAAGTAAGCCTTTAGGATATTCTTGGCTGATAGTTGTTTGATCTTGCTGAAAAACAGAAAATTTTACGCTCATGAAAATAATTTTCATTTTTTACCAGAGAGTGATAAAATAACCATTCCCCTTGCAGTAGATCAATGTACAATTTTTCTAGGTCGTCCTAATTTTTCAAAAAATGGAGTTACAGAAGTATTCGAAATAGTCAGATTGCTATAGACTGTTCTGTTTTGACAAATTCTGTTTTCTTTGTGTTGTGTGCTTATTTTGATGGCTCTATGGTTTTCTTTGATGAGTTTTTGCCATAGAAAAGTTGGAATACAGTAGATATAATGCAAGAACAAAATATGAATTGGTTTGATACAACACTTATAGTAGTTATTTATTATCTTATACTAACGGATCTAACGAAGGTTTTGTTGAGTTTTGTGTGATTGAAGTTTTCAAGTTTTGGGTTATCTTACGATGGATGAAGGAATAAGGAGTAGAAGAGCTTAAGCTTGGGGATGCCCCAGCATCCCAAGCTATTATCCAAAAATGAGCAACCAACTAAGCTTGGGGATGCCCCCGAGTGGCATCCCCTCTTTCTTCTAACGACCATCGGTATTTTACTCGAAGCTATATTTTTATTCGTCACATACTATGTGTTTTGCTTGGAGCGTCTTGTATGATATGAGTCTTTGCTTGTTTTATTTTGTGTTTTAAGTCTTGATCCCTTTCTGGACACACCTATTTGAGAGAGCCAAAATTATGTCATGACTTGTTAGAATTGCTCTCTTTGCTTCACTTAAATCTTTTATGAGCTATGGACTTGCTCTAGTGCTTCACTTATATCTTTTTTAGCACGATGTGCTTAGTATTTTTGAAGAAATGCTCTCTTGCTTCACTTAGATTTATTTGAGAGTTAGTAAAATTTTCAAGAAATTCTCTCTTTATTCACTTAAATTAATTTGAGAGAAAGAAAAAATTATGCTCATGATCTTCACTTATATTTGTTTGAGCTTATGAAAAGCAACACATGAAAATTAGTCCCAAAGTGAAAGATATCCAAGAAGGATATAATAAAAAAATTCATGAAGATCATTGGACAAAATAAGCTTGATTCTTAGTAATAGTTTTGAGATATGATGATGTGATATGTGAGTCATCTTGATGAGTAATTATGCTTTAGTAAGAATATTGGTGTTAAGGTTTGTGACTCCCTATGCAAGCACGAAAGTCAATAGTTATGCAATGAAATTATATCCTACTTGTGGTGCATTATTCAATGTTAGTTATGCTTAATGCTCGCTTATGAGATTATTCGTTTCTTGGTTGGTCGCTTCTCAATCTTTTGCTAGCCTTCATTTTGCACTAAGTATGATCTCTACTTGTGCATCTAAAAACCTTTAACCCAGTTTTTCCACATGAGTCCACTATATCTACCTATATGCGGTATTCTTTTGCCGTTCTAAGCAAATTTGTATATGCCATCTCTAATTTTCAAAATAAACTTGTCTTTTGCGTGTCTGTTTCGCTCGCGGAGTGGTGAGGGGTGGCTAATATTTTCCATGCTAGATGTGTTATTCTCAAGATGAGTGTTTATTCACTTGTTATTGCACGAGAGTAAGGCAAAGGTATTAGGGATGCCCAGTCCTGAAATGAAAAAATGAATTTACTTTATGTTGTCAAATAATAAATTCCTTGGAAAGTGTTGGTATGGAGGGCACCCGTGGATACGGTTAGCCATGGAAAGTGAAAGTATGGTGGAAAAAGGAATAAACTTTATTTTATGTTTGGGAACCGCCTATGATATATCTAAGCATGGAAAGTATTGGGAACTCTAAGTCGTTTTCGTTGGTGGGATAGATACACCTCCCAAAATGTTTTTATCTCTAAGTTTTTCGCTTTGAGCTCTGGCACCTCTACAAATCGCTACTTCCCTCTGCGAAGGGCCTTTCTTTTACTTTATGCAATTTTTATTTTTGAATTTGAGTCTTCATCTTCTCTTATAAAAGCACCAACTAGGAGGCAATATGATCGTACTTGAGTATTGGGTGTAGCTAATATGCGAGTGTGTTTCATGAACGGATCAATGGTTGAGCATGATGGGCTAGGGATAGCTTATTTTAGCGTTGATATTTTGAAAGACATGGTTTCTTGTTGATATGCTTGAGTATTTAAATTATCATGTAAAAACTAGACTATTGCTTTGAACAATGTAAAAGTCCAAATGTCCATGCTATAAAGAAAAGAATATGAAATGAAATGTTAGGCAGTATTCCACATCAAAAATTCTGTTGTTATCACTTCCCTACTCGAGGACGAGTAGGAGTAAAGCTTGGGGATGCTGATACGTCTCCAACGTATCTATAATTTTTGATTGTTCCATGCTGTTATATTATCAATCTTGGGTGTTTTATAATCATTTTATATCATTTTTGGTACTAACCTATTGACATAGGGCCAAGTGCCTGTTGCTGTTTTTTCCATGTTTTTTACATCGCAGAAAATCAATATCAAACGGAGTCCAAATGCCACAAAACTTTACGGATAATTTTTATGGGACAGAAGGAACACAACAGGCCCTGGCTGCGCCTGGGGGTGCCTCAAGGGGAGCACAACCCACCAGGGCGCGCCCCGGCGCGCCCTGGTGGGTTGTGCCCACCTTGGGTCCCCCCGGACCGCCTCTTTACTCTATAAATATCCCAATATTCCAGAAACCCTAGGGGAGTCGATGAAATATTCATCCAACCACCGCAGAGTCCAGAACCACCAGATCCAATCTAGACAGCATCTTAGATGGGGTTCACCACCTCCATTGGTGCCTCTCCGATGATGCGTGAGTAGTTCCTTGTAGACATTCGGGTCCGTAGTTAGTAGCTAGATGGCTTCCTCTCTCTCCCTCTTGATTCTCAATACAATGGTCTCTTCAAGATCCATATGATGTAGCTCGTTTGCGGTGTGTTTGTTGGGATCGATGAACTTTGAGTTTATGATCAGATCTATCTTTTTATATCCATGAAAGTATTTGAGTTTCTTTGATCTCTTTTATGTACGATCTCTTATAGCCTCGTATTTCTTCTCCGATATATGGGTTTCGTTTGGCCAACTTGATCTATTTATCTTGAAATGGGAAGAGGTGCTTTGTAGTGGGTTCGATCTTACGGTGCTTGATCCTAGTGACAGAAAGGGAACCGACACGTATGTATCGTTGCTACTAAGGATAAAACGATGGGGTCTATCTCTACATAGATAGATCTTGTCTACATCATGTCATCGTTCTTATTGCATTACTCCATTTTCCATGAACTTAATACACTAGATGCATGCTAGATAGCGGTCGATGTGTGGAGTAATAGTAGTAGATGCAGGTGTCACATTCCTAGTTATGGTATGACCTAGGCTAGCCATCATGTGTGCATCATGTTTAAATTTCATTTAACTTTGAAATGGGGATTGTGAAACCCTCAGAAATCATTTCTGGAAATAATCCAAATAAAAATTTCTCCAAAAAGGTCCAGGAAAATGTTCATGTTACTCTCTGAAAATATTGGTGAGAGGTAAAAATCAAACCAATATTTTCAAGAGCTCATAAATATTTATTTTGGACATTTGGAGTTAATCCAGTAATTATTTGCGTTGGATAAATATTTTTATATATATGAAATATTGTCCAATAATTCTGAATTTTGGTGAAGGGCTTTGGAGTGGTCCAACTAGTCCCTACTAAAATTTACAGAATAAAATAAAATGATTTTGTATTTTTATCAAATCAGAACAAATGGCAGATAAATAGAAAAGAAACAGAAATGGTAAAAACCCACCAGTGCTTACCTGCGGCCCAGCTCCTGTGCTGGCCCAGCACTGTGCAGCCCAGCAGCAGCCCAGCCCACCTGTCCCCCTCCCCTGTCGTCTTCCTCCTGCTAGGAGGACAGCGCGTGTGGCCACCACGCGCGAGCACGCGCTGGCCACCTCCTGCTTCCCCGCTTGCTACTGGAGGCCCCCGACGACGCCATGCACTCCCCTCGACTCTCTCTCACTCCCCTCGCTCTCACCCCCTTTCCTGGATCCCTCTTCCTCGCATCCAAGCGAGCTAGTCGCCACCGATCGCTGCTGCCGCGGCCACCGTCTCTGCCTCGTCCCTCTGACGTGTCTACGAGCTCTGCGACGTCGTCCTCGTCTTCTCCACCGACCCAGGCAAGCTGGGACGCACCGTAGCGTCCTCATCGCGCTCGTCTTCGGCCTCGCCCGCCGTGGATCGCCACCGTCGAATTCGCGGCAACCAACGCTTCCCCGACCCTGTGGTCTGCACCATCCCCCTCTTTGTGAGCCCGCGGTTCTTCCCCCTCCTTTCTTGTTGTCGTTCCGACACCCTAGCACCTAGACCGTGCTAGTCGAGCTCCGGCCGCCGCCCGTTTTGTCACCGTCGTGGCCTGAGCTCGAACGGGTCGTGTCCGTGCACCGCACCGAGCTCCTGGTGATCCCAGGAGGCTGCCCAGCGTTTCACTTTACTCGCCCGCGCTCCACAACGCCATTTCGCCGAGGTCCAAACTCCGTCCGCCGCCGCGGACTCGTCTCCGGCGAGTATAGGCCACCCCAGCCACTGTCGCTCGCCCAGTTGGATGCGGCGCACCTTCAGCTATCCGTAGACGCAAACCACGCGCAAAACTGAGCCCTGTAGCTGTTTTCCGGCGAGTTTCCGCCGCAGTTGAGGTCGCCGCCGGTCGAACTCCGGCGGGCTGCGTGGTCGCTTAGTTAGGCGCTAATCACCACTAATCCCTCTCTAACAGACACTGACAGGCGGGCCCAGCAACAGGTCAAATCCCAGTCAACACGGGATTAACTCCCAGTTAACAATGAGCCAATGACATGTGGGACCCGGTCGTCAGGTTTGACCTGGTCAGCTCCGTTGACCTGCTGACGTAGGCATGACGCAATGCTGACACAGTTATTCTTTTTCTGGAATTATTTTTAAACAGGAAATTCCAGAAAATGTTCAAAACTTCAAAAATTCATAGAAATTCAACCGTAGCTCAGATTGAAATAATTTATATATGAAAAATTATAAGAAAAATTCAATCTATCCATCTGTACCATTTTAATGCATGACAAACCATCTATACATGCTATATATATGAAAACACACTTATGGCATATTTAAGAACTTAATTTGGAGTTGTATTTGAACCCTTGGTTCAAATGGACTTCAACCAAATAAATGCTAGATGCATTAACTCAAACAACATCACATACTCATGCCATGTTCATGCATCATAATGTTGCATATGCTTGTGTTTGATTTCTGACACCATTCCTTCTCGATAGGTCCTGCTTCGAAGAGTGTTCGAGAGTACCTGTCTGAGGAGTAGTGCCCCCTATTGATCTACCAGGTAAGCAACCCCCCCCCCTTGTTCATTCCGATAAAATCCTACTCTCTCGCTCCTGCTCTCATTTATTGCATTAGGACAACAACGATTCAACTGCTACTTTATGCTATGGTAGTTGAACCCATTCCTCTGCATGACCTGTCATTGCCACAGTAAATAGTTGAAACCCACTAGCATGTGTAGGAGTTGTTTGAGCCATGCTGTGCTTCTACCATGCCATGCCTGCTATTGCTTAGAGTTGTGTCAGGTCTGATTCATTGGGAATGAATTGGAGTGTTATGATATGTTTTGGTGCTGAGAGTTAAGCGTGTGAACACGATTTGGTAAAGGTAGCGGTGAGAGGCCATGTAGGAGTACATGGTGGGTTGTCTCATTAGGACCGTCCTTAAGAACTGAGTTCTGTGTAAGTTGTCCCAATGACTAGCTATTACCACACATTGGGCTCCGGGCGCTCCAAGCTCTCTCGACTTATTAACCGCCTTGAACTCTGTCCAGGAGTTGCAAATAGTTTCTGGTGTTTGTAGGTAGTGCTATTTTTCTACCGAGTGGCACCCGGCAGGGTGGACTTGGGACAGACTAGGCACACGTGGCCCAGTGTCACGACCGGCTTTTCCGGGTAATAAATTTCCAGAAAAGACCGTCGTGCTCATCAGCCCCAGGATTACTGTTAGCTGATGAGGCTCCAACTTGATACAGAAATTCCAAGCAACATACAAAATATGCAGTACAAGACCATTCTGGCCTGTGAGTACAACAAATGGTTTCTAGTGGTTGATGGCAGAAGCGGTTTGTGGATCATCAGTGTCTATGGGACTCCAATTCCCACAGGAACAGCTGACCAGGTTAACTCCTATCTTCGCGAGGCTGCTATCTCCATTGCTTAGGTTCCGGGGCTGTCATCGCGTCACTCCTCTCCGTGCAAGAAAATCTGGCCAAGACAATAGCCAGGGACAAGCCAGTGAGTACTTTGAATGTACTCGCAAACATTATGAACACAGGTATAATATAACCATGATGTGCTGAAAATATTTTATGCTCACGACGTCAGTCACAATAGATGAATGAAACTCTGATGCGTGCAAGCAAGTTATTTCTAAAACTGCAATAACATGGTAGTATAAAAACTTATGAAACAAATAACAAGTAATGCCACAGTCGGGCGTCTGAGCGACGCCACATAAAGGGCTTTAAAAGAAATGCCACAGTCGGGCGTCTGAGCGACGCCACATAAAGGGCTTTAAAAGAAATGCCACAGTCGGGCGTCTGAGCGACGCCACATAAAGGGCTTTAAAAGAAATACCACAGTCGGGCGTCTGAGCGACGCCACATAAAGGGCTTTTAAAAGAAATAATCATAATAAATATCCCGGAGGTAGAACCATCCCAGAGATATTCGGTAATAATAATATCACGGGTTAGTCAACAATAATAATAATCATAGATATCACAAGTCACGAGTAGTAATTCCATTTTCTGGTTAACAGTTTCACCTCCGAAGACCGACACAAAGACTGATACTTGACCCATCCCAGACTGAAATCATTAACCATGGACACGGCTATTCGAATAGGTTTATTCTCTGCAGAGGGTGTACTCTTTACCCACGAGTAACGGATTTCTTTAGTCCATCAGGACTAATTCCATCTACGGTCTTTTTGTTGAAAACACACCTAACTTGCACACACCAGCTTATCACACACGTGTCTGGAATCACCCACGACACCTGTTAAGCAAACTCTAAGTGGGGAGGCTACAACCTCGCGTAGCATGGGATCAAATTTGTATCGCGCGCTCTAAGGGGTGGCCTCCCCTCTCGGTCCCAACCGGAAACACCCATGCCCCCGGACCAGGTGGCCTGCCTACCAGCTACAACCGGTATCTTCCACCATGGCCTCTCTGTACGGTGTGTGCTAGCAAGAGGTTGACAACTTACTGAACCGTACTCTACTAGCTGTAGAGACGAGTGGTAGTACGAAACAAGTATGGGGGTTACTGGAACAAGACTCGATCTACGGTCGACTCAGGAGGTTTAAGTATTCCCTGCATGATTAGTATAACGAATATATTTCATCAAACAGAGTCACCACTCATATCACCTTACCATGCTATACCAGACAGAACCGTCCCGACGGAGACCGGCGACAAAATCATACCTACCCAAGGCAGAGGTCTTCCCGGTTTCCTGCCGGTATGCATGTAAAGCTCATGAGGGTGATTATCATCACAAGTGTGTCCATTACCAACAGCATGGAAATCAGTAACATGCACCCATGCATATGATCATATCACATGAAATAACAAGTCCTTCGAAATGCGATGGTATTATAAATGCATCAACGATCACTCCAAAAATTATTATGCCGGGGTTCAGAATGCTTGCCTTCAATGTGTGGAAAGGCAGGGTGCTCTCCAAACTTTTGAAAGTTTTCTTCTCTTTCCCCAAAATCCTATTTGAAAATATATATTTGAATTAACACATATTTCAAAAACAGAATCAAAAGTTGTTTGAAATTTTTTCAAATAAATCTTAAAATAAACTAGACCAAATTTGAAGAAGGTGGGAAAAAGAATCAACTCATTTGGATTTATATTTAAAAAGTTATAGCCAGTCAAAGTTCTGGTCAAAATCTGTTTTTAAAAATAAAACAGAAAAGAAAACGTTTCGGCCGAATACGTCTTCGAAAACGGGAGACGTACTGGGGTTAATACGTCTTCACTTAACCGACGTGGATAGGCGCAGGGTCACTGACAGTGGGCCCGCCTGGCCCACTGGTCAGGTTTGACCAGTCCGCCCTCCTCCTTCTCCCTCTGTCCCGAGCGGAGGCGGGACTCCGGCGACCAACGCCGGCGAGCGGCGGCTCCTCGCGGCCTCTGGAGAGCGGGGATGGATCCGCAGATCGAGGGCGATCCTGCTGGTAGTCGCTGGGTTGGTGGGGACGGCGTGAGCTGTCGGCCGCGAGCTCCTCGGCGGAGGGAAGCTACGGGGAAAAGTGGTTTCGGGGCGGCGGTGGTTCTCGATCGAAATGGAGTGGGGGAAAGTGTTCGGGGGAGGCAGAGAAGGCTTCTGGTGAAGAGATTGGAGAGGGGGAAGCTCTGGTTGCGCCGAACGGAGCCGGGAGGCGGCGGTGGCCGAACTGACCGGAGAGGTTGACGAAGACCTGCTCCCCTCCAATTGGTGGCGATGGGGGTGCTAGTGAGACGGCGTGAGGCTACCTGAGGGCTCGGAGACGCTCGGGGCTTCCTTAAATAGGCGATGGAGGTCGGTTCCGCGGCGGCCGGATAAGCTCTCCGGCGAACCTCCTCTCTGTAGCTTGCAGGGCAACATGGCATGGCTGGGGATGACGGCAAGAGCTAGTGGACGAGAGGGCACTGCTCCAGGGGCCAGGTGGCGAGCCGGGGTGGCTTGGGCGGCGCTGCACGGCGCAGGGCTGTCGGGCGGCGGCGGCGGCTAGTGTTTGGCCTGCCGGGCGCGGCGAGGCTGCTTGGCGTGTTGCGGCGAGAAGGGGAGTGCGTGGCGAGGTGCTTCAGAGCGGGCCAAAGCCGTGGGGCCAACGTGTCGGCTCGGGCGCGCGGCTGCAATACGCGCGCTCTGGGCGCGTCCAGTGCACGCACACCAGGTGTTCGACACAATGCCGAGGCATGCTACAGGTCGCAGGTGAGGATGGAATTTACCAGATCGAGGTTAGGAGCAACGGGGAGTCTAGTGGACATGCTGGTTTGATCAGAGTTGCAAGTTCACAGTGCAATGCCACACTCATGTCAGAACTGGTCATGCTCTCCAGGTGTTTGGCAAAATGCCACATGCACTTAGGCAGGTCTTGGGGTGGCCAAAAACTCCAGATGGGGGTCTCTTTAGATGCAAAAGAGAGTGGTGAGGTTAGTTGGACAAAAGGGGAAACTTGCTAGTGCAAGTTTTACAAAACTACATTTCTGGACAGGAAATAAATAGCATTATTCCATGAACCAAAAGTGATCTAAATGGTGCATGCTCCTGGACTTAAGGGTTTAACATGGGGGACTACAAGTAGGAGAAATAATTAAGGGTATCGGAGCAACTAAAATGGTGGTTGCTGTACAAATCCTCAAGTTGGTCCAGAATGGAAATGAGGTTGATTCACTCAATAATTTCAAAGAACAACCTTGGATTTTTGCACAAAGTGAAACAATAGGCTCCTACTGACCTCCCTTAATTTTGGTAGAAGTTTTAAATAAATATTTAAATAGGTTGTAGTGCAAAATGCACTCTGGACCAGAGAAGAAAAATTGAGTGCAGGGCTCAAAATATTTTATGAATGAAATATATTTTTGCAGAAAAGTGATTTAAAAACATCACATGACATCTCCAAATTTTTGTGGAAATTTTAAGTGAATCTATCAAATGGTTGTAGTTCAAAAATGGTCAATTAACCTTGAAAACCATTTTCAAGAAAATAAAGATCAAGCAACTTAATTATTTAATTAATTATACTGATAAAAGGAAAGTTTTTCTTGAGAGGTTAAATAAGTCCAACAACATAATTGAAAAGTTTTCTCTCTGGGAAAAACTCATCATAACAGGGAAGGAAATGATTTAAAAAAATATCAAAATGGAGCTCAGAAATCCAAAGTTTTAATTCCTGGCAAAATTTTAAATAAAACAAGGCCAAATTTTTTTTGGGGTGTCACACCCAGTGTACCGAGTGGCACCCGGATGGTGGGCTCGGGAACCCTGTACACATCGTTTGGGGCCGTGAGTGAAACCTCGGCCGGATCTCCTTGCGGATGGAACCCGAATAGGCGATAAACCTAGACTAGAGTCTTGTGTGGTTAGTCAGGTCGTGGCCGACACCCTCGCCAGGCTTCCGCTTGAAGGTTGCCGATATACATGACGGGTATATGGTGATAAGTGGTGAGAGCGTGTGGGATGAAGTACAAACCCTACAGGGTTATCATGATCTATTCGAATAGCCGTGTCCTCGGTTATGGACTTCTTGGATGCTTACGTGGTACATAGACAACTTAAAGTGGATACTCTAAAATGCTCAAGACAAGTGTGAGTGCTATGGATGGCCTTCTCGTAGGAGAGACGGGGATGAATCCATAGTAGTGTATTGATGTGGTGATTAGTGGACTCGTGTGCGCTGCGTCACCTCAAAGAAGTTTCTCATTGTCGTAGAACAGGATAGCCACTGAGTCAAAACTGGCTTGCTGCAACTAAACCCCACATTACCTTCTTGATACAAATGCATGTATGATAGGATCTGACGTAAGTCTTGCTGATTACCTTTGTACTCACGTTTGCTTTATTTATGTTTTGCAGATGAGACATCTGTCTCACTAGTAGTACCGCTTGGACTTCGACGAGTAGCTTGTTACCTCAGCTACGATCTTGTACCTTGGAGAGACTTGTAGATAGTCAGGCTTCTTAGCCTTTTTCTTTTGTAGTTGTCTGTACTCAGACATGTAATGCTTCCGTTGCTTGTATGCTCTGAATGATGGGTCATGTGACCCCTATTTGTATTTATGCTATGTGGCTCTTCTAAGCCTTTATCTATATGAGTTGCGTTATGTTGTGATGCCATGTTGTACCTCACATACTTGCATGTTATGCGTACGTGTGACGTGTATTGCTATGTGTGGGATCCGACAATCTAGTTGTTTGTCCTTGGCAGCCTCTCTTATGGGGAAATGTAGTCTAGTGCTTTCTTGAGCCATAGTAGTCCGCTACAGCCCGGTTCACCGGAGTCCTGCTAGCCCAGCGCTACTGCTCAGAACACTTGATTGGCCGGCATGTGTTCCACTTCGTTCCTATGTCTGTCCCTTCAGGGAAATGTCACGCGGTGACTTCCAGAGTCCTGTTAGCCCAGTGCTACAGCCCGGATTCATACGCTGTTGACCGACATGCTCGATGTGATTCATGTATGCCTGTCCCCATAGGTTAGTGCCGCTTTGGGTTCATGACTAGCCATGTCGGCCCGGGTTCTCTGTCATATGGATGCTAGCGACACTATCATATACGTGAGCCAAAAGGCGCAAATGGTCCCGGGCCATAGTAAGGTGACACCCGTGGGGATACCGTGCGTGAGGCCGCAAAGTGATATGAGGTGTTACATGCTAGATCGGTGTGACTTAGAATCGGGGTCCCGACAGCAGGCAGAACTCGGTCTACTAATCTTGGACGTGATGCCTAACACTACAAAAAAATACACTTCCGTGATGATACGTGTTTGTCACAGTAGGTCGCTTTTTTTGTCATGCATGTACATCCATGACAAATTTATGACAGAATCAAGATAGTCATACATGTGTTGTCGTAGAAGTGTTCCATGACATTACCAAAATTATCATCACAGAAGTGTCCACTTCCATGACGATAAATCGTGCGTCACAGAAGTGCTTTCGTCAAGGGTGACCGGCACGTGGCATCCACCGTAACGGAACGCCGTTAAGCTATCGGGTCGGGTTTTGGATCCGATAACCCGTTAACAGCCCCGACCAATGGGAAATTTCCACGTGTAAAATTCTTATTGGCCGGACGAAACACGTGTCAGCTCGTCAGTGGGTCAGATAGGTGCCTATGATACGTCGACACGTGGCACGGCCCAACAGAGGCCCATTCCTGTGAAAAGGCCGGCCCGTTTGACTTGGTCAAAAGGTGGCGGGCCGGCCCATGGAAAGCCTGTTAACGGCCTGTTCGCATATAGCCCATTTACAGCCCGCTAACCCAAGGCCCGTTACGCCCTATCCGAATTAGGCCCAGTAGCGTCATCTGGGCCATCCAATATGATTCCAGCCCGTTTTCACTTCTGGCCCATGTATGGCCCATGACGTCTTTCGGCCCATATGAGGCCCTATGTAACTCTTGGCCTATTAACGGCCCGTGGTGAAACTGGCCCGTAATGAACAGTGTATCACTTTACACCCATTAACGGCCCGTGGTGAAACTGGCCCGTAATGAACAGTGTATCACTTTATACCCATTAACGGCCCGTTATTCCGTTGGGCCGTTTCCAGCCCATGTTATCTTTCGGCCTTCTCAGAGCCCATTTATTCTTGGGCTCATTTCCAGCATTCGTTTACTTACGGCCCGTTACTGTCATTTTCTGCTTGTGGGCCAAATTCAGCCCGTGGTTACAGTCGGCCCGTTTGTGGTCCGTTAATACGTTGGGCCGTTTTCATAGCGTCATCAAATACGGCCTATTAACGATGGCCCGTTACGGTCGGCCCATGAACGGACGATTCCAACTCTAGCCCGTTTACGGCCATAATGCGGCCTGTTATTGGCCCATGTTTGGCCAATCGATCATACGGCCCGTATAAGGCCCATTGATGATACGGCCCGTAGAAGGCCCATTGTTTCTACGGCCCGTAGAAGGCCTACTGTTTCTACGGCCCGTAGAAGGCCCACTGTTTCTACGGCCCGTAGGAGGCCCAGTGTCACTACAGTAAATATTAGCCCATGGTTATTGTGGCCTAGTTTTAAAAAATAGGTTATTGCAGCCACTAGTTAACCGCGGAAAAAGAACTGCAATGACTACAAGCAAACAAATAAACAAGACAACAAGGAAATAAATAAGCAAGCAACTAACGCTAGGCTATCACGGCTATTACACATATTACATCCACTGGGCATCAAAGTTCGCCACCAGTGCAAATATAGGGAACAAAGCAGCATATCATATACACTGGCCGTCAAAATTGGCCACCAGTGCAAATAAACGCGGCAGCAAAACAAGAGCATAACTGAAACAACTTCAGAAGAGCTCAAGAAACGTTATCCTGGGTATCCACCATGCTGGCAATAAGCTTAGCAAGCTGATTAGCTTTGTCCTGTTTGGCGCTAAAATCCTCCAACGCTTGCTGTTGCACCAGAAAGTATGCATCTGAATGCTCCAGGGACTTCCGCAGTCCTTCCGCTTCTTGTCGCAGCACAGCTGATCGATGTCTTTCAGCTTGTAGTTGAGACTCAAGAAACCGAACTGATTCAGACAGTGAGTTTGAATAGCTTGTGCAAGCGGTAGTGGCCAGTAACTCCAACACTAAACCAAGACAGGATGTGTCACTATCCTGAACCTTATCTGCATTACTTCCTTTACCGTTGCTTAATAAGGCACTCTTCCCCAATATTCTGTCAGCATTCTAAAAGAAGAAACAAGCAGACACATAACAAGTTTAGCATGTACTAGTATATGAAACTCATTTCGGTGAACCAGTTCATTAGTAAGGTGGACAGGATTAAACTACCAAGTCTTCTATTGCCAAGTACTAGTACATAATAAAAGCATCAAACAAACATATATCTATGTCCTATGGTAGCAATGGAATCTTAAATTAGAACAGTTGTTCTTCAGGTTTAGGCACTTGTTCTACATGAACAGAGTACAGTAAGACGCAAGAATATAATACTTAAAAATAGAAAATGAGCTCATAGACCTTACCACATTCTTGGTTCGGGACCAGTACAGAACAAGGCGTTCCCAGTCATCGTCCAGTAAATGTGTCTCAGGAGAACGTAAGGGAATTTGATGAGTTTCTTTGCCGGTGAAGTACGTTTTCTTCAGGTAATTCCGATACTGCCACCAAGCATTCTTGAAGATAGCAGAGGTATTAGCACAGGTTACCTCATCCTGAGTTTCCAAATCGGTCCTTCTCTATAGAGAAAAATGGGAAAATTTGCTGTATTATAACCATCATGGAGGTAGGATGTATGGGACGAAGCAAAGTAATTGCCATGAATAACATTACTTACACATAACTCCTGGACAAACACCTGCAACTGGCATTTTCCTTCATCTTCAGTATAATATTTCCAAGATGGGAAGATACGCACATACGATTTAACAACATCAAATGCGATAGATGCTAAACTACGACTAGCTGGTTGTGCTTCCTCCACAGGAATAGGCGTACTAACTGGTGGAGTTGGGGTTCGCCGTGATAGTACTGGCCCTTTGGGCACTGGAGCTGCCTTACTAACTGCTCTTGTTTGGGAGCTCTGTGGTGGAGATGGTGCTGTGTCAACAGGAACTGGGTTACTATCGGCTGGGGTTGGGGTTAGATTGGGTGAAGCTGGTTCTCTGTCCATCGTAGTAGGGGTACAATCTGCGAGAGTTTGGGTTATGTGTGGTAGGGCTGGTTCTTGTGCATGTACAACCGGGGTGCTATCTCCACCAAGAGGTAGCACTGTTTTATTTGAAGACCGTGTTTTTAGTCCGCTAGATACTGGCATCACCCGCTCCAATTCAAATGGCTGATAAACAGGAAACATAGTTGAATGTACAGACATTGTATGAGAGACAGATGCAATAGATAGTGTGGAAAAAAGAGGGCATGAAATAGTTGACATGTATATTGTTTAACTAAAACGGATAGCATGACATAATTTCACATATATGATGTCTATCTAAACTGGATAGCATAGCATAACATAATTCAAAGATATGATGAATAACTAAACAGGATCGCATGACATAATTCACCTACATGTTATCTAAGTAATCAGGATCGCATCATTTAATTCACATATGTGATTTATATGCTAAACAGAGGGCATTCGATATGATGTCTGAACTAAGAACATGGTGTTGAATATTGTGTATATGATGTCTAAACTATGCAATGCAAGACACCGTATGCATGATATGAGCAGTATAACCGTGCCAAGTTAGAGCATACACCTCAGTGGGGGAATAGGACTGGTCATCTGTCTCTGAATCCATCTCTGAGGAGCTATCGGGACCCAACAAGAGATCTGCTTCGACAGGTAGCACTGTCTGCTCTGAAGGCCTTGTTTTCACTCCAGATTTTTCCATCTCCCACCCAAATGGCTGATTCACAGGAAGAGTAGTTTAATGTACAAACATTGTCGACAAATGGAAATGTAATGAAGAAAAGGATGGGCAAGATATCATTCAAATATATGATGCCTGGTTAAACAGGATGGCATTGCACATTTCACATATATTATGGCTGGCTAAAAGACATGAGACTGCATAATTCCCATATATGATATAGAAACTAAACAGGTGGCATTACAGAACATGTCTAAACTAAGCAGATGACATATATGATGTCAAAAGTAGGCACTGCAAGGCAACATATGCATGATATGACTAACATCATCATGCCAAGGTAGAGCAAACACCTTGGGGGTAAATAGGAGTGGTCAGCGGCGTCCGAATCCGCCTCAGAACAGATATCTTCCTCTGGATTACAATCTGGAGAGGGGTGGGGAGGGTTTGCCATTGAACCCACCATGGAGCGATGTCTGCATGACATTGTATTGCCGCGCAAAACTCTTCTCTTTTTCTCTACATGTTCAGCATGACTGTGTACAATATCTGACATGCATACGAAAAAATATGGTGAGATTATGTAAGGAGAGCATGCAGAAATTTAGAGTGATGGTAACAACCAGTGGATCGATGTTTTTCCGTTGAACCAAAATAGCCCTAATGGATCGACGTGAATGTATAGTAATAAGTGATGCAACAAGTGTACAACCTCTTTGCCGTAGCCGTGTCGACCTCAGCATCATTGGGTTGGTCGCTGAAGCAGTTGAGGCAGAGGTGGCTGTCGGAGGTGTGGAGGAAGATCTGAGGAATCTGTAGACGGCGTCCAGGGCACTGCTCTGTTGTGATGGATCGTTCTGTCGTTGGAGCAGCTCCGGTGAGCCGTAAGACGTCAAGGCTGAAGCAGCACAAGACAGACATCGTCAATCTCAAGTGGGATTCTAATAGCATCTCCAATAGATGATGTAAAATGGATGTAAAATTAACATCACCAAAAACCACCTGACTACAACAGATGAGGTAAAAACTGTTGACTCTGAACTTAACTGTCGAAACTGAAATTTACTGTGGAATCTGAATGCTACTGTCGAAACTGAACGCAATGGTAGCAGAGAGGCACTTGACATGTAGTTTAGGGAGGGCCTGCAGTTCATCTTCAACCTGCACCCCCCTGAGCCGCCAGCCACCACCGGCCGAACCGCCGGCCCCAGCGCCGCCTCGCCGCCCCGAAACAACTCGCCACCGCCGCCCCGGCCAGCCCTCTAGGCCCCCCCCCCACCCTGAACCCTAAGATAGATAGTGGGGTACCTCTCCGGCGAGCCCCCGTCCCCGCTGCGGGTGGTTCTTCCTTAACTCCGGCGAGCCCCCCCCAACCCCTGAAAATCGACTGACCCAAAAGTCGATTCAGTCGACTGAAGTGTGGCTTAATCGGAGTAGAGCAGCAGCACGAGCGAGGGGGAGAGCAGCAGCAGCAGCTGGGCGAGCGAGCGATCGAGCGAGAGCCGGAGCAGCAGCAGCAGATCCAGCTGGTATGGACGCCGCCGCCGAAGGGGCCTCGCACTGGGGGAGAGCCGCCGTGGAGATGTCGCCCGCGGCGCCGGCTTCAAGGTAGCCGCTCCATGGGGGTGCGGGATGGAGCACCGTCGGCGCCGGGAGGTCGAGTTAAGGAGAAGGTGCGATGCGATGAGTGTACAACCTCTTTGGTGGCGCCGAGTAGGCCTCGGCTTCGTCCGAGGAGTCGGTGAGGATGCTGCGGTTCCGGTGGAGCAGGTTAAGGCGGCGCTGTGGGGATGGAGCAGCCGCGATAGACGAGGCGATCGTCGGAGCAGCTCCTTGGAGGTGGAGGACGGGGCGGCTGAACCGGCGGGACGGCGAGATGGACGACGGATCCTCATCCGGGGAGGTGGACGAGGGACGTCGAGCTGTTGCGGTGGACGACGTCGTCGGGGAAGAGGCTCCGGCTGGGCAGCGGTGACGTGGCGGACGGAGGAGGGTGGGGTTTCGCGGCTGGAGCGGAGAGGTTATGGCGGCCTGGGATTTCGAATGGCGAAAAGGGGGCGATGGGAGGGGGTGAAGCATGACTTAGGAACGCGCTTGTCCAAAATGTAGGGTGTGTTACAAAAGTACCCCCCACCGATTTGAACTAGCGGCCCTTTCGGCTCAGGGTTAGAAGGGGGATTTCGCGTGTCGGGATTTGGCAGCTGGAGGGAGTTTTCGCGCGCGTTGTAATTTCGGGATAGCAAGGCGCGGGTTGTGAAGGCGCCAGTTTTGGGAGCACGATATCTGAATTTTCGGGATATAACAAGACGCGGGTTGAATTTTAGGGACAAGCCTAACGTGTAGTAATATTGTACTTGTACGTACCAAATCAATTCGCACTTCCCTCAACCAAAAAGAAAACGAAAAAATAAAACTATTCACACCACACAAAGAGAGAGTCTTGCCCCGTTTTACTATACAAATGCTATTCAAAGCTACTCCCTCCTTCCATCTATATAGGGCCTAATGCGTTTTTCGATGCTAACTTTGACCAAATATTAGAGCAATGATATATGACATGCAACTTACACAAAGCACACCGTTAAATTCGTCTGTGAAAGGTTCTTTCAATGATATAATTTTCACATTGTGCATGTCATGTACTATTAATCTTGTCAATAGTCAAAGGCGGTCTTAAAAATCTCATTACGCCCTATATAGATGGAAGGAGGGAGTATGAATCCATGTTATGTCCGATTAAATTTTTTCGCTTGCTGTATAATGCATGTAACCTACTCATACCAACATTTTAGTGCATTCCAAATGTCTATACTACCGCTGCAATTCGAACTAAATTTGAATTCGTTTCTCTATTTCAATAAGAATCTACAATCATGATTGTTGCCAACTTCAACCATCATAGTTTCCTTGCTATCCGCCAGATATAAATCAGACGGCCTATAATGCAGGATGGCAGGCACACCATCATCAACAACTCCGTTTTTTATAAGAGTAGAGATAAAATATATTAAATGTAGTATACCATGTTCATAACCACACCATGTGTATCACCGTTATATATATTCACACATCCGTCGGTTTGAAACACTATGATAAATTCTTCAAATATCCGAATTCGCTTTTTATAATGAAGTATATATGATCTCTATTCGTCTTTTACACCCACACAACCCTCTTATCTTTGTAGCTAGCGCTAACTTTCTCTTGTGCATGCACACGCCCGCATCCCTCTCACCCTCCCTCAGCATTCTCTAGCTCCATCGCGCAAATTCGTCTTTTCACTTTAGGTCGTTCACCCACGGTGTGTGTAGGCCCCCCAGCTCCTTCTTTACGGCACACATCGATCGATATGCCTCTCTAGCCAGGTGTGCCTAGCACAAACACAAGCTTCCCCTCTTCTCTTGTCACCGTCCATGCCTCACTCCCACCACTCTTTTCATCGTTCTCGTACTCGCACACTCCTCCCCCTCGATATAGTATGCCTCTCGTACCACCTCCTACATGCATCCCTCTCTCTCTATCCTTCTCCTCGTGCCTCATTTGCTTCTAACACACACATGCATGTATACCGATCGATCTCCCAACATATACCTAGATCGACTTTAACTACCCCCCCATCGATCGACGTACCTCACAAGTTATGTCTCTCCTTTCTCTTACAAAGGGCGATTGATCTTCCTATGTAGTTACGTCTGCTTACCACAGCCACATCGTCCCCCCTCATCATTCGTGCATGCCTCCTGACCCGTCTCTCACACGCACGTGCACAGACAACAAGCAGCCATCTCCTCTCTTATTGATATTGCGGGCGTGCCCTCCGTTTGTCTAGCAAGCCTATCCCACCATTTGTTAGAAGCAACTCCACTACCACCCCCTCCAACACTCTAGCTCTGTCTCTCTCCCAACCTTATTCATCTCCTGCACATATGCATGGATGCCGATCGATCTCCCTTAATACATGAGGCAGATCGATCTCCTTAATACATGAGGTAGGCCTCTCTCCTCCTCCACACATATACCAGCCATTGTACCTCTATAGTTAATTGGGCCTCCCTCTTCCCCCACCACACACCGATAGTCGAGCGCTGCAGGTAGGTATCCATGCCACAGAGACAAACTGCACATGTCCCATCTCACGTTCCAGTAGGCCAACCACTCTATATCTTTGACGTGGGCACACACAAATTCGATGGCACTCTTTATCGATCGCGCGCGCACACACACACACACATCATCCCTCTCTTCGATTCTATGGACACCTCAAGCCGATGATACCTCCACTCTCTTCTCGTGGATCGCCCCCTCTATATATATGTTATATCCAGGACTCTATTTCACACACATTGCATATGTTAAATTTTTTGATTGACCCCCCCCCCCACAAAAAAACTCTCAAGAACCCACACACTATATCTCTCTAGGTTTGTATCTCTCTCACACAACCCCACGTAGGTGGTGTACGTATACAAGAAGAGAATAGGTGCACCGTGCACGTACTCACGCTTCGTGCCCAGCCACACCCGCGCGGGTACACGGTGGAGCTCATTTCTTTACGAAATGGCAGCCCACGTGCTAATTTGAACGCCTGTAGCGGTTGTTTACCTAGGGAGGTCGTGTACCACGCGTGCACGAAACAAAGTTCGACTTGACGCGTTGCCGCGTTATTTTTAAATAAAGTTATAGCGCTCAATGGCACGTACACAGAATATAAAACGATTTTTATGGAGGAAAAGGTAGTCCGCTCTTCAGAGTATCTCACACAAGGCTCCGGTGGCCTCTCTCTCTCTCACCGTTGGTCACTGATCCGGCCGCATCCCGTCCGCCGGGGGAAAGGGAGTGCGGTGGCCTCTCTCTCTCTCACCGTTGGTCACTGATCCGGCCGCATCCCGTCCGCCGGGGGAAAGGGAGTGCGGTGGCCTCTCTCTCTCTCTCACCGTTGGTCACTGATCCGGCCGCATCCCGTCCGCCGGGGGAAAGGGAGGAAGTGCATCGTTTCTCCGTTCGACGGCGCCGAGGCAGCACGTCCCGATCTGCGGTACACGCCGTTCTCTCTGACCAAGCTCCGGCGCGGCAGGGCCTACGCCACCTGCTCGCAGATTCCGCCCGCCGCCGCTCACCTAGTTACATCCCGACGACCTCCAGGTATCCCCTCCGGCCTTGCTCCACTGCCCGTTTTCCCACGTCGCTGCATGTGGATCTTCCATAGTTCTTTGCCCAAAACGTAGCTCGTCCGGCGTACTTTCCATATTGCATTCTCGTCCTCACACCGTTTTAGACAAACACAACCGTGTTGTTATCTTCCCTTAGGACAAGGAATATGCTTCTTTTTTGTCGTCGCATGTGTCATCAACTGTTATTGGCCAGTAATTGTTTCCTTTCTACCTCTTTTTTGCAAACAGGGCTATCCATTTCACGTCGTTGCTATTGCGACCTTTTGGTGAACTGCACAAATCACTTTTTTCTTAAGAGTGTTTTGTGCAGTTGTACTAAAATGTCACACGGGCAACGTCTCTACATTTCAGTGCGACTGCACAAAGGGAGATTGGTTTTGCTCTATCCTCCTCATCCAACTCCGAGCCTAATCTTCTCCAACTAGTTAGTCTTAAGAGAGACTGCAAAGGTGACCGGCTTCTATTTGTGTGTTTATTGTTTCATCAGCAGTCCTCTATTATCGTAATCACACTTGATATCTTTGGAACAGGGACGCTCAGCTCTATTTTAGTGGAACTGCACAAAATGATCGGAATGTTGCATGCTCCAGACAGCTACTTTTTTCCCAACATGCCTTGTTGATTTAGACAGAGCTGGGGGGACGTTGCTGCCAATGAAAGCATGGATCAATTTTAATTTAACACCTTCTCACAACTTTGTCTTCAGTTGTGATGTAATTATTAGCTCTGATCTGCTAATAATTGACATGCATTAGCAAGGAAGTTAGTTTTTTATTGTTTCCGAAAGAGCATCGATGGCAAGACACGCGAAACAAAAGCTGAAAGCTCACACCATTGTACAATTTCATGTCGCTGGAAAATTATTTGTATAGTACGTCAATTATGTAAACAAATGATGGAAGCTTGATAGCATTGCCAGAAGCCTCTTCATCATCCGGGTCCATGTGCCATGCACAAAATTATACTCCTTCGTTCCTAAATATTTGTCTTTTTACAAATTTCAAACGGGCATATTTTAGAGTGTAGATTCACTCATTTTGCTTCGTATGTGTACTCCCTCCGTTCCTAAATATTCTATTCGTCTTAACAGAGATTTCAACAAGTGACTACATACGGAGCAAAATGAGTGAATCTACACTCTAAAATATGTCTATATACATCCGTATGTGCCAGTCCATTTGAAATCTCTAAAAAGACAAATATTTGAGTAGTCACTCGTTGAAATCTCTAGAAAGACAAATACTCCGGAGTATATTTAAGAACCGAGGGGGTAGTGCACAACCGCATGGGAGACTCAGCCCGGTCGTTGCGCCGCATTAATAGTGAGTAATGAGCAGTCAAATCATAAGCCCCACCTTTCCCACTGTAAGTTGCTCTGAAGAAGCAACCATCAATACGCTCTTCTTTGAATCCGCTCATACTACTCCATCCGTCACTGTTTATACAGCGCGCTTCAGAAAAAAGAAAAAAAATCTGTGGGACCAAGGCGACTAGCGATCGGCCTGAAAAATAGCATTGGTAGTTATAGCACGGCGTCTATTACTAGAGGGAATAATGCGTACACACATGCATGCAGTGCTTCCACCCCGGGTACACACATGCATGCACTCCGTAGTAGTACAGTACATGGAGAGAAAATTGTGGACTTGATTGCGGTTACCACGCCCTAATTAATTGAGCATTAAACCAAACGCGTCTAAAGTCTCTCTGGTGGTGGAAATGCATTGAGAGAAATGCATCATAATGAAGCGCGCCCTGTAAACTGTGACGGAGGGTGGAGTAGTATGAAGGTGCAAAACCAAGTACGCGTACTACTGCGCTTGGCTCTTCGCCCCTTCGTGAAGTCGAACAATGATGGTACTCCGCATGTTGGGTACTACAGTGTATGCCTCTGACAATCTGACACCGAATGGACTGATGCATGTCCACCGAGGGTAGGTTGCATTAGTCAAAAGGCGTAAGCGAGCTTCACCTTGTCCTGCAAGCTTCTCCTCGTTCTGCGAGTTGACGGGACACACCAAAAAGTAGTGCTAGTCCATACTCCCTCCTTTCCGGTTAATATGGCTTAATCTTTTTTGCGGGTAAATGAGAGAGCTTTATTCATATATAAGCATTCTTAGGACGATCAGCCAAGACACTGGTCACTAGGAAGCGAGGTACCCCGCAAAAAAAGAAGTAGGAAGCGAGGTGTTTCATCAAGCCAGCTCTCGGCCACATTCAAAGTGCAGCAAGCACGGTTCGCACGAAGATGCGCCGCAAGGTTTGCTGACCTGTTTACATGCTGAATAACAAAAAAGAGGAAATATTACTGAGCGCTACTATTTGTAACAGGATATGAGCCAGAATTAAGCGAGAATTGTGGCGAGTGTTCCATGCAATCAACTTCCATTATCACATGCGAGAACCCTCGAAGAGAACCAAATGTGTTGAAGATTGCTTTATCACATTTTAAAATTATAATAAGAGTGCAGACGCTCCTCCATCCGGTTCCTAGTACTAGTATAGTACGTACCTTTATGGACTATAGTAGTAGTACTAGTAAACTTTGCGCTTGGCTGTTCGGGAAGTCGAACAATAATAGCACTAGTAGTATAGTGTATGCTTCTGGCAATCTGACACCGAATTAACTGTTGCACGTCCACCGCCTGAGCGAGGGAGAGCTTGCATTAGTCAAAAGTTTCTCCTTGTCCTGCGAGCCACCGCGCGCAAGCTTCTCCCGTCCTGCAACCTTCTCCTCGTTCGGCAAGTTGACGGGACACAACAAAGTAATGCTAGTCCATGCTGCCTCCTCTCCGGTTAATATGGCTTAATTTCAAACGAGATAAATACACTGTCTGTCACTGTATATTTGTAAAAATACGGTCAGTGGACTTCATAATACGCTCATTGCGCTCAATATATATATTTTCCGGTGTTCATACGGTCACTAGCTCACCCTGACTGAGTATGTGTGTGCATGCACGTGTAGGTTGAGCACTTGAGCGTGACCGTGTGTGTTCCGTCGTGTGCTCGGACATGCATGCATTAGGGCGTCGCGCGCGTTTTTGCGTCCATGTGTACGTGTGACTGTTGCATACACGTAGGGGGAGTACGTGTAGGGGCCACTAAGGAGCAGTCAAATCACACAGTAAGTTAGTCGGAAGAAGCAACCATCATTTCACTCTTGAATGACACGTACGCAATATAAAATGGTTGATATGGAGAGAAAAAGAAAACCACTATATATACACTAGCAGGAGCCTAAGCTACAAGCCTGCTTGCTTAGGTTGCTCTCTTCACAAGCATAGAACGACGGGCCTGATCCCGCAGCTGGGGGAAGGGAACAATGTTCTGCGTAGACGCGGTCGACATCGGCGAGGGAGAAAACCCACAGTCGGTGCGTCCCAATCGGGGGTCACCGCGGTATGGGCCGATGCCGCGTCCCAACCGCCCTTCTAGCTACAGCCCGACGTCCCAGGTAGTCCATCTTCCTTTTGGAGCCGGCTTGCTCCACTGCCGTAGCTCCATCTCCATGTCGATCTTTCTCTACTTCTACCGGCTTCTATTTGTGATGAGTTTATGTCTCATGAACTAGTGCCAGTACTATTATTCTAATCACACTTCTTCAATATCTTTGCCATCAGGGATGCTCAGGTCGATTTTAGTGGAACTGCACAAAAGCATCGTATGATCCGAGGGTGCCAGCCGTCTTTCCTTCCCGACATGGAAAGTGCTATGGAACAAGAGGTACCAGAAGGTGGAGAACCAAAGAGTGTTGCTTCTATTGTTGCTGACATTCTCACTAAAGAATCTCCCTCTAGCACATTCCTTCGACAGGTTCTACCTGGCCAGGAAATTAAATCATGTTTAGGGTTTAGGGTTTAAGTCGTAGTGACCCCATCAGTAGTTTTTCTATCGTACACGCTCTCACAACTTTTTTCTTTAGTTGTGAAGTAAATATTGGCTATGATCTGTGAATCATTGAGATGCATCAGCATGCGTGTTAGTTTTCCTTTGTATTTGATGGAATGTTGTAACGGGGCAACCTTGGAATAGGAATGAAAATGGAGTGGAAAAGTTTCCGTTTTTCCGGAGAAAAAATGGAAACGGAGAGAAACCAACGTTTCGTTTCGTTGGATCGCGCCATCGAGCAAAACCAACGTTTAAATCACGTCTGTCGTGTTCGTGTCTCACCCTCCTCCACGGCTCGACCCCACACGGTCGCTCGGCATGCCACTCACCGCAAACCGAGTAGTATACCATAACTTTCCCGCCTGCTTGTCGATGGATCGCGCCATGGAGTACTAGCACTACTGGAAGAGATTGACGAGTTGGGGGAGGACAGCTAGCTGTAGCACGGACTCCCAAGAACTTACTACTGGAAGAGATCGCGCATGTTGTAGCCGGCTATTGCGACCTTTGAACGCGGAGCAGCCGCGTGCACCCGGAAGCGGCGCGGGCGACGCTCTCTCGGCCGGCGCGCCGCAATCAATGCCGGCGCCAGTGAGAGGTCGCGTCCGCTCTGGCCGGGCATGAATGCGGCACTGACCGTTTCGGGCGGGAAGCACGCGCGGGTGATGAAGAGGGTTCGGGTTGGTCAGGACCGGCCGTGGCAGCGGTCCGGACGTGCGCAAACAAGAGATGTTGTACGTTAATATTGCTGCGTATATAATTAACAACGTAAATAATGTGCCAGTTGGACAAATATGATTGGAGATGGAGATGGAAATGGAATTTTACGTAAACACGGATATGCATGTCTATGTCTATGTGTGTGTGCGCGACGACTCTCGCGACCTGGAAGCGGGGGCGTGTTTTTGATCGAGTTTTCTTTCTTGGTACGTTAGAAAATCAGTTTGTCTAATTCACATCTAGATGTTATTTAAGGATATCACATCTAAGCTCCCACAAGTATATAATGTAGCAACAAGAAACAAAAAAACTAGGAAAAGACCACAAACAGAGTGGACATCAACTTATATGTGACATAACTATGTCACATCTAGATGTGTCCTAGACAGACCCTTAAAAAATTGTCCGCCAGTTTTCGTTTCTTTTTTCCGGGAACGCGCGTATTCTATTTAAAACCACTGCTATGGAGAGATTTTTTTACTCCATTATAGCCTCTTGTTTGATAGAGTTTCTCGCGTCTCGCTCTCTCACCCTCTCCATATCAAAACAAGATGACAGTGTCCACTCTATCTCTCTCCTCACCGGTGGTCACAGATCCGGCCGAATCCCGTCCGCTGCGGGAGGTGAGGAGGTGCAGCGTTGACGTTGTCGCCGTCGGCGACGGAGGAAGCCGATGCGCACCGTCCTCTCGGAGCCGGCGCTGGCGCGGACGAAGATCCTCCGCGCCCTTGTTCGCTGCCGTCGTGTGGGCAGATCCCGCCCGCCCGCCTAAACGACATCTCGCCCACCTGAGGTATAACTTCTTGTACTGGTCCAGCTCCCCAGGTCGCTGCGTGCGGGTTTTCTTCTATGCGACTACTCCCCAGCTCCCCATGCATAGTAGCTAGGGTTCGTCGGCTGGTCCAACATCACCTACTAGTACTATTATAGAGGAAATGCCACTCAAAAAGTTGTCCTGATTTATGCCTCGGTGGAGGTATACATGTTGTTTCGACAAAAAGTACATGGTGGTTGTGCGGTCATTGTCCATATGGTGGTAGTACTATCACTGGTTAAATGAAGAAATGCTTTTTTTCTCGGGTATCCTGGTTTAGTTCCCATCAAGATAATTATGATGCTTCTGTTTGTTGGTGTACTTTTCATTAATTCTTATTGACAATTGAGATGTCGTTGCTAACCCTTTTTTATATTTTTGGAAACAGCGATGCGTGTCTCCATACCCGGGCATGTCTTCCTCAATTTTAGTGGAACTGCACAAAATTGGATGGCCATTGTTGTTCCGCCTCACTGTCCTCTGCCACGTGGTTCTTCCTTCCTCGAGCTTGATTACTGAGAAGAAACAGACCACAGTGAGGATTTGTCGAACTTCTTAGGTGCCTCACCCAAACTTGATGCCAAATGGATGATGCATCACCACGATGACCTATCGATGCTCATGGTTGCGCCTCATGGTTGCGTCGGCTGGTGAAGCTGATCGATTTTCGACGAAAAACAAGCTGTCTTCCATCAGTGCTCTTTGCTTGTTACGCACAAAGATGATATCCTTCGTCAGTTCACCTTGGTTGCGTTGGAGACGCAGTCGTCTTTCACGTTGGTGCAATTTTCGCTAGGGTTTTACGACAGGTGGGCCCAAAATGTGGCTGGCTCACCTGTCATACAGCCAAAAGCAGGTGCAGTGAAGGCACCGGAGCTCAGTCCGTACTACAGTAGTATATATATAAGCGGGAGCCTCAGCGCTTGTTCGCTAGGGTTTGCACTCTCCACACGCTCGCCGCACTACATATATGTTACACGCTGGAGGCTCAGCGTTCATTTGCTAGGGTTTGCTATATTCACAGTCTCTCACCCTCTCTTCACCAGATCTAAACAAGACTGCGTTGGCCTCTTGTCTCTCTCTCCCCCCTCACAGCTGGTGAAGGAGGCGTCCGTATCCCGTCGCACCGGGAAGGGGAGGAGGTGCAGCGTTCACTCTATCGCCTTCGGCGAGGGAGGCAATCCACTGCCGGCTGCGCTGTTCTCTTTCACCCAGCGCCTGTGCGGGAGGGCCACCGACCCCTTCTTCCTCGCTGCCGTACGTAGTGTGGGCAGATCCGGCCTCCCGCCGCACGCCTTGCCACATCCCGACGACCCTAAGGTATAAGTTTCTTTGAAACCGTCGTTGCTCTAGCTGCATGTGGATCTTTTTCGATCTGTAGTCGAATCTAGGTCTTGGTTCAAAGAGGAAAGAAGGGTGCGGTGGGCTGGAGCAAGAATCTAGGACGTGGTTCAATGAGGAAAGGAGGGGCGGAAAGTAGTATAGACTGGCTATCCAGCCGCTTTGTAGGTCGAAAAGGGAAAAAGGGGGTAACCCAGTACACACATCTGTAAGGAACCGATCTCTTTGTTGAAAAGGGAAAGAAACTGGGGGGTCGGGTAGTTTGTGCACGACTAGATTTGCTGCCCTCACATAGGAAGAAGGTTCAAAGAGAACAAATATGGGACCAGCGCATATATGCTGCTTGGCTACATACTCTGCATCACCCATTTATACGTGTGGACGCACATGGTGCTGGCATGTCCCATGCAGCTATTTTGCTGTTGTTAATCTCAGAATTAACTACTGATCTGTTTTAAAAGAATTTCTCTGTTAATATGAATCAATGCAACCGTTTTAGAAATGCTACTGTCCTATACTTTGTTTTCCATCAAGATAAGGTAGATGCTTCTTTTTGTGGCCGCATGTTTCATCCTCCTTTATTGGCCAGTAATTGTTTTCTTTTTTGCCTCTTAAAACAGGGATATCTATTCAACTTGTTGCTATAGAAAACTTAAATGTCACACCGGCAACTTTGCTTGATTTCAGTGCAACTGCACAAAACTTGATTGGATTTCCTATTCGTGTTGGTAGATTCGTATTTTATGTTGGTCGTCTCATGAAAGGTCAGTACAGGCCTTCATCCACATGATTGTGCAGTGTGCTTTGAGATGTTGTGCTACTTGTATTGGTACTGTTTTAAATAAATGATGAATTGAAGCTATTGTATTGCTGTCTTTTCCCATTAAGTAGTGAACAAAAATGGGACCAACCCAGACATGATGCTTGTTGCTTTGTTACAACAAATTCAGCATCACCCCCTTTATAAGCCAGTAATTGATGCCACTCTCAGAATTAACTACTGAATCTTATTTCAAAACTGCAACACTTGTTAGGGATTGGCGGGATTACCATTTTTGTGGCCGCATGTTTCATCCTCCTTTATTAGCCAGTAATTGATTCCTTTTTTGCCTCTGTTTATACAGGGATATCTATTCAACTTGTTGCTATTGTGACATTTTGCTTCGCTACGCGAAACACTTTGCTTGATTTCAGTGCAACTGCACAAAACGAGATTGGATTTCCTATTCGTGTTGGCAGATTCGTACGTGATCTTGTGTGCGTCATGACAGGTTGGTACTTGCCTTCATCCACATGATCGTGCAGTGTGTTTTGAGATGTTGTGCTACTTGTATTGGTACTGTTTTAAATAAATGATGAATTGAAGCTATTGTATTGCTGTCTTTTCCCATTAAGTAGTGAACAAAAATGGGACCAACCCAGACATGATGCTTGTTGCTTTGTTACAACAAATTCAGCATCACCCCCTTTATAAGCTTTGTCGTTCTTTATACATGTTGAAACAAGGCATTGTTAAGATAATGTCTCAGTCAATATGAATGAATCACACTGATGGAGAATTGCTACTCTCCTGCTTTGTTTCCCATTAAGATAAAGTAGATCAGTAGATGCTTTTCTTCTGGGAGTACAAGTCATCAACCGTTATTTCTTAGTAATTGTTTCCCTTATACCTATTGTTGCTTACAGGGATATCAAAATTAAAGCTCGGTTTTATTCCGACTTCGATTTTAGTTGAACTGCACAAAAGGAGCCAATGTGTAAGGCAAACTGCTGCATTACTGGGTCTAGTTGGTCGTTCCACTTTGCAGAAAGAAGCAGTCACTGTTTGCGCTACATTACAGAAGGAATGACCGAGAAGCTTTACAGAGTATTATTAGACACCGGTGACATGACTAGTCTGCAGAGACCATTGGCAATTTAACAACACGTGGAGTGCCCTGGGCAAAAAGTGCCCAAACAAGTACAAAAGCTACGACAGGACTCCACGATCATAGGCATTACATATTTTGAATGGGAAAAGCTTGTCAAAGTTTAATCATTGATGTTAGCAAGAAGACGTTAGTTTAATATATTGGAATTGGAAAACCTTGTCAAAATTTGCTCATTGATGTTAGCCAGAAGACATGCATTTGATATTTTTGAGTGGGACGCCCTTGCTGTGAGCAGCGTCGAGTGTTTTTTCCTATTCCTGTGTTCAGTTTAGAAGTAAATAGTTACTCTGCTGAGATATTCCTGTGTTAAGAGTTTGTTCTGAATATTGTCTATGTAATGCCAGGCCTTGTGTTTGATTGCAAAGTTGAGCTTGGAATGTTGTGGCATGCGGCATCACGAGCTGTTCACCGTGCCTCCTGAGAATAATGCTTCGTATTGTTTTGCATGTCGATCTAATGCCAGTGATTTGCTTGTTAAGAAGATCATCCTCTTCTGTTGTTTCCGTGCTTAAGAAGTTCATCGTCTGATGTTTCATTCATAGCCTATACGACAAGTCGGGTAGGTTAGACGTGAAACCATATGATCTTCCGACCAACTCATGATATTAGGCCGTGATTGGATCGTCGTTTTCCAACCAAAACCGCTTGTAAAACTGACGCTTGTAAATTAAAGCAGATGGTCTCGGGCGAAGGCGCTTGGTTGGTCGATTTCGACTAGTAAAATATCGGAAGTACTTGACACACGATAAAAACGCTGAACGACACTCGGACGATTGCTAATCCAGCCGTTAGCTGTTGTTTCAGCCTTGCCCATGGATGGCATGATACGCACGTCGTGCATGTATCGTCTGGTAATGTCGTCCATATAGCAGTGCTCGTAAAATATACACTGGTCTCTCAAATTACACGCGTAACCCGCCGGTTTTACTTACAGACCTCGGGCCCTCGGTTTCATTACGCCTGTATTTTACGCGTTGTTTTCGATGACGAGTAAATTACACTTGTATGTTAATACAGGTTTGAAATAAACCAGAGCTCCCAAGCGCGGCCTTACCGTTTCATGCCGTCTCAGTTTCTCGAAGGTGCTCATAGGTGTCCGATGATCCTGGCTTCCTGAATGAGTAGCGGGCGCTGTATCAGACCATCCGTAGGGCCCGCGAGGCCCTCTCCGTTGTCCTTCGAGTTGTTGCGCTCGCCGTGGCGCCGAGCATTGTTAACATCGTCAACGAACATGAGGATTCAGGAGATGACTTTATTTTGACTGGATGACACTAGGGACCCACTAGGGCCATAGCCGTACGTACGCAAGTGCCTCCTTATTATGTACAACTATATTTTTTTTGCTTTCTCCTGGTTTCCTGACATCACGGTCCCACACCATTGTCAACCTATGTAGTCAATATAAACGAGAGAATTGCACAAGGTGCGGCCGACAGCTGGGACCAAGCAGCTCGAGCAGTATTTGTGTTTTTGAGGCGTGAGCACTGCAGAGTTTTTCTTGGCGATGATTTCGTTGTTGTTCAGAGGAGAGCAGGGTATTAACTGGGCGGGCTGTGGCCCGTCTAGCCCAGGCCAGATATCCAGCCCAGATACTAATTTTTTCAAGATGAAAATGGCTAGCCCAGCTATACGTCTTTTTGAGGAATACCCAGGCAAGGTCAACTTGTTATTCTCCGCCCCGCTGGGCTGCAAATCTTTCCTAGGAGGGATGCATTAGGCTTAACAGGAAAATGGGCTTTAAAAAATAATAAATGGGATGTAATTATAAAAACTGGGCAGTAACTATAAAAAATGCACCAAACACGAAATTAGTTTATAAAATATTATTTATGGATTTTGAAAATCTTAAATTTTCATTGTTGCGCGCGCAATGTTTCGTTGGATTTTTACGTAATACAAATTTATATTTAATCTGACTAGAAATTTCGGGATAAAAATATTTCGGAGCCCATCAAAATGTGGGAAATTTTATTGAATTCTGTCTTCAACGGTTGGTTGAAATTATTAATCATTGTCCTAGCTAGAAAATGGGATGTACTTTTAACAAACTGTAAATGGGCTGTTGTAAATTCCATTAGAATTCCAAAATGGGTTGTACATTCTTACAAAACGCAAATGGGCTATAAGTTCTCTGCCACACACTTGTGGGCCTACTAAGTGACGCGTCCCCTAAAAAAATAAGTTGACGCGTATGCAAGGCTTTGCCAACTTATTATAGTCAACACACGGTTCTAGCAGCAGTGGCCGTTGGATGTCTATCCAACGGATGTCGTGCTTCTTCTTCAATCTCGGATATTCTTAGCTTCGGCCGCCCAAAAAATGATTCCTCCCCCTGACATCTGGGGCGCACCATTTCGGAGGCTGACCTGTGGGCCTACTAAGTTGGAGCGTACCAAGGGCTTTGTCAACTTAGTCAATAATAAACGTTTCTAGCTTCAGTGACCGTACGATGTCCATCCAACGGCCGTAGTGCTTCTTCAAACTCTGGTCTTCTTGGTCCAGCCGCCCAAAGCAGCGCCGGTCGTGCCGCCTGCTCCTGCCTCCCGTGGCCGGCTGTGCTGCCGCGGAGGCCTCACCGCCCCCATACTACTCCCACCGCTGGCCAGGCCATCCCTCCACTCACCCACACCCCCTGTTATTCTGCGGCGACGGCAGCCTCACACCGCAGCCGAACCAGTGAACCCTCGTACTCCTCTCCGCGCGGGCTTCCACTGTTGCGTCTTCCCCGGCTCCGCGTCGTCCCCTTCCTAGGCCTCGCCGTCGTCCAGACCACCGCCCTGGTGCTCTCAGCGCAGCGTGGTCAACGTGGTCAACGACCGACTTCCATCGGAAGAGTACTATACGTGGAGAGGCTGACAGCTGGGTCCAGGCGGCCGCAAGGAAGTGCCTCCTTATTACGCGCAAAATAATTATTCCTCCACCTTACAGCAGGGACCCACCGGACGGGCCACCTTATTTCACGAAAAAACGTTTCCCCCCTGACTGCTCGGACCCACCGGACGGGCCAGCGTATTTCGCGAAAAAAACGTTCCCCCCGCTGTCAGCTCGGACCCACCGGAAGTGCCTCATTATTACGCACAAAAAAATGAATACTCCCCCTGCTAGCTGGGACCCACCATGGTGGGAGGCTGACTTGTGGGCCTACTAAGTTGACTGGGATGGGGGCCTTTGTCAACTTTAGTCAATATGAACGATTCTAGCTCCAGTGACCGTACGATGTCCATCCAACGGCCGTAGTGCTTCTTCAACCTCTGGTCTTCTTGCTCCAGCCGCCCAAAGCAGCGCCGGTCGTGCCGCATGCTCCTGCCTCCCGTGGCCGGCTGTGCTGCCGCGGAGGCCTCACCGCCCCCTACTATTCCCACCGCTGGCCAGGCCCTGCGGCGACGGCAGCCTCACACCGCAGCCGAACCAGTGAACCCTCGTACTCCTCTCCGCGCGGGCTTCCACTGCCGCGTCTTCCCCGGCTCCCCGTCGTCCCCTTCCTAGGCCTCGCCGTCGTCCACCGCCCTGGTGCTCTCAGCACGGCGTGGTCAACATGGTCAAGGAACGACTTCCATCGGACGTGGACTGTACGTGGAGAGGCTGACAGCTGGGTCCACGGCAGCAGCAAGGAAGTGCCTCCTTATTACGTGCAAAATAATTATTCCTCCACCTGACAGCGGGGACCCACCGGACGGGCCACCGTATTTCGCGAAAAAAATGTTTCCCCCCTGACTGCTAGGACCCACCAGCTACACCTTCGCACGCAAGGAAGTGCGTCCGGGCAAAAAAACAAACCGATTCGCCCCCCCTGACTGCTGGGAACCACCAGCTACATCTTCGCACGCAAGGAAGTGCCTGACAGTCGGGACCCACCTGGTCGAAGCGTACGTAGCGTTGTCATTCTGGTCGCGAACGTGTACGTACATATATACTGGTCGATGTAGAGGCGCGCACGTGTCGTAGTAGAGGCGCGCACGTAGCATGTACACGTACGTATAGCGGTCAGGGTGCAAGAAAGAAAATACGGCCATGTATGTGTACATACGGGCAGGGTCTCGAACGCCTACTTGCGCATACATACGGCGAGGGCTTGTGTACATGGCTGGGTCGGAATGGAGAAACAGTGTCGTCATCGTGTTCACGGGGAGGCAACGGAATGCGTCGTGTTCATGGGGAGGAAACGGAATGCGTCGTGTTCATCGGGAGGGCTTGGACGGAACAGGCGATGGAAACGAGGCCTAGCGTACCGCAGAACGGAGGAAACGACCTTGTGTTCGACCGGCCACGTTCGAAACGGGATCCTGTTCATCGGGAGGGGTGTGGCGTACCACAAAACGGAGGAAACGGACCTCCTACGGTCGAAACGGGGGTCCTATTGATCGGGAGGGGTGTGGCGTACCGCAAAACGGAGGAAATGGACCTCCTACGGTCGAAAAGGGGGTCCTGTTGATCGGGAGGGGTGTGGCGTAACGCAAAACGGAGGAAACAGACTTGTGTTGGAGCGCTACAATCGAAACGGGGGTCATGTTCATCGGGAGGGGTGTGGCGTACCGCAAAACGGGACTCCACGGGATACTGTTCATCTCCACTGTCGACCTCCTCCAGCCTCCACGGGCTCCTGTTCATCCAGCCTCCACGGGCTCATGTTCATCCAGCCTCCACCGCGCGCTACTCCACCGGCTACTGCTCAACCACCCCTCCACCATCTACTGTTCATCCAGCCCTCCACACCATGGGGTCCTGTTCAACCACCCCTCCACTGTCTACTGTTCATCCAGCCCTCCATACCATGGGGTCCTGTTCATCCACCCCTCCACGGGCACCCCTCCATCGTCTACTGTTCATCCAGCCCTCCACCACACCACAAGGTCCTGTTCATCCAGAGGCAACGCCTCCACTCACTGTTCATCCAAACCCCCCCGCAACGCTCACTGTTCATCCCATCGATCGGCTTCAGTTAGCAGCAGTAGCGAAGGAATCGCTCGATCGGGTTTAGTTAACAGCCATCGATCGATCGCTCGGGTTCAGTAACGCGTAGCCTGCAGTGCAATCGCTCGGGTTCAGTTAGAGCCCAATGCCTCGCTCGGGTTCAGTTAGAGCCAACCCTCGCACACACGCGCATACGTGTACGAGAGAAACACGCATCGCTCGGCCCCCGACCTCCCACCGTAACTAGGAACTCCCCGAAATTTTCCTCCCCCTCGCTTCTACCACGGTTTTTTCCGTCATGGACGGCCCAAAGAATGTCATGCAGCTGCGTCTCCGGCCCGCCCAGGACGAAAAGCCCATTTTCTGTCATGATTTTTTGTCATAGAAGTAGGAGCCCACCACATCTATGATGATACCGGGTTTGTCACAATTATCGTCATAGAAGTGTCATATGTATGATAGAAAAAAATTTTGTTCGGCCCAAAATGGCACGGATGTGTCTTTTTTTGTAGTGTAAGTAATGATCATTGCCTGGATATCGTCATGAGTATTTGAAGTTCTATAAATTTCCCAACAGTAATTTGTTCACCCACCATTTGCTATTTTCTCGAGAGAAGCCACTAGTGAAACCTACGGCGCCCGGGTCTCTTTCTCATATATTTTGCCTTTGCGATCTATTTTCCTTTGCGTTTATATTTTCAGGTCTATTAAACCAGAAACCCAAAAATACGTTGCTGCAATTTATTCCTATTTATTTATTTGGCGTTCGATCTATCAACCTACTACAATTTTACCTCACGTCTGTTTGCCTATCTTGAAGCGCCATACCCCGGATGGGATTGACAACCCCTTTAACACGCCGGGTTACGGGAAGTTGTTATTTGTGTGCAGGTATTGTTTACGTTGTGTTACTTGGTTCTCCTACTGGTTCGATAATCTTGGTTTCATATCTGAGGGAAATACCTACCGCCACTGTGCTGCATCATCCCTTCCTCTTTGGGGAAATACCGACGTAGCTTCGAGCGACATCAAGGGACGGGAGCGCGGGACGACGACGGAGTCGACGATGCGCCGGTGGCCGAAGGTTGAAGAAGAGTTCGATCCACTCGATGTAGTGGCCTTGGGCTCGAACAGTGGTGCGTAGACGGCGTAGGGGACGACGGCGAACCTCCCGGACGCCAATGGATGACGAATAGTGGTCGGTGGTCACGTGTACGGCAACAGCGCGATGACGGCTACGCTTGGGCGTCGAAGAAATAGAGGAGAGTGAGGCAAGGGGGGAAATGTGCGGGGCTAGGGTTGACGACGGGGCACCGGGGTCTTGTAGGGCGAGGCCTTAATCACCGGGGGAGCCACGGGATGGCTGCCACCGCAGTCATGGCGCCGTGGATGGCGGCCACGCCTCCCCCTGCCTCCTGTAGCGATAGGTTGAAGGAGCTGCGGGTGGGCTGGGCTGTTTTGCTAAATGGGCCAAGGGACCCAATAGATTAGGTTTCTTTTCTTTTTATTAGTAGGTTCCCCTTTACTTTTCTGTTTATTTATTTAGCTACTGTTTTGTACTTCCTTTTAGCATCAAAATACTTTTTTTAAATGTAAAACCTTGCCATATAATTACTATGCATTATTTTGCACTGCCACAAAAAGTTTGGGTTCAAAATAATTTATTAAGTTTGAGTTTATATTTAAATGGGATAAAAAGGTGTTGTTGGTCCACTGTTTTAATATCCAGGGGCAATTTTATATTTTGAAAAATGTTAATTCATTCATTAAAATTTGTTACGAATATTTGCAACCTAACCCACATTTTTATTTTGCCATTTGAAAACTTTATTTATTTGGCTTTAAATGAAATTTGAATTCGAGCAGGATTTAAATCATCGCAAGATTGACAACGGTAATCGTGGTGACATGGCATCATTAGTACAGGGTTACTGTAGCTTAATTATCTGGGCGTCACAATGAAAGCCTCTTAGTGGCCTGCCGGAGTGTGCTGCCATGGACAGGCTTACCGATCGATTGAAGACTTTGGCGCTTAAGATTTCGCCACCCCATCCCCCACCACCTACAGAGCCTGATTAGTTGTGTTTTATAAGCTCCCTCAATCTGTTTTGTTTTTTATTTTGTGGGCTTGTCGTGTCGTGTCCCCACAAGGAATCCCCGTTATTTTATGTGTGAAAGGATCGATATGGTTGACTAGAGGGGGGTGAATAGGCAACTAACAATTTTTAGTTTTTTTTAACAACTTAAATTTTGCATCAAAGTAGGTTGTCTAGATATGCAACTAGGTGAGCAACCTATATGATGCAACAAGGATAGGAACACAAGCAAGCAAGAGATATAACACAAATAAGCTTGCACAAGTAAAGGCACGAGATAACCAAGAGTGGAGACGGTGGAGACGAGGATGTGTTACCGAAGTTCTTTCCTTTTGAGGGGAAGTACGTCTCCATTGGAGCGGTGTGGAGGCACAATGCTCCCCAAGAAGCCGCTAGGGCCACCGTATTCTCCTCACGCCCTCACACAATGCGAGATGCCGTGATTCCACTATTGGTGCCCTTCGAGGCGGCGATCGAACCTTTACAAATAAGGTTGGGGCAATCTCCACAACTCAATTGGAGGCTCCTAACGACACCACGAAACTTCACCACAATGGACTATGGCTCCGCGGTGACCTCAACCGTCTAGGATGCTCAAACACTCAAGAGTAACAAGATCCGCAAGGGATTAGTGGGGGGAATCAAATTTCTCTTGGTGGAAGTGTGGATCGAGGCCTTCTCAACCACTCCCGAGCAAATCAACAAGTTTGATTGGCTAGGGAGTGAGATCAGGCGAAAATGGAGCTTAGAGCAACAATGGAGCTTAGGGTTAGAAGAGATAAGTCAACGGGGAAGAAGGGGACCCCTTTTATAGTGAGGGACAAAGATCCAACTGTTATCCACCTATCAGCCCGCGGCCAGCGGTACTACCGCACCAGGCAAGCGGTACTACCGTGGGGCCACGCGGTACTACCGCTTGCTGCCAAGCGGTACTACCGCAAGGTCACGCGGTACAACCGTGCAGGCCCGCGGTACTACCGCTGCACCAGCAACAGCTAGGGCAGACCTGTGGCACAAGTGCTGAGGGCGGTACTTCCGCGGGCGCGGTACTACCGCTTGCTGCCAAGCGGTACTACCGCAAGGTCACGCGGTACAACCGTGCAGGCCCGCGGCACTACCGCTGCACCAGCAACAACTATGGTAGACCTGTGGCACAAGTGCTGAGGGCGATACTTCCGCGGGTGCGGTACTACCGCTCCCCCTTGCGGTACCACCGCAAGGCAGGAACCCCCTAGCCTGGGAAGAGTGTGGATAAGGAAACATCCGTGCCTACTTCCGCTGAAAAACGGAAGAAGCAAAAACCCAACACAGTACTACCGCAGAGGGGCGGTACTACCGCCTGACAGCTGAGCACGGTACTACCGCGGAAGGAAAGCGATACTACCGTGGTAGGCGCGAATGTAAAAAATTACATCCGCCCCTACTACCGCGGGGGAGCGGTACTAGCCTGATGGGCCACGGTAGTGCAGCTCCAGGGGAGCGGTACTACCATGGGCACCTGCGGTACTACCGCGCCGCAGCACGGTACTACCGCTGGTGCCTACGGTACTACCGCTCACCTGGGAGCAGTACTACCGCGAGCCAACACAGCAGCCAGAAACAAGGTGACGAGATAACAACGGAGGAAGCTCCAAGGTGCAAGGGAAAGAAGGGGACAAGAAAGAAACGTGTACGTGATGATTCCACCCAAATCTCTCCGACGCGGACCCCCTCTTAATAGTACGGCTTTCCTACGACTCAAATCCACCAAAAAGAAATGTAGAAAAGACGCCATCTTCAACAGTCTTCGAGGGGCACCCAACTGTCTTGTGTCTAGCGATGAAATGTCTGGGATACTCAAGACACACAATTAATCCGCAAACGCATTGTCATCAATCACCAAAATACCTTAGGGATAAATATGCCCTTACAACATGTTTGAAATTTCTTTTCATTTTCCCTTCCTGAGACTGTTTCAGGAGCTATATGTCTGATGGTGGTTGGTGCATTATTTATAGAAAAAACCTTTTCTGTACACCCCATATGGGAAAAAATGTAATTTACAAAATTCCAAAAGTTCCAAAAGTTTTTTTCAAACAAACTTGACCTTCCTTTGTATCGTGTAAATAGTTTGGCGAAGGAGTAAGTTCTATAGTATTCTTGGTGGAAAAAAAATCAACACTATATACAAGTTACTATTTGCACTTTTTGTTCTTGAATTTTCCTTTTCTGAAGTCAACGGGAGTTTTTTCTTCCACAAATTGTTTATACGAGTACAAAAGATGGTAAATTTTAATTTGAAAAAAGTTTTGGATTTTTTTTACTTTGTCAGATTTACTATTTTTTGCCCATATCAGGTGTATATACACCCGAGAGCCAAAGACTATTTCCCCATTCCCTCGTCCCTAACTGGTTGGGGATTATCCCCTGCCTGGGAGCCCTAGCGGCCACTTTCCTGGCACGCGGGAGCACTCCCAACACTCTATGTGGTGCGCTCCAATGCCGCCACTTGTCATACTAGGCGTTTTCCACACAAAGGTTTGTCTTTTCGTTTTTTAAAATTTTCTTCGTATGATTTTTTAGTTTTTTGTTTTCTGGGTTTTTCTATTTTTTTGATCGTTCTGTCAGAAAGCACAGTTATGTTTCGTGCTTTCAAAAAAGGGAAGCATGGTTCTCCTTTCCTGTGAAGCTTTTCCCAGAAGTAAAGTACTTTATAAGAGCACTTAGATCACTACAAGCATGGTTTAGTACAGTTTTGAAGCACAAATTTCATTCAAAACAAAGTTTGTCAGAACCTATCAACATGGGATCTAGTTTTAAAGATCCCGACACGAGAAAAGAAATGGTGAAAATGACTATGATTTGGATGCACGGGTTGAAATATGATCATTCAAAAATCAAATATAAGAAAAAACACAAACAAATCCACCCATCTCTCCCTGCGGTAAAATACACAAAAACTCTCTTATTGCGACAACTGGCACATGTGCATTGTGGTACTTGTGATCACCAGAGAAGATGGGAATGACCTTTGCAAGGTGCATCCCTTTAACTACTGTCAAGTAGTTGATTTTCTCTCGTTTGACAGGCTCCCACATGGTATGCTTTATTTTCGGGAGGTCATATGTGCCACTCAATGCGCCAGCGAGTGCTTCTTTGCACAGGGCGCCCTGTCGACTTGGCCGGCCCTTTACGGATCTCGGAGTGAAGAATCACAAAAACTAAGTGTGGGTGTGAGGGATCGAACGCGAGATCTTTTGCTTGTGCGATAGCCACTTGAGCTGATGAGGTTTGCTAACTAATATGCTACGAACTATCAGTATTGACACATCTAAGACATTTTTTGAAAATTCAAAACACATTTTCTTTTTTCAAAAAATTAAATATTTTTTGAAAAGCGAATCTTTTTCAAAATTGTGAATACTTTAAAAAAATAACTGTTTTTTAAAGTGCAAACCATTCTTGAAAATGATGAATATGTTTGAAAACATGAAAAATTTCAAAATTTTGAACTATTTTTAAAACTGGAACATTCTTTGAAATTTTGAAAAAAAAGTGAAAACATGAACATTTTTTAAAAACAGGAACATTGTTGAAACTCCAATCAAAATACAAAAGAACAAACAATTATTTGGATCTGCGAACAAAATTGGAAAACAAGAATATTCTGAACACAATTATATTAACTTACGAACAATTGTTTTAAAATACGAACATTTTTTCAATATTCGAAACAAATTTAAAAAAGATCTCTGCAAATTTTGAAGATTTAGATCTTTTCTGAAAAAAAAATCCAGAAACCAATAAATAAATAAATGATAATAAAAGGTTTTGCACATTTATTGAAATTGTGAACAAAAATTGAAAATTGGGAGCATAATTGAACTTATGAACAAAAATTTGAGACCCAGAACAGTTTTTGTAATTCCTATTTTTTTCTAAAATACAAACATTGTTTGAATTTGTGAATGAATATTTTTTTTGAGGAAATTGTGAACGAATAATTTAAATACAGGAACATTTTGAGAAATTTTGAACAAAATTTGGAAAGCGAATATTTGTTGAAATTGTGAACAAATTTTGAAAACATGAACATTCTTTGAAATTCCAAACAATATTTGAAAATTTCAAAAAGTTTGAAAATAAAAATAAAAGAAAATACGAAAAATTTAACAAGAAACAGAAAAAAGGGAAGAAAAGAAAAGAAACATAAAAAACCAAAAAATGGAAAATGGACCAGGTTAGTCGGGGACTCGGGGGTGCCCAGTGTGCAGACCCGACAGTTTGCCGCCTTCTGCTGCAAATACTGTGTTCCATTGTTTTCTTGGGAGGTACTATCTTTTATTTTTGAGACATACTACTTGGGAGGTACTCCCTCTGTCCTAAAATATAAGAACATTTTTAACACTACACTAGTGTCAACAACGTTTTTATATTATGAGACGAGGGGAGTACTATCTGACTCTAACTGCGTCAAATAATTGACCATTGACGCAGGGAGCAAGTGTGGTTGCCGGCCCATCCAGAGCTCGAGCGTAGTGAGTGGCCCGATTTTTCATGTTCACCTTCTAGTGTCTTTTTGTTTTTGGTATTTATTTTTTCCAGGAATCATGAAATATATTTATCTATCTATATCTATATCTATATCTATACCAATATAAAAAGACCCAAATGAGCAGATCCAAACCATCTCATCCATCAAATCATGTTATCTAATCGTTCAAATCGCTCCAATGTTGAGCACCAAACACGTTTAACGCTCTAATTACCCACCACTGTCATTGGTTATAAACACTTTTTGACTCAACGCTATCCCTTTAAATCTGCCATGTAATTAATATCCTACCACTCTTGTAAAAAAGTAATTGATATCTTACCAAATACCAACGTGCAACAGATATATCTTATCTAATATAACGTGCAACTAATATCATACCTAATATAAACGTGTATTGCACGTACATTATTACTAGTTTTTAAAAGTGTACGTTTTTTTATTTTAGAACATTCTTCATAAACTAGGTGAACATTTTTACGCAGGTGTGAACATTTTTTAAAAAAATCAAGCATTTTATAAACAGGAATATTTTCTTTAAATTCTGACCACTTTTTGGATATTGTGAGCCTTTTAAAACGAAAAGAAAACAGGAAAAAGGAAAATAAATAACCAAAAATAAAATGTAAAGAAAACAACAGAAAAAAGGAAGCCAAAAAATACCAGACTGAAACCTTCTAGAAGGTTCCAAAAACAGATTTATGTAGAGGCTGCATTACCTAATTGGGCCGGCACATTTAGCTTGCTCGTTCCTCTACCACATGTGATTGATTGATTGATTGATCGATAATGTCTCACAATGAGTGACACATAGGTTTTGATAGATTTGTTGGGAGCTTCTATTTCACGCCTTATGCGGCAAGTTGCGGCTTAAACGATCGCTCGTTCGCTCGTGCGCTATGGCTTCCCTCAATTTTTACACTTGCCTGTTGCTACCGCTGTTATACTGGCTCAGAAAGATGAACAACTACCTTTTAAATTTCTGAGAAATGGTGAATTCAAAAAGATGGTTTGTGAATTTTTAAAAAAATTATTGATTTGAAAAAGTTTGCAAAGTTGACAAAAATGTTCACGGTAAATTTTAAAAATGTTCACAAATTTTGGAAATATTCATGAATTTGAATTTATTTCGGAAATGTGAAAATACTTATGAGTTTTATGAATATTCACGAATTTCAGAAGATGATGAAAATGACCATGACTTTTAAAATGATAACAAAAGTGAAAAACCATCTTCCTGAATTTCAAAAGAAAACTAATTGAAATTAAAAAACAAAATAAAATAGGAAAGTAAAATGAAAATAAAAAATAAAAAGGAAGAAAATGAACATTAAAGGAAAACGAGTGAAAAAGGAGACATGTAAACTAGGAGATAAAAACATAGAAAAAAGGAGGCAAAGGAACCTTCTAGGGGTGCTTGTTGCGAAGTATTACCGCAGGAATGGGATTTTCTGGTTTTATTTTTACACTTTCGCTCTGGTGTGACCAATTTCCTACACTGGCACTTTTTTCTTCCTTTTTCTCACTTATTACGTTTTATTTTTTGCACTTTTTTATTTTTATTTTTTGGTTTCCTTTTTGTGTTTGTTTTAACTTGTTTTATTTTTATTCCGTGTTTGTCTTTTTTTCATTTTTGTTTCGTTTTCTCTTTCTTTTTTAGTTAATTTTTTCAAAGGATCCAAACAACTCCGAGCTCCGCGATGGTGAGTGGCATCAAGGACCCACACAACTACGAGCTTGGCAAAGGAGTCGTGTCATAACTTCGGGGACCAACATGACTCCAAGCTTGGCAAAGGAGAACTATGTCGAGGGTTGGCGCAACTCTAAGCTTGGCCAAGGCGACTAGCTTCTCGACGTCGAGCTTCCACGCGACTTTGGCTTGGCGAAGGAAATCGGTGTAGCATTGAGGATCCTGGCGACTTTCATCTTGGTGAAGAAAAGTAGTGTCTTGACATCAAAGATTCGCACGACTTCGGGTTTGGTTAAGGAAAGTGGCAACTCAACGTCAAGGCTACGCGTGAATATGAGTTTGGCGAAAGTGAGTGGCACCTCGTCATCGAGGACCCACACGACTCCAAGCTTCGAGAAAGGAAGTGGCGTCTCGACGTCATAGATCTGGACTACTTCGAGCTTGGTAAAGGAAAGCACTATTGAGGACCCGCGCGATTCTAAGCTTAAAGAAGGGGAGTGTCATCTTGTAACACCCCGGTCTCTCACGTCAACACATGATCGTTACTCCCAACTATCACCTGGGAGCTAGACTAACCTCACAGATCTACACTGGCCTTTCCTCGCACCTTGTCGACACTCGTGCGCACCCGAGAATATTTTCCTGGTCAGTTACCCATTCCCAAATTATCCCAGGCCACACATGCTTAACCTAGAGGTTCTTTGGCGATGAGATTTTGATAAAGAAGGTGGGCCTTATTGATATGAGTAGTCTATTATTTCTATTAAGCAGGATGTCATATACATCTCAACTCAAAGGAATTGGCATTCTCATCGGCCAATGGGAACATTTGCTCTTGGCACACATTTGTGCGCCTAGTGCCGGCATAAGTTCCACAATGTATACCACGATGGGCCATGATGGATCCATTTTATGATGGTTTTATGCAGTCTTTTTGTCCGGATTAATCCAGGGTTTGGCCTTCTCAAGCTCCGTCGAACACGCATGCAACTTTACCCTCTAAGGTCATTACTTTGGTATTACTTTGCAAGCTCTGTGCACCATGTTCGGCTTTGTGAATGCAGGTGTTATCAAGCTTGAGGATGAGCACCTCGCCTAAGAATTTGCCAATTGGAAGTTTATTTCTGTCGAGGGCGAGGTCAACTTTGTGAAGGTGAAGGTTGCCACTATCTAGAACCTGGCAATCAGCTACTTCTCCTTTATGTAGTGCTACCTACTTCTCCTTTGTGTAGTGCTGATGGGCGGAATAGGATTTCAGGGCTCCTCTGTTGTGAATTGGACTATTGCCCCTTCATTAAAGTTGTTTAGGATGACATCGCGCAGGCGGCGCCATGTGGTACTACCGCGGGTACGAGCGCATGTGGTCGTTTCACGCATCATTTTCTCTTTTACCTCCTTTGGTGCACGCCAAATTCTATAACAATAAAATAAAAAGGAGATTTGCACTTACTAGCGATTGATGAGCAAGTTGAAGGGATAATCACCAAAAATATTCAGTTGAAACGTGGTAAAAAAGAGTGTCAATACCACTTATCACCTCTCATGGTCAACGCCAATGTTATTGTTATGAAAACAACTTTTGACTAAGGGTGGCTTTAGCCACATGGTTGAATTCGAGAGTATGGCATGTGTCGCTAGTAAGGAGAGAATGAAAAATATTTAATTGGGGGTGTGTACGATGGTCTTATGACATAGGTCACAGTACACTTACAATATTTGCATGTCAATGTTTTTAATAGGTTTGTTTGTACAAATGAAGCATGATCTAGTACTATATTAGAAATGTGTCGAGCAAAGATGGTTGTGGGTACGAGTTGAATGAGGCTCCTCAGATCCCACTCCCAAGTGACCAAGGCTACCCTTAAGATGGTGTGGGGGAAGGGTATGAGAGCTAATCTTGGCCCATGAGTCTATGGTTGAGTAGTCAACCCTTTTGCCATGGTGGGCTTTCTTCATGGGCATCCTTCTTCACTTGGGCTTCTTTGATTCTCCTTCTCTCACCGACTTGATCTTCCCATCTTTTTCGCTTTTGTTGAATTGTTGATGACAAATACTTACTTGTGTTGACTTATCTTCATTTGCTTTTAGTGTGCTTAGTCGGGATAAGTGGGTTTTTTTGGTAATCATTAATTACCCTCAACAGTTTGTAAGATTGGTGGATATATAAATTACATATTAATGATGCCATACTTCTTTTATTTGTGTCGTAATATTATTAGCATGACTTAATGTAAAATTATGGAAGTAACACCTCAAAGGTGTTGAAAATTCAAGAAGAAAAAGTAAAAGAAAAGAAGTATAGTATTGGAATTTCATGTGCAAACTTGTACGCGCATATGAAAAATACTAGTTCTCAATAAGACAAATACTATGAAATACAATGCGGTGTTCTTTGTTTTTCCTTCGATAGAGAGTGATTTTATTGACTTAATAGTGTCGCATGAAGGGAATACTATCAAAACGAATTTACAACCGATCTTGGCATGACTAGATTGCACACAACCAACACAGCCATGCACACAACCCACCTTGGATTGACTTAATAGTGTCGCATGAAGGGTATGAGAGCTAATATTGGCCCACTAGTCTATGGTTGACTAGTCAACCCTTTTGCCTTGGTGGGCATTCTTCACTAGGCCTTCTTTTCTTCTCCTTCTCTCGCTGACTCAATATTTTTATCTCTTTTCCTTTGTTGAATTGTTGATGACAAAGACTTACTTGTGTTGACTGGATCTTGATAGCTGCTTCGAGTGTGCTTAGTCGGGATAAGTAGGGGTTTTGGTAATCATTAAATGTTCCCTAAACAGTCTGTAAGATTGGACATATAAAATTATACTTCCTCTGTCCGGAAATACTTGTCCTCCAGATGGTTGTATCTAGACTTATTTTAGTTGTAGATACATCAATTTTATCCATTTCTAGGACAAGTATTTCCGGACGAAGGGAGTATATTACTAATGTGCATGCTTCTTTTAATTATGTTGTAATATTACTAGCATGAATTAATGTAAAATTATGGAATTAATAATACCTCAAAGGCGTTGAAAAGTCAAGCTGAAAAAGTAAAAAGAAAAGAAGTATAGTACTGGAATTTCATGTGCAAACTTGTACGCATATATGAAAAATACTAGCCCTCAGTAAGACAAATACTATGAAATACAATGCAGCGTTCCTTGTTTTTTGTTCGACAAAGAGTGATTCTATTGACTTATAGTGTCGCATCAAGCGAATACTATCAAAACGAATTCAGAACCGATCTTGCCATCTTGGCATGACTAGATTGCACACAACCAACACAACCATGCACATTTAAAAAAATGGCCGGCAAACAGAACATCGTACAAACATCATTCCTTGTTATGCACCCCATTAATTATTTTTATTTCCATGCATAAAAGCTTGGTTAGGTTTGCAGAAGAGTTGTTGCATTGTTCTACATCATACTCCCTCTGAGTTTTCAGCTACTCCAGCGACAACTATTTCGGTACACAAGGAGTAGAAGTTAACTATCTATATCTAGTCCGAAGTTCAAAGCAAACACATACAGTATAGTTTAATTTGCTTACAATAGGGCCGGTAAATCTGGGATGAATTCAGCAGGGCTGTGATTATCTCTATTCGAATAAGGATGGCTGTGCAGTCACAATGTGTGGTTGCATACGTATATGTTCAGAGTCATCTAAATAAGTGGTTGGTAACTACTGTGTAGATTTCTGCACTTAAATTCCAAACGAAGCACACGCATGATGCAGTAGCAGGCTAACAGGAGTCCTACAGGCCGATTCAGTACGTGGCACACCTTACTCCACGATCATATCAAACTGACCACGCACGCCCATATATATGAAACTTCTAGAAGCAGCAATTGGCTAGCAAAGATTCCTGTACGGTTTGAACCAAGTGTGTTTAAGACTAGAGCCCCTGGATGAAGTGTCGCCTGCAAATCGGGCACATAGTGCCGGCCGGCCGCAGAGTAGTTTCGAATTACATATGCTTTTGAGCTACTAGGTACTAGCAAGGGTATGCGCGTAACATGCACTATCTAGGTCACGTGGTTAATGCCAAACGAGCAGTGGCCACTTACAACCAACGAAAGAGGCGAGAATCTGTTCCTCAAAAGGAGAAGAAGAAACGAAAGAATGGCATGAAACCACGTCACTAGTGTTTGAAAAGGTTCACCTGGACGAAACAACGAGCACAAATTAATTCGATCCTGAGCTTTATGGCGATCTATACCTGCAACCCAATCGTATTGACTCGTTAAAGTCCATAGATATTATTATTTTCACCGAACTGTCTAATCAAAGGTGGTAGCTAGTACTACATATGATATGGCTCTTAACAATACTAGCAACATCATCAAGCACAACATACACATCTATCTACAGAGACTTGGAGAACAACGCTCCTCGATCGATCATCACTAGCTAAAATTTTGCATCAACCGTATCGTTTCTGAATTATTGGCAGTATATATAAGCTAAATAAGCTGAAATGTAAATGTAATCTTCACATCATCACCATTAAACCACAAAAAGATCGACCTTCATAACTCGGAAACAAGGACAGTATCTTATTTGAGCAAGAAGAAGCTAGGCATATGTGCATGTAGTAGAGGTGAAGCAGTAGCTCAGGAGCAGCCGTCTTGCACCCGGAGAGGGCTGGAGCTGGCAGGTGGTGCCGGGGCCGGGCGGCGCGCGCAGGACTCGGCGACGAGCGCCCGGCGCGCAGTGAGCAAGCCGGCCGGCACGAGCGGGCGGTCGAAGGCGGAGCAGTCCATCCAGTCCTTGAGCAGCTTCTCCTGCCCCCACATCTCCGGCACCCACACCCTCCCCGCCATCTCCCGCCTGTGCCGCTTCAGCCTTTCCCGCGCGGTCTCCCCTTCCTCCTCCTTGTCCGCTGGCTGCAGCAGCTTCCCCGCCTCCCGCTTCTCCTTGGACGTAGACATTCTTCCAGCTTGATCTTGCGCCGCCACCGCCGCATGGTGATCTGAGGACGTAGCGTCGGCCGCGACCGGCCGGCTTTCCTCCGCCAAGCCGCCCGTGCATGCCTCGGCCGGGTGAGCCGCGCCGTGCTCCGGCACCTCCTCGACGTCGCCGGAGTAAGCCATGCAGCAGATCGAGCAAGCACACACACTAATTACGCAGGCCAAGGAAGCTAGCTAGAACAGCAATGATTCTTGAGCCCTTGGCAACACCGGTTGTCTGCTGCCTTGCTGACCCCAATATAACGAGGCCGGGGGCGGGGGGAGATTAAAAGATGGGGGGAGGTGGGGGACGGTTGGGGGAAGAGGCGGACACGTTAGGGGGAGCAAGGGAAGGAGATGGAAGGGGCTCGCCTATGGTGGCTGCGAGGTGAGCGTGGCCTGCCGCTGCGGCGCATTCCGCCATATATGTGGCTGCCCTTGCCCTCGCGACGTGGCCGGAGGCCGGAGCCGTGGAAGCAGTAGGTGAAGTAACTGTGAGGCGCGCGCGGGCGTAAATGTGTGTGTGCGCGGCTGCGGCTGCGTGGCGCGGTTTGCGTTTCTGAGGCTGGCGGCAGCGCTGCGCGGGCTGGATGCACCACGGCCAATCGGTAGATACCTCCTGTAGATTTGATCTTTTGCGGGGGCCACCGAGCAGTCAGTGTTCGTCTAGCCCCATTAACTTCGAGACTCTGACCCGACATTACTGATGGGGCGAAGGAAGGAGGGACGAAAGATCCACCCGACCCGAGCAATCAAATTTCTTTTCTTTTTTTTTCTGATAACTCAATCAAATTTTTATTTCATAAAACATAGTCCACACTTTTAAATTGCGGCATAGATATAATATTCCCTCCGATCAGAAAAAAATGTCTCAACTTTGAACTAAGGTTTGAACCAACCGTAGTTCAAAGCTGAGGTTCAACCTTAGTTTACAGTTGAGACACTTTTTTCCTATTGGAGGGAGTACTAGGTAAGTCTCGGATTTATCTTCTTATATTATTTTGATAGTGTAAAAATGGATTTTATTTGATAAACATTTATTACATACATATGTACTAGTTTGACTTATCAAACAAAGCAAAATTTTATTTTATAAGTCGATAACAAGTGAGATACTTGAGCTGGTTTTTAGGGAAAAACCGACCCAAAAAATTAGAGATAGGAGGGAAAATTAGAAGGAAGAAAGGCGGAATATGTAGGGACAAGCAAACATATAGCCTTATGTCCTTTTCATTAAGTATTAAGCTGCCCTGTAATAGAGTGTAACTGTTTTAGGGTATTTTGAGCTAAAAAGGGCCCTCCAACAGCCTCCCTATTTATAAAATTTGCTTCAAAATTTTTGGTCAGCCCCAAATACAACCATATGTACTGCAAATAGACGACAACAACCCTGCTCCCGCTAGACGAAAACAATAGTAGCCAACCGCCCCCAGTGATTTCCCGCCGCAACCGCGCGCCCGTCGCTCCCCCTCCCGTGCCGCAGCCGCTACCAAATCCATCTAGAACTGACTGATTCCATGACCGCCGCACCGCGCGGACGCCGGATCCACCATCCCCTGTCGTCGTCGCACTGCCACATCGACCCAATCGCCCCCCGCAGTGCCCTATTTGTCCACCACCTCCACCATTGTCGCGCGGCCAAATCTGGGTGATTCTGCCACTGCTGCACCGCCTGCCACTGAATCCGCCAGATTCCGCCACCCCACCGCCGAGGATGTCATCGACACGCACGTTGAAGAGCAAGACATTCGTGTCATCCGACTACGAGACTTTGGCCGCTACGGTCGCCGAGCTACAGTGCGACGACCAGCGCCACTGGCTTGGTACCTTTGACGCAACGGATATCGCCCCGTCCGCGTTCGACGTCGTGTGTTGGTGGTTCGGCCGGATGCGGAGCGAGATGAACTTCCCGGAAATCGAATCCCGTGAGGCGACGGAGTTCATCGGTTCACCAATGAATATTGTATCATGTGCGGTGAAGAGGGACACCCGCACCGTCCTGGAGTAGCAGGACACCCGGGAGAGCGATGAGGCGGTGATGGCAAAGGCCACCGTGGAAATTCCGCACCTCGTGCAGGCAGAAGCGGAGTGGTTCAAGGCTGAGTCCGAGGATGAGATTGAGGAGTTCAATACCTCTGAGGAGGAGACTATGGCGCTTTGCAACACTGTCGACACACAGCCTGACAAATGATAAGTAGTATGTGTGTAGAGGTGTAGTGTGTGTGTAGGAATACTATGTTTAAGTATGCATGTTTGGATGTTTAGATCGTTGCATGTTCAAAAATTTGAATGTTTGGAAGTAATCAATAGGCCATGTCCAGGTGCACAACACTGTCTGAATGTATTGGAGTATGCAATGTGATCAACTAGTTTGGAGGTTCGTTTGAAAAACAATGTGTGGATGAGTGCTCTGTCTTAAGGCAGATGTTAAAAGACCATTTTTTTAGTGCCCTAAAAAATATTTTTTGTACTCTAAATTCTGTTTCGACTGATTTTTTTAGCTGCTGGAGTTTTTTTTTTTGAGAATTGGCAGCTGTTTGAGGTGCTCTTTTTTCTTTTCTTTTTGAGGGGTGTTTGAGACGCTCTTATGCCGCATGCGCAGACACAAGTGCCATTTCGATGGCGTAAGAGCAAGTCTAGTAGAGCCCTCAAACCCTCAAACCCCTAAAAATAACCGATTTTTTACAGTTTTCGCCAAAAAAACGCCGTAGACTAGAACCTCTAAACCCTCAAACCCATAAAAAAAATTAGAGGTCCAACCCTCAAACCAGTTTGCAACCTGTAGAAGTAGGGGTTGAGAGGGAAATCTCCCCCCCCCCCCAACCCGCACTCCTCCTCCTCCCTCGCGCGGGAGGAAACTTCCTCCTCCTCCCGGCCTCCTCCTCCAGCCGCCTCCCGCCGCCTCCTGCCGCGCCGGCCATGGAGGGCCCCGCCGCCGCCGCGCCCGCCTCGCCCACCCCCGCCGCCTCCCCTGCTCCTTTCGTCGCCGTGGCCGAACCTCCTCCTGCCGCGCACGAGAATTTCGAGAAAATGGCAACCCCATCCTCGTTCATGGACCTCCTCCAAAACGCGGAGGTGGACCTCGGGGCTCCGCCTCTCGAACCCTTTAGGGTTGGTGACGACTTAGAGGAAGATGAGGAGGATGAAGGTGATGACGAGGAGGAGGTGGCCGAGATAGGAGAGGAAGCATTCACCGCTGTTTCCCGCCCACACGCGCGGTCGACAAACTACACCAAGGCGGAAGATATCCTCTTGGTTCGTGCTTGGGCAGCTGTAGGAATGGATGCAACCACCGGCACCGACCAAACTGGTAAACGGTATTGGCAAAGGATCGATGACACCTATTGTAGGATCAAGCCGAAGAATAGTGGGTTCATCTCTCGCACTTACCGGTCGCTTCAAGGCCGGTGGGAGTTGATGAAGCCCGCTTGTGCTCGTTGGAGTGCGGTCATAGACCAAGTGAGGGATGTACCACCTAGTGGAACCGTGGAGAGTGACTATGTGAGTACATATTTCTTCACTATTTTAATTATGTGTGTGTACTATGATATTGGTGGGTTCTTATGTGATTTATGTGTGGTTGATAGGAGACAATTGCCGGCATGAGGTACAAGGAGATGGCCGCTTCCAAGGGCAAGCCATTCCCATTTAAGCATGCTTGGACAATTCGTCAAACCTTTGACAAGTGGAACTTGAGGGATCAAGAGACCGCACCCAAGAAGTCGGCAATGCTTAGGATGGGTGATAGTGAAGATGAGGAGGAGAGGAACTTGGGCAAGCCCGAGGGAACCAAGAAGGGCAAGCTAAGGGTGAAGATGGAAGAAGAGGCGTCAAGCCTAAGGGAGAAGATGGACCACATGATGAAGGCAAGAGAGGAATTGACAACAAAGACATTGGAGACGAAGCTTCTTATCACCGAGAAGAAGAAAGAGGTCAAGCTTGCACAAGTTGAAGCAAAGCGTGAAGAAGCAAAGCGCAAGGCCGAGTTGGAGAAGAGGATGATCAAGCTCAAAGAGGCAAAGGTATGGAAAGAACTCATGGTGGAAGAGAAAGAGCACATGATGATGTCCAAGAAGGACATGGATCAAGACCAATTGCAATGGTGGAAGGACTACAAGGAGGACATCGCGAAGAGGAAGAGAATGTTTCGTGTTGCGTCCTCTACTTTTCGAGGTGACACTCCGATGAGTAGTTGTGGCATGGCGGTGTGTACGACTCCACCAGTGCCCATGGAGATGCTTGATGGAGCCCGCATGTGGTCTAGGAGATGGCGCCGAGGTGCAACTTTTTGATGATGGTGCCGATGAGAGGAGGAAGATGATGATTTTGTGATGTAAACTATTAAACCATGCATCAATAATTGTCATTTGGTAGTTTGTTTGGAAGTTGATTGTGTTCTTGTTGTCATAAATTGTGAGATGTCAAATGACATCAATGATTGTCATTTAGTAGTTTGTTTGGAAGTTGATTGTGTTTTTGTTGTCATAAATTGTGAGATGTCAAATGATAGATTTAAAGATTGGGGTTGAGGCAAAGACTAGAACCCTCAAATCCAATCCTTAAAGCAGTTTAAGGGTTGGGTTTGAGGGTTCTAGTATTTGTCCCTGTTTTTTAACCTTTAAAAATGTCAAAAAGTGATACTTCTCAATTCTTAAAACTGCTTTAAGGATTTGAGAGTTTGAGAATTCTACTAGCAATGTTCTAAGGCGGTCCGTTTGCCAGGTCTTGTGCGCCTGGACAAGGAACGGCCCAAGGAGGCCCGCGGCAACAGTTAGGTGGAGTGAAACCGGGAAGACAGAGTGGGAAAGAAGATAACGACAAGGAGGCTTGCCACGAATCGCCAATAGCTGCCGTGCAGGACGCGGAGAGGGACCTCCCGCCACTGTTGTATCCTCTAGTAGTGATCAAGGAAAAGCAAGTACTCCCCCGCAAAACAAAACAAAAGGAAAAGGAAGTACTCCTAATTCACTGCTTGATTTGATGGTAGCTGGTGGATGACTGGGTGTGGAGTAAGATAGCAGGGTAGAATTATAGTACGTGCACCAGAAGAACCCGAGCGCTGGTCCACGCAAACGAGGGTCGCACAACGAGCTTTGCTTGGCTGCCGGCTCTTGCTCGTACGCTTGGCGAGGGCTGCGCGCGCTCGCGGCACCTGCGTGTCGTACGTACGTGACGCCCCTGCCTCGTGTATATTCGTGCTGTCGGGCCTTTACCTTTCGTCGGACGGCGACGCGGCGGGCTCCCTTCGCGCCCGGCATGGCGGCGTGCGCTGCTTCCCCTCCCGTGAATCATCGGGCTGAGCAGGGCACTTCACACTTCACACCCTTCTCATCGCCCCTCAGCGAGCGGAGCAGCAGGTGCCCGTGTCGCCCGGCGGCGGCACAGGTTGCGATCCGCGCTCCCGCCGTCATGGGCACGCCTCGTGTACCCAGGTGCGCGCTTCTTTCCTGCCTGGTTCTGTTCCTTGAGCTGGAGGTAACGAAAGTTAGCCGGTGCAATTGTAGCGGCCGATCGCAACGAGTCAGGCTCTTCAGATTGTAGCTTGCAAGGCAGCGTTGAACTCGTTGCTTCAGATTGTAGCTTGCAAGACTCAATATTGTCCTCCGTTCAAAGATCCCTGTCTTTAGGGGCGTGTTTGGTTAATGGCATAAACATCTCTAGTAGACCCCCCCCCCCCCCCCCCCCCCCCGAGTTCTTTTCGCATGGCGACGATAGTTCATTATGCTCGGAAATGCAATGCTGCCGCGCATTGTCTTGCTCGAGTGAGGTAGAGCATCTACAGCCGTACTTGGGCGCGTCCGCGAACAATGATCGATGCCCTTCAAAAAATGCATTTCACATCTGGATACCTCAGATTAGAAACCTCAAATTCATATTATTACATGCAACGTGAAACCTAATCTACGCGGAGCTCGTCCGGTTCCGCTCCCCGCTCGCCCGGCTCCGCTTTGGCCATGTCCAACGGCCGGCTGCGCTCCTCGGAATGTTGAGCCAGTCACCGGCAAGGTAGGGTAGGTCATGGGACACGAGCTGGCTCACAAGACTCAAGGCCCCGCCATCTCTCATGCCCTACTCTTCCTCGTCGGAGACCGGAACCCGAACAGTACCGGTGGACGCCAGATCAATGATGGATCCGTTCGGGGACGAGCCGCCGACGTCCACCATGACGTGGTTGCGGCGCCCGGACTGATGCGCCATACGAGGCGTCGGAGAATGCGACTCCGCCTCGCCGACGTCCGCCGCCTCCCGCGCCCGGTGCCTTGCACCGCGGGCACACCGTGCCATGGCCTCATCGGACGAGGTCTATGGTGCGTCCCGATGCTCGGCGCGCTACCGGAGGGGTTGCGCGTCCGCCAACACGTTCAAACGCCAGACGGACCGCACAGCCTCCGGTGAGGCAGCTATGGCCGGCCTAGCGCCGGATCCATGCCCCATTTGGACGGACACAATGGATTCCCGACGGATGGAGTCCGAGTGCAGCCGTCCACAGGTCTCCTCCCCGGGCGCAGCGGAGCGCAAGCCGGACAACCATCTCCTCCTCGGGGACGCGCAGGATAAGCTCGGGGTCAACGGATCTGGAGGTAAAGGACTCGGATTCGCTTCCCACCATGCCGGAGAAGGTTGGAAGGAGCCGGAGACGAGCTTGGGTGGCGAAGGGAAGGGGAGTGAAGTGGCTAGGATTTGGTCCGGCGAGCGGATGGGAAGAAATTTATGTGGGCTCGGGTGGGCCACGTGGGCCGGATCCGACATGGTGGGCATGCCCGGGCGTCCCCATATCCACCTCATATTTGGGCTAGATATGGGAGGTGTTGGTCAGCCCGGACGTTTGAGGGTGACGTCTGGGTCAAAAAGTCGTGACCGGACAGTGACCAGGCGACCCGCCCGGACGTATGATGTGGGTTTGAGGGGTCCGGTTGTAGATGCTCTTAGAGCAACTCCAATGGGGCGACTGAAACGGATGGCGCATTTGTCCGCTTTTTGTCCGTTTGGGTCGGCTGCCCGCCCGGCGTCCGCCCAGTTTTGCATTTGGGTCAGCAGTGCGTCCAACGCGCCGACCCATTTCATGTCTGCATTCAACTTTTAAATAAAAAAGGCCCGCGGCCGATCGTGTTGCCGGCACCATCCCAGCGCCCGCATACAATGCCGGCTTCAGAGAATACCACAGTTCATGCTGGCGCACTCGCCAGCCGGCCCGCACACATGCCAGCACACAAAAAGGGTGGGACTTGAGTTCGACCACACGCCATCGCGGCTCCCGTGGTCATGCCGGCACACCTGCCGGCATACAAAAAAGATGGCCCTCGACGCCATAGATCACTCGTCGTCGAACTTGAGCATGTCGGCCTGCATTTTCTCGAACCACGGCCTCTTCCTCGGCGACACGATGTTGAGATCCACCTTCACGATCTCTACCCCGGTCATCATGCTTGCAAGAGCCACTTCTTTCGCCTTTGTCTTGGCGTTGGCGGCCTCGATCTCCAGCATCTTGGCTTGCTTCTCCGCCTCGAGCTCGAACATCTTGGCTTGCTTCTCGGCGTCAAGATCAAGCCTCCTCCTTTGGATCTTCATGAAAGCATCCATTTACTCCGCCTTGAAACGCCGGCGCTCCTCCTCCCTTGAGTCCTTCTTATTCATCATGCCGTCCACGCTTGCGATCAAGGTGTTGGTGGCCGCATCTCGCTTGTCCTCCTTCTTGGAGTTGGTCTTCCCCCTCGGCCGTGCCGGCTCGCCCTCCCCAACATCCTCCATGGCTTGCTTCCCCCCATGTGCCTTGAGGGCGGCATATTGCGCCTTGAATTTCTCTTGGTCCTTGATGACCCGATATTAATGGGAGAGGTTGAAGCACTTGCCATCGTGTTGAACCTTGAATACCTCCAAAACTTGAAATGCCTACAAAATGTTTCCATGCAAGCATATGGGCAAATAATAGCAAATGAAGACGTAAAAGAGGGCGACTTTCTTGCTATCATACCATGTCTTGCACGCCGATGCCGCTCACGGGGCGGGCCTTGACGCTCTCAAGGGTGGCGCAAAACTTGTTGCACTCTTGTTGGATCACCCTCCACCGCTTGGAAATGGAGACCCACTCGCGCGTGCTCACAAATTAGTAAGGTGGAAACTTCTTACCCTCATGAAACTCGCGGTGCACACAAGTCCAAAAGGTCGAATGCTTTTGCTCAGCGCCTGTCTTTGGGTCTTGTCCAATGTTTCGCCAACACTCGCAAAGAAGCTTGTCCTCGGCAGCTGTGTACGCCTTCGTGCGCTTGCTCTTGCGCTTCGGCTTAGGACCGGCGGCTTGGTTGGTGAGCTCGTCCTCGAACAAAGGCTCCACTTCGATGTCGCACTCGTCCTCTTCCTCTAGCCCATAGTCCTCCGGGAACTCGTGGTCGAGGGGGAAGCCGTCCAGGTCGATGCCGACCTGATCACGCATGAAGGCCGCCTGATCGGGATCATAGCCAACGGCCGGCGTGAACACCCCGCGACCGTCCTGGCTTTGTGTCTCGTCGGGATCGTAGCCAGCGCCCGGCGCACCACCCTCAAAGATGAGGTTTTGCATGTAGTCCTCGTCGACGGCGGACGGCATTTCCTCGAACAGGTTACGGGCGTCCGGGAGACCGCCGGCCGGCGTCTGTCGCACGCGTTCCTCGTGCCGCCGGACGACGAGCCACCGACCACCGGGGTGGCGTTGAGGTCGATGGGCGCGGGCGCGAGCGTGGAAGGCGCGACCACGCTCACTTCGGGTGAGCGTTCCCCGGAGAGGCGGGAGGCTTGCGAGTAGACGTGGAAGCCGGGGACCGGGTTGCAAACCGACGCGCGGGTGAGTCGGGCATCACCATCCGAGGAAACGCCGACGAGCCGGTGCTGGCCGCGGCGACGGCGGCTTAGAATGCGTTGTGCTGGTTAGGGTTTACCCCTAGCATGTAGAGCGCCTCCCTCGTTACCGCCGCGACGCGGGCGTTGGTGAACTCCTGCTGCGCGGCGGCGGCCTCATCCCTTGCATCCACGGCGTCCCTCCGGCCCTTCCTCTTGGCCGACTCCCTTGCCCGCTGTTCGGGCCGTCAGCGCCTTCTTCAGCTTGGTCGCGGCGGCGGTCTTGCGTGGGGCACGAGGCTTGCCTTTTCCGAAGGGGGCGACGGCGCCGGACGAGGCGAGGGAGGCAAGGCCGGCGACGGCGTCGAGGTCGAGGTCGATGGCGTCCTTCATGACTGGTTGGGGGGCGAGGGCGCGCGCGGGCGGGAGTGTTTTTGGGGAAAATAGGGGGAAATGATGGTGGCTGCCACCGACCGGCGGGCCCGGAGAGAGTAGGCGCGCGCGCGTCCCTCTCATGTCCGCGCCGACACAAATCAGGCTCAAAATTGAGCCTGAAATGGGTCGCCCGCAGACGAAAAGCGAACGCGCGTCCGTTTGGATTGGCGCATTGGGCCGTCACTTTTTTCCACGCCGACCCAAACGGACGCGGGCGGACGAAATGGGTCGCCCCATTAAAGTTGCTCTTATAGAGGGAAAACGTACTGAGCAGCACTCCCTACTTTTTAACCTCCTCTCTTGTAGTAACAGACATGGTTGTTATTTAATAAAGGTCGCCGAAGTTCAAAAAAGAAAAGGGCGGCTTTACGCGTCAACCGACGGACAGCACAAAACACCCCCTAAACCCAAAACTTCACTAAAATGTCACTTTTGCTCCTCCAATTTGAGTTTTAAGAAATTTGCTAGAGATGCCCTAACATCCATCAAAGCTTTGGGGATCAACTTTGGCCTGTTTGATTAGTTGGGCCTGCATCACGAATAACCGATGAATGGGACAAGGAGATAAGTAGGCATATGGGGACATGAAGAAGAGCGCGCGATTGGACACACCAGGAAGGCAGAACATTTTCTACAACACTGATATGCTCACAGCTACACATTATTGGCAGTAGCATTCCAAGATAAAGAACAGAAAGATCAAACAAACTACAAAAAAGTAAAACCTCTACGGAAAACAGCTAGACTCTACAGGTCTGGTATCTTACAAGAGGGCATCTAATCTACGAGGGGCGAGTCTCAACAGGCATTATCTAAGAAAGGGAGCCCTGGAGAAGAGTCAAATTCGCGGGAAGCGAGAAGGTCCTCTCCTCCGAAGGAACTCGGGGATCTCCACCTTGCTGCCACCTGTGGAAGATGGATGTCGACCATTGTCTCCTTGCATTTGCTGGCCACCCTGGTTCAACACGTGAGATCGCGTAAGAGATTCCCCTCAGAATCTAGACCAGTAGTTGTGCAACCGTATTTACCTTTGCGGTGTGGCTTTCTGCTTCATCCTGCCGTTTAAAGCCAGTAGCGATCAATGTTATGCTAACCTGCATCGACAAAAAGTATGTGCATAAGCATTTCTAAGCAAATAATAAACAAGTTAATCGCATCTCTCCCGCAGTTGCCCAACTTGTGAGAAACTTATAGTGCAACTGTTAAATATAACCCATACATACTTAAAATGAACAGGCGTATGGAAACATGCTAAAATGAATATGCGTATGGCTTACCTGGCCATTGAGTGATGGGTCTATGACAGAACCAAATATCAGATTAGCATTTGGATCAACTAGATCGTAGATTACTTCGGCTGCAGCATTTACCTAAAAAATAAGAAAATCAGACCTCCGTATGAAAATGGTGACTACATAAGCTGATCTTGAAAATTCTATGACCGCCCTGGAAAAATGAAAGCGACACCCAGGCAACAGGTAAACTTTGATGCCGAGACCTTCAGAGCATCATCATTGTTTTTGAGGGAAGTAGCTCTTGTGAGCAAGTTTATCAACATATTTGGGTGGGTCTGGTCCAGCACCACATCTCAACCATGCAAGAGCTATGCTGGTGCCAGGAACATAATAATTGCAGTTTTGTGAAATACGAAGTTTCTTATGGGCATATAGCCATATACTGTTGTATAGATGGAAATTACCGAGTGTTGAATCTACCTCGTATGTTGCATATATTAGCAACTGATAGTTTAGTTTTGCAGGAACAAGTTGCCTAATGGAGGGAAATCAAACTTGTATGTTAACATGGTTAAAAACAATGTGTACATGTTGGTAAAAGCTGGCTCTTCATGCAGCGAAATAGATCACACCATTATCACGATTTCATAGAACATCCCTCAGCTGTTCAGAATTTGTTTCCGCCATTCAGTAACTAGTAGAAGATGGGTCTTATTTGAATGCAGGCTAATACTGAGAAAATTTGATACCCTGAAGTCCATGGTACCGACGCATATGTGACAATTTCAGATAAACACAAAATCAGTTTTTCTTATAACATAGCTAAAGGCAATAAATAAATAAAATTATGAGGTCAAAATAAAAAAGATATTAATGCTTGATCACGTCATTTCAAACTTCCAAAACTAGGCCAACCAAAGTATTGAAATTCATGTAGAACACAATCTAATCGGACGTTGAACCCCTCTAAATAACTTAATTCTATATATAGTATTATTGCATTATTACTCTGTTTTGTGGGATCACTCAAAATCAATCAACAGGAGCCTGAGAGAAACACCCACAACAAACAAAGCAATTAAAATGTGGCCCCAGTCGATTTAGAAGGCAAACTAGCTGCTACACCACAAATGCCAGGTGTCTGTTCCCTATAAAGTCGTTATCATACCCACTTGGATTGATATTGTCATGTACGAATAAAACATAATACTACTTGGTGTATCCTAGTAGCAACTTTTCTGTTTAATGTATTCATGTCATATTAGATGTATGGCAACTAGACAACCATATAAAAGAGTGCACAGAACATTAACCTACAAAAACTAAGTTCACCAAACAATATACGGCGTGAGAAAATCAGCAAAAAACTGTCAAATAGATGGACCAACCTCAAACAAAGTCAAATCATTTCCTCCAGTGATATTCCACACGATGCCTGTAGCCCTCTCAATTCCAATATCTAGCAGTGGTGACTGAATGGCATTAAGAGCGGCGTCTCTTGCTCTTGACTTGCCTGAAAATTTAAGGCAACACAACAAAATAAAAAAAAGATTAAAATTCAATTCAGTCAAGTATGGCTGTATGGCATCTGGAAACTGCAAACTACAGCGCTATACCAAGAAAACTGAACTCAATTTGTCAGTGTCGACCTGGCATGTATGATGTATTAATAGTTGGTTCTTGTATTGTACACATATGAACCGTGTATTGACCATTAATTTTATCATGTGCCTAGTATGGCATGTAAATTTGTTTCATTGTTATTAGTCAACAATAACAGTGTAGGACATAAGGTGAAGAAATGGTCAGTGTTATTACCTTGATGCCATAAGGTGAAAAACACAACAATTCTGAAGCTATAATACATCCACAGATTCAAGTGTTGGTAGCATGCATAGGAGCTAATAGCCTAATACAGCGTTAGCTTTGAACATTACTTTTTTTTGGAGCAATTTTAAGGTACCCTGGTACACCACCTGGGTGTTAAGGAGTACCAGTGAAATCTAGCCCTTGATGCATAGGGGTATTTTAGGTTTTTAATCATATTCTTCTTACTAGGAGCAAACCAATAGAACACTATACATATACTCCCTCCGTTCCGAATTACTTGTCGCAGGTATGGATGTATCTAGATGTATTTTAGTTCTAGATACATTCATTTCTGCGACGAGTAATTTGGAACGGAGGGAGTACATATAAATTGCCGCAGTGATGGGAGTGGCGATAACTATGGCATCACACAAAACTTGCTGACTTTGCAACAATTGGGGCCCGCCGCCACCATCTCCATAACTGCACATATTCGCTCCCCCATAGCATCCTTAGCAGGCGCGTTCGCCGGAGCTGGCCGTCGATGGCCGGATACAGAGAATTACTCGATGATGTCAATTCTTGTTTAATCTCGCTGGATCCGACGGCAATTTGTGAGAAACAAGTAGCAGATCTCATCTTTTAATCTCTGTCTGTTCTTCAGCCATTAATTGTTTATTTAGGAAGTCTTTTTAATCTCCAGCTGTTCCTGAGCAATTAAGTTCTTATTTAGGAAGATAGCATTCTATTCACGGTTATTGCTGCAGCCAAACCTGCCATGCTCACCGCATCCATATGCACGTACTGACGTGTGTGACCATAGATCTGAGCTTATATTCACACTTAATTCTCTCCAAGTTACTATTTTACCCCTGAAACCAGGTACTCCTACATATTTTGTGGCAGTACTCCATAATACTTTTCTTGGAGTACCAGTAAACAACGACCCTTAGATCTAAGACAATAGATGACTAATAATAATTTGGGGGCACTATAAAAGAGCTCTTTTTGAACCGAAATCTTTGAACACTACTCAACATCACATTGTGGCAGGCAATCACTTTTCTCTATTTAACATTGTTTGCTCCTAGCTGTGTCATGCAATGAAGTCTTCTCAATAAACAGGGTGCAAACTAGAATTCAACTTGCAAAGAATGGAGCTAGATGTGTGCAGCAATCATATAAATATCAAGAAAAAAACACCAGCAGCTTATTTCAGATGCAATACCTGTTGCAGTCCCTATACCCATCAAAGATGACCCTGCATTTTGCATTATGGCTCGCACATCTGCAAAATCTACATTAACCAACCCAGGAACCTGCAAGAGGAAGAGGACATTAAATCTATGCAAGTTATATATCTCTGATATGCTAATTCATTCTCCCACCTTATGTGATAAGAGTTTCAAATGCATACGTCAGTTTACTTACCGTAATGATATCAGAGATACCGCGAATTCCTTGCCAAAGAATATCATCAGCCAAGTTGAATGCTTCCGTGACAGGAGTGTTTGGAGAAACAGCAGACAACAGCTTGTCATTTGGGATGACAATGAGAGTGTCCACACTATTTCTCAAGGCTGATATTCCTTCTTGAGCCTGAACTGCACGCCTCCTCCCCTCAAATGAAAAGGGCGTTGTGACAATACCCACTGTCAGTATACCCATGGACTTGGCAATTCCAGCAATTACAGGAGCACCTCCAGTTCCAGTTCCTCCACCCATTCCAGCCTGCAATATGGACACAGGAACAGTATTATCATACCTCCACATATAACATGATAGTTTCATATGAAGGGGGTGACATTTACCGTGACAAAAACCATGTCAGCACCATGAAGTGCTTCCTCTATGGACTCACAGCTCTCCTTGGCGGCATTCATCCCAATATCAGGGTTCCCACCCGCACCCAAACCCCGAGTGAGCTCCTGCCCAATCTGCAGCCTGTTCTGGGAATGCACCGGGGACATCCTTATCGCCTGGACATCGGTGTTGACGATCCAAAACTCGACACCATTCATGGAGTACTCAATCATCCTGTTGACAGCATTCGAACCCCCACCCCCGACTCCGACGACCTTGATCTTGGCAGCGTTGTAATCGTCCTGGCTCGGCGGCACCCCCAGCCCCTCCAACGTGCTCCCATCAGAAGAAGCTTTCCTTGGGTTAATAGCCTCGTCATTCTGCTCGCCTCGGAGCAGGGACACCTCCGGGTGAAGGTCCAGGAAGGAGTCTTTCTTATGAAACGAGTTAGCGCTGCGTGGGGTTGCGCGACACCTGAAGCGAGAGTGACCTGAAAATGGAACGCTTCTGACCAATGCCCTCCCAGATGCAGCCCCGAGGCTCCCGGCTTCGTTTCTCCATCCCGGCGACGGCGGGGTGAGCTGCGTGAAGCAGGGCAGCTGCGTCGCCATCCCAGCGAGCTGAATGGCACGCAGAGGCGGATCCAGATGGTGTGCCTGGCGTGCCGGTGCACACCCAGAAAATTCGGAGGTTGGTTTGTAGGACGGGAACGGCGATGGCGGCGGCGGGGAAGAAGGCGGACCTGCAGCTCTAGGGCACGGCAAAGTCTAAAGATTGGGTTGCATAAAAAAGATACAATGAAATGTAGAAGAAATTTGGGGCGGAAGAGACGGGGTCAGTCCCTTACCACGAGGGACTCAGGCCGGACCGCGCTGAAATCCCAAGATATCGCCGCCGCGTGCTTCACAAAAGAATCAGCGAGCACTTGAGATTTGGGGACGGAGGTGGAGAATTTGAGATGGTTGGCCGCCGACGGGAGGAGTGGGGTTTCAGTTCCGGAGGTGGTAGAATCCGGAATCTGTTTTTTGTTGGGTTTGCGGCTTCTCCTAAACCCCTACCCACCTGGCTCTGGCTGTGTGAGCCGGAACAGCTGGTTCTGTTTGCTTCCAAAACTGAATTTAGTGGTATGATGAATTGTATCATTGTCCGTTGCTACTGTAAAGATGTCAATTAGTGGTGGCATTTTGTTTGCCTCCTTGTCCCATACTATCACCAGGTGTTAGATTTCTTGCAAAGTGTGAGATGTTGTCATGGCTCGCAAAGTTAGAGCCTTTTTGTTTTATTGAAGCAAACTGTTGGCTGTCTCGTTGTTTTATTTGTAGCAGCACATGAGTTTTGGCTAGCACTATCTAAAAAGCATCATTTTAATCGCGGCTATGACAATGCAGTCCTACAAATATGTTTGCAGATAAGGGGAATAGAAAATATTATGTTTTGTCTCCTCAAGGATACACCATGGGAGGTGCACCGGGGCCCCAACTCCGTCCGCCATCGGTTCCCTCCCCTCCTTCCTCCTCCCTCGCCGCCGCCGAAGGCAGTCGCCGGATCCCCGCTCCTGCAAGGGACAGTGGCGGCGAGGCCTTTGGTTGCTCCTCTGCCTCGGGTCAGGTGAGGGCCTGGATCTGAAGCGGTGGCCTCGATTGGTGTGGGCGGCGTCCTTCCATCGGTGATGGGCGTTCGTCACAGCGGTCGGTCAGACTTCCTTAGCTTCTTGGGCAGCAGGACCCCGGTGGAAGACGGTCGTGGAGTGAGGTGGTTCCCCGTGCGCCTCTCGTCAGATCTGCGGTGGACCATCCTAGCGCGCGGTTCTCCCCATTGGCTAATCCAAATCTCGGGCGTCCGTGCTCGAAGGTGTTGATGGCGAACCAGGTGGGTGATGGGGTGAGAGCTTGTCCAGTGGACACCTCTAACCGCCGCAGCCGGCCACGTCGTTGATGGTGCTCTGGTCGTTTCCCCTCCTTGGTGGCGACGGTGAGGTCAACCCCCTGCTCACTCCTCCCTCTGTGCCCAGGTGAAAACCCTAGTCCCCCGTGAATGGGCGGTAGCGGCGCCATGGCGTCGTCACCTTCTTGGAGGCGTCGTCTTGGGCATTGAGCTAGAAGGTGTGCACGGCGAGCTTGGATGGTTCCCGGTGCCGGAGGTGGTGCGGTGTGGCATCTATTGCATCAATGACAACGGGTCTAGGCGGCATGGCGCTGCGGGGTCTAGGCAATGGACATGTGTTGATTGACACGCGTAGGGTGGTGGCGTTGTCTGGCGTCGATGGCAGTTGGCCCTGGGAAGGTCAATGCGTGGATCTCTCCTGAGTTTGGGACTGCAGAAGTGGCGGTGGCAGAAGCTGGAGCGTACGCATGTGGTGCATGATGAGGGTCTGCTAGACTAGTTGGTGATCTCGGTTCGCCAAGGGGCAGCTGAAGGAAATATGCCCTAGAGGCAATAATAAAGTTATTATTTATTTCCTTATTTCATGATAAATGTTTATTATTTATGCTAGAATTGTATTAACCGGAAATATAATACATGTGTGAATACATAGACAAACAGAGTGTCACTAGTATGCCTCTACTTGACTAGCTCATTAATCAAAGATGGTTATGTTTCCTAACCATAGACAAAGAGTTGTTATTTGATTAATGGGATCACATCATTAGATGAATGATCTGATTGACATGACCCATTTCATTAGCTTCGCACCCAATCGTTTAGTATGTTGCTATTGCTTTCTTCATGACTTATACATGTTCCTATGACTATGAGATTATGCAACTCCCGTTTGCCGGAGGAACACTTTGTGTGCTACCAAACGTCACAATGTAACTGGGTGATTATAAAGGAGCTCTACAGGTGTCTCCAAAGGTACATGTTGGGTTGGCGTATTTTGAGATTAGGATTTGTCACTTCGATTGTCGGAGAGGTATCTCTGGGCCCTCTCGGTAATGCACATCACTTAAGCCTTGCAAGCATTGCAACTAATGAGTTAGTTGCGGGATGATGTATTACAGAACGAGTAAAGAGACTTGCCGGTAACGAGATTGAACTAGGTATAGGATACCGACGATCGAATCTCGGGCAAGTAACATACCGATGACAAAGGGAACAACGTTGTTGTTATGCGGTCTGACCGATAAAAGATCTTCGTAGAATATGTAGGAACCAATATGGGCATCCAGGTCCCGCTATTGGTTATTGACCGGAGACGTGTCGGTCATGTCTACATTGTTCTCGAACCCGTAGGGTCCTCATGCTTAAGGTTTCGATGACAGTTATATTATGAGTTTATGCATTTTGATGTACCGAAGGTTGTTCGGAGTCCCGGATGTGATCACAGACATGACGAGGAGTCTCGAAATGGTCGAGACATAAAGATTGATATATTGGAAGCCTATGTTTGGATATCGGAAGTGTTCCGGGTGAAATCGGGATTTTACCGGAGTACCGGAAGGTTACCGGAACCCCCCGGGAGGTATATGGGCCTTAGTGGAAGAGAGGAGAGGTAGCCAGAAGTGGGCCGTGCGCCCCTCCCCCCCCCCTTGGTCCGAATAGGACAAGGAGAGGGCCCCCCCCCTTTCTTCTCTCTCTTCTCTTCCCCCCTTACCGAATCCTATTCCAACTAGGAAAGGGGGGAGTCCTACTCCCGGAGGGAGTAGGACTCCTCCTGGCGCGCCTCTCCTGGCCGGCCGCACTCCCCCCCTTGAGCCTTTATATACGGAGGCAGGGGCACCCCCTAGAGATACAAGTTGATCCACGTGATCATATTCTTAGCCGTGTGCGGTGCCCCCTTCCACCATAGTCCTCGATAATATTGTAGCGGTGCTTAGGCGAAGCCCTGCGACAGTAGTACATCAAGATCGTCACCACGCCGTCGTGCTGACGGAACTCTTCCCCGACACTTTGCTGGATCGGACTCCGGGGATCGTCATTGAGCTGAACGTGTGTTAGAACTCGGAGGTGCCGTAGTTTCGGTGCTTGATCGGTCGGGCCGTGAAGACGTACAACTACATCAACCAAGTTAACGCTTCCGCTGTCGGTCTACAACGGTACGTAGATCACACTCTCCTCTCTCGTTGCTATGCATCACCATGATCTTGCGTGTGCGTAGGAATTTTTTTGAAATTACTACGTTCCCCAACAGTGGCATCCGAGCCTAGGTTTTATATGTTGATGTTATATGCATGAGTAGAACACAAGTGACTTGTGGGCGATATAAGTCATACTGCTTACGAGCATGTCATACTTTGGTTCGGCGGTATTGTTGGACGAAGCGGCCCGGACGGACATTACGCGTACGCTTACGCGAGACCGGTTCTCCTGCGTGCTTTGCACATAGGTGGCTTGCGGGTGACAGTTTCTCCAACTTTGGTTGAACCAAGTGTGGCTACGCCCGGTCCTTGCGAAGGTTAAAACAGCACCAACTTGACAAACTATCGTTGTGGTTTTGATGCGTAGGTAAGATTGGTTCTTGCTTAAGCCCGTAGCAGCCACGTAAAACTTGCAACAACAAAGTAGAGGACGTCTAACTTGTTTTTGCAGGGCATGTTGTGATGTGATATGGTCAAGACATGATGCTAAATTTTATTGTATGAGATAATCATGTTTTGTAACCGAGTTATCGGCAACTGGCAGGAGCCATATGGTTGTCGCTTTATTGTATGTAATGCAATCGCGCTGTAATGCTTTACTTTATCACTAAGCGGTAGCGATAGTCGTGGAAGCATAAGATTGGCGAGACTACGATGGAGATCAAGGTGTCGCGCCGGTGATGATGGTGATCATGACGGTGCTTCGGAGATGGAGATCACAAGCACAAGATGATGATGGCCATATCATATCACTTATATTGATTGCATGTGATGTTTATCTTTTATGCATCTTATCTTGCTTTGTTTGACGGTAGCATTATAAGATGATCTCTCACTAATTATTAAGAAGTGTTCTCCCTGAGTATGCACCATTGCGAAAGTTCTTCGTGTTGAGACACCACGTGATGATCGAGTGTGATAGGCTCTACGTTCAAATACAATGGGTGCAAAATAGTTGCACACGCGAAATACTCAGGTTATACTTGACGAGCCAAGCATATACAGATATGGCCTCGGAACACGGAGACCGAAAGGTCGAGCATGAATCATATAGTAGATATGATCAACATAGTGATGTTCACCAATGAAACTACTCCATCTCACGTGATGATCGGACATGGTTTAGTTGATTTGGATCACGTGATCACTTAGAGGATTAGAGGGATGTCTATCTAAGTGGGAGTTCTTTAAGTAATATGATTAATTGAACTTAAATTTATCATGAACTTAGTCCTGGTAGTATTTTGCAAATCATGTTGTAGATCAATAGTTCGCGTTGTTGCTTCCCTGTGTTTATTTTGATATGTTCCTAGACAAAATTGTGTTGAAAGATGTTAGTAGCAATGATGCGGATTGGATCCGTGATCTGAGGTTTATCCTCATTGCTGCACAGAAGAATTATGTCCTTGATGCATCGCTAGGTGATAGACCTATTGCAGGAGCAGATGCAGACGTTATAAATGTTTGGCTAGCTCAATATGATGACTACTTAATAGTTTAGTGCACCATGCTTAACGGCTTTGAATCGGGACCTCAAAAGACGTTTTGAACGTCATGGACCATATGAGATGTTCCAGGAGTTGAAGTTAATATTTCATGCAAATACCCGAGTTGAGAGATATGAAGTCTCCAACAAGTTCTATAGCCAAAAGATGGAGGAGAATCGCTCAACTAGTGAGCATGTGCTCAGATTGTCTGGGTACTACAATCGCTTGAATCAAGTGGGAGTTAATCTTCCAGATAAGACAGTGATTGATAGAATTCTCTAGTCACCATCACCAAGTTAGTAGAACTTCGTGATGAACTATAGTATGCAAGGGATGACGAAAACGACTCCCGAGCTTTTCATGATGATGAAATCGATGAAGGTAGAAATCAAGAAAAAGCATCAAGTGTTGATGGTATATAAGACCACTAGTTTCAATAAAAGGGCAAAGGGAAGAAGGGGAACTTCAAGAAGAACAGCAAGCAAGTTGCTGCTCAAGTGAAGAAGCCCAAGTCTGGTCCAAAGCCTGAGACAAAGTGCTTCTACTGCAAAGGGACTGGTTACTGGAAGCGGAACTGCCCCAAGTATTTGGCGGATAAGAAGGATGGCAAAGTGAACAAAGGTATATTTGATATACAGATTATTAATGTGTATTTTACTAGTGTTCGTAACAACCCCTCGGTATTTGATACTGGTACAGTTGCTAAGAGTAGTAACTCGAAACGGGAGTTGCAGAATGAATAGAAACTAGTTAAGGGTGAAGTGATGATGTGTGTTGGAAGTAGTTCCAAGATTGATATGATCATCATCGCACACTCCCTATACTTTCGGGATTAGTGTTGAACCTAAATAAGTGTTATTTGGTGTTTGCATTGAGCATGAATATGATTTGATCATGTTTATTGCAATACGGTTATTCATTTAAGTTAGAGAATAATTGTTGTTCTGTTTACATGAATAAAACCTTATATGGTTACACACCCAATGAAAATAGTTCGTTGGATCTCGATCGTAGTGATACACATAATCATAATATTGAAACCAAAAGATATAAAGTTAATAATGATAGTGCAACTTATTTGTGGCACTGCCGTTTAGGTCATATTGGTGTAAAGCGCATGAAGAAACTCCATGCTGATGGGATTTTGGAATCACTTGATTATGAATCACTTGATGCTTGCGAACCATGCCTTATGGGCAAGATGACTAAAACTCCGTTCTCCGGGACAATGGAGCGAGCAACTGACTTATTGGAAATAATACATACTGATGTATGTGATCCGATGAGTGTTGAGGCTCACGGCAGGTATCGTTATTTTCTGACCTTCATAGATGATTTGAGCAGATATGGGTATATCTACTTGATGAAACATAAGTCTGAAACGTTTGAAAAGTTCAAAGAATTTCAGAGTGAAGTTGAAAATCATCGTAACAAGAAAATAAAGTTTCTACGATCTGATCGTGGAGGAGAATATTTGAGTTACGAGTTTGGTGTACATTTGAAACAATGCGGAATAGTTTCGCAACTCACGCCACCCGGAACACCACATCGTAATGGTGTGTCCGAACGTCGTAATCGTACTTTACTAGATATGGTGCGATCTATGATGTCTCTTACTGATTTACCACTATCGTTTTGGGGTTATGCATTAAAGACAGCTGCATTCACATTTAAAAGGGCACCATCTAAGTCCGTTGAGACGACACAATCTGAACTGTGGTTTGGCAAAAAACCAAAGTTGTCGTTTCTTAAAGTTTGGATTGTGATGCTTATATGAAAAAGTTTCATCCTGATAAGCTCAAACCCAAATCGGAGAAATATGTCTTCATAGGATACCCAAAGGAGACTGTTGGGTACACCTTCTATCACAGATCCGAAGGCAAGACATTCGTTGCTAAGAATGGATCCTTTCTAGAGAAGGAGTTTCTCTTGAAAGAAGTGAGTGGGAGGAAAGTAGAACTTGATGAGGTAATTGTACCTGCTCCCTTATTGGAAAGTAGTTCATCACAGAAATCTGTTCTTGTGACTACTACACCAATTAGTGAGGAAGCTAATGATGATGATCATGTAACTTCAGATCAAGTCACTACCGAATCTCGTAGGTAAACCAGAGTGAGATCCGCACCAGAGTGATACGGTAATCCTGTTCTGGAAGTCATGTTACTAGACCATGACGAACTTGCGAACTATGGGGAAGCGATGATGAGCCCAGATTCCGCGAAATGGTTTGAGGCCATGAAATCTGAGATATGATCCATGTATGAGAACAAGGTATGGACTTTGATGGATTTGCCCGATGATCGGCAAGCCATAGAAAATAAATGGATCTTCAAGAGGAAGACGGACGCTGATAGTAGTGTTACTATCTACAAAGCTAGAATTGTCACAAAAGTTTTCGACAAGTTCAAGGTGTTGACTACGATGAGAGTTTCTAGCTCGTATCTATGCTTAAGTCTGTCCAAATCATGTTAGCAATTGCCGCATTTTTATGAAATCTGGCAAATGGATAAACAAAAACTACATTACTTAATGGATTTAAAGAAGAGTTGTATATGATGCAACCAGAAGGTTTTGTCAATCCTAAAGGTGCTAAACAAAATATGCAAGCTCTAGCGATCCATCTATGGACTGGTGCCAGCATCTCGGAGTTGGAATATACGCTTTGATAAGTTGATCAAAGCATATAGTTTTATGCAGACTTGCGGTGAAGCCTGTATTTACTAGAAAGTGAGTGGGAGCACTACAGCATTTCTGATAAGTATATGTGAATGACATATTGTTGATCAGAGATAATGTAGAATTATTCTGCAAAGCATAAAGGAGTGTTTGAAAGGAGTTTTTCAAAGAAAGACCTCGGTGAAGCTGCTTACATATTGAGCATCAAGATCTATAGAGATAGATCAAGACGCTTGATAAGTTTTTTCAATAAGTACAAACCTTGACAAGATTTTGAAGTAGTTCAAAATGGAGCAGTCAAAGAAAGAGTTCTTGCCTATGTTACAAGGTGTGAAGTTGACTAAGACTCAAAGCCCGACCACGGCAGAAGATAGAAAGAGAATGAAAGTCATTCCCTATGCCTTGGCCATAGGTTCTATAAAGTATGCCATGTTGTGTACCAGATCTATTGTATACCCTACACTGATTTTGGCAAGGGAGTACAATAGTGATCTAGGAGTAGATCACTGGACAACGGTCAAAATTATCCTTAGTGGAATAAGGATATGTTTCTCGATTATGGACATGACAAAAAGGGTTCGTCGTGGTTACGTCGATGCAAGTTTTGACACTGATCCAGATGACTCTAAGTCTCAATCTGGATACATATTGAAAGTGGGAGCAATTAGCTAGAGTAGCTCTGTGCAGAGCATTGTTGACATAGAAATTTGCAAAATACATACGGATCTGAATGTGGCAGACACGTTGACTAAATTTCTCTCACAAGCAAAACATGATCATTCTTTGGGTGTTAATCACATAGCGATGTGAAATAGATTACTGAATCTAGTAAACCCTTTGGGTGTTGGTCACATGGCGATGTGAACTACGGGTGTTAATCACATGATGATGTGAACTATCGATGTTAATCACATGGTGATGTGATCTAGATTATTGACTCTAGTGCAAGTGGGAGACTGAAGGAAATATGCCCTAGAGGCAATAATAAAGTTATTATTTATTTCCTTATTTCATGATAAATGTTTATTATTCATGCTAGAATTGTATTAACCGGAAACATAATACATGTGTGAATACATAGACAAACAGAGTGTCACTAGTATGCCTCTACTTGACTAGCTCATTAATCAAAGATGGTTATGTTTCCTAACCATAGACAAAGAGTTGTTATTTGATTAATGGGATCACATCATTAGATGAATGATCTGATTGACATGACCCATTCCATTAGCTTAGCACCCGATCGTTTAGTATGTTGCTATTGCTTTCTTCATGACTTATACATGTTCCTATGACCATGAGATTATGCAACTCCCGTTTGCCAGAGGAACACTTTGTGTGCTACCAAACGTCACAATGTAACTGGGTGATTATAAAGGAGCTCTACAGGTGTCTCCAAAGGTACATGTTGGGTTGGCGTATTTTGAGATTAGGATTTGTCACTCTGATTGTCGGAGAGGTATCTCTAGGCCCTCTCGGTAATGCACATCACTTAAGCCTTGCAAGCATTGCAACTAATGAGTTAGTTGCGGGATGATGTATTACAGAACGAGTAAAGAGACTTGCCGGTAACAAGATTGAACTAGGTATAGGATACCGACGATCGAATCTCGGGCAAGTAACATACCGATGACAAAGGGAACAACGTATGTTGTTATGCGGTCTGACCGATAAAAGATCTTCATAGAATATGTAGGAACCAATATGGGCATCCAGGTCCCGCTATTGGTTATTGACCGGAGACGTGTCTCGGTCATGTCTACATTGTTCTCGAACCCGTAGGGTCCGCACGCTTAAGGTTTCGATGACAGTTATATTATGAGTTTATGCATTTTGATGTACCGAAGGTTGTTCGGAGTCCCGGATGTGATCACAGACATGACGAGGAGTCTCGAAATGGTCGATACATAAAGATTGATATATTGGAAGCCTATGTTTGGATATCGGAAGTGTTCCGGGTGAAATCGGGATTTTACCGGAGTACCGGGAGGTTACCGGAACCCCCCGGGAGGTATATGGGCCTTAGTGGGCCTTAGTGGAAGATAGGAGAGGTAGCCAGAAGTGGGCCGCGCGCCCCTCCCCCCCCTTGGTCCGAATAGGACAAGGAGAGGGGGCCGGCCCCCCCTTTCTTCTCTCTCTTCTCTTCCCCCCTTACCGAATCCTATTCCAACTAGGAAAGGGGGGGGTCCTACTCCCGGAGGGAGTAGGACTCCTCCTGGCGTGCCTCTCCTGGCCGGCCGCACTCCCCCCCTTGAGCCTTTATATACGGAGGCAGGGGCACCCCCTAGATATACAAGTTGATCCACGTGATCATATTCTTAGTCGTGTGCGGTGCCCCCTTCCACCATAGTCCTCGATAATATTGTAGCGGTGCTTAGGCGAAGCCCTGCAACAGTAGTACATCAAGATCGTCATCACGCCGTCGTGCTGACAGAACTCTTCCCCGACACTTTGCTGGATCGGAGTCCGGGGATCGTCATCGAGCTGAACGTGTGCTAGAACTCGGAGGTGCCGTAGTTTTGGTGCTTGATCGGTCGGGCCGTGAAGACGTACAACTACATCAACCAAGTTAACGCTTCCGCTGTCGGTCTACAACGGTACGTAGATCACACTCTCCTCTCTCGTTGCTATGCATCACCATGATCTCGCGTGTGCGTAGGGAATTTTTTGAAATTACTACGTTCCCCAACAGCAGCTTGGTGAGGCCACCGGATTATATGGTGTGTGTTAGTGCGTAGTCAGGGCACATTGATAACTCACAAGTATAGGGATTAGTTGTAGTTCTTTTGAAAAATAAGAGTGTTGAACCCAATGAGGAGCTAAAGGTAAAATTAATATTAAGTTCTATCGATAACCGATACAGCTCTACGCACGCTAACGCTCTCTTTACCTAGAACAAGAAATAAAACTAGTTTGCAAGAATAAAAAGATAGCTTTGAGAAATAAAAGTTAGTTGTTGTTCTGATAAAAGAACAAGTAAAGGTTTTGGACGAACAATTATAAAAGAATTGTCCCCCGGCAATTGAATATGACACGAGTGAAACTCATCATACTTATCAGGAAGAGGCCTAAGCTAACATACTCTCCGTACTTGGAGCATATGTTCTTATAATTGGAACTCTAGCAAGCATCCGTAAATACTAAACATTCATTAAGGTAAAACCCAACCATAGCATTAAGTTAAAAGTCCCATTTGATCCCATATGCAATAACTCACGAACTCGGGTTTAGATTTCTGTTACTCCTGCAACCCACTATAAGCAAATCATTAACATATTGCAAAACCCTATAGCAGGAACCCCGCACGTTTGCGCGAGACGGGTGAGCACCATAAGACACCACCATAATAACATACAACTCATATCAACCATACCATACCACAATTAACACAGAGAACAAAACAAAACTATTGAAACATAATAGAGGTGCAACACATCATTGGATAATAATATATAGCATAGAGCACCATGTTCAAGTAGAGACTACAATGGAGGTTATACCACTACATGGAGAAGAAGAAATTTGTTGATGTCGGCAACAAAGTTGTTGGAGTAGATCGTCGTCACGATGGTTCCCCCAGTGACGCACCGATGCCAACGGGGGAGAGGGGGAGAGAGGCCCCCCTCCTTCATCTTCTTACTTGGCCTTCCCCATAGATGGGAGAAGGGTTCCCCCTGAAGGAAATATGCCCTAGAGGCAATAATAAAGTTGTTATTTATATTTCCTTATATCATGATAAATGTTTATTATTCATGCTAGAATTGTATTAATCGGAAACTTAGTACATGTGTGAATACATAGACAAACAGAGTGTCACTAGTATGCCTCTACTTGACTAGCTTGTTGAATCAATGATGGTTATGTTTCCTGACCATAGACATGAGTTGTCATTTGATTAATGGGATCACATCATTAGAGAATGATGTGATTGACTTGACCCATCTGTTAGCTTAGCACGATGATCGTTTAGTTTGCCGCTATTGCTTTCTCCATAACTTATACATGTTCCTATGACTATGAGATCATGCAACTCCCGAATACCGGCGGAATACTTTGTGTGCTACCAAATGTCACAATGTAACTGGGTGATTATAATGGTGCTCTACAGGTGTCTCCGATGGTGTTTGTTGAGTTGGCATAGATCGAGATTAGGATTTGTCACTTCGATTGTTGGAGAGGTATCTCTGGGCCCTCTCGGTGATGCACATCACTATAAGCCTTGCAAGCAATGTAACTAATGAGTTAGTTACGGGATGGTGCATTACGGAACGAGTAAAGAGACTTGCCGGTAACGAGATTGAACTAGGTATTGAGATACCGACGATCGAATCTTGAGCAAGTAACATACCGATGACAGAGGGAACAACGTATATTGTTATGCGGTTTGACCGATAAAGATCTTCGTGGAATATGTGGGAGCCAATATGAACATCGAGGTTCCGCTATTGGTTATTGACCGGAGACATGTCTCGGTCATGTCTGCATAGTTCTCGAACCCGTAGGGTCCGCACGCTTAACATACAGTGACGATCGGTATTATGAGTTTATATGTTTTTATGTACCGAAGGTTGTTCGGAGTCCCGGATATGATCACGGACATGACGAGGAGTCTCGAAATGGTCGAGACAAAGATTGATATATTGGATGACTATGTTTGGACATCGGAATGGTTCTGGGTAAGCTCAGGCATTAACCGGAGTACCGAGGGGTTACCGGAACCCCCAGGGAGTATATGGGCCCTAATGGGCTTTAGGGGAGAGAGGGAGGGGCTGCCTAGGGTAGGTCGCACCCCCCAAGGCCTAGTCCGAATTGGACTAGGGGAAGGGCGGCGGCCGCTCCTTCCCTCTCTTCTCTCTTCCCTTTCCTTCTCTCCTACTCCTACTGCATGGAAGGGGGGGAATCCTACTCCCGGTGGGAGTAGGACTCCCCAGGGCACACCATAGTAGAGGGCCGGCCCTCCCCCTCCTCCACTCCTTTATATACGGGGAGGGGGACACCCCATAGACACACAAGTTGATCATTGATCTCTTAGCCATGTGCAGTGCCCCTCTCCAGCATAATTCATCTCAGTCATATCGTAGCGGTGCTTAGGCGAAGCCCTGTTCCGGTACCATCATCATCACCGTCATCACGCCGTCGTGCTGACGAAGCTCTCCCTCGACACTCTGCTAGATCATGAGTTCATGGGACGTCACCGAGCCGAACGTGTGCAGATCGCGGAGGTGTCGTACTTTTGGTACTAGGATCGCTCGATCGTGAAGACGTACGACTACATCAACCGCGTTGTCACAACGCTTCCGCTTACGGTCTACTAGGGTACATAGACAAAACTCTTCCCTCTCGTTGCTATGCATCACCATGATCTTGCGTGTGCGTAGGAATTTTTTTGAAATTAGTGCGTTCCCCACCAGTGGCATCTGAGCCAGGTTTATGCGTAGATATTATTTGCACCAGTAGAACACAAAGGAGTTGTGGGGATGGGTATATACATATTGCTTGCCGTCACTAGTTGATTCTTGATTCGGCGGTATTGTTGGATGAAGCGGCCCAGACCGACATTACGCATATGCTTACGCGAGACTGGTTCAACCGACGTGCTTCGCACACAGATGGCTGGTGGGTGTCAGTTTCTCCAACTTTAGTTGAATCGGATTCAATGAACAGGGTTCTTTCTGAAGATCAAAAAGCAATCACTATACCGCATTGTGGTTTTTGATGCGTAGGTAAGAACGGTTCTTGCTCGGCCCGTAGCAGACACATAAAACTTGCAACAACAAAGTAGAGGACGTCTAACTTGTTTTTGCAGGGCATGTTGTGATGTGATATGGTCAAGGCATGATGCTAAATTTTATTGTATGAGATGATCATGTTTTGTAACAAAGTTATGGGCAACTAGAAGGAGCCATATGGTTGTTACTTTATTGTATGAAATGCAATCACCATGTAATTGCTTTACTTTATCACTAAGCGGTAGCGATAGTCGTAGAAGCAATAGTTGGCGAGACGACAACGATGCTTCGATGGAGATCAAGGTGTCAAGCCGGTGACAATGGTGATCATGACGGTGCTTTGGAGATGGAGATCAAAGGCACAAGATGATGATGGCCATATCATATCACTTATATTGATTGCATGTGATGTTTATCCTTTATGCATCTTATTTTTCTTAGTTCGACGGTAGCATTATAAGATGATCTCTCACTAAATTTCAAGGTATAAGTGTTCTCCCTGAGTATGCACCGTTGCTATAGTTCGTCGTGCCGAGACACCACGTGATGATCGGGTATGATAAGCTCTACATTCACATACAACGGGTCCAAGTCAGTTTTGCACACGCAGAATACTCGAGTTAAACTTGACGAGCCTAGAATATGCAGATATGTCCTCGGAACACTGAGACCGAAAGGTCGAGCATGAATCATATAGTAGATATGATCAACATAGTGATGTTCACCATTGAAAACTACTCCATCTCACGTGATGATCGGACATGGTTTAGTTGATATGGATCACGTGATCACTTAGATGATTAGAGAGATATCTATCTAAGCGGGAGTTCTTAAGTAATTTGATTAATTGAACTTTAATTTATCATGAACTTAGTACCTGATAGTATTTTAAATGTCTATGTTGTTGTAGATAGATGGCCCGTGTTGTTGTTCCGTTGAATTTTAATGCGTTCCTAGAGAAAGCTAAGTTGAAAGATGATGGTAGCAACTACAGGGACTAGGTATGTAACTTGAGGATTATCTTCATTGCTGCACAGAAGAATTACGTCCTGGAAGCACCGCTAGGTGACAAACCCGCTGCAGGAGCAACGACAGATGTTATGAACACCTGGCAGAGCAAAGCTGATGACTACTCGATAGTTCAGTGTGCCATGCTTTACGGCTTAGAACCGGGACTTCAATGACGTTTTGAACGTCATGGAGCATATGAGATGTTCCAGGAGTTGAAGTTAATATTTCAAGCAAATGCCCGGATTGAGAGATATGAAGTCTCCAATAAGTTCTACAACTGCAAGATGGAGGAGAGTAGTTCTGTCAGTGAACATATACTCAGAATGTCTGGGTACCACAACCACTTGACTCAACTGGGAGTTAATATTCATGATGATAGTGTCATTGACAGAGTTCTTCAATCACTGCCACCAAGCTACAAGAGCTTCCTGATGAACTATAATATGCAAGGGATGGATAGGACGATTTCTGAGCTCTTCACAATGTTAAAGGCTGCGGAGGTAGAAATCAAGAAGGAACATCAAGTGTTGATGGTCAACAAGACCACCAGTTTCAGGAAAAAGGGTAAAGGGAAGAAAGGGAACTTCAAGAAGAACAGCAAACCAGTTGCTGCTCAAATGAAGAAACCCAAGTCTGGACCTAAGCCTGAGACTGAGTGTTTCTACTGCAAAGGAACTGGTCACTAGAAGCGGAACTGCCCCAAGTATTTGGCGGAGAAGAAGGATGGCAAAGTGAAAGGTATATTTGATATACATGTTATTGATGTGTACCTTACTAATGCTCGTAGTAGTGCCTGGGTATTTGATACTGGTTCAGTTGCTAACATTTGCAACTCAAAACAGGGGCTACGGATTAAGCAAAGATTGGCTAAGGACGAAGTTACGATGCACGTGGGAAATGGTTCCAAAGTCGATGTGACCGCCGTCGGCACGCTACCTCTACATCTACCTTCGGGATTAGTTTTAGACCTAAATAATTGTTATTTGGTGCCAGCATTGAGCATGAATATTATATGTGGATCTTGTTTGATGTGAAACGGTTATTCATTTTGATAGGTGGGAACCCGATGAACGAGTTCACGCCCGAGGGTGGCCCAATCTTCATGTCGTAGGATCAAATCGGGAGGGATAACTAGCTGCAAGCAGCCGGGATAACTAGCTTTATACCTGCCAAGATTGGATGCAACCCGTACGTTGGGGATGGCTGACCGAAGCTACAAGAACTCCAACCCGTCGTCCGAACAATCGTAGAACCACAAACCGGGACTAATCCACACAAAACGGCCAGAACCATAGAGCACGAACTAGGGGGAACCAGAGGCTCCTTCTCGCGAATCCGAATGAACTCACAAGAGCAAAGGTAGCAAGATCTCTCGGATCTCTCTAGCAGTCTTGCTGCATAAGCTTGTAGCTGAATGGTTTGACAAGAAGGTTTTCTAGAGGATGGGGGAGATGGGGTTTTATAGCAGGGACAACCCCCCTTAGCTAGGTGTGAAAATGGTTTCAAAAGTAAGCAGGTTTGCATGGCTTTCTTGGGTGAATAAGCAGTCAACTTTGGGAGTTGTTGCAGAGCTCCTCAGAAATTCGTGAAGTCTTGACAACCTGGACACCTTCCACGAGAATGACTAGAACTTTTGACTCACAGCTCCAAATGATGTGAGGTTTTTTGCATTGGAAAGATAATTTGATGTAGCTTCTGTTGATGTACCCTTCCCGTCTCTCCATCACATGGGTGTGCCACACTAAAACATCAGAGGTAAAAACTGACAGCATCAGCTTCACTTGCAACTTGTTTTCTCCAAACTTGTTCCTCCAAAGCGGTTGCTTCAAGAGCTCATAGGTTGTTGGATTTCTTACATGTGATACCTAAGTTCAACCAAAAACAATGGAGATGAAAGTACAACCATGTGTTCAACATTGTGGTATGAACTTAAGTTAGCGTTCACCTGGCCATGTGTTTGCTTCATTTGGCTTAGTAATTCTTTCCAACTAAATTGTGCACTTTTGTGAAATGTCATGTATGATGTACCCATGTGCTCATCATCCTCCCTCCCTTGATGAAGAGTCATCCTCGACTCTCTTTGATCTACAAAAGATAAGTAGAAGGGAAGTAGATAATATCCATGCAAAGAAATAATACAATCCTCATTTGTAGCTTTCACCTTTGAATTGTGCTGCATTTGATCATGTACTTGTTTGTCACGACTTGGAGTTTGTTCAGGGATGATCGGTGTTGTTTCAATGATTGAGATGTCCTTATCATCCCTCCTCTTTTGAAAAGGAGTCGTCCTCGAGTCTACCTGGTCTTCACACAAAAGAAAGTAGGGCAAGACCAAATCATAATGCAAATGTTTCATGATATGAAGAATTTTAGTTTTCAGCTTTGCTATAATATGGACGGTGCCAACATGATGTTTTGTTTGACTTAGGAGTTCCTTCCAGCAAATATTTTCATGGGGAACAAATTTATAACCAACTATGAGCCTCTCCATATCATCCTCCCTCTCTTGGAGAAAAGTCGTCCTCGACTTCGTTCGCTCTACAAAATTATGGCACAAGGACATTACAAAATAACTAGGAAAAGAAAATGATGAATAATCACGTGCAACATTCAGTTTTATTGGATCTGTAATAGCCTCTTTAAGATTAGCAAAATCACATTGCTGGATGGATGATGTACCAAACAATTTTTCTCTAATCTTATCACGCCATTGCTTCAAAAACTCATAGGTGCATACCTCAGGCTTCCTCAAAATGGAAGATCCCTTTTGTTTTACCTCATTGAGTACTTGAATGCCTTTCTGAAAATCAATCTTCACACATGCACCTTCTATAGTGGTGTTCCAAGTGCACCACAATTGTTTCTGGATCTCGTCCTCCCATCGTTTCAAGAGAGCTAATAGGTATGACTTTTGCATCTGCACATATTGTAAAGAAAGATAATTTTGTGAAAGGTTAGTAATTGAATACTCCTATCTCTTTTCATTTGGTGTATCACTCATTTCTTTAATGTGGTGTGGAATGATCTCAATCTCACATTTTGTGGACTCACTCACCTTAGTTTCCTTATCACTCTCAATATATGGAATTGTGGAAAGTGGACATTCTTCCTCACATTTGGTGGAGTCACTCAAATCATTTTTCTTTTCACTTTTAAGTGGTGGGATTTTTGAAAGTGGACACTCTTCCTCACTTTTGGTGGAGTCACTCAACTCATTTTTCTTTTCACTCTCAAGTGGTGGGATTTTTGAAAGTGGACACTCTTCCTCACTTCTGGTGGAGTCACTCAGCTTGCTTGTCTTATCACTCACAAGTTGTGGGATTTTGGATTGTGGACTCTCTTCCTCACATGGAATTTGTGGCACATGTTTCTTGGATGTTGAGAGAACAGTGGTGGTCAAGATGCCAACATTAGGAGTGAGCTTCTTAGGTGAACATGGGCTATGAATCATCGGAGCCGCTCCGTCAACCACGGTCATGCTTTGCGGTCGGTCGTTGTTGTGTTGACGGGTGCCACAACTTCTCCCTCGAGCATGACATCCTTGTTGCACTTCAGGTGTAGCAGCGACACATGCATGAGCAGCAACACCATGCCTGGGAACATGTCCTCATCGCTGCACTACTTGAGTAGTAGTGACACGCCCCCAAGCAGCAACCTCAAGCCCTGGAGCATGTATTCTTTGCTGCACTTCATGAGCAACAGGGTATTGTCGGTGTCGAACCCTATCACCACCTGTTGGAAGACGCTCGTGAAGCATCCTCTCCATGGCTCGTAGTATGTTGTTCTTGATTTGTTGCACATCAGCGCGGGTGGCCAAACAATTTCCTTCTCCATGATTCTTTTGACGCACACTTGGTGTAGATCCTGCCATGTTAGTAGGGCTAAAAAGTGGAATAGTATAATTTTGTAGAATCACACAACCTCACCTCTTACTCACCAAAGTTCTTATGAGTTCACATCAGACCGTGCTTCTCTCGGATGTGTTAAAACGATTGAAAGACAGGGATCAAAGACCTAGCTTCGGTTTTTGGTGGATCTCGGTGGGGTAAACAAAAAAGGGCTTGTGCTGAAATCAAGTTGATGCAAAACAAGAAAATATGGGGATAGATCTGCTGCACCTTTGCACCAAGATTGGATAACACACAACACACAAGCTTCTGAAAATTTTTCTATCAAGCCGAAACTTTTGGATCTTCCACAACACTTTCTTTTTCTCTTTTGACTTTTTTTTCTGACACTCTTTTCTTTCTCTCTTTGATTTTTTTGCCACTTTTTTTCCTCTCTTTTTCCAAAGCACAACAACCAAATCTGAAATCTATTACGAAGATGAACTTGGTGCAGATCTAAAAGATGAAGAACATGCAAGGTATGCAACAACAAGATCTCCGCACTAACAATGCTTGGATTTATTTTGGGTGGGGCTTTGAACTTCTAGGACAGAAAATATAGCATGAAAAACACTCGATCTAAAGGGACGATAGCAAGATAAACTTGGATAATAGATCCTACCATGTCAACGAAGGCTCTGATACCAGATGATAGGTGGGAACCCGATGAACGAGTTCACGCCCGAGGGTGGCCCGATCTTCACGTCGTAGGATCGAATCGGGAGGGATAACTAGCTGCAAGCAGCCGGGATAACTAGCTTTATACCTGCCAAGGTTGGATGCAACGCGTACGTTGGGGATGGCTGACCGAAGCTATAAGAACTCCAACCCGCTGTCCGAACAATCGCAGAACCACAAACTGGGAATAATCCACACAAAACGGCCGGAACCGTAGAGCACGAACTAGGGGGAACCAGAGGCTCCTTCTCGTGAATCCGAATGAACTCACAAGAGCAAAGGTAGCAAGATCTCTCGGATCTCTCTAGCAGTCTTGCTGCATAAGCTTGTAGCTGAATGGTTTGACAAAAAGGTTTTCTATAGGATGGGGGAGATGGGGTTTTATAGAAGGGACAACCCCCCTTAGCTAGGTGTGAAAATGGTTTCAAAAGTAAGCAGGTTTGCATGGCTTTCTTGGGTGAATAAGCAGTCAACTTTGGGAGTTGTTGCAGAGCTCCTCGGAAATTCGTGAAGTCTTGACAGCCTGGACACCTTCCACGAGAATGACTAGAACTTTTGACTCAGAACTCCAAATGATGTGAGGTTTTTTGCATTGGAAAGATAATTTGATGTAGCATCTGTTGATGTACCCCTATGGCCCTGTCTCTCCATAACATGGGTGTGCCACACCAAAACATCAATGGTAAAAACTGACAGCATCAACTTCACTTGCAACTTGTTTTCTCCAAACTTGTTCCTCCAAAGCGGTTGCTTCAAGAGCTCATAGGTTGTTGGATTTCTTACATGTGATACCTAAATTCAACCAAAAACAATGAAGATGAAAGTACAACCATGTGTTCAAGATTGTGGTATGAACTTAAGTTAGCATGTGTTTGCTTGATTTGGCTTAGTAATTCTTTCCAACTAAATTGTGCACTTTTGTGAAATATCATGTATGATGTACCCATGTGCTCATCACATTTAAATAAGAAAATAATGGTTGTTCTATTTATATGAGTAATATCTTTTATGGTCATGCACCCTTGATGAGTGGTCTATTTTTACTAAACCTTGATAGTAGTGATACACATGTTCATAGTATTGAAGCCAAAAGATTCCCCCAAAAAAGTATTGAAGCCAAAAGATGCAGAGTTGATAATGATAGTGCAACTTATTTGTGGCACTGTCATTTGGGTCATATTGGTGTAAAGCGCATGAAGAAATTCCATTCTGATGGACTTCTGAAATCACTTGATTATGAATCACTTGGTACTTGCGAACCATGCCTCATGGGCAAGATGACTAAAACTCCGTTCTCCGGAACAATGGAGCGAGCAACAGAATTATTGGAAATCATACATACTGATGTATGTGGTCCAATGAACATTGAAGCTCGCGGCGGATATCGTTATTTTCTCACCTTCACAGATGATTTGAACAAATATGGGTATGTCTACTTAACGAAATATAAGTCTAAAATATTTGAAAAGTTCAAAGAATTTCAGAGTGAAGTGAAAAATCATCGTAACAAGAAAATAAAGTTTCCACGATCTTATCATGGAGGAGAATATTTGAGTTATGAGTTTGGTCTTCATCTGAAACAATGCAGAATAGTTTCGCAACTCACGCCACCCGGAACACCACATCGTAATGGTGTGTCTGAACGTCGTAATCGTACTTTACTAGATATGGTGCGATCTATGATGTCTCTTACTGATTAACACTATCATTTTGGGGTTATGCTTTAGAGATGGCTACATTCACGTTAAATAGGGCACCATCTAAATCCGTTGAGACGACACCTTATGAACTATGGTTTGGCAAGAAACCCAAGTTGTCGTTTCTTAAAGTTTGGGGCTGCGATGCTTATGTGAAAAAGTTTCAACCTGATAAGCTCGAACCCAAATCGGAGAAATGTGTCTTCATAGGATACCCAAAGGAGACTGTTGGGTACACCTTCTATCACAGATCCGAAGGCAAGATATTCGTTGCTAAGAATGGATCCTTTCTAGAGAAGGAGTTTCTCTCGAAAGAAGTGAGTGGGAGCTCTGTAGCATTTATGATATTATATGTAGATGACATATTGCTGATCGGAAATGATACTGAATTTCTGAATAACATAAAAGGATACTTGAATAGGAACTTTTCAATGAAAGACCTCGGTGAAGCTGCTTATATATTGGGCATCAAGATCTATAGAGATAGATCAAGACGCTTAATTGGACTTTCACAAAGCACATACCTTGATAAAGTCTTGAATAAGTTCAAAATGGATCAGGCAAAGAAAGGGTTCTTGCCTATGTTACAAGGTGTGAAGTTGAGTCAGACTCAATGCCCGACCACTGCAGAAGATAGAGAGAAAATGAAAGGTATTCCCTATGCTTCATGTTGGGGAACGTTGCAGAAAATTAAAAATTTTCCTACGGTTTCACCAAGATCCATCTATGAGTTCATCTAAGCAACGAGTCAAGGGAGAGAGTTTGCATCTACATACCACTTGTAGATCACGAGCGGAAGCTTGCCAAGGGGATGGTGATGATGGAGTCGTACTCGAACGTGATTCGGATCACCGATGTCCAAGTGCTGAACGGACAGCACCTCCGCGTTCAACACACGTACGGGACGGGAGACGTCTCCTCCTTCTTGATCCAGCAAGGGGGAAGGAGAGGTTGAGGAAGATTGCTCCAACGGCAGCACGACGGCGTGGTGTAGTTGGTGCAGCAGTACTCCGACAGGGCTTCGCCAAGCACGTACGGAGGAGGAGAGGTGTTGGGGAGGGGAGGGGCTGCGCCTTGGCTTGTGGTGTATTGCAGCCCTCCCCTCACCCCTCTATATATAGGGGAAGGGGCAAGGGGGGCCGGCCCTCTAGGGGAAACCCTAAGGGGGGGCGGCGGCCAAGGGGTGGGGGGCTTGCCCCCCAAGCAAGGGGGGTGCGCCCCCTTTAGGGTTTCCCCCCCCCCCCAACCCTAGGCGCATGGGCCCAAGGGGGGTGCGCCAAGCCCACTAGGGGCTGGCTGCTATCCCTACGCAGCCCAAGCGGCCCCCGGGAGGGGTGGTCCCTCCCGGTGGACCCGGTGGTCCCGGTACAATACCGGTATGACCCCGAAACTTTCCGGTGCCCGTTTAACAACTTCCCATATATAAAACTTTACCTCCGGACCATTCCAGAACTCCTCGTGACGTCCAGGATCTCATCCGGGACTCCGAACAACATTCGGTAGTCACATACTAGTCTTCCTAACAACCCTAGCGTCACCGAACCTTAAGTGTGTAGACCCTACGGGTTCGGAAGACACGCAGACATGACCGAGACGACTCTCGGGCAATAACCAACAGCGGGGTCTGGATACCCATGTTGGCTCCCACATGCTCCTCGATGATTTCATCGGTTGAACCACGATGTCGAGGATTCGATCAAACCCTGTATACAATTCCCTTTGTCAATCGGTACGTTACTTGCCCGAGACCCGATCGTCGGTATCCCAATACCTTGTTCAGTCTCGTTACCGTCAAGTCACTTTACTCGTACCGTAATGCATGATCCCGTGGCCAACACCTTGGTCACCTTGAGCTCATTATGATGATGCATTACCGAGTGGGCCCAGAGATACCTCTCCGTCATACGGAGTGACAAATCCCAGTCTCGATCCGCATAAAACAATAGATACTTTCGGAGATACCTGTAGTGCACCTTTATAGTCACCCAGATACGTTGTGACGTTTGATACACCCAAAGCACTCCTACGGTATCCAGGAGTTACACGCTCTCATGGTCGAAGGAAGAGATACTTGACATTGGCTAAGCTCTAGCAAACGAACTACACGATCTTTGTGCTATGCTTAGGATTGGGTCTTGTCCATCACATCATTCTCCTAATGATGTGATCCCGTTATCAACGACATCCAATGTCCATAGCCAGGAAACCATGACTATCTGTTGATCACAACGAGCTAGTCAACTAGAGGCTTACTAGGGACATATTATGGTCTATGTATTCACACGTGTATTACGATTTTCGGATAATACAGTTATAGCATGAATAAAAGACTATTATCATGAACAAAGAAATATAATAATAACACTTTTATTATTGCCTCTAGGGCATATTTCCAACAGTCTCCCACTTGCACTAGAGTCACCAATCTAGTTACATTGTGATGAATCGAACACCCATAGAGTTCTGGTGTTGATCATGTTTTGCTCGCGAGAGAGGTTTAGTCAGCGGATCTGCGACATTCAGATCCGTATGTACTTTGCAAATTTCTATGTCTCCATCTTAAACATTTTCACGGATGGAGTTGAAACGACGCTTGATGTGCCTGGTCTTCTTGTGAAACCTGGGCTCCTTGGCAAGGGCAATAGCTCCAGTGTTGTCACAGAAGAGTTTGATTGGCCCGGACGCATTGGGTATGACTCCTAGGTCGGTGATGAACTCCTTCACCCAAATCGCTTCATGCGCTGCCTCCGAGGCTGCCATGTACTCCGATTCACACGTAGATCCCGCCACGACGCTCTGTTTGCAGCTGCACCAGCTTACTGCTCCACCATTCAACATATACACGTATCCGGTTTGTGACTTAGAGTCATCCGGATCTGAGTCGAAGCTAGCGTCGACGTAACCCTTTACGACGAGCTCTTCGTCTCCTCCATAAACGGGAAACATGTCCTTTGTACTTTTCAGGTACTTCAGGATATTCTTGACCGCTGTCCAGTGTTCCTTGCCGGGATTACTCTGGTATCTTGCTACCAAACTTACGGCAAGGTTTACATCAGGTCTGGTACACAGCATGGCATACATAATAGATCCTATGGCTGAAGCATAGGGGATGACACTCATCTCTTCTTTATCTTTTGCCGTGGTCGGTGACTGAGCCGAGCTCAATCTCACACCTTGTAACATAGGCAAGAACCCTTTCTTGGACTCATCCATTTTGAACCTTTTCAAAATCTTATCAAGGTATGTGCTTTGTGAAAGACCTATGAGGCGTCTCGATCTATCTCTATAGATCTTGATGCCTAATATATAAGCAGCTTCTCCAAGGTCCTTCATTGAAAAACACTTATTCAAGTAGGCCTTAATGCTGTCCAGAAATTCTATATTATTTCCCATCAAGAGTATGTCATCTACATATAATATGAGAAATGCTACAGAGCTCCCACTCACTTTCTTGTAAACGCAGGCTTCTCCATAAGTCTGCATAAACCCAAACGCTTTGATCATCTCATCAAAGCGAATATTCCAACTCCGAGATGCTTGCACCAGCCCATAAATGGATCGCTGGAGCTTGCATACTTTGTTAGCGTTCTTAGGATCGACAAAACCTTCTGGCTGCATCATATACAGTTCTTCCTTAAGATGCCGGTTAAGGAATGTCGTTTTGACGTCCATCTGCCATATCTCATAATCATAGTATGCGGCAATTGCTAACATGATTCAGACGGACTTCAGCTTCGCTACGGGAGAGAATGTCTCGTCGTAGTCAATCCCTTGAACTTGTCGATAACCCTTAGCGACAAGTCGAGCTTTATAGATGGTAACATTGCCATCCGCGTCCGTCTTCTTCTTAAAGATCCATTTGTTTTCTATCGCTCGCCGATCATTGGGCAAGTCTGTCAAAGTCCATACTTTGTTTTCATACATGGATTCTATCTCGGATTTCATGGCTTCAAGCCATTTGTTGGAATCTGGGCCCGCCATCGCTTCTTCATAGTTCGAAGGTTCACCGTTGTCTAACAACATGATTTCCAGGACAGGGTTGTCGTACCACTCTGGTGCGGAACGTGTCCTTGTGGACCTACGAAGTTCAGTAGCAACTTGATCCGAAGTACCTTGATCATCATCATTGTTTTCCTCTTCGATTGGTGTGGGCATCACAGGAACATTTTCCTGAGCTGCACTACTTTCCCGTTCGAGAGGTAGTACTTCATCGAGTTCTACTTTCCTCCCACTTACTTCTTTCGAGAGAAACTCTTTTTCCAGAAAGCATCCGTTCTTGGCAACAAAGATTTTGCCCTTGGATCTTAAGTAGAAGGTATACCCGATAGTTTCCTTAGGGTATCCTATGAAGACGCATTTTTCCGACTTGGGTTCGAGCTTTTCAGGTTGAAGTTTCTTGACATAAGCATCGCATCCCCAAACTTTTAGAAACGACAGCTTAGTTTTCTTCCCAAACCATAATTCATATGGTGTCGTCTCATTTAGACGGTGCCCTATTTAAAGTGAATGTAGCTGTCTCTAGAGCGTATCCCCAAAATGATAGCGGTAAATCGGTAAGAGACATCATAGACCGCACCATATCCAATAGAGTGTGATTACGACGTTCGAACACACCGTTTCGCTGAGGTGTTCCAGGCGGCGTGAGTTGTGAAACGATTCCACATTTCCTTAAGTGTGTGCCAAATTCGTGACTTAAATATTCTCCTCCACGATCTGATCGTAGGAACTTTATCTTTCGGTCACGTTGATTCTCCACCTCATTCTGAAATTCCTTGAACTTTTCAAAGGTCTCAGACTTGTGTTTCATTAAGTAGACATACCCATATCTACTTAAGTCATCAGTGAGAGTGAGAACATAACGATATCCTCCGCGAGCCTCAACGCTCATTGGACCGCACACATCGGTATGTATGATTTCCAACAAGTTGGTTGCTCGCTCCATTGTTCCGAAGAACGGAGTCTTGGTCATTTTTCCCATGAGGCATGGTTCGCATGTGTCAAATGATTCATAATCAAGAGACTCTAAAAGTCCATCAGCATGGAGCTTCTTCATGTGTTTCACACCAATGTGACCAAGGCGGCAGTGCCACAAGTATGTGGGACTATCGTTATCAACTTTACATCTTTTGGCATCTACACTATGAACATGTGTAATATTACGCTCGAGATTCATTAAGAATAAACCATTGACCATCGAAGCATGACCATAAAACATATCTCTCATATAAATCGAACAACCATTATTCTCGGACTTAAATGAGTAGCCATCTCGTATTAAACGAGATCCAGATACAATGTTCATGCTCAAACTTGGCACTAAATAACAATTATTCAGGTTCAAAACTAATCCCGTAGGTAAATGTAGAGGCAGCGTGCCGACGGCGATCATATCGACTCTGGAACCATTCCCGACGCGCATCGTCACCTCGTCCTTCGCCAGTCTCCGTTTATTCCGCAGCTCCTGCTGTGAGTTACAAATATGAGCAACGGCACCGGTATCAAATACCCAGGAGTTACTACGAGTACTGGTAAGGTACACATCAATTACATGTATATCAAATATACCTTTGGTGTTGCCGGCCTTCTTATCTGCTAAGTATTTGGGGCAGTTCCGCTTCCAGTGACCCTTCCCCTTGCAATAAAAGCACTCAGTCTCAGGCTTGGGTCCATTCTTTGACTTCTTCCCGGTAACTGGCTTACCAGGCGCGGCAACCTCCTTGCCGTCCTTCTTGAAGTTCTTCTTACCCTTGCCCTTCTTGAACTTAGTGGTTTTATTGACCATCAACACTTGATGTTCTTTCTTGATTTCAGCCTCTGCTGACTTCAGCATTGAGAACACTTCAGGAATGGTCTTTTTCATCCCCTGCATGTTGTAGTTCATCACAAAGCTCTTGTAGCTTGGTGGGAGCGACTGGAGGATTCTGTCAATGACCGCCTCATCTGGGAGGTTAATGTTCAGCTGGGTCATACGGTTGTGCAACCCAGACATCTTCAGGATGTGCTCACTGACAGAACTGTTTTCCTCCATCTTACAACTGTAGAACTTGTCGGAGACATCATATCTCTCGACCCGGGCATGAGCTTGGAAAACTAGTTTCAGCTCTTCGAACATCTCATATGCTCCGTGATGCTCAAAACGCTTTTGGAGCCCCGGTTCTAAGCCGTAAAGCATGCCGCACTGAACGAGGGAGTAATCATCAGCGCGAGTTTGCCAAGCATTCATAATGTCTTGGTTCTCTGGGACGGGAGCGTCACCTAGCGGTCCTTCTAGGACATATTGTTTCTTGGCAGCTATGAGGATGATTCTCAGGTTCCGGACCCAGTCCGTATAGTTGCTGCCATCATCTTTCAGCTTGGTTTTCTCTAGGAACGCGTTGAAGTTCATGTTGACATGAGCGTTGGCCATTTGATCTACAAGACATATTTGCAAAGGTTTTAGACTAAGTTCATGATAATTAAGTTCTAATCAAATTATGAACTCCCAGTCAGATTAGACATCCCTTTAGTCATCTAAGTGTTACACGATCCGAGTCGACTACCCCGTATCCGATCATCGCGTGAGACGGACTAGTCATCGTCGGTGAACATTCTCATGTTGATCGTATCTTCCATACGACTCGTGTTCGACCTTTCGGTCTCCGTGTTCCGAGGCCATGTCTGCACATGCTAGGCTCGTCAAGTTAACCCTAAGTGTTTTCGCTGTGTAAAACTGTCTTACACCCGTTGTATGTGAACGTAAGAATCCATCACACCCGATCATCACGTGGTGCTTAGAAGCGACGAACTGTAGCAACGGTGCACAGTTAGGGGAGAACACTTCTTGAAATTTTGTAAGGGATCATCTTATTTACTACCGTCGTCCTAAGTAAACAAGACGCATAAACATAATAAACATCACATGCAATTATATAAAAGTAGTGACATGATATGGCCAATATCATATAGCTCCTTTGATCTCCATCTTCGGGGCTCCATGATCATCTTGTCACCGGCATGACACCATGATCTCCATCATCATGATCTCCATCATCGTGTCTTCATGAAGTTGTCACGCCAACGACTACTTCTACTTCTATGACTAACGCGTTTAGCAATAAAGTAAAGTAAGTTACATGGCGTTCTTCAATGACACGCAGGTCATACAAAAATAAAGACAACTCCTATGGCTCCTGCCGGTTGTCATACTCATCGACATGCAAGTCGTGAATCCTACTACAAGAACATGATCTCATACATCACAATTCATCATTCATCACAACTTCTGGCCATATCACATCACATGATCAATTGCTGCAAAAACAAGTTAGACGTCCTCTAATTGTTGTTGCATCTTTTATGTGGCTGCAATTGGGTTCTAGCAAGAACGTTTTCTTACCTACGAATAACCACAAGGTGATTTTGTCAACTTCTATTTACCCTTCATAAGGGCCCTTTTCATCGAATCCGCTCCAACTAAAGTGGGAGAGACAGACACCCGCCAACCACCTTATGCAACTAGTGCATGTTAGTCGGTGGAACCGGTCTCACGTAAGCGTACTTGTAAGGTTGGTCCGGGCCGCTTCATCCCACAATACCGCCGAGGCAAGAAAAGACTAGTAGAGGCAAGTAAGATGACAAGATCCACGCCCACAACAAAATTGTGTTCTACTCGTGCAAAGAGAACTACGCATAAACCTGGCTCATGATGCCACTGTTGGGGAACGTTGCATAAAATTAAAAAATTTCCTACGGTTTCACCAAGATCCATCTATGAGTTCATCTAAGCAACGAGTCAAGGGAGAGAGTTTGCATCTACATACCACTTGTAGATCACGAGCGGAAGCTTGCCAAGGGGATGGTGATGATGGAGTCGTACTCGAACGTGATTCGGATCACCGATGTCCAAGTGCTGAACGGACAGCACCTCCGCGTTCAACACACGTACGGGACGGGAGACGTCTCCTCCTTCTTAATCGAGCAAGGGGGAAGGAGAGGTTGAGGAAGATTGCTCCAACGGCAGCACGACGGCATGGTGTAGTTGGTGCAGCAGTACTCCGACAGGGCTTCGCCAAGCACGTACGGAGGAGGAGAGGTGTTGGGGAGGGGAGGGGCTGCGCCTTGGCTTGTGGTGTATTGCAGCCCTCCCCTCACCCCTCTATATATAGGGGAAGGGGCAAGGGGGGCCGGCCCTCTAGGGGAAACCCTAAGGGGGGGCGGCAGCCAAGGGGTGGGGGGCTTGCCCCCCAAGCAAGGGGGGTGCGCCCCCTTTAGGGTTTCCCCCCCAACCCTAGGCGCATGGGCCCAAGGGGGGGGGCGCCAAGCCCACTAGGGGCTGGCTGCTATCCCTACGCAGCCCAAGCGGCCCCCGGGAGGGGTGGTCCCTCCCGGTGGACCCCCGGAACCTTTCCGGTGGTCCCGGTACAATACCGGTATGACCCCGAAACTTTCCGGTGCCCGTTTAACAACTTCCCATATATAAAACTTTACCTCCGGACCATTCCAGAACTCCTCGTGACGTCCGGGATCTCATCCGGGACTCCGAACAACATTCGGTAGTCACATACTAGTCTTCCTACCAACCCTAACGTCACCGAACCTTAAGTGTGTAGACCCTACGGGTTCGGGAGACACGCAGACATGACCGAGACGACTCTCGGGCAATAACCAACAGCGGGGTCTGGATACCCATGTTGGCTCCCACATGCTCCTTGATGATTTCATCGGTTGAACCACGATGTCGAGGATTCGATCAAACCCTGTATACAATTCCCTTTGTCAATCGGTACGTTACTTGCCCGAGACCCGATCGTCGGTATCCCAATACCTTGTTCAGTCTCGTTACCGGCAAGTCACTTTACTCGTACCGTAATGCATGATCCCGTGGCCAACACCTTGGTCACCTTGAGCTCATTATGATGATGCATTACCGAGTGGGCCCAGAGATACCTCTCCGTCATACGGAGTGACAAATCCCAGTCTCGATCCGCATAAAACAATAGATACTTTCAGAGATACCTGTAGTGCACCTTTATGGTCACCCAGTTACGTTGTGACGTTTGATACACCCAAAGCACTCCTACGGTATCCAGGAGTTACACGCTCTCATGGTCGAAGGAAGAGATACTTGACATTGGCTAAGCTCTAGCAAACGAACTACACGATCTTTGTGCTATGCTTAGGATTGGGTCTTGTCCATCACATCATTCTCCTAATGATGTGATCCCGTTATCAACGACATCCAATGTCCATAGCCAGGAAACCATGACTATCTGTTGATCACAACGAGCTAGTCAACTAGAGGCTTACTAGGGACATATTGTGGTCTATGTATTCACACATGTATTACGATTTCCGGATAATACAGTTATAGCATGAATAAAAGACTATTATCATGAACAAAGAAATATAATAATAACACTTTTATTATTGCCTCTAGGGCATATTTCCAACACTTCAGCCATAGGCTCTATGATGTATGAAATGCTGTGTACTAGACCTGATGTGTGTCTTGCTATCAGTTTAGCAGGGAGGTACCAAAGTAATCCAGGAGTGGTTCACTGGACAGCGGTCAAGAACATCCTGAAATACCTGAAAAGGACCGAGGACATGTTTCTCGAGCTCGTATATGGAGGTGACAAAGAGCTCGTCGTAAATGGTTACGTCGATGCAAGCTTTGACACTGATCCGGATGACTCTAAGTCACAAACCGGATATGTGTTTCTATTAAATGGTGGAGCTGTCAGTTGTTGCAGTTCCAAGCAGAGCATCGTGGTGGGATCTACATGTGAAGTGGAGTACATAGCTGCTTTAGAAGCAGCGAATGAAGGAGTTCATATCCAATCTAGTGGTCATACCTAGTGCATCGGGTCCAATGAAAATCTTTTGTAACAATACTGGTGCAATTGTCTTGGCAAAGGAATCCAGATTTCACAAGAGAACCAAGCACATCAAGAGATACTTCAATTCCATCCGCGATCAAGTCAAGGAGGGAGACATAGAGATTTGCAAGATATATACGGATCTGAATGTTGCAGACCCGTTGACTAAGCCTCTCTCACGAGCAAAACATGATCAACACCAAGACTCCATGGGTGTTAGAATCATTACAATATAATCTAGATTATTGACTCTAGTGCAAGTGGGAAACGGAAGGAAATATGCCATAGAGGCAATAATAAAGTTGTTATTTATATTTCCTTATATCATGATAAATGTTTATTATTCATGCTAGAATTGTATTAACCAGAAACTTAGTACATGTGTGAATACATAGACAAACAGAGTGTCATTAGTATGCCTCTACTTGACTAGCTCGTTGAATCAATGATGGTTATGTTTCCTGACCATAGACATGAGTTTTCATTTGATTAACGGTGTCACATCATTAGAGAATGATGTGATTGACTTGACCCATCCATTAGCTTAGCACGATGATCGTTTAGTTTGTTGCTATTGCTTTCTCCATAACTTATACATGTTCCTATGACTATGAGATCATGCAACTCCCGAATACTGGAGGAACACTTTGTGTGCTACCAAACGTCACAACGTAACTGGGTGATTATAAAGGTGCTCTACAGGTGTCTCTGATGGTGTTTGTTGAGTTGGCATAGATCGAGATTAGGATTTGTCACTCCGATTGTCGGAGAGGTATCTCTGGACCCTCTCGGTGATGCACATCACTATAAGCCTTGCAAGCAATGTAACTAATGAGTTAGTTAAGGGATGATGCATTACGGAACAAGTAAAGAGATTTGCCGGTAACGAGATTGAACTAGGTATTGAGATACCGACGATCGAACCTCAGGCAAGTAACATATCGATGACAAAGGGAACAACGTATATCGTTATGCGGTTTGACCGATAAAGATCTTCGTGGAATATGTGGGAGCCAATATGAACATCCATGTTCTGTTATTGGCTATTGATCGGAGACATTTCTCGGTCATGTCTACATAGTTCTCGAACCCGTAGGGTTCGCACGCTTAACGTTCGGTGACGATCGGTATTATGAGTTTATATGTTTTGATGTACCGAAGGTTGTTCAGAGTCCCGGATATGATCACGGACGTGACTAGGAGTCTCGAAATGGTCGAGACATAAAGATCGATATATTGGATGACTATGTTTGGACATCGAAATGGTTCCGGGTAAGTTCGGGCATTAACCAGAGTACCGGGGGGTTACCGGAACCCCCCGGGTAGTATATGGGCTCTAATGGGCTTTAGGGGAGAGGGGCAGGGGCTGCCTAGGGCAGGCCGCGCCCCCAAGGCCTAGTCCGAATTGGACTAGGGGGGAGGGGCGGCGGCCCCTCCTTCCTTCTCTTCTCTCTTCCCTTTCCTTCTCTCCTACTCCTACTACATGGAAGGGGGGAATCTTACTCCTCTTGGGAGTAGGACTCCCTAGGGCGCGCCATAGTAGAGGGCCGGCCCTTCCCCTCCTCCACTCCTTTATATACGGGGAGGGGGGCACTCCATAGACACACAAATTGATCATTGATCTCTTAGCCATGTGCGGTGCCCCCCTCCACCATAATCCACCTCGGTCATATCGTAGCGGTGCTTAGGTGAAGCCCTGTTCCGGTAGCATCATCATCACCGTCATCACGTCGTCATGCTGACGAAGCTCTCCCTCGACACTCTGCTGGATCGTGAGTTCGTGGGACGTCACCAAGCCGAACATGTGCAGATCACAGAGGTGTCGTACTTTCGGTGCTAGGATCGGTCGATCGTGAAGACGTACGACTACATCAACTGCGTTGTCATAACGCTTCTGCTTACGGTCTACGAGGGTACGTAGATGAAACTCTCCCCTCTCGTTGCTATGCATCACCATGATCTTGCGTGTGCGTAGGATTTTTTTTGAAATTACTGCATTCCCCAACACCCCCTCTGGTCCTTAACCACCATGGCTCTCGGAGGGCGGGAGCCCCTCCGAGATGGGATCTTTCCTCCTTTGTTTCTCTTTTTTTTGTGACTTCCTAGAATTGTTTCTTCGGTGAGCGTCGTTTCTTTTGTAGTCGAAGATCCGTAACTCTGACCAGGCTAAAATTTTAAGAAGATTTTTTCTCATATTAGCTTCCTTGCTCCCGAAGGAGAGGTCAAACCGACCTAGAGTTTGGCCACAAGCCAGGGGCTGATACGTCTTCAACGTATCTATAATTTTTGATTGTTGCATGCTATCATAGTATCAATCGATGTTTTATATGCAATTGCATACTATTTTATATCATTTTCTGGGAGTAATCTATTAACTAGTGCCAAGTGCTAGTTGTTGTTTTCCGCTTGTTTTGGTTTTCCACGAAATCATTACCAAACGGAGTCCAAACGCTATGAAACTTTTTGATGATTTTTTCTAGACCAATTGAGAGCCACCCCTATAAATTCTCTAAAATCAGGAGACCAACAGAGAGCCACCCCCAAACACTTCTCCCGCCACCGCAAGTTTTTGTTCTTCCGCAATCCCATCTGGAGGCATTTTCCGGCACTCTGCCGGAGGGGGAATCGATCACGGAGGGCTTCTACATCATCCTTGCTGCCCTTCCGATGATGCATGAGTAGTTCACCACAGACCTACGGGTCCATAGCTAGTAGATAGATGGCATTTTCTCTCTCTCTTTGATCTTCAATACAATGTTCTCCTCGATGTTTTTGGAGTTCTGTCTGATGTAATCTTCTTTTTCGGTGTGTTTATTGGGATCCGATGAATTGTGGGTTTATGATCAGATTATTCATGAATATTAATTGAGTCTTTTCTGAATTATTTTATGCATGATTATTATAGCATTGTATTTCTCTTCGATCTATCCATTTAGTTTGGGAACCTAAATTGATTTATCTTGCAACGGGAGAGGTGCTTTGTGATGAGTTTTGCGATGCTCTATCCTAGTGACAAAGTCGGGGACAAGACACGTATTTGTATTGTTGCCATTAAGGATAATACGATGGGGTTTATTCATATTAGTTGAGTTTACTTTGTCTACATCATGTCATCTTGCTTAAGGCGTTACTCTGTTTTATACTTAATACCCTAGATGCATGCTGGATAGCGGTCGATGGGTGGAGTAATAGTAGTAGAAGCAGGCAGGAGTCGGTCTACTTGTCTCAGATGTGATGCCTACACACATGATCATTGCCTTGAATATCGTCATAACTATGCGCTTTTATATCAATTGCCCAACAATAATTTGTTCATCCACCGTATGTTATGTGCTCAAGAGAGAAGCCTCTAGTGAGAACTATGGCCCCTGGTCTACTTTTATCATATATAAAAACACAAAAGTACTTGCTGCACTTTTACTTATTTTATTTTATTTTGTAATTTATTTATTGACCTATCACTACAAGATTTAATCCTTGCAAGTAACCGCCGAGGGGATTGACAACCCCCTTTTTTGTGTTGGGTGCAAGTATTTGCTTTTGTGTGTGCAGGTGCTCCTAGTGAGGTTCTGTGTGGTTTTCGTACTGGATTGATAACCTTTGTTCTTAACGGAGGGAAATACTTATCCCTACTGTACTGCTTCATCCACTCCTCTTCGGGGAAATCCTAACGCAACTCACAAGTAGCAGGAAGAATTTCTGGCGCCGTTGCCGGGGATGCATCACCAAAACCTATCAAGTACCTTCGCACAAACTATCATCTACTTGCTCTTAATTTTTATTTGCCTTTGTCTCTTGTTTTCATCTCCCCCACTTCTATTTTTTTACGAAAATAGAAAAATAATTTTATTTGCTTGTTTGCTTGCTTTGTTTGAAGTTGCCATCATGTTTGAATTTGTTATCGCTAAGAGTGATGATGGTAAGACTCCTAAAGAAGAAATTTCTGTAAATTTGGATACTAATTTTTTTGTGATGGTAAGTGGGACATCATAGGAAAAATTATTATTCAGGAATTCTTTGCTTGTACGGGAACTTTGGTCTGCAATGGTGTCCCTATTCTTAAGAGAACCAATAGTTATGCTGAAGCTATTTCTGCACTCATTCTTAAACTTGAAAGAAGATTTCTGCGTACTCACCCCACTTTGCAAAGGTTGTTCTATGAACTACCTGTCATAAGCGATCCTAAAGTTAAAAAGATAGCTACTCTTATTCTTATGAACGAATTTGATTATATCGTACGAGAAGATAAAGAAATCTTTGACTTTTACAACATGAATCATGAATGTACTATAATTGATAAAATTTTAGTTAATGAGGATATTATGAGGAGGTATGTGTTTCGTGATTACCACACTTTTGATGAAAATGCTAAGAAGGAAGTTCCCCCTTTACACATTATCCAACAAGTTTCCAATGGTATTAATCGACAATATTCTTGAATCCTAAAAGGGAATCACGAAGGGGTTAAAAGAAAATTCCATTAAGATGCTAAACTTTTAATAAATGATGTGTTCCCCATTAATTTTGAAAATCATCCTAGTAAACACATGCCTCATGATTTGGAAACTAAGGATGACAATACTTAAAACTATGCATTACGCTTAGCTACGGCGTAAAACACTAGCGCTTGTTGAGAGGCAACTCAATAGTTATCTTATTTTTCTTGTTTTATTTTCTGTTTTCTTGTGTCCACACAATTATTCTATTGCTATGATTGTGTTTTTATGTCTTAATTAGTGTTTGTGACAAGTAAAGCCTTTATGATGATTTGGTCGATAGTTGACTTGATTATGTGAAAAAATAGAAACTTTTGCGCCCAGTACTATAATTGTTTAAATTCACTGGAACGTGATAAATTTTTGAATATTTTACACATTATTTATATACAAATTTCCCTCATTGTACTAATTTTTCAGAATTTTTGAAGTTACAGAAGTATTGCGTTTGTTTAGATCATTACAGACTGTTCGGTTTTTGACATATTCTATTTTCATTACATAGTTTGCTTGTTTTAATGATGCTATAGATTATATTGGGGGTATAAGTCATGGAGAAGTTAGAATACAGTAGGTAATATGCAGTATTAAAATATGAATGGGTTGAGAACAATACCTAAAGTTTATGATTTGCTTGTTATACTAACGGATCTCATAAGGTTTATGTTGAATTTTGTGTGCTGAAGTTTTCAAGTTTTGGGTGAAATCACGATGGATCGAGGAATAAGGAGTGGCAAGACCCTAAGCTTGGGGATGTCCAAGGCACCCTAACGTAATATTCGAGGACAACCAAGCATCTAAACTTCGGGTGCCCCGGAAGTCATCCCCTCTTTCGTCTACAATCCATCAGTATATTATTTGAAGCTATATTTTTATTCATCACATGATATGAGTTTTGTTTGGAGCGTCGTGTATTATATGAGTCTTTGTTTTATTTGATTTTTAGTTTGCCATAATCATCGCTTGCTGCACACACACACCTTTTGAGAGGGACACATATTTATTCATGATTTGTTAGAATATTCTATGTGCTTCACTTATATCTTTTGAGCTAGGCACTTACTCTAGTGCTTCATTTATATTTTTTAGAGCACGACGATGGTTATATTTTAAAAAAATAGTTGTACTCTTATGCTTCACTTATATCTTTTTGAGAGTCTAATAAATAATAATGATAATATGCATAGGTTATAAAATTAGTCCTAATACGATAGATATTCAAAAGAGATATAATAAAAACTTTCATGTAGAGGGCATGACGTCATGAGTCATGGCGCTATAGTATGGTACATAGCGGCCCCCGCGCAAGCGCTATGAAAAATATTAAATTAAAAAATATTTACAAAGTAGGGTCAAATTGTGCTAAGAGCATCTACAACAAGATATACCAAAACCCGCCCTCAAACTCTACGGAGGCACCCAGGTGCGTCCGCGCATAGTGACTAATCAACATCCATTCCAACCACATACCTCAAACTCAAATCCATACTAGATCATGCAACACACAAAAGCTATGTAAATATATGCTACGTAGATAAACCTAGCCTACTCGTCGTCGGAGATGTAGACGACGCCTATTTCCTAGGGGGATGGCAGCCTCCCGCAACTGCTCCGGCTCCTTGTCGGACTTCATGTCCGAGAAGATTGCATCCACCTTCGCTCGCCGATCACGGATGTAGTGGCGGTTCGCCTCCACCTTCGCCTTGGAGCAGATGGACTCCATGATGGCTTGCTGCTCCACCGCCTCATCCGCTTGGGCGACCTCATATTCGCTAAGCGCGTCGGCCATGCCGGATCCGGCTTGGGCAACCAGAAGCACCTAATCCGCCTGTTGTCCTCCTCCTCCATCGCTGCGTCCAACGCCTGCTCCTCCACCTCCTCCTCCTCATGCTTCGGAGAGTCCGGAGGCAGGCTAGCTGCAATCTGAGCCTCATGTCGTGCCCGAAGCTGTTTTAGGAATAGCAGCCGGCGCGCATAAGCGAGCATAGTGTAGGTCGTTATTTGTTGCAGACAGCGAGTTGCGAGCGAATGGGTGGGTGGGTGGTGGCGCGGAGGGGAGGGAAATGGGACGCAGCTAGGGTTAGGGTCGTCCAACTTAAATAGATGGACTTGGGCTTGAGGCGGCGTGCTATAGTGTCCACATAAAAAATCGGAGGAGACCCACTGGACCGATGGGTTTTTGAGTGTTTCTACATGGGTCCCTATGGTGTGATGGACGCGCCTGGGTCTCCCATATCCATCACAGATATAGGTTGCATATGAGGGTGCTGCCTGCCCGGGCATACGCGGCCGATACGAAGAGCCCGGCTGGACCGGGTCGTCTGCCCGAGCATATAGGGAAGGGGGTTGGGTGCTGTAGATGCTCTAGTCTCTCGGTTAAACGTTAAAACAGTGATTTTGGACGGCAATGGGAGAGATTCAAGATGCCAGTGGACAGCGCCAGGTTAGTGCGGACCATGGACAGCGAAAGCGCTGGGCGTCTTGTGTTGTGCCATCTCCGGGCGATGCAAGATGCCTTTCTCGGCTCCAAAATCGCATGTGGTCCAAGTCGCCGGCGGATCGACAGCATGCCCGGCCGTCCGCCTCATTCACGGCCCCCGGGTCACGAGTCCGTTCCGAGGCCAGCTGCCCTGGTCAAGCCCAAATGGGACCGGGTACATGATCCAAATGGGAAACACTGTTTTTTTGCACGATATATACAAGTGTCTGTCGTCGTCTTCCAGACCGAAAGAAACACTATTATTCGGTGCCCGTGAGGAGGAGCCAACCACACGGTGCGGCAGTACTGCACAAGAAGCATACGCAGAGATAGATGATGGGGAGTGGAAGGTCACTGCTCTCCGAGCAGCAGGGACTTGACGATGGCGTCGGCCATCTCCTGGACAACGGGGAAGAGGTGTCCGGACTTGGGGAGCTCGTGGTAGACTACCCACGGGAGCCCCTCGCTGATGTACCTCGACAGGATGACCGGCACGATGCGGTCCTCCGCGCCATGCCAGAGGTGCACCTTGCCTTCGCCGCCGGCGAACGGGTCCTTGAGGTTCAGGGGGCTCCAACCCCACTTCCCGAACCCGACCATCATGTCGCGGTGCAGGCAGTAGTACTCCCCCTGCTGCCTTATCATCGTCTGCGAGACGCACAAACGGACCAGAGAAATGAACCGTCAGTTCAGTTACACGGGGATTTTGTATCCAGCTTAACCATGCCAGGTGCTTGTTACCATACGTACCATGTAGGTTCGCATTCCAAACTTCTCCATGAGCTTCGCGTCTTCTTCGGACAGGAGCGCAGGGTTGTAGGCGATGACGCTGGAGGCCGGGAAGAGCTTCTGGGTGTTCCACCAGTAGGTCAGCCATGGCAGATGGTGGGAGACCCAGACCGCCCATTGGTCCCGTGGGAGCTGCTGGTACCAGGCGTCCCATGACACGTTCGACGGCAAGCCGGACCACCAGTAGTTGCCCACCGGCCCGAGAATGGCCACCCCGGAGAGCCTGTTGCACCACGGTGGAACAAACATTCAGACCTGAAGCCTTGGATGTTGCAGTGAAGAAAGATGCACGGTGATCAGCTTGATAAGTTCATGATGCCGTGTTACCTGTGAGGGATGTACTTGAGGCAGCTCCACATGATTTCGCCGCCCATAGAGAAGCCGATGAGGTGGAATTTGGAGCCCAGCTGCAGGTTGTCGGCCAGCTCCTCGATGTCGAGGGCGATGCTCTTCTCGGACGCTGCCGGGTCAGGGTCGCTCTCACCATACCCAGGCCGGTCGAAGGACAGCAGGTAGATGCCCAGCTCTTGGGCCAGCTCCTGTACCAGATTTCACCAGTCCATGTCGTGACAATCACTTCGTGTCAGCATGAAAAGATTGTTCGATCCTTAACATGATTCTTAAGATAATAATTATGTACCGGGGAAACTTGAAGCACGTCGTATCTGCAGGAGTCGAATCCATGGACAAAAATGATCTTGTACTTGGCCTCCTCCTTTGGGACGCCAGATTCCAGGTATGCCAAATGCCTGCCGTCTTTGAGCTTTGTTCTTGATGCTGTAACAGGGGGGGCACCCGGCGAGCCAACGATTTTCGGAGCCGGAGGCTGAAGCTGCTTGTACAGCAGCGCCGCCAGGAACACAAACAGAGCTAGAGAGAGCTTCCACGCCATGCCTGTGAAATGAGATAGCAAACACGTGAAATCAGTGCTGTGTCACTGCAATTTGAACTTCTGCGCCTCGTTTAAATTAGTGCACAGATTGTAAGATGTCTTCTGGCTTAAGAGATGGATTGTTTCAACTTAGCTTTTGACATAAATCAGAGATGGAAGGTTTGAACATGCACCAAGTTGCAACGTCATAAAGTTCTACTAGAAGGTTTGATATTACAGTACAGGTCCAACATGACACCAATGCTTTCGTGACATTTTCAATATGAGAGATTGTAGAACCTATCTGGAGATATTTTCATGACATTGACAGCACCAGCATTAGAATTTCTGAATAAGTCTTGTTGTTGTGGACAAATTGGTGAATCAGGCATTCAGACGTATTGAAACCATTATACCAAGAGAAAATCTCCCAAATGATTGGCAGATCAATGAAGTCTGAAGGAAAGCATAGTAGGTCCCACGAAATAATTAAGTATGCCATGCATCTGTGATCTGTCAGCTAAGAAACAGATAGAAGCAAAAGATAGAATAATCTACTAGTAGTAGTATCATCTTAAACTGTCAGTTTCAAGCATAGGTTCATCCACTGTCAACTCGATCCCTGCATGGAATAAATAATGAAGGTTTGATTGTCTGATAGTGCTATGCCCTAAGAAATCAAATCAAGATCTGATCTTCAACGTGTGGTTTGTGATCGGTGATTCTAAGGCTTCTAGCTGTACTCCTTTCGTTTCCAGACAGAAGGGCTCAAATCCCAAATTATTCTTCTCTCTCTCAAAAATAAATAAATAAATGAGTGCAGACGTTTGCGTGTGCTCTCTCCATGACTTAAAATAGTATTTCATTATCATAACCACCATAATATCATGTTTATTTGTAATAATACACTAATATATAAATCCACGCAAGTCACGAGGTAAACCCTCATGGGTCATGTATTCGAGAACCACGCAACACACTCTGTCAACACTTATGCGACTTACTAGAGTTTTGAATGCAGTAATTCTTTTCCTCTGAGAAAATGACACCATATGCTTTGCAGGAAAACAACACCAGGATTTGAAATTGAAAAGTGGTCAATGAAATTTCTACGACAGATGTAGAGTGGTATGAAATTTTTGCGACAAAACTTTGGACATGGGACGCAGGAAAGGTAAGTTACTTTGAATATTCTAGCAAGGGGAAATGTTCTGAACACTATGCAGTTTAGCAACAGATCTGAAAGGATACCCAACTCTGAAGAGTTTCTACAGAAAATTGAAAGTTCAACTATACCAGGTTCCTTTGTGAGCCAGGAAGCGGTTGAAATCAAAAGATATAGAACAACTATGTCATCTTGGACTGCCGGTTTAATGCCGATGTTCATCAGGTAGCGCTACTGAATCATTCTCTCAAGAAGAGTAATCTAACTGGGTCATCTAGAATCAAGCGACAAAAACTGGCGTAAATTTCTGAAACCGAGCAACTATTTTATTCCCCTGGGAAGCAAACTTGTACACAAATTTTGCAGGGAATCCAGGATGACTCCTTCACCTATTGTCTTTATTTGGATTTATACATGTGAATAACTTGCTTGGTGAATAAATTTGTACTGCTAAAAAGTGGCAAGGACGGGGAATCAGGTATATTACGATGCTAAGGATTTGTAACATGAATTAAGTCGTGTTTTTCAACTGGTTCAGACGAGTGCAAGAAGGAACAAAAACTACTACTATTTGGAGGCAACAAACAGAGGTGCACTTCACTTATGACCGGACAATCTCGCGAATCACGTCGTTACACGTCGTCGTAAGAGCAAATCCAGCACTACTCGCGATCAAAGAAGCAAGAAGGCAACCGGGCGGATCACATGGCACCGCAGGTCCAGAGCAACACATAAGAGTCAGGCAAAACCGCCAAGCATAAGGCGTAAACAACAAAGAGATTAGGAGAGGACGGAGGGGTGTGCGTGCGTACCGCCTCCGCCGGAGGCCGGCGCCGGCGTTGGAGGCCGCTTGGCGGCGGAGTCGGCCATCGATCGGCTGCGGCGGTAGCAGCGAAGGGCGGGGTGGCGAGCAGGCAAGTTCCACGAGTACGACGGCGGTGGGCGGTGGCCCTGTCCCCGCTGCCTTTAACAACTTGGCCGTGCTTCCTGACGGCCGCTACTGGTGGTAATGGCCTCTCTTGGCCTTGTATTAAATCAGGGCTGTACACTAGGGCCCCGCGTCTGTAGCAGGGCCGAGACAATCTGGGTCAGAGTCGATTTCAAAGGCCTCCCAAAGTGGGTATCTCTTGAAAGATACTACTCGTGACGGCAGACTTCTGCTCAGAATGCGATGTACAAATGTGCTTGGGGCAGCCCACGCCCTAGCTAAACTTTCCTATCAACATTTTGGACCCTCCTCGACTTTTCACGAATACGCTGGGTGCGTATCTTTTCATTAATAGATAGAAATAATGTTACAGAGTGTCTCGTCAATGCATACACAGAGGCGCATAGACAAAAATTGGGAGCAGCAATGAGGGGTTGCTCAGCCCCTAGAGCAACAAGCGACTGTGTTAAGATCATGGCAAAAAAAAAAGACTATTAAGATCATACCCAGACCCTTAGCACCAGCGTTAGTCCATTGCCACGCCTCGTCTTTGATTTCCTGCAGCACACACGCCGCGGAGGGTCTCTCGCCATCGAAAACACATCATTTTTTTTCTTCTGAAAGAAAGACCATAAAGGAGGCCCCCTACAATATAATTGGTATAACATACCTAAATAATAAGGGCATCTCCAGCCGTTGCCCCCCCCTCAGGACGCATAAAAATCACCCCAGAGCCGGCGATACAATCGGCACTGGGGGGCGGTTTTGCGCCCAGTCGTCGCCCCCAGCTCGCCCCCAGGCATCGAAATTGGCCCACTTTGCAGCCCAATTTCGGCGAATAAAGGGCCCATATGGACGAGAATAGGCCTATATTCGGCGTGGTTTCGCCGTGTCTCGGCGTTCAATTATCAACACAATTATTTCTTATCACATATTTCATCACAGAAAAATCAAATACTTCAACAAAATAGTACAACAACAAATAGTTCAATACAAATTATATAGTTCAACAAATAAAAACTCGTATTTCATCACACGGCGTCCCCCTTGAGCCTCCATAGGTGCTCAATCAGATCTTTCTGCAGTTGATGATGCACCTGTGGGTCTCGGATCTCCTGACGCATACTGAGATAGGCAGTCCAAGTTGCCGGTAGATGGTGATCAACTTCGGCTAAAGAACCCTGCCTGTAGTATGGTTCAGTGTCAAACACTAGGTCTTCTTGCTCGCTCTCGATGATCATGTTGTGCAAGATGACACAGCAAGTCATAATCTCCCACATTTGATCTTTGGACCAGGTCTGAGCGGGGTACCGAACAACGGCGAATCGAGATTGGAGCACACCAAATGCCCGCTCGACATCCTTCCTGCAAGCCTCCTGAACTTTCGCAAACCAGACGTTCTTGCCTCCTGCCGCAGGGTTTGAGATCGTCTTCACAAATGTCGACCATCTCGGATACATGCCATCTGCTAGGTAGTACCCCTTATTGTATTGGTGCCCATTGATCTCGAAGTTCACCGAAGGAGAATGGCCCTCAACGAGCTTGGCAAAAACAGGAGAGCACTGCAGCACGTTGATGTCATTGTGAGTTCCTGGCATACCAAAGAAGGAGTGCCAAATCCAAAGGTCCTGTGTGGCTACCGCCTCAAGCACCACACTGCAACCGCCTTTGGCGCCTTTGTACATCCCCTGCCAACCAAATGGGCAATTCTTCCATTTCCAATGCATGCAGTCGATGCTTCCAAGCATCCCAAGAAATCCTCTTGCTGCATTCTGGGCTAGGATCCGAGCAGTGTCTTCCGCATTGGGTGTTCTCAAGTATTGTGGCCCAAACACTGCCATCACTGCCCGACAGAACTTGTAGAAACACTCTATGCTGGTGGACTCGGCCATGCGCCCATAGTCGTCGAGTGAATCACTGGGAGCTCCATATGCAAGCATCCTCATCGATGTCGTGCACTTCTGGATGGAGGTGAATCCAAGAGCGCTAGTGCAATCCATCTTGCACTTGAAGTAGTTGTCGAACTCCCGGATGGAATTCACAATCCCGAGGAAGAGCTTTCGGCTCATCCGATAACGGCGCTGAAATGTTTTCTCGCCATGAAGTGGAGCATCGGCGAAGTAGTCAGAGTAGAGCATGCAGTAGCCTTCGAGACGTTGCCGGTTCTTTGCTTTCACCCGCCCCGGCGTCGAGCCACCTCATCGCGGCTTTTCATTGCTCGCCAGCAGCTGGGCGAGGGCGGTGAGCACCATGAGATGCTCTTGTTCCTGGACGTCGGCCGCGGCTTCCTCCTCCAGCAGCGCGGCGAGCTCTTCCTCGTCATCCGAGTCCATCGCCGAAACAGGCAAAACGCCGAACACCTTGCGCTCGGTGGGCGTGTACCCACCGCTAAACCGCGCCTCCGTGGCCGGAAACGGCGGCCGGAAACGCCCAACTCCTGTGGGAGGGGCTGCCACGACGAAGCGCTGCTATTTTCTAGCGGGGAATGGCTATCTAGCGGAGTAGGGCGGCGGCCGTCGCCGGGATATAGCTAGTGGTGGTCGAGGGGAAGAAAACCAGGCGTGCGAGGGCGCGGGGGGTGCGAGGCGAGTCGGGGGAAGAAAACCTTGACTTTTCCCCTGTCGGTGTGGGCCAGGCGTGCTTTTCCCTAGCGCCGGAGCCCCCAACTGCTCCCCAACGCGCCGGGTTCGACCTGTGACCGCTGGGTGGAAAAAAGGTCCAAACCGGCGATTTTCGGCGTCCTGGGGGCGCGACTGGGCCGTTTTTTCGGCGCCGGCGCCGAAAAAGTGGCCTGGAGGGCCTGTTGGGCGCGCAGCTGGAGATGCCCTAAGTATCATGCCTTCAAGCTGGATGAGTGGGAAGGCATCACCTCTTTTCACCACTAGATTATGCCTTAGTCTGCAAAACACAATGATTGCGATGCTTCCACAGTGTAGCTGTGAGAATCGCGAGAGAGCCAAAACCCTTCCAGAAACGGAGGGGCGCTTTTCTGGTTGAGGATTCGCACCAGGTGAAGTAATCAAAGAGCATCGTCGCACTACAAGAAATATGTCAACTAGTGACCTTCTGCCAGTGACCCTGGAAGAATTGGTCATAGATCTATGACCATTTCAGACCAATTGGTCAAAAGCTGTTCGGGGGGCTCCAAACCCTAAACTATAACGACAATTTTGGTCAGAAAGGTCGTAATTTCCTTACACGAAATGGTCATAAAGCAGATAGCACTGGTCCACTACCTTATTTCTAGCTGATCATGACCAATATAAATGGTCATAACCTTGTAAATTGTGATGGAGTTTTGCCTATGTGTCATGTCCATGTGGCAGTTTTTGCCCTAGGTTGTGAAGCAACCTATATTTCTGTTAGTCCCAAATTCCCCAAAAAATCTCATAAATTCTCTGGGTCATATCTTCGTCAAATATGTCAAAAACCTTCCTCGCCTAGTTAAAATATAATTCAAAAATATTCATTTTTCTATTCTGTTCAGAACAACACTTTGTGAAAGAAGTACAACTTTGTCATGTCCAAATGGTATCCATTTTCTACGGCGCTTTCCTATGCCCAAATAACCATCCTCTACCAAATGCCAACTCAATCCATTCATTATTTTGAGCCCAGCTTCAATATTCGTATTTATGTCCAGTCTGGTACTTTGCAAAGCAAGTACCACCTAGGCTCCTCCTTTTGAGCTGAAAATTTGTGAAGACGGTCTTCTTAGTAACTGATCATCCTCAGCCATAACTCACGCCCATTAGCCATGTACATTTTCCGTACCGCTAATCAAACACTTGGCTGCTAATTCATGTTTGAGCATCGATCGGTCTCCTCGTGAGAATCTTATGTTGTAATTTTCTTCCTAGCACCTACCTGGGGAGTGCCCAACCCACTAGACATGCCTAGGCCACCCAGAACACATAGCAACGCCACGGTCAAGCGGTGACCACGCGGCAGGCATGCGAGTTTACGCGCTCTAGAGTTGGGGCCCTCGGCCACCGCCCAAACCTCGACGTATCGCCACCAAACCATGTATTTATGATTAAATAGGTCCTTATGTAATTAGAAATGATTTTTGGAAAAAATAAATAGCAAACTATGAGGCGGCTGCAGTTCAAATTTGACCCGCTTCCAACTGAATCGGCGGAAATTTGTCTTTTTCACGAGAGGTAGATCAAAACTTTTTACACCCAAACATTTTGTCAATTGTGCATTAAATATGTCATAGTATTTTAGAAAATTGATTTGGTCCAATTTTGCAACAATTATTTGGTAGGTCCTTCACAAAAAAACCTCCTTTCGGGCACTCAAAAAATAGAAAATGGTTTTTTCAACCAAAGAAAATGAAAACTTCCTTAGGCAACATTGTTTGCCATTCCAATATGCACCCTTGTGCATAATATGAGATCATTTGAACAAACTATGCCATGAATGTGGCCATAAGATTGATCATGTGGCTTGAAAGTCATTGATCTCCACACGTGATAGCTCGTTTCTGAGAACACTTCTTTATAATAATTGCCGTATTACAAGTTTGTTATTTTTACTGGGAACTTGGCCACATATTATGATACAATGTGAAGGTTTCCTAATTTTTTAATTTTTTTGAATTTTTTATGACTGTTTCAAATTGCGGTCAAAACGACGGGAATGACCGTTTCTAGCTAGTGGTTGAATCTTGGAATTTTTTTGGTGTTTCTCTGATAAAATAGATACTTATGTACCTAGAAATGATTTTTGGAAAAAATAATTAGCAAACTATGAGGCAGCTGCAGTTCAAATTTGACCCGCTTCCAACTGAATCGGCGAAAATTTGTCTTTTTCACGAGAGGTGGATCAAAACTTTTTACACCCAACCATTTTGTCAATTGTGCATTAAATATGTCCTAGTATTTTATAAAATTGATTTGGTCCAATTTTGCAACAATTATTTGGGAGGTCCTTCACAAAAAAAAACCTACTTTCGGGCACTCGAAAAATGGAAAATGGTTTTTTCGTCCAAAGAAAATGAAAACTTCCTAAGGCAACATTGTTTGCCATTCCAATATGCACCCTTGTGCACAATATGAGATCATTTGAACAAACTATGCCATGAATGTGGCCATAAGATTGATCAACTAGCTTGAAAGACATTGATCTCCACACGGATAGCTCGTTTCTGAGAACATTTTTTTAATAATAATTATCGTATTACAAGTTTGTTATTTTTCCTGTGAACTTGGCCACATATTATGATACAATGCGAAGGTTTCTCAATTTTTTGATTTTTTTGAATTTTTATGCCCGTTTCAAAATGCGGTCAAAACGGCGAGAATGAGCATTCCTAGCTAGTGGTTGAATCTTGGAATTTTTTTGGTGTTTCTCTGATAAAATAGATACTTATGTATCTAAAAATGATTTTTAGAAAAAATAAATAGCAAACTATGAGGCAGCTACAGTTCAAATTTGACCCGCTTCCAACTGAATGGGCGGAAATTTATCTTTTTCATGAGAGGTGGATCAAAACTTTTACACCCAACCATTTGGTCAATTGTGCATTAAATATGGTCTAGTATTTTAGAAAAAAGATTTGGTTCAATTTTGCAACAATTATTTGGGAGGTTCTTCACAAAAAAACTCCTTTTGGGCACTCAAAAAATGAAAAAATAATTTAAAAGAACTCATTTCTCGTAACTCTTTAAAAAATATTTGTCTTATTTCAATTTGTGATTATTCTGGAAAACTATAGTCAAATTTGCTGACACAGTGAGAAGTTTTTTTTTCAAATTTTCAGTTCATAATAAAATAGATAACATGATTTAGCACCTTACTCTTAGTCAATTACGACCAATTTAAATGGTCAAAATATCATACCTGTATACTGCATTCTGATTGGTCCAGGGCCTCTCACGCGGATCATAAATAAATCACCGTCGGATCCTTCTGGATCCAACGGCCCTCACCTCACCCTCTCACGGTCTCACCCACCCACAGCGAGCTACCCCTAAAAAAAAACCCCACCGCACACCACTCCTCTTTCTCCCCGCGCAGCGAACCCTAGCGCTCTCACCCTCTCCCTCCCTCTGGATCCACCGCCGCCGCACACAACTCCTCCTTCTGGATCCACCGTCGCCGCCCCCAACCCCACTCCCTCCCTCTGGATCTCGACGTGCCGCCGCCCCCTCACACTCTCACCGCCGTGGGCTGGAGGTGCAACACTGGATCCAGTCCAGGGCACCACCATCATACAGCACCACCACCAGCCGGCGTCGTGGGTGGGGTGCTGCGCCCGACCAAGTCTGCCCCCTGCCTCCCCGTGCCCGACCGCTCGCTCCGCCTCAACCTCGCCGTCTCCAAGGACCTGCGCCGCCGCCTCTAGGATCACGTCTTCGCGCTCAAGGAGGACTCCACGCTGCCGCCCGTCGCATCGACCTCATCAGGGTCAGTCCCTTTCCCCCCTTCCCCACTTCCCTGTCCATTCTGCTGTGGTCCGCCCTGACGGATCGAAATGGCCCCTGACTCACAGATCTCTCCCGTCCCCTCCTCCCCTCGCAGCGGCCGCCCTGCTCGCGTTGTTCCAGCAGTGGGGTCTCCGGTGCGGCCCGACGGTGAACCCGGGGCACCCGTGCGGGACGCGGGATTGGATCGAGTCCTTTGCGCAGAATGCGTCCGTCGGCTGCAGCTGCGACCGCTGGCCCGTGTGCCGCATCACGCACCTGTTCGTTCCCTGTCTTCCCCGCTCGCCCGAGGCCTCTGGCTTTTCAGTTTTCCCGGTGCCTTTGCTTGTGGATTGACGGCTGGGCTCTGGATCATGCAGGAACATCACTGGATTCTGGAATCTGACCGAGATCCCGCCGGAGCTCTTCAACTCGACGGAGCTGGTCTCTCTGTGAGTCATGGCATTGGTGTCTGTTGCTGTGCAAACTGCTTACACTAGGCAATGCGAGAATTAACCAGCCTACTAGAAGTAGGACAATGAGGTTGGATCACTGTGCAAACTGCTTACACTAGGCATACCTCCCTTTTGAAGCCGGCGTGCAAACTGCTTACACTAGGCATTGGTGTCAATTTGCTCTAGTCCTGTTCCATCTAGCCGTTCTGATATGTCAATTTGCTCTAGTCCTGTTCCATCTAGCCGTTCTGATATGTCAATTTGCTCTAGTCCTGTTCGATTTGTATGGATCTAAGAACAATTCCTTAGGGCTGAAATTATAAATGTATACGGCAACAAATTCTTGTGGTTCTAAATTTGCTGAAATTGCAAATGTGTCTGAGAACAAATTATTAATAGAATTCTTGGGGTTGCTGAAATTAGAATATTAATAGACTGCGTTGACGACTCTGCTTCATTTTACTGTGATGCCGAATAAATCATATGTAATGGTTCAAGGTACAAGGGGAATTCGCTGGCCCAGATGAGGAGCCAAAGCAACACCAAGTCACAGTTTCACACGCCGCTTCTAAGGGGAGATATGCAAGGTAATAAACTCCTAACATCTTCAGTTTTTTTCTGGGTTGCTCTTTGTTCAACACCACCGTGCATGGTCATTTTGCATTCTAAAATGTGATTTCCAGATCTATAGCTCAAATACTGTGGTTCCCAGTGTTAACTTGTCCGTTGTTGTTTATATTCCAAACTGTTTTCCCTGAAAAATGGGTATCATAAATTCTTCTGTTCCCATGTGGTTAGCCTGATTTTGTTCTTAAAAAGTAAACATTCTACACTGCAGGGTGCATTAGTGATTGGCTAAGAACAATACTGAAAAAAGAGCAGTCTATTCATTCCAAAAACATTCTCTGATTCTAAAATTTACTGAAATTAGAATAAAATATACACAATGTGTTGATAACTCTGTTCCCTTCACTATATTCTATTTAACACATGTGTTCTGGTTCAGGTTTAAAGAGAATTTGAATGCCAAGCCACTGGAGACGAAGCAAAACCACCATCAAGTTGCTGTCTCATGCGCCGCTTCAAAAGGGAGGTATGCAAGTTGAACACTCCTAACCTCTTACTTATTTCTTTTTGGATTGCTCATTGGTGTCTGCTGTGCAAACTGCTTACACTAGGCATTGGTGTCTGTTTCTGTGCAAACTGCTTACACTAGGCATTGGTGTCCCTCCACTCCTCACAGCGCCCCCCTCTTCCTCCCTCCCGCCATTTCAAGTTTGGATCCGTGATTGCAGCTCCTCTTTTCTGTAATTGCAGCAATGTCGCTTGATGAGTTGATGTCGTTCATGATGTGATGTTCTGTATGCATATCAAGGTGCCTAACAACTACCAGCAGTTCATGAGCATCCCGACTGCCCATGTTAACTCCGCCTCCTACTTCTCGACGGACGCTGCATCCTTCCCCGGCAGGCTGGCAATGGCTGCGTGCCTGCGCCCTGCTGCTTCCACGCCGGTGTCGGCCACCGCGCCCAGTCGCCATGGCCAGCGGCAGCAGTCTCCTCGGCGGCCGGCAGTGTGCAGGTGTGCACCCTGGCACTGGGGACTGGAGGCGTGCAACATAGAAGGCCAGCAGCTAGTAGCTGAGCAGCTGTACAGAGCCGGAGGTAAGATTGAGGTGGACCAGATTGCTAATTTCTACCCAGTACAGTACATGTTCGTTGTTTGCTAGAGAGTTGAGAGCTACCCAGTGCAAAGATGATGAATCCCAGCTTGTACAAATAAATGAATGATAAGCAGGCTAAGCAACATAATAACCAGGCTTCAGTTGTCTCCTAATTGCTATCCAGTACAGTACATGAACACATTCACATATTTGTTGAACTTCTCAATGCATGTACTATGTAGGCTTGAGACTGAGTTGCTTCTCAGGGTCAAGCTGGTGGGAGGGGTTTAGTGCATCCATGGTACTTGATATTAGATGTAATTTTTGTTATGATTATTAAGGAATGGGCAGCTAGTGATCTGTGTGGTTCTAGTGACAGGGCAGCTAGTGATCTGTGTGGTTCTAGTGACAGGGCAGCTGCAGATGTAGACTACGGTGATGTGCACCGATAGTACTACAGTAGTAGCAACAGACTAGCCCATCTCTGAAGAAAAGCTTGTAACAAAATTGATGCATATGATTAAACTGATGTGTTATTTGCTGTCCGCATGTTAATATGCAAACAACAACAACAGAGCTAGTGATGCAATACCTGTATAATATGAAAACAACAACAACAGAGTCCTTCTGGCTTGTGTAGGTGTCTTGCGACCTGTTCTAATTAATGTGTACAGTGCAAGCTCTTGTTTTTGTCTAAATGTGTGCACATAAGTTCAATTACCTTATGAGAAATTGTTGATGCAATTTTTTTTCTGTTTCTCAAATACAAAATAGGAAGGGGAGCCTTGGCGCAGTGGTAAAGCTGCTGCCTTGTGACCATGAGGTCACGGGTTCAAGTCCTGGAAACAGCCTCTTACAGAAATGTAGGGAAAGGCTGTGTACAATAGACCCAAAGTGGTCGGACCCTTCCCCAGACACTGCGCAAGCGGGAGCTACATGCACTGGGGCTGCCCTTCCTCAAATACAAAATAGCTTGCTCCTTCTAGTTGTGGCATCCCCGCTGTTAATCTTTATGATGTTGTTCCTCACTAATATAATATTTACTGATTATTGGTAGTCACCAGTATTCACTGATAACTATGCCTCATTTTGATTGTTCTATTGTTATTTATGCCAAAAGGTTAACATGTTCAAATTTATTTTGTTCCTGACCATTTTGTTTTATAAAATGCAGATGGTGGCCTCTATTCATGATTCGTCTTGAGCTTTAGGATGAAGAAGTTGGAAGAAGCAATGCATGCTGGATCTAGGCATGCATGCATGCTCTAGTATCCCTGCTTCTGAACCTAGCTAGGGAGGTGCATGACTTTGTTGTAACGCTGATTTTTCTGGGAATTTTGCTGTACTGGTGATTTTGCTGAGAGTTTGGTGTATATTTGCTTGCCACTATGTTTACTTGAAATTTATTTCTGGATTGGAAAATATATTGGCATTGAATCTGGGCTGAATGTATATCTATGATGTAAATATTATTTGACTTGAAGAGGCACAACCCAAATCGAGAAGTGGATAAAATGTTTATTGGACCAAGTCTATTTCGGCTTTGAAAAGGCCATGGCCCAAAATATATTAGTGGGAACAAAGGCTGAAAATTAAAAAAAATTGTATTGTAAAATGACCGAGGCCCAAAAAGGAAATGGCATGTGAAAGGCCATGACCTAGAAAATAAAAAAGGCTGAATTACTGGGCCAGGCCCATGTAGCTAGTGAAAATTAATAGAAAAATATATAAAAAGGCTCAATTAATGGGCTCGGCCCATATAAACACCGAATTGGACTGGGCTGATTCTTGTGCCACATCAGATTGCCACGTCGGATGCCTACGTGGCCTGGGGAGGCTGCTAGTGACCAAAACACAATAGTAGGCATATTTTGGTCGTAAACGTCTACGACCTTCTCACACAGAAGGTCGTTATTTTCAGTTTACGACCGCCAGCTTTTGACCTTCTGTCTTTTGGTCACAAAAAAGTCACAAATGAAAAACAATGACCTTTTAGTGACCAATAGTCAAGGTCACAAGTTGACATATTTCTTGTAGTGTCGGTGTTGTTGTAGGCACCATGAGGGAACGTCGTGTCAAGCCTGCCGAGAAAAGGGACATCCTGCGAGAAGATGTTGGATCGTTTCCTGGCTTTGATCACAAAAGAGGCATTGGGCATGATGGGCAAGCAATGTTGCTGGAGATGATTCGCCGTCTAGCAGTGATCCTGGTCCGCTAACCAGATGAAGAATCAGATGCGAAGAAGAGCCCAAACTCGCCAGGTCATGCGCCAATGTGGCGAAGGAGTAGAGTCTGGGAATAGTTGCAAGTAGCAATATTTTGGAGAATACACACCAGATGAGGTCCATTGCCACCGGATCACGTCCGGGTCAGGTCCAAGAGAGATGAGTTGGATTTTGCGCCATAGATCGATGTATTCAATAGTCGCCGCGACACCCATGGCTCCGCGAATGTCCTGAAGCATCACATGCCAGACATTGTTTTTTAGCTTGTGAGGAACCAAGGTGGAGAGAGAAGGGGCGAGCTCGACGATTGATCGCCCCTCGAGCCAGTCATCTGCCAAGAATCGACACGTGCGACCATCACCAAGATACCAAGTTGTGGATACACGAACAAATTGTCTAACCTAGGGATCACAGGGGAGATGAAGCTGGTGCCATGGTCTCGACGCATCAGTCGCCTGCAGCCATAACCAACGAGTGTGGAGGGCACTCCCAGTGCGCCTCAAGTCATGGATTCCCAATCCACCTAGCTTGATAGGGCGACAAACTCTTTCCCAGTTGACTAGATAGTGGCCTCCGCATGCATCAGGTTTGCCATGCTAGAGAAAGTCACAAATCCCGTTGATCTTCAGTATGGTTGCGTTGAGAGCCATAGCGAGCAGCAAGTGCGCCAACATGGCAGAGAGAACATGCCTAGCAAGAGCGAGACACTCCCCTCTTGACAGAAGAGATGCACGCCACGTGGGTGATATCCTGGCCATACGCTCCACAAGCGGTAGAAGGGTGGTGGTCGATGGTTTCTGAATGGAAATAGGCAAGCCAAGGTAGGTCATCGGGAAGGAAGCCACCGGGCAGACTAGCGCATCCCCAATTTCAACGATCTTCTCAGGCAAGCATCTGTTGGGGATGACAGAGCTTTTATGGAAGTTAGTGTGGAGACCAGATACCTGGAGGAACTCATGCATGATGACGATGATGTTGTCGGCGTATGGGGACACGCTCAAAGCTGCGTGGCGGTCGGTGAGGCGCCAAAGAACACCATATCGCATAGTGTGCATCAGCAGGGATTTGAGAGAGCCGATCACCCATGTGAACAACATTGGGGATCGCCTTGCCACAGGCCTTTGACATGAAAAATTGGGGGTCCTGGTGTCTCGTTGATGAGTACCCAAGAGCTCGATACCCATTCTCGCCATCAACATCCAAATCCTAGATGTCACATTGTCTCGAGGAGAAGAAGGAAGGAGAAGGAGTCAGATGCGCTGGATATTTCAAGCTTCAAGCGAACCCTGGGCACCTTGAGATTATGCAATAGACGCACGGTTTGCTACACCACGATGGAATTTTCATGGATGCTATAGCCGGCAATGCTTGCGCTTTGGCTGGAAGACACCAGATCACCCAGTCATGGATCCAGACGGAGTGAGAGCACCTTCGCGAACAGCTTAGCAAGCAGGTGGATTAGACTAAAAGGTCTATAGTCAAACAAGGAAGATGCATCTTGTTTCTTGGGCACAAGAGTGAGCATGGCCTCGTTCGGCTTCTGAAATCCATGGCCGTTGAGCTAAAACAACTTATCAAAGGCTTCACAAATATCCTTTTTGATCACGGGCCAGCAGACCTGCAAAAATTCAAGGGTAAATCTGTTAGGGCCCGACGCCTTCCCGACAGGCAACAATTTGGCTTCCAGATTTCCGCCTTGGTGAATGGATGAAGATAAGTCGAACTCACGTGTATCCAGCGCTCCCAGATGAATGGAGTATTCCTGATTGTCAGGGGAACAACCAATGGGTGAGAAGTGGGAGAATGTAGCCTCCGCCATAGCTGCCTCGTCGGACGCGGTGTTGATGACCCACAAGTATAGGGGATCTATCATAGTCCTTTCAATAAGTAAGAGTGTCGAACCCAACGAGGAGCAGAAGGAAATGATAAGCGGTTTTCAGCAAGGTATTCTCTGCAAGTACTGAAATAAGTGGTAACAGATAGTTTTGTGATAAGATAGATTGTAACGAGCTACAAGTAACAAAAGTAAATAAAGTGCAGCAAGATGGCCCAATCCTTTTGTAGCAAAGGACAAGCCAGAACAAACTCTTATAATAGGAAAAATGCTCCCGAGGACACATGGGAATATCGTCAAGCTAGTTTTCATCACGTTCATATGATTCACGTTCGATACTTTGATAATTTGATATGTGGGTGGACTGGTGCTTGGGTGCTGTTCTTACTTTAACAAGCATCCGACTTATGATTAACCTCTATTGCAAGCATCCGCAACTACAACAAAAGTATTAAGGTAAACCTAACCATAGCATGAAACATATGGATCCAAATCAGCCCCTTACGAAGCAACACATAAACTAGGGCTTAAGCTTCTGTCACTCTAGCAACCCATCATCTACTTATTACTTCCCAATGCCTTCCTCTAGGCCCAAATAATGGTGAAGTGTTATGTAGTCGACGTTCACATAACACCACTAGAGGTTAGACAACATACATCTTATCAAAATATCAAACGAATACCAAATTCACATGACTACTCATAGCAAGACTTCTCCCTTGTCCTCAGGAACGAACGTAATTACTCACAAAGCATATTCATGTTCATAATCAGAGGGGTAATAATATGCATATAGGATCTGAACATATGATCTTCCACCAATTAAACCAACTAGCATCAACTACAAGGAGTAATCAACACTACTAGCAACCTACTAGCACCAATACCGGACTTTGAGACAAGAATTGGATACAAGAGATGAACTAGGGTTTGGAGATGAGATGGTGCTGGTGAAGATGTTGATGGAGATTGCCCTCTCCCGATGAGAGGAGCGTTGGTGATGACGATGGTGATGATTTCCACCTCCGGGAGGGAAGTATCTGTTGGGGAACGTTGCAGAAAATTAAAATTTTTCCTACGGTTTCACCAAGATCCATCTATGAGTTCATCTAAGCAACGAGTCAAGGGAGTGAGTTTGCATCTACATACCACTTGTAGATCGAGTGCGGAAGCGTTCAAGGGGATGGTGATGATGGAGTCGTACTCGTCGTGATTCGGATCACCGATGACCAAGTGCTGAACGGACATCACCTCCGCGTTCAACACACGTACGGGACGGACGACGTCTCCTCCGTCTTGATCCAGCAAGGAGGAAGGAGAGGTTGAGGAAGGCAGATCCAACGGCAGCACGACGGCGTGGTGTAGTTGGTGCAGCAGTACTCCGACAGGGCTTCGCCAAGCACGTACGGAGGAGGAGAGGTGTTGGGGAGGGGAGGGGCTGCGCCTTGAGTTGTGTCGTCATGCTGCCCTCCCCTCACCCCTCTATTTATAGGGGAAGGGGCAAGGGGGGCCGGCCCCTCTAGATGGGATCTAGAGGGGGGGCGGCGGCCAGGGAGGGGTGGCTTGCCCCCCAAGCAAGGGGGGTGCGCCCTTTAGGGTTTCCCCCCCAACCCTAGGCGCATGGGCCCAAGGTGGGGGGCGCGCCCAGCCCTCCAGGGGCTGACTCCCTGCCCCTTGCGGCCCATGTGGTCCTCTGGGAGGGGTGGCCCCTCCCGGTGGACCCCCGGAACCCCTCCGGTGGCCTCAGTACAATACCGATAGGATCTCGAATTCTTCTGGTGTCCGTATGACAACTTCTCATATATAAAACTTCACCTCCGGACCATTCCGGAACTCCTCGTGACGTCCGGGATCTCATCCGGGACTCCTAACAACTTTCGGTAATCACATACAAGTCTTCCTAATAACCCTAGCGTCACCGAACCTTAAGTGTGTAGACCCTACGGATTCGGGAGACATGTAGACATGACCGAGACTCTCCGGTCAATAACCAACAGCGGGATCTGGATACCCATGTTGGCTCCCACATGCTCCTCGATGATGTCATCGGATGAACCACGATGTCGAGGATTCGATCAAACCCCATATACAATTCCCTTTGTCAATCGGTACGTTACTTGCCCGAGACCCGATCGTCGGTATCCCAATACCTTGTTCAGTCTCGTTACCGGCAAGTCACTTTACTTGTACCGTAATGCATGATCCCGTGATCAACCACTTGGTCACTTTGAGCTCATTATGATGATGCATTACCGAGTGGGCCCAGAGATACCTCTCCGTCATACGGAGTGACAAATCCCAGTCTCGATCCGTGTCAACCCAACAGACACTTTCGGAGATACCTGTAGTGCACCTTTATAATCACCCAGTTACGTTGTGACGTTTGATACACCCAAAGCACTCCTACGGTATCCGGGAGTTACACGATCTCATGGTCGAAGGAAGAGATACTTGACATTGGAAAAGCTCTAGCAAACGAACTAACCGACCTTTGTGCTATGCTTAGGATTGGGTCTTGTCCATCACATCATTCTCCTAATGATGTGATCCCGTTATCAACGACATCCAATGTCCATAGCCAGGAAACCATGACTATCTATTGATCACAACGAGCTAGTTAACTAGAGGCTCACTAGGGACATATTGTGGTCTATGTATTCACACGTGTATTACGATTTCCGGATAATACAGTTATAGCATGAATAAAAGACTAGTATCATGAACAAAGAAATATAATAATAACACTTTTATTATTGCCTCTAGGGCATATTTCCAACAGTCTCCCACTTGCACTAGAGTCAATAATCTAGTTACATTGTGATGAATCAAACACCCATAGAGTTCTGGTGTTGATCATGTTTCGCTCACGAGAGAGGTTTAGTCAATGGATCTGCGACATTCATATCCGTATGTACTTTGCAAATTTCTATGTCTCCATCTTGAACATTCTCACGGATGGAGTTGAAACGACGCTTGATGTGCCTGGTCTTCTTGTGAAATCTGGGCTCCTTCGCAAGGGCAATAGCTCCAGTATTGTCACAGAAAAGTTTGATCGGCCCCGACGCATTGGGTATGACTCCTAGGTCGGTGATGAACTCCTTCACCCAAATAGCTTCATGCGCTGCCTCCGAGGCTGCCATGTACTCCGCTTCACATGTAGATCCCGCCACTACGCTCTGCTTGCAGCTGCACCAGCTTACTGCTCCACCATTCAACATATACACGTATCCGGTTTGTGACTTAGAGTCATCCAGATCTGTGTCAAAGCTAGCGTCGACGTAACCCTTTACGACGAGCTCTTCGTCACCTCCATAAACGAGAAACATGTCCTTTGTCCTTTTCAGGTACTTCAGGATATTCTTGACCGCTGTCCAGTGTTCCTTGCCGGGATTACTTTGGTACCTTCCTACCAAACTTACGGCAAGGTTTACATCAGGTCTGGTACACAGCATGGCATACATAATAGATCCTATGGCTGAAGCATACGGGATGACACTCATCTCTTCTATATCTTTTGCTGTGGTCGGGCATTGAGCCGAGCTCAATCTCACACCTTGCAATACAGGCAAGAACCCCTTCTTGGACTGATCCATTTTGAACTTCTTCAAAATTTTATCAAGGTATGTGCTTTGTGAAAGACCTATGAGGCGTCTCGATCTATTCTATAGATCTTGATGCCTAATATATAAGCAGCTTCTCCAAGGTCCTTCATTGAAAAACACTTATTCAAGTAGGCCTTAATGCTGTCCAAGAATTCTATATCATTTCCCATCAAAACTATGTCATCTACATATAATATGAGAAATGCTACAGAGCTCCCACTCACTTTCTTGTAAACGGAGGCTTCTCCATAAGTCTGCATAAACCCAAACGCTTTGATCATCTCATCAAAGCGAATGTTCCAACTCCGAGATGCTTGCACCAGCCCATAAATGGATCGCTGGAGCTTGCATACTTTGTTAGCATTCTTAGGATTGACGAAACCTTCTGGCTGCATCATATACAGCTCTTCCTTAAGATAAACGTTAAGGAATGCCGTTTTGACGTCCATCTGCCATATCTCATAATCATAGTATGCGGCAATTGCTAACATGATTCGGACGGACTTAAGCTTCGCTACGGGAGAGAAAGTCTCTTCGTAGTCAATCCCTTGAACTTGCCGATAACCCTTAGCGACAAGTCGAGCTTTATAGATGGTGACATTACCATCCGCGTCCGTCTTCTTCTTAAAGATCCATTTGTTTTCTATCGCTCGCCGATCATCGGGCAAGTCCGTCAAAGTCCATACTTTGTTTTCATACATGGATTCTATCTCGGATTTCATGGCTCCAAGCCATTTGTTGGAATCTGGGCCCGCCATCGCTTCTTCATAGTTCGAAGGTTCACCATTGTCTAACAACATGATTTCCAGGACAGGGTTGCCGTACCACTCTGGTGCGGAACGTGTCCTTGTGGACCTACGAAGTTCAGTAGCAACTTGATCCGAAGTACCTTGATCATCATTATTTTCCTCTTCAGTTGGTGTAGGCATCACAGGAACATTTTCCTGGGCTGCACTACTTTCCCGTTCAAGAGGTAGTACTTCATCGAGTTCTACTTTCCTCCCACTTACTTCTTTCGAGAGAAACTCTTTTTCCAGAAAGGATCCGTTCTTGGCAACAAAGATCTTGCCCTCGGATCTTAAGTAGAAGGTATACCCAATGGTTTCCTTAGGGTATCCTATGAAGACGCATTTTTCCGACTTGGGTTCGAGCTTTTCAGGTTGAAGTTTCTTGACATAAGCATCGCATCCCCAAACTTTTAGAAACGACAACTTAGGTTTCTTCCCAAACCATAATTCATACGGTGTCGTCTCAACGGATTTAGACGGTGCCCTATTTAAAGTGAATGTAGCTGTCTCTAGAGCGTATCCCCAAAATGATAGTGGTAAATCGGTAAGAGACATCATAGAACGCACCATATCTAATAGAGTGCGATTACGATGTTCGGACACACCGTTACGCTGAGGTGTTCGAGGCGGCGTGAGTTGTGAAACGATTCCACATTTCCTTAAGTGTGTACCAAATTCGTGACTTAAGTATTCTCCTCCACGATCTGATCGTAGGAATTTTATCTTTCGGTCACGTTGATTCTCTACCTCATTCTGAAATTCCTTGAACTTTTCAAAGGTCTCAGACTTGTGTTTCATTAAGTAGACATACCCATATCTACTCAAGTCATCAGTGAGAGTGAGAACATAACGATATCCTCCGCGAGCCTCAACGTTCATTGGACCGCACACATCGGTATGTATGATTTCCAACAAGTTGGTTGCTCGCTCCATTGTTCCGGAGAACGGAGTCTTGGTCATCTTGCCCATGAGGCATGGTTCGCATGTGTCAAATGATTCACAATCGAGAGACTCCAAAAGTCCATCAGCATGGAGCTTCTTCATGCGCTTGACACCAATGTGACCAAGGCGGCAGTGCCACAAGTATGTGGGACTATCGTTATCAACTTTACATCTTTTGGTATTCACACTATGAATATGTGTAACATTACGCTCGAGATTCATTATGAATAAACCATTGACCATAGGGGCATGACCATAAAACATATCTCTCATATAAATAGAACAACCATTATTCTCGGATTTAAATGAGTAGCCATCTCGTATCAAACGAGATCCAGATACAATGTTCATGCTCAAACTTGGCACAAAATAACAATTATTAAGGTTCAAAACTAACCCCGTAGGTAAATGTAGAGGTAGCGTGCCGACTGCGATCACATCGACATTGGAACCGTTCCCGACGCGCATCGTCACCTCGTCCTTCGCCAGTCTCCGCTTATTCCGCAGCTCCTGCTGTGAGTTACAAATATGAGCAACGGCACCGGTATCAAATACCCAGGAGTTACTACGAGTACTGGTAAGGTACACATCAATTACATGTATATCAAATATACCTTTAGTGTTGCCGGCCTTCTTATCCGCTAAGTATTTGGGGCAGTTTCGCTTCCAGTGACCCTTCCCCTTGCAATAAAAGCACTCAGTCTCAGGCTTAGGTCCATTCTTTGACTTCTTCCCGGTAACTGGCTTACCAGGCGCGGCAACCTCCTTGCCGTCCTTCTTGAAGTTCTTCTTACCCTTGCCCTTCTTGAATTTAGTGGTCTTATTGACCATCAACACTTGATGTTCTTTCTTGATTTCAACCTCTGCTGACTTCAGCATAGAAAACACTTCATGAATGGTCTTTACCATCCCCTGCATATTGTAGTTCATCACAAAGCTCTTGTAGCTTGGTGGGAGCGACTGAAGGATTCTGTCAATGACTGCCTCATCAGGGAGGTTAATATTCAGCTGGGTCATACGGTTGTGCAACCCAAGCATCTTAAGTATGTGCTCACTGACAGAACTATTTTCCTACATCTTACAACTATAGAACTTGTCGGAGATGTCATATCTCTCGACCCGGGCGTGAGCTTGGAAAACTAGTTTCAGCTCCTCGAACATCTCATATGCTCCGTGATGCTCAAAACGCTTTTGGAGCCCCGGTTCTAAGCTGTAAAGCATGCCGCACTGAACAAGGGAGTAATCATCAGCACGAGACTGCCAAGCATTCATAATGTCTTGGTTCTCTAGGACGGGAGCGTCACCTAGCAGTCCTTCTAGGACATATTGTTTCCTGGCAGCTATGAGGATGATCCTCAGGTTCCGGACCCAGTCCGTATAGTTGCTGCCATCATCTTTCAGCTTGGTTTTCTCTAGGAACGCGTTGAAGTTCATGTTGACATGAGCGTTGGCCATTTGATCTACAAGACATATTTTGCAAAGGTTTAAGACTAAGTTCATGATAATTAAGTTCATCTAATCAAATTAAATAATGAACTCCCACTCAGATTAGACATCCCTCTAGTCATCTAAGTGTTACACGATCCGAGTCGACTAGGCCGTGTCCGATCATCACGTGAGACGGACTAGTCATCATCGGTGAACATTCTCATGTTGATCGTATCTTCCATACGACTCGTGTTCGACCTTTCGGTCTCCGTGTTCCGAGGCCATGTCTGTACATGCTAGGCTCGTCAAGTTAACCCTAAGTGTATTGCATGTGTAAATCTGTCTTACACCCGTTGTATGTGAACGTAAGGATCTATCACACCCGATCATCACGTGGTGCTTCGAAGCGACGAACTTTAGCAACGGTGCACAGTTAGGGGAGAACACTTCTTGAAATTGGTGTAAGGGATCATCTTATTTACTACCGTCGTTCTAAGTAAACAAGATGCATAAACATAATAAACATCACATGCAATTATATAATAGTGACATGATATGGCCAATATCATATAGCTCCATTGATCTCCATCTTCGGGGCTCCATGATCATCTTGTCACCGGCATGACACCATGATCTCCATCATCATGATCTCCATCATCGTGTCTTCATGAAGTTGTCACGCCAACGACTACTTCTACTTCTATGGCTAACGCGTTTAGCAATAAAGTAAAGTAAGTTACATGGCGTTCTTCAATGACACACATGTCATACAAAAATAAAGACAACTCCTATGGCTCCTGCCGGTTGTCATACTCATCGACATGCAAGTCGTGATTCCTATTACAAGAACATGATCTCATACATCACAATATGTCATTCATCATTCATCACAACTTCTGGCCATATCACATCACATGAACAATCGCTGCAAAAACAAGTTAGACGTCCTCTAATTGTTGTTGCATCTTTTACGTGGCTGCAATTGGGTTCTAGCAAGAACACTTTCTTACCTACAAATAACCACAACGTGATTTTGTCAACTTCTATTTACCCTTCATAAGGACCCTTTTCATCGAATCCGCTCCAACTAAAGTGGGAGAGACAGACACCCGCCAGCCACCTTATGCAACTAGTGCATGTCAGTCGGTGGAACCGGTCTCACGTAAGCGTACGTGTAAGGTTGGTCCGGGCCGCTTCATCCCACAATACCGCTGAAGCAAGATAAGACTAGTAGTGGCAAGCAAGTTGACAAGATCTACGCCCACAACAAAATTGTGTTCTACTCGTGCAAAGAGAACTACGCATAGACCTAGCTCTGATACCACTGTTGGGGAACGTTGCAGAAAATTAAAATTTTTCCTACGGTTTCACCAAGATCCATCTATGAGTTCATCTAAGCAACGAGTCAAGGGAGTGAGTTTGCATCTACATACCACTTGTAGATCGAGTGCGGAAGTGTTCAAGGGGATGGTGATGATGGAGTCGTACTCGTCATGATTCGGATCACCGATGACCAAGTGCTGAACGGACAGCACTTCCGCGTTCAACACACGTACGGGACGGACGACGTCTCCTCCGTCTTGATCCAGCAAGGAGGAAGGAGAGGTTTAGGAAGGCAGCTCCAACGGCAGCACGACGGCGTGGTGTAGTTGGTGCAGCAGTACTCCGACAGGGCTTCGCCAAGCACGTACGGAGGAGGAGAGGTGTTGGGGAGGGGAGGGGCTGCGCCTTGAGTTGTGTCATCATGCTGCCCTCCCCTCACCCCTCTATTTATAGGGGAAGGGGCAAGGGGGGCCGGCCCCTCTAGATGGGATCTAGAGGGGGGGCGGTGGCCAGGGAGGGGTGGCTTGCCCCCCAAGCAAGGGGGGTGCGCCCTTTAGGGTTTCCCCCCCAACCCTAGGCGCATGGGCCCAAGGTGGGGGGCGCGCCCAGCCCTCCAGGGGCTGACTCCCTGCCCCTTGCGGCCCATGTGGCCCTCCCGGAGGGGTGGCCCCTCTCGGTGGACCCCCGGAACCCCTCCGGTGGCCTCGGTACAATACCGATAGGACCCCGAATTCTTTCGGTGTCCGTATGACAACTTCCCATATATAAAACTTCACCTCCGGACCATTCCGGAACTCCTCGTGACGTCCGGGATCTCATCCGGGACTCCGAACAACTTTCGGTAATCACATACAAGTCTTCCTAATAACCCTAGCGTCACCGAACCTTAAGTGTGTAGACCCTACGGGTTCGGGAGACATGCAGACATGACCGAGACTCTCCGGTCAATAACCAACAGCGGGATCTGGATACCCATGTTGGCTCCCACATGCTCCTCGATGATGTCATCGGATGAACCACGATGTCGAGGATTCGATCAAACCCCGTATACAATTCCCTTTGTCAATTGGTACGTTAGTTGCCCGAGACCCGATCGTCGGTATCCCAATACCTTGTTCAGTCTCGTTACCGGCAAGTCACTTTACTCGTACCGTAATGCATGATCCCGTGATCAACCACTTGGTCACTTTGAGCTCATTATGATGATGCATTACCGAGTGGGCCCAGAGATACCTCTCCATCATACGGAGTGACAAATCCCAGTCTCGATCCGTGTCAACCCAACAGACACTTTTGGAGATACCTGTAGTGCACCTTTATAATCACCCAGTTACGTTGTGACGTTTGATACACCCAAAGCACTCCTACGATATCCGGGAGTTACACGATCTCATGGTCGAAGGAAGAGATACTTGACATTGGAAAAGCTCTAGTAAACGAACTAACCGACCTTTGTGCTATGCTTAGGATTGGGTCTTGTCCATCACATCATTCTCCTAATGATGTGATCCCGTTATCAACGATATCCAATGTCCATAGCCAGGAAACCATGACTATCTGTTGATCACAACGAGCTAGTCAACTAGAGGCTCACTAGGGACATATTGTGGTCTATGTATTCACACGTGTATTATGGTTTCCGGATAATACAGTTATAGCATGAATAAAAGACTATTATCATGAACAAAGAAATATAATAATAACACTTTTATTATTGCCTCTAGGGCATATTTCCAACAGTATCCCCGGCAGAACAGCTCTGCCGGAGCTCTAGATTGGATCCGCCAAGGTTCCGCCTCGTGGCGGCGGAGTCTCGTCCCGAAAAGTTCCTCTCTATTTTTTTCTCATCGAAAGACCTCATATAGGAGAAGATGGGCGCCGGAGAGCCACCAGGGGGCCCACGAGGTAGGGGGCGTGCCCTAGGGGGGGCGCCCCCACCCTCGTGAGAAGGGTGTGGGCCCCCTGGCCTTCATCTTTGGCATGGATTTTTCTTTATTTCTTTTAAGACGTTCCGTGGAGTTTCAGGACTTTTGGAGTTGTGCAGAATAGGTCTCTAATATTTGCTCCTTTTCTAGACCAGAATTCCAGCTGCCGGCATTCTCCCTCTTTATGTAAACCTTGTAAAATAAGAGAAAATATCCATAAGTATTGTGACATAAAGTGAAATAACAGTCCATAATGCGATAAATATCGATATAAAAGCATGATGCAAAATGGACGTATCAACTCCCCCAAGCTTAGACCTCGCTTGTCCTCAAGCGAAAAGCCGATAACAATATATATGTCCTCATGTTTAGAGGTAGAGGCGTCGATAAAAATAAAATACGGACATGAAGGCATCATGATTATTCTCATAACAACAACATATATAGATTTTGTCATATGATTACTTATGTTCAAGTGATGATCTATTCACAATGCAAAAGTATAAATCATAAACCTTATTGGGCTCCGACAAACTATAATCTCAGTCATTGGACCAATTGCAATTTATCATAACATCGGAAAGAGTCTATGTCAGAGCTAAAAAGCAAGTCCACATACTCAACTATCATTTAGTCCTCCATAATTGCTAACACTCACGCGATACTTGTGGTTACAGAGTTTTAATCGGACACAGATAAAGATAGGGGCTTATAGTTTTGCCCCACAACATTTTACCTCAAGGGTAATGTCAACAATAATGGTTCATGCTCCCCTACATCCAATTAGATATATATATCATGTTCTTTCCAACATGCTGAGCTTGCCAAAGGATAAAATGAAAAAGAAAAGGTGAAGATCACCATGAATCTTGCATAAGGTAGAAGATAATAATAAAGGATAGGCCCTTCGCAGAGGGAAGCATAGGTTGCCATGCGCTTTTATGGTTGGATATATAAAATCTCAATGCGAAAGAACGTCACTTTATATTGCCCCTTGTGATATGAACCTTTATTATGCAGTCCGTCGCTTTTATTACTTCCACATCACAAGATCGTATAAAGCTTATTTCTCCCACACCAATCAATCATACATATTTAGAGCAATTTTTATTGCTTTGCACCGATGACAACTTACTTGAAGGATCTTACTCAATCCATAGGTAGATATGGTGGACTCTCATGGCAAAACTGGTTTAAGGATATTTGGAAGCACAAGTAGTATTTCTACTTGGTGCTGAGAATTTGGCTAGCATGAGGGGGAAAGGCAAGCTCAACAAGTTAGAGGATCCATGACAACATACTTTATCTCAGATATAAGAAAGACATGACTCATTACGTCGTCTTCCTTGTCCAACATCAACTCTTTAGCATGTCATATTTTAATGAGTGCTCCCAATCATAAAAGATGTCAATGATAATATATCTATATGTGAAACCTCTCTTTCCTTATTACTTCCTATTAATTGCAACAATGACCAAAGCTATGTCTGCCAACTCCCAACAACTTTTAATCATCATACTCTTTCTATGTGAAGTCATTACTCTCAATAAGATCAATATGAACTTTTTGTTTCTTTTTATTCTTTTTCTCTTCTCTTTTATTCACCCAAGATCATGGCAAAATAATCAAGCCCTTGACTCAACACTAATCTTTATTATATATAGCTCACGGACTCGATTACATAGAGAGATCATAAAGCAAAACTCAAAACTAGATCATGCCATAAACTTTATTCTACTAGATCAAGATACTACTAATAGGATCGAACTAAGAAAAATGGTAAAGATAAGAGTTGTGATTGTGATACGATACCGGGGCACCTCCCCCAAGCTTGGCAGTTGCCAAGGGGAGTGCCCATACCCATGTGATTATGTCTCCTTCTTTGTTGTTGGTGTAATATTCTTGGCGATTATTCCCCTCAGGATACGGTTCTCCTCCTCGAGCTTATTGACTTGCTGCTTGAGGTCCATTATTTCCTTATGAAGCTTCCCTGTGACAACTAAAGCTCCTTGCACCCAAGGGTGTTGCATAGCCACGGGAGAACAAGTGACACTCCTCTTCATATTTTCATAAGTAAGAAATCTAACATTAGAAGGGATAACCGAGTTTGGAATAGCTGAGCTCTGTAGTCCCCCCATCGTGAACCCAGCTCGGAGGCGAGAGGTGACTTCTTGATCCTCCATAGCATCTACTCTCATCAAGTCAGCCTCCATCTCCTCCTCCGTTGCTGGCCCAAAGTGGTCAGCATCGCTGTTTGCCCTTGGTTCCGGTGCCGGATTAGATACCTAGCTCTCCCCGATTGACTCTTGAGAAGACATCTTGCTCTAATCTGCAGCAGCAACAGCTCGAAAACAAAAACAGAGGAAATTTGCATGATATAGGAGTCAAAACCTTCAGGAGAATATATAATGAATTTTTACCGACCAAAATACGTAACGTGCAAGAAAACAGAGTCCGGAAAGCACACGAGGTGCTCACGAGGTAGGGGGGCGCGCCTAGGGGGGTAGGGCGCGCCCACCACCCTCGTGTCCTTCTCGGACTGCTACTTATTTTTCTAATTTTCTAAATAATCCAAAACAGAGAAATATTGCCTTAAAAATTGTTTTGGAGTCGGTTTACTTACCGTACCACATACCTATTCCTTTTCGGAGTCTAAAATGTTCCGGAAAGTGTCTCTTATGTATTCCTCCGGGGTTACGGTTTCAATAATATTGGTTTCAACATTTATGGGATTACCTGATATATAATGTTTAATTCTTTGACCGTTTACCACCTTCGGATTTGTGCCTTCGAAGTTGTTGATTTTTATGGCACCGGAACGATAGACCTCTTCGATAACATAGGGGCCTTCCCATTTAGAGAGAAGTTTTCCTGCAAAAAATCTTAAACGGGAGTTGTATAGCAATACATAATCACCTACATTAAACTCACGCTTTTGTATCCTTTTGTCATGCCATCTTTTAACTTTTTCTTTAAACAACTTGGCATTTTCATAAGCTTGGGTTCTCCATTCATCAAGTGAGCTAATATCAAATAACCTCTTCTCACCGGCCAGTTTAAAATCATAGTTGAGCTCTTTAATAGCCCGGTATGCCTTATGTTCTAGTTCGAGAGGTAAGTGACATGCTTTTCCATAAACCATTTTATATGGAGACATAGCCATAGGATTTTTGTATGCAGTTCTATAAGCCCATAGTGCATCATCAAGTTTCTTAGACAAATTCTTTCTAGCCTATTGACAGTCTTTTGCAAAATTAATTTCAGCTCTCTATTGCTCAACTCTACTTGACCACTAGACTGAGGGTGATAAGGAGATGCAATTCTATGATTAACATCATATTTAGCAAGCATTTTACGGAAGGCACCATGAATAAAGTGTGAACCACCATCAGTCATTAAATATCTAGGGACTCCAAACCTCGGGAAAATAACTTACTTAAGCATTTTAATAGAAGTGTTATGATCAGCACTGCTAGTTGGAATAGCTTCTACCCACTTAGTAACGTAATCAACAGCAACTAGAATATGTGTGTATCCATTAGAGGTAGGAAAAGGTCCCATATAATCAAAGCCCCAAACATCAAACGGTTCAATAACAAGCGAATAATTCATAGGCATTTCTTGACGTCTACTAATATTACCAATTCTTTGACATTCATCACTAGACAAGACAAACTTACGGGAATCCTTGAAGAGAGTAGGCCAATAAAAACCAGATTGCAATACCTTATGTGCAGTTCTATCTCCAGCTGGTATCCTCCATAAGACTGGGAATGACACTTGCGTAGGATCTGTTCCTGTTCATGCTCAGGTACACAACGTCTAATAACACCATCTACTCCTTCTTTATAAAGATGTGGGTCATCCCAAAAGTAATGCCTTAAATCATAGAAAAACTTTTCCTTTTGTTGGTATGTGAAGCTAGTGGGTATAAACTTAGCAACAATATAATTAGCATAATCAGCATACCATGGAGTACTACGAGAAGTACTTATAACATTTAATTGTTCATCAGGAAAACTATCATTAATAGGTAGTGGGTCATCAAGAATATTTTCTAACCTAGACAAATTGTCTGCAACGGGTTTCTCAGCTCCCTTTCTATCAACAATATGCAAATCAAATTCTTGTAGCAAGAGAACCCATCTAATGAGTCTAGGCTTAGCATCTTTCTTTTCCATAAGATATTTAATAGCAGCATGATCAGTTTGGATAGTTACTTTAGAATCAACAATATAAGATCTGAACTTATCACAAGCAAATACAACTGCTAAAAGCTCTTTTTCAGTAGTAGCATAATTTCTTTGAGCATTGTCTAGAGTCTTACTAGCATAATGAATAACATTTAATTTCTTATCAACTCTTTGCCCTAGAACAGCACCTACAGCATAATCACTAGCATCACACATAATTTCAAAGGGTAAATTCCAATCAGATGGCTGAACAATAGGTGTAGTGACTAATGCTTTCTTAAGTATTTCAAATGCTTCTACACAATCATCATCAAAGACAAATGGTATATCTTTTTGCAATAAATTGGTCAGAGACCGAGAAATTTTGGAGAAGTCCTTAATGAACCTCCTATAAAATCTAGCGTGACCAAGGAAACTTCTTATACCTTTGATGTCCTTGGGACATGGCATCTTTTCAATAGCATCAACATTGGCTTTAGCAACTTCAATACCTATTTCAGAAACTTTGTGCCCCAAGACAATACCTTCATTAACCATAAAGTGGCACTTTTCCTTCAAGACAAGATTAGTTTCTTCACATCTCTGCAAAACTCGATCAAGATTTCTCAAGCAATCGTCAAAAGAGGAACCATAGACGGAAAAGTCGTCCATGAAAACCTCACAAATCTTTTCACAAAAGTCAGAGAATATGGCCATCATGCATCTTGAAAGGTAGCAGGTGCATTACATAAACCAAAAGGCATACATCTATAAGCAAAAGTACCAAAAGGGCATGTAAAGTAGTCTTTGATTGATCTCTAGCCAGCACATGTATTTGAGAGAAACCAGAATAACCATCTAGAAAGCAATAGTGTGTATGTTTGCATAATCTTTCTAGCATTTGATCAATAAAAGGTAAGGGGTAATGATCTTTCTTAGTAGCTTTATTTAATTTGCGGAAATCAATTACCATCCTATAACCTGTGATAATTCTTTGTGGAATCAATTCATCTTTATCATTAGGAACAACAGTAATACCTCCCTTCTTAGGGACACAATGGACAGGACTTACCCACTCACTATCAGCAACGGGATAGATTATACCTGCCTCCAGAAGCTTTAGTATTTTTTTTCTTACCACTTCTTTCATTTTAGGATCCAGACGTCGTTGAGGATCACGAACTGGTTTGGCATCTGCTTCCAAATTTATTTTATGTTGACATAGAGTGGGACTAATGCCCTTAAGATCATCAAGAGTATATCCAATAGCAGCACAATGCTTCTTTAGAGTTTTCAATAATCTTTCTTCTTCATGCTCTGAAAGGTTAGCACTAATAATAACAGGATATATCTTCTTTTCATCAAGATAAGCATATTTAAGATTATCAGGCAGAGGTTTGAGCTCAAACAAGGGATCACCCTTGGGTGGAGGAGGATCCCCTAAAATTTCAACAGGCAAGTTGTGATGCAGAATAGGTACCTGTTTAAAGAATACTTCATCTATTTCCCTTCTTTCATTCATGAACATATCATTTTCATGGTCTAACAAATAGTGTTCTAAAGGATCACTAGGAGGTACGGCAATAGAAGCAAGACCAATAATTTCATCTTTACTAGGTAATTCTTCCTCATGATGTTGTTTACTAAATTTAGAGAAATTAAACTCATGAACCATATCATCCAAACCAACAATAACAATATTCTTAGTGCAGCCTATGGTAGCATTGACAGTATCTAAGAAGGGTCTACCAAATATAATTGGACAAAAGCTATCTTGCGGAGAAGTAAGAACAAGAAAATCAGCAGGATATTTAGTTTTCCCACACAAGACTTCAACATCTCTAACAATTCCAATTGGTGCAATAATATCTCTATTAGCAAGTTTAATAGTAACATCAATATCTTCTAACTCAACAGGTGCAATTTCATTCTTAATTTCTTTGTATAAGTCATGAGGTATAACACTAGCACTAGCACCAATATCACATAAGCCATGATAACAATGATCTCCTATTTTAACAGAAATAACAGGCACGCCTACCACATGTCTATGTTTATCTTTATCACAAGGTTTAGCAATTCTAGCAGTTTCACCTTCGAACTGAATAACATGCCCATCAATATTATCAGACAAGAGATCTTTAACAATAGCAATATTAGGTTCTACTTTAACTTGCTCAGGAGGTGTATAAGTTCTAATATTGCTTTTACGAACAACAGTTGAAGCTTTAGCATGATCCTTTATTCTAACAGGGAAAGGTGGTTTCTCAATGTAAGACGTAGGAACAATAGGATCATTATAAGTGACAGTCTTTTCTTCAACTTTAATAGGTGCAACTACTTTTACTTCTGTGGGAGGATGATATTTAAACCACTTCTCCTTAGGGAGATCAACATAAGTAGCAAAAGATTCACAGAAAGAGGCTACTATCTCAGAGTCAAGTCCATATTTAGTGCTAAACTTACAGAAAATATCGGTGTCCATAAAAGATTTAACACAATCAAACTTAGGTGTCATACCTGACTCCTTACCTTCGTTGAGGTCCCAATCTTCAGAGTTGTGTTTAATTCTATCCAATAAATTCCATCTGAATTCAATAGTCTTCATCATAAAAGAGCCAACACAAGAAGTATCGAGCATGGTGCGATTGTTTTCAGAAAGCCGAGCATAAAAACTTTGCATAATTATTTCTCTTGAGAGCTCATGATTGGGGCATGAATATAACATTAATTTAAGCCTCCCCCAAGCTTGAGGGATGCTTTCTCCTTCGCGAGGCCAGAAATTATATATATAATTGCGATCACGATGAACAAGATGCATAGGGTAATACTTTTGATGAAATTCCAGCTTCAATCTTTTATAGTCCCATGATCTCATATCATCACATAGCCTATACCATATCAATGCGTCTCCCTTCAAAGATAAAGGGAAGACCTTCTTCTTAGCAGCATCATCGGGTATACCTGCAAGCTTAAATAATCCACAAACTTCATCCACATATATTAAGTGATCATCAGGATGCTTTGTTCCATCTCCTGTAAAAGGATTAGCTAGCAGTCTTTCTATCATACCCGAAGGATACTCATAAGGAATTTCATTTTCAATAGGTTCAGTAGGTTGAGGAGCAACTCTTTGCTCTACTAGACGGGATGAAGATACCCCGAACAAGCCCCTCAGAGAATTACTTTCCATAGTAACAAGTGACAGTAAATTTCAGCACACTATATAAATTTTTCCTTACCAAATTCCACCTACCAAAGGCGCTACACTCCCCGGCAACGGCGCCAGAAAAGAGTCTTGATGACCCACAAGTATAGGGGATCTATCATAGTCCTTTCGATAAGTAAGAGTGTCGAACCCAATGAGGAGCAAAAGGAAATGATAAGCGGTTTTCAGCAAGGTATTCTCTGCAAGTACTGAAATAAGTGGTAACAGATAGTTTTGTGATAAGATAGATTGTAACGAGCAACAAGTAACAAAAGTAAATAAAGTGCAGCAAGATGGCCCTATCCTTTTGTAGCAAAGGACAAGCCGGAACAAACTCTTATAATAGGAAAAGCGCTCCCGAGGACACATGGGAATACCGTCAAGCTAGTTTTCATCACGTTCATATGATTCGCGTTCGATACTTTGATAATTTGATACGTGGGTGGACCGGTGCTTGGGTGCTGTTCTTACTTGAACAAGCATCCCACTTATGATTAACCTCTATTTCAAGCATCCGCAACTACAACAAAAGTATTAAGGTAAACCTAACCATATCATGAAACATATGGATCCAAATCAGCGCCTTACGAAGCAATGCATAAACTAGGGTTAAGCTTCTGTCACTCTAGCAACCCATCATCTACTTATTACTTCCCAATGCCTTCCTCTAGGCCCAAATAATGGTGAAGTGTTATGTAGTCGACGTTCACATAACACCACTAGAGGTTAGACAACATACATCTTATCAAAATATCAAACGAATACCAAATTCACATGACTACTCATAGCAAGACTTCTCCCTTGTCCTCAGGAACGAACGTAATTACTCACAAAGCATATTCATGTTCATAATTAGAGGGGTAATAATATGCATATAGGATCTGAACATATGTTCTTCCACCAATTAAACCAACTAGCATCAACTACAAGGAGTAATCAACACTACTAGCAACCTACTAGCACCAATCCCGGACTTTGAGACAAGAATTGGATACAAGAGATGAACTAGGGTTTGGAGATGAGATGGTGCTGGTGAAGATGTTGATGGAGATTGCCCTCTCCTGATGAGAGGCGCGTTGGTGATGACGATGGTGATGATTTCCCCCTCCGGGAGGGAAGTATCCCCGGTAGAACAGCTCTGCCGGAGCTCTAGATTGGATCCGCCAAGGTTCCGCCTCGTGGCGGCGGAGTCTCGTCCCGAAAAGTTCCTCTCTATTTTTTTCTCATCAAAAGACCTCATATAGGAGAAGATGGGCGTCAGAGAGCCACCAGGGGCCCACGAGGTAGGGGGGGCGCCTAGGGGGGGGGGGGGCGCCCCCCACCCTCGCGAGAAGGGTGTGGGCCCCCCGGCCTTCATCTTTGGTGTGGATTTTTCTTTATTTCTTTTAAGACATTCCGTGGAGTTTCAAGACTTTTGGAGTTGCGCAGAATAGGTCTAATATTTGCTCATTTTCCAGACCAGAATTCCAGCTGCCGGCATTCTCCCTCTTTATGTAAACCTTGTAAAATAAGAGAAAATAGCCATAAGTATTGTGACATAAAGTGAAATAACAGTCCATAATGCGATAAATGTCGATATAAAAGCATGATGCAAAATGGACGTATCAGGTGTCATCACCAACATGAAGGCTGAAGATGTGGTTTTTCTGATGGCAATGGGCAGCGTTAATCTTGAAGAATGCTGAGCAGGTAATGCCTTCACGAAGCCAGGAGAAACTAGCCCTTTGGAGCGCGATGGAACATTCCAAAGATGCCAACCCTAGGCATGCACCTTTGAGCTTCCGCTGAAGCCATCACTGCAAAATTTACTCTATTCAGTGACAAAAACCTTGGTGAAAACATGAACTGTCGCCTAAAACCATTTTCTGTGGCGGTCCACCATCACGAGGTGTTTCCCTCCTGGGGCAGGGCCCTAGCAACTTTGGCGACGTTTTAGGTTGATATTTTGCGATGTATTGGGCCGTCACTACGCATGTCCATTTTCTGGGACGAGTCTCATTGTCACACTTAATGTTGGTGGGTTAATTTTTTGCAAATGTAAATAAAAATAACATGTAATTGTTTTTCAGCTAATTCATTTACGGGATCTCTTTTCATAATAGTGGGAACTTGGAATTGGGATCGTTCGGTTCCCTCCTAACAAAGGGATTTGGGATCGTCGGCTTAGGGCCCTCTGTCATACCACACCCCTAGTAGCGAGTCGAGAGGCCGTCACGATGAGGTGAATGTGGCTGCAAGGGTACGACAAGACCACACGCTACAGTTGAAGGGTGAAGTCGCGTGCGACAGCGGCAGCGTCAAATAGGGGCGATTTCAGGTTAGATCTGTTTACTGAAAACATCATATAGTAGCAAATATCAGGTGCGTTCTATTTACTTTTCATGTTGTACAGGAAATGCATCCTGGTTTGAGTACTCATGGAATGGTCTTCATGCCACCATACATGGCTGGTGTGAATCAATTTATGGAATTCGCGCTTGCTCACAACAATGGGTCGAAGATATGTTGTGCCCATGCAGAAATTGCCGTAATGGGACCCACTAAAATATTGATGTTGTCCGATGTCACATAAATGTCACTGGTATGCTCAGGTCCTATACGACTTGGATCTATCATGGGGAAGCAGGGTACATCGGTGCATGCAATTATAGTGCCAATGATGATGGTTATGAATCTGACGACTCTGATGATTTTGAGTTGTAACCAAATTTTGTGTTTGATATGGTGGGAGCTCTAGTGGATGACATGGGCAAAACAACTGGAAGTAAATAAGATGCATCTGGTGGGTTGGAAATTTTTAAGAAGCGATGAAACACATTCACAAGGAATGTGGCAGTATGACACAGATGGCGTTCATTATCAGGATGCTTCATATCAAAACATATACATGTATGGCCAACAAGACATTCAATATGCTTTGTAACTGTTGAATACTGCTTTGCCTAAGGTGGAATTTTTGAAATCTTACGCTGATGCTAAGAGAGCTCTTTTTGATCTTGGTCTTGGATACCAAACAATTCATGTATGCAAGTATGACTGCATTTTGTATTGGGGAGACTATGCTAACAGTACTCACTGTCCCCACTGTGGTACATCAAGGTGGAGACACGTTGATGGGAAGAAAAAGGTTCCTCACAATATCCTTCAATACTTTTCGATAATCCCACGTTTACAAAGATTGTTTTTCTTCAAGGGAAATAGCAGAGCACACCTAGTGGCACAAGGAAAAGAGGGTTCAAGAGGCTAATGTAATGAGGCACCCCGCTGATGGCGATGCATCGAAGTACTTCGATGGAAAACATGAAAGATTTGCTAAAGATGCCCGCAACTTGAGGTTATGATTTGCAGCTGATGTATTCAATCCCTTTGGACACATGAGTAGTGCATATAGTATGTGGCCTATTTTTTCATTCCATACAACTTCTCACCCTAGATGTGCATGGACTAATCCAATTTCATGATGGCATTGCTGATTCCTGGAAAATACTCACTAGGAAAGGATTTTTATGTATTTATGCAGCCACCGATAGCAGATATGCAGATGCTATCACTACTGCAGGATGCTTCTAACGCGACACTATGATCAGAGACCCTTCGAGGAAACTGTGTGCGATGCAATAATCGCAAATGGTGGTGTAAAAGAACCGTCCAAAAAGGTGCAAAACGTTTGTGATGGCGGAGCCATCAAACACGGTTTATATTTTAGTTTCGTGTGCGATGCAGGGCATACGGTTCAGTTTAATGAACTATTTGCGATGAGGCGGAACAAAAGAAACAAGCAGCCAGATGAAGGCGTGTGCGATATACATCATACGATTCACTCGGATGAACTGTTTGTGATGAGGAGGAACAATAGAAACGGCGAGCTACTAAAAGGTGTGTACGATTGAGGGCATACGCTTCAGAAGGATTAACTGCTTGTGATTAGACAACCGAATAGAAACAGGCCAGCCATATCAAAGTGTCTGTGATTGATGGCATACACTTCGCACAGATGAACTGTTTGCGATTAGCTACAACAAACTGAAACAATTATATAGATCAACATGTGTGCGCTAGATGGGCACACACATTCTAATTAAAAGAAGCGTGCGTGATGGTAATATCGAGCACGCACGGTTGCTGGAACAAGACGTGTGCTGACATTGCCTATTGCGGTGCACCCTATGGTGCAAATGCCACGTACGCGGTCGAGAAGGCGTACGTGCCCATGTTACGCCTTCCAGGAATAGTGCTGCACTTATAACAATCAATAAATTTGAGCATGTGTCCCATCACATTCCAAATTGCAAACTTGTTCACACCGATCAAAACCTAAACGGTTTCCCACTTAGGAGCGTATTACTACTCGGTTATAAATACTACTACTACTACTACTACTACTACTACTACTACTACTACTACTACTACTACTACTACTACTACTACTACTACTACTACTCCAAGATGACTGCACATTCCTCCTCAACTCCTCATCCACAAAAACAAACAAGTCATTCATCATCGTTCCCTTGCGTCTGCCATGGCCAGTGTGAGTTCTGGGTCAAGAGATTGCCACCAGGGAGATGCAAGCATGGAAGCAGAAGCACGAGAGATGTCCCGCCTCGCCGTGAATGCAATCGGCATGTCCCACCGTGCGACCGTAGCAGCACAGAGGTCCTGTCGCGCCGCCGAAGTAGCACGCAGGTCCCGCTGCGCTGTTGATGCGGCATACTGGTCCGGCCACGCCGCGGAAGCAGAAGAGATGTCTCCTCGCGCCGCGAATGCAGCAGAGATGTCCTCCCGCGCCCGGCAGCTTGGGAAAATGTCTCGTGGGCAGGCGAGGACTCTTATAGGTGCATGCATGTGATCGTCTATAGCCAGATGGATCAGATCTCCGGCTGGGTGAGGTTGTAGGACAACATGAAACCCTCTTTCGCCGGCGTCATCCGGCAACTAAATGAGAGCAATGGGAAGCTCCGGGCTAAGCGCGACCTGCTAAGGGCGAAGATCGTCGGAAGTGTGGAGCTGCAGGAGGAGACCACTGCCTTGTTGAAGAGGACCGACGTCTTTGTCGAGAAACTTATGGATGAGAATGCCATGCCACACATCGAGCGTAGAAGGCTGGTGGAGGAATCCGTGGATGCTCTCAAGCAGCATCTTGAGGACAAGAAAGAGCTCATCACCGCTCACTCCGGAGACTAGTTCCCGCGGCCTGCAGCAACGCATCAAGAAAGTAGAGATCAGCGAGCTAGGTTGTTGTCTTCCTTCTTCTTTTGCCCTTGTGTATTTCGGGCGTTGCCGCATGTGGCTTTTTAAAATTATGTTCCTAAATATGTAAGACAATTATTATCCACTGTCATCGTCCTCATCATCATGCTTGCTATAAGTCACAGTCGATGCTATATAGGTCCGTTGGATATTACATCAAGATCCGTGCAAAACTTTCATTTTAGATTTTCATTTTTCTCTCTTAAATCTCAGTCCAGTGAGATATATAGCCACACCGTAGAACAGGGGCTCAAGCGCCATTAATGGAGACGTTGGGAGGGAGGTGCGCAGCGGGTAGCGGTCAAAGGGCTCTCCTCCCGATGAGCACGCGCAGGGGTCTGATCGCATGCCTCCTTTACTCAAATAGCTACCCCGCACGACACCTTCTAGCCAATAAAAAAAGGGGACACATGGCGGCACGTAATTGGTAAGTAGAACAACCATGGTTTCAATAATACTTGTGTTTCCGTTTTATAACGTGACAACACTTGTTCCAAAATGACTTTGTTGATTGTTAATGTGTGCGCCTTCGCAAATCGGACAGAAAAATTACCACATCATGTTGATGCCATGTCATGACACCATGCCAAGTTTCATGATTTTCAGGCATGTTTTGGATTTACAGGAATTAAAAAACCAAGTTTCTCAATCTTTCCGACCGAGCCACGACGCCTAGATGTTTGAATTTCATTCTCATTTCTTGCATGGGACCTAGAAATTCACCCAAGGACACACATGTGATTTTTCAACCAATTTTGGTGCACTAGAGCATGTGCTTGTAGTTCAAATTTAAATTATGCACATTAAATGCCCAGAAACTCAATTAATGTATACAAAGGCCAAACGAATCCGGAATAATTCCAAAATTTAGCACGATACTTCTATTTGGTCTAATCTGCGTGTATAAAAAAATTAAGGCGGGAGAAGGCGGTGTACGTATGTCGTTTCGCACACGGAGGTGACAAGTTCCCTCTCGAAACCACTAGCCATCTCGAGGGAAGCTCCGGTTTGCAAGAAGCTTACACCAAAGCTTGTCCCAATTCGGCCAAAAAATTTACTGCAGCATGTTGGTGCCATGTCATGACACCATGTCAAGTTTCATGATTTTCAGATGTGTTTTGGATTTACAGGAATTAAAAAACCAAGTTTCTTAATATTTCCGGCCGAGCCACGATGCCCAGATGTTTGAATTTCATTCCCATTTCTTGCATGGGACCTAGAAATTCACCCAATGACACACATGTGATTTTTCAACCAACTTTGGTGCACTGGAGCATGTGCTTGTAGTTCAAATATGAATTATGCACATTGAATGCCCAAAAACTCAATTAATGTATAAAAAAGGCCAAACGAACCCGAAATAATTCCAAAATTTAGCACGATACTTCTATTTGGTCTAATCTGCCTATGTAGAAGGCAGTGTACGTATGTCGTTTCACATATAGAGGTGACAAGTTCCCTCTCGGAACCACGAGCCTTCTTGAGGGAAGCTCCGGTTTGCAAGAAGCTTACAACAAAGCTTGTCCCAATTCGGCCAAAAAATTTACCGCAGCATGTTGGTGCCATGTCATGACACCATGCCAAGTTTCATGATTTTCAGGCGTGTTTTGGATTTATAGGAATTAAAAAACCAAGTTTCTCAATCTTTCCTGCCGAGCCACGACGCCTAGATGTTTGAATTTAATTCCCATTTCTTGCATGGGACCTAGAAATTCACCCAGGGGAACACATGTGATTTTTTAACCAACTTTGGTGCACTAGAGCATGTGCTTGTAGTTCAAATTTGAATTATGCATATTAAATGCCCAGAAAATCAATTAATGTATAAAAGGCCCAACAAACTCGGAATAATTTCAAAATTTAGCATGATATTTCTATTTGGTCTAATTTTCCTGTGTAAAAAAATTAAGGCAGGAGAAGGCAGTGTACGTATGTCATTTCGCACACGGAGGTGACACTTTCCCTCTTGGAACCACGAGCCTTCTTGAGATAAGCTCCGGTTAGCAAGAAGCTTACACCAAAGCTCGTCCCAATTCAGCCAAAAAAATTACCGCAACATGTTGGTGCCATGTCATGACACCATGCCAGGTTTTATGATTTTCAGGCGTGTTTTGGATTTACAGGGATTAAAAAACCAAGTTTCTCAATCTTTCCGACCGAGCCACGACACCCACATGTTTGAATTTTATTCTCATTTCTTGCCTGAGACCTGTAAATTCACCCAAAGACACACATGTGATTTTTCAACAAACTTTGGTGCATTGGAGCATGTGCTTGTAGTTCAAATTTGAATTGTGCACATTAAATGCCCCAAAACTCAATTAATTCAAAAAAATGGCAAACAAACCCGTAATATTCCAAATTGAAACACGACACTCATGTACTAGTTGCATGTTCACTGTACGTAGTTCTAGCAATTCAAACACCATCCTTTTCCTCCGTAACACCATTTTGTCTTTCAAAACATAATGAAAAAATTAGGTATACCACAAATAGTTTATTAGAAAGAATCGTGTAGGATGCAATATAAAATATCTTGGCGCATTATCTTGTCTGGCTTACGCAGGAAGCTTCGTCGTCTACAGTCCACCACCCCTGCTTGAACCACACTTGCGCGCAAGTTTCTCGCGACACCGAGCGAATTTTTTTGCCACCGCTGAAATATCTATCTCCCCGTCCCCTCCCTCCCACCAAAAGCCACATTTCCACTGTTCCTCATTGCCTTCCAAGTTCAAACATTCACTGCTGCTTTACTGGCAGCTCAGCCTCCTCGTCGGCGACCCTTCTTCTTGCAGCGCCGCCTCCTCGCCGGCTACCCTTCTTCTTGCAGCGCTACCTCCTCGCCAGCGACCCTTCTTCTTGCAGCACCGCCTCCTCGCCGGCGACCCTTCTTCTTGCTGAGCGGCCTCCTCGCTGCCGACCCTTCTTCTTGCTGCGCAGCCTCGTCGATATGGTCAGGTAATCCACACCCCACCCACACCATCCTCCTCTTTCCCGCCCCACATGCGCCGACCGACGGCACGACACCTTCCACCGAAAACACTGTCCCCTCCTCCAATTAAGCACCGCCCACAGCCATTTTGCATGCAGTATAACATGGAGCTCAGTAGCATGCGGCCACACGCGCGCACGAGGTCGCTATGGATGCCATGCATGTCGACCACCAGATCTTGGAGGAGCACCTCGTCTTCGAGGCCACCATCGACACCGCCACGCGGTTGTCTACTTTAAAATACAGTTTGTGTTGTTTTCTCAAGGCCACCGCCAGTGCCTTCTAGTGACTTGTCCTTTGTAATGTTAATATGCAATCTGATGTTCAGTTAACAGTTTGGTCCTCTGAAATGTAATATTCACTTAACACTTTGGTCCAACAATTGCTACATTTCGTAGTACTGTTCTCAAGCATTCTTTGTTTTGTTAACTGTCTTATCTTCTAGTACATGTTTCTATTCTGCAATGTCGTGCTCAGTTTACTATTTTGGTTCATTTGGTCTGCTGTCCATTTAACTGTTTGGTTCAGTTCTGCAATTTGATTTTCATTTGCTGTGGGTAGAATTTTGTATTGTTATGCATGTGACACCAATCGAATTTGGCTGTACTCAGTACATATTCTACTGATAGTATGGCAACTCTCAGTTGACCTAATCAAGATCTTCCTTATGTGTGTTGTAGGGAAACAATGGGAGACACTGCGGTTTACCATTGAAGTTTGTTCAAGCAGGGTCCTTTGGCTAATAGCACATTATTGTGCAGTTGCAGGAATCATTCGAATATTTAGGTTTCTTACAATTTGGTCTTGCACATGTAGGTCCTGCTGTCAGAGGCTTAGACCCACTGTTCGACCATTTTGCATGTGGGGAAATGAGATGTCCATGAATATCGGTCAAGTCAAGAAACTCGGAAAGATTGTTAGGATGAAGAAACTTGCGACGAATAACAGCAAGATCTTTGTTTGCACAATGAAGAAGACATCAATCAACTATAGGATGGTACTAGATCTTTTACCTTGTTTTTACCCCTTGCGCCATTTCAAAATTTATAACAACGGTTTTATGCATAGCTTTGTTTTCAGTACTTTTCAAAGCAGTTCACCGATGATTATCTCTCGAACCACCTGCATGGTCAAGAGGCGAGGAAGGTATTCATTCAACACCCACGATACAATATTGAAGTCTTGCTGAAGAGGATGAAGGTTGGGCGGGCAATTATCCATAGCCACTGGCCTAAAGTTGCCAGGACATTCAACATCACTGAAGTCTCAATATTTGCCTTCTGCTTCTGCAGTTTCCAAGATGAGATTCATGTGTCTATTTACCATGTATGATGCTACTTTCCAAAGGTTTTTGATGCTGCATGTGAAACTTGGTGCTGTTGTGTAATGGCATAACTGAGTGCCAAAGCTATCTGATGTAATTCGATTATGAAATCCTAGTTGCTATTATACGGATATGAAATATCTGCTATGTTTTATAAGAAATATCAGTTTGATTAGTACATGGATTATCAACAATAGGCTAATTATCCTGCTTATTGGGGTTTTCTATTGCAGACGGTTACTCAGACAATACCATGGGCGATGAACTCAAATAGCCCGCACGGTTTCTGGAAAGTAGGCGTGTTCGATCAACTAACAATCACACACGGCTTCTGGCAGCGAACTGTTTGCGTTAGGCCACCTTGCACAAACGTTTCCACACAAAGAACTGTGTGTGATATACATACCTACGAAAATGTTTTTCTAGGATTCACCATGTGGGATGTACATACCCACGAAAATGTTTTTCTCGGATTATCGTGTGGGATGTACATACCTACGAAAATGATTGGGTTTCGATGCCTCGCCCGATCGCACACGAGCTCATTTGGTGTCCCAGGAGGGCCTATCCCCGACGGTTTCTGGGTCATGTGGGAAGGACCCCCCTATCGCCAACACTTACTTGGCGACGGTTCCAAATGCCATCATGGAAAGGGGTTAAAAACTGTTTATATAGCATGTGTTGTACCAGTGTATGGAAACAACAGATGTATGCATGGGAAAACCTTTCAATTTGCGTGTGATGCTTATTTTGTCCATTCATGATTATCCTGCATATGGGACTACCTCCTGTCGGAGCACAAAGGCTTATTACGCATGTGTGCATCGCGATGAGAATCCTTGCTTTCAGATTCTTCATCTCGTCGTAGAATTCATCAATGATCAATCTGGCTACTTCCCCGAGCGAATTCAAAGGCTTGCTTGCATCATCCGGAACAACTCATTCAACCTGGATGTCCTTGTGGAAAAACCTACGAATGTATATTGTTCCTTGAGGAGGAACTTCCGCAGGGATGTGCTTACTCTTGTCAACTGATATACCTGGTAAATGAGACAACTAGAATCATCGCAAAGCTCGATGACTCCTGCCTTGTCCCGCGAGGGAGTGTACTTGAGGTCTATGACGAGGAAGAAAAGTTCATACACTCGCATGTACGCCTTGCTCTCTTATATCCATTTGTCAACAGTTTTAATCTCATTGGTATAGACGGTGCAGATGGTGCAACCGTCATGGAGGTCGACACGGCGCTCCCGAGTGAACGGGGCTAGTAAGCCCAGCATCACCATCCTGTCGCCACCGAGGGCGCCGGAAGATCCAGCGTGAGACATGGTGCTAGTGATAGAAAGATGTGGGGAGAGATTGAGAGTGGAATGGGGAAGGCGATGGAGAGGGGAGTTGGCAACTGCTTAAATCGGTGGGAGACGAGGAGGCCCCCAAAATAGTTTGAACGGTAGCCATACCAGGCGTGCGCTGTGTAGACATGATCTGCCCGTGCCCCGTTCATATGAGGATGATGAGGAGGCCAGGAAGACTTGACCATCCGTTGCTTTTTTCTTTCTACACACATATACGTGAGAGTGCATTGCTTTTTTTCAACACGCAAAGACTATGAAAGTGCTCTCGGTGTATTGTGGAAGCGCTCATATTGTTTTCAAAAGATGTGGTCATGCATTTTGAAAGCCCTTGCTAGTATTTTCCTGAAAGTGCTCACACTATTCACGAAAAAACATTTGCAGAGTTAACAAAGATACAATCACATATTTTTACATTAGCGCCATGAATCTGTACATCATCACACAAATTATTCTATGTAAGTAAGTATAATGCAATAACACACAACATCTTTGACCTACTACAATCATGGTTAGAACATACGATCTCTCAATCTAAATGAACATACTACTAGTTGAATGTAGACACACAAGTTCTTGCAATACCTACTACAATCATAGTTAGAACATATGTTCGCTCAATCTAAATAATCATACTACTACTTGAATGTACACACCCAAGTTGTTGCTATTCATCGTCCGTTGTTTCTCTTCCGGCACTTCCAGCCGCTCGAAGATCCCTCATCTTTGTTCTTACGGGGGCAGAGTCATTCCCTCAATGGTGGTTGGAGAAGGTAACGTAGCATGTCCTTAATGATTAGAATCCTATGGTACAACTCATAGCTAACATACCCGTCTTTTGCTGCGTACTCGAGGTGCAACAAGAAAATCGGCTTCCACTCCCCGTACTGGTGCTTGTCCCTTGGGAATGATCTCTTCATGTTCTGGTATGACGGGTCGATGATGAATGCTGCAAGGTCACCCCTGGACTCCCTTTCTCCACCACCTTTGACGCGGAACTGCTCTTGGATGTTGACATGGTGTTCATCTGGAATCATTATCCATGCATGGGAAATCATGATCTTGTCACCCCTCGTGTCCACGCTTGCAGAAGTTATCGATTTGTGTTGCAAGAATTGATCCAATGCTTGGCACCACTCGGATCTACAGTAGTGGTACACGAGGACATGCTCGCGCATTGTGAGTTGCACGACGGCGACCCTTTGTCGTCTGTAACTGCTCGAATGGTTGTACTCGAGGTCTAGTCCAACGAAATTCTTCTTCTCCTCCTAGAACCATTGCTCGTACATGGCGATGAATCGCTCCATAGTCCTAGGTTTGTTGGTGTACACCACCTCCAACACGGTTGTGCTATGGGCAGTGATGTGGTGGGTCTCTGCTATTAGTTTCTTGTCGTCCATGGCTGTAGGGAGGTGGTGGGGAGTTGTGGAGGACGAGGAACGACTGAGGAAGAAGATACAAATGGATGCGATAAAAGGAATGCGATTGTTAATTTCTCATGCAAAAAAGGTAACCGACCAGAGCAGTTTCGACGTCGCCTGACAGTTCCAGGATGCATGGGAATCAGGCTTCAACGCTCGCAATTTTTATGTTTTTTAGTTGAAGCAATTTTTTGGTGGGTTCGAGCAATATATTTTGTGCCGCGCCGACATTGCACGCTCGACGTGCCTGAGTTGTGCATGGTCTTCATATGGCACGCTCCACTTGTTTTATTTTAAAGGGTATCAAATTATGACGTGACAACTGGCACTCTAGACTTTAATTTCTAACCGGGTGTGACACTTGACACGATGAACTTGCTTTATTCAAGATACCAACACAAATGAAACATATGTGCATTGCAAACCAATTGGGTTCACCTTACATATACAATGAACATCCCAACACATGAACATTTACCCATCAATAGTACATAGGCAAAAGTAAAATGTCAAATGCACATACTTTTGTGAACATTCACCCATGGAGGCACCTTTCTGCTTGCTCGTGGTAGAAGCTCAAAGTATGACGTGACAACCAGCCATACGCACTACAATGGGTAAACAGTACACTTCACATGATAAATGAACAAAATGATTGTGCATTTCAAACCTCTTGGGTTCACCTTGAATATGTGAGGAACATGGTACCACATGAACACATATTGCCATGATCAGAATTATAGAAGGAAAAAAATGTCAAATACAGATAGTTTCATCACCAATCAACTATGGTCGTTATATGACACCATGCATAACCTAAGCTTGTCTGCACATGAAAGTCCATAGTGCGATGAAAACAATGAATGGTACTTTAAAAAGTTTCACATCACTAAGTGTCGTTGTATTAAACATAGGTGTGTAATACCCAACTTATGCACAGACAAGTAGTAGCTCCCCCGCAAAGTTAAAGCCTTAGTGAAGGCCTCCAACTCAAAGTAAGTAGCTCTTTGAGAGATCAAGGAGTGCATCAAGAAGACCAATACAAACTACAGAAACGAAGTACTAGGAGCAATCCCTTGCCGGCAAGGCAGGGCCGGCAAGATGAAGGCCTGGCAATCCCCGCGGCAAGGAGATCCCCCTCAACCGCTGGCGCTCCACCTTACCAGCAAGTTGTTAGCTATTCGGAGAGGTGTCGAGCCCGCAGGCGACGCGGTGGAGCTCGTGTGCACGTGTCGGTTCGCCGAAAGGAAAATTACCTTTATTGACATCCGTCCTAATGGCACGTTGATACGTCTCCAACATATCTATAATTTTTGATAGATCCCCCTCAACCGCTGGCGCTCCACCTCACCAGCTACCTGTTAGCTATTCGGAGAGGTGTCAAGCCCGCAAGTGACGCGGTGGAGCTCGTGTGCATGTGTCGGCTCGCCGAAAGGAAAATTACCTTTATTGACATCCGTCCTAATGGCACGTTGATACGTCTCCAACATATCTATAATTTTTGATTGTTCCATGCTATTATATTATCCAAACAGAATGAAACTTTTTGAAATTTTTTCTTGGACTAGAAGACAGCCATGAAGCTTCGGGAGGAGGAGGCTAGAGGAGCCACATGAGGGCCACAAGCCCTAGAGGCGCGCCCTAGGGGGGAGCACCCCCCAGACTTGTGGGCCCGTTGGGAATCCCCTAACCCTAACTCCAGCTCTATAAATACCCAAATATTCCCCTTACACCAGAGGGCACACCAAAAATATGTTTCCGCCGCCGCAAGCTTCTGTTCACGTGAGATCTCATCTTGGGGCCTTTTCCGGCACTCTGCCAGAGGGGGATTCGATCACGAAGGGCCTCTACACCAACCTTGTTGCCCTTCCGATGATGTGTGAGTAGTTTACCATGGACCTAAGGGTCCATAGCTAGTAGCTAGATGGCTTCTCTCTCTCTCTCTTTGATCTTCAATACAATGTTCTCCTCGATGTTCTTGGAGTTCTATTCGATGTAATCTTCTTTTGCGGTGCATTTGTTGAGATCCGATGAATTGTGGATTTATGATCAAATTATCTATGAATATAATTTAAGTCTTATCTGAACTCTTTTATTCATGATTAACATAGCTTTGTATTTCTCTTAGATCTATTGATTTGGTTTGGCCAACTAGATTGATTTTTCTTGTAATGGGAGAGGTGCTTTGTGATGGGTTCAATCTTGTGTTGTCCTCACCCAGTGACAATAGGGGTAGCGAGGCACGTATTTGTATTGTTGCCATTAAGGATAAAAAGATGTGGTTTTGACCATATTGATTGGATCTATCCCTCTACATCATGTCATCTTACTTAAGGCGTTACTCCGTTCTTGTTAACTTAATACACTAGATGCATGCTAGATAGCAGTTGATGTGTGGAGTAATAGTAGTAGATGCAGGCAGGAGTCGGTCTACTTGTCACGGACGTGATGCCTATCTCCATGATCATTGCCTTAGATATCGTCCTAACTATGCACTTATCTATCAATTACTCAACAGTAATTCGGTTTCCCACTATATGCTTTCTTCAAGAGAGAAGCCTCTAGTGAAACCTATGGTCCCTGGGTCTATTTTTATCATATTATTTTCAGATCTATAAAATCAAAATCTCAAAAAATACCTTGCTGCAATTTATTTACCTTTGCACTTTTATTATCTTTTATACCTATCTCTATCAGATCTCATCCTTGCAAGTAACCGTGAAGGGATTGACAACCCCTTTATCGTGTTGGGTGCAAGTATTTTGTTTGTTTGTGCAGGTGCTATCTTTGGAGACTTGTGTGTTCCTCCTACTGGATTGATACCTTGGTTCTTAACTGACGGAAATACTTATCTCTACTTTGCTGCATCACCCTTTCCTCTTCAAGGGAAAAACCAATGCAAGCTCAAGAAGTAGCAGGAAGAATTTTTGGCGCCGTTGCCGGGGAGGTTCTACATCAAGCCTACCAAGTACCTATCATAAACTCTCATCTCTTGCATTACATTATTCGCCATTTGCCTCTCGTTTTCCTCTCCCCCACTTCTAAAATGTTTTCAGAAAAACACAAAAATATTTGCCTTTTATTTGCCTTCTTTCCGTTCATCTTTTTGTTTACTTGTGTGCAAGATTGCTTGTTTTGCTACCATGTCTAGTCCTTCTATCGTAGTTGGTACCCCGGAAAGTGAGGTTCTTAATTTTAAACACAGGGGGGGGGGGTAAAATTTAAAAGATGCTTGGTATAGAATTTGCGATGCTCAGAGTAGATCTACCCATAAGCAATCCACTACAGTACTTCTTCGAAATTTTTATGTGGGTGTTACTACTTGGTATAGATATGCGCTAGACACTATCACCGGGTGTCAAAGTTTTGTCACGGAAGATGTCCTAGTGAAAGGACTTAGTCGTGGCGCCATCGCGACCGGTTAGCTTAAAGGGGTTAAAGCGGAACAAGGGACACAAGGAATTATACTGGTTCGGCCCCTTACGATGAAGGTAAAAGCCTACTCCAGTTGTGATAGAATTGCTAGGGTTTCGATGACCAGGGAGCGAATCTGCTTTGCCTGGCTCTTGAGTTATTGTTTGTTGTCCCTAAACCGCCACCCGGTCGTCCCTTTATATACACAGGTTGACGCCCGGCGGTTTACAGAATCCCGAGGCCGGCTCATAAACGTGCCCGGCTCGGTTTCTACCTTTCCCTGTCTTACAACATAAGTTACATATCATATGGCGGTTTATGTCTACGGGCCCTAATCCGCCTTTGGGCCCTGGGCCTTCATATTAGATCTCCTCCGTAAAGCGCCATACTTCTTGTCTTCATGGGCTTTAAACATGACTAACTCATTGTGGGCATAACCCGGCCCCTCATGGCCGGTTTATACTTAGTAGTAATATCCCCAACATTAGGCCCCAGATTGATTTGAACCTGTTTATGTCAATCTTCAACACTTAGAAAAATTCCTCCTTCAGCACCTTTGCATAAATCTTGTAAACCGCCGTGACGTCATCCTCCAAGATTGTAATAAACCGCCATGACATCACCTATTATTAAAAATTGTATGTCTCATCTTCATTAACGACCCTCCGACAATCGAGGCGACAGCTCTGTCACAGATCCAACTTTTGGGCTCCTCGATTTTCGCGCCTGTCACTTATCCCTTCACCTTATAAATAAGACCGAGGGGTCCTTTTCATTCCCCCCTCGTGCTTCCTCACTTCCTCTTCTTCCTTGCACCGACCCGACCTTCGCGTGCGGCCGTCGTCGTCAAGCTCCGCCCTCGACCTCATCTCCGGCCGCTGCATCAACCTAAACGTACCAGGAAAATGCGGCGCACCTTCGCTACTTCGTCGGTAACAGTAAGTTTCCCTTTCCCTTGCTCTAGATCCTCCATTAGGGTTTCGGTTGTTCATTAAAGCTCGCGTCTGTTCTTCTCCATTCATCTCCACAGTGTAAGCAGCAAACTCAGATCCTACCTTTTCTTGCCCAGTCGTAGTTGTAATCCCCTTTTTCATCCTCAGAATATCTTCTTCGTATAGGAAAAACTCATCTGGACCTGATGAACCACTTAAACGCCTGTATTTTGAGTCTGAATATGTTTTGATTTACTAATACGCTGCAGATCTAAAATTACCATATCGATCTGTGAAACTTGTTTTTCCCTTACTTAGATATTTTAGATCTGTACCTTCCATACCAATGTAGGCGGTTTAACTTTTTTAGCAAATGATAATCCGGTATGTAGAAAATGATAATCTGGCAGGTACCATTAGTCCCCTTTTAAACCACGGATTCGTTTAACTTTATAACCCTCCCAATGTTAGGCTCCGGTTTAACAATGTGCATCAACCTCTGTCTTCTCCTTCCGATATTGCGTCGCTTTATGTTTGTCTGTCATAAACCCTAAACCGGCCTTTGATCTTTTTCCAGCTTTTCATTTGAAATGGCCAAACAATTTTATGCTTGTAACTGGGTCCCTTCCCGGTTACCGAAGAGCAACTAACCGGATGTGTTGCAACCGACGTTTTAGCAAAGAAAGACGTCATCCACTGGAGGGCCCTGGTCCGGAAAATCCTCCTGAGCCCAAGGAAGGAGAAGTAGTCGTGTTTGTTGACCACCTGGGTCGAGGGTTTAGCCCTCCCGGATCAAAAAAATTATGAGATGTGCTCGCTAGCTTCCAGCTCCATCCTCAAGACATCGGACCAAACTCTGTGTCCAATGTTTGCAATTTCCAAGTATTTTGCGAGGCTTATCTTCAAGAAGAGCCCATAGTTGAACTGTTTAGGGATTTCTTCTATTTGAACCGTCGCACAGAGTTTACAGACGAACCCAATACTGAACTTGGTGGAATGGCTATTCAAAAGAGGAAGGATGTTAGTTTCCCTCACGCCAAACTTCATAGTCATCCCAAGGACTGGAATCAAACTTGGTTTTATTGCCGAGATACGTCTCCAACTGATGAGAATCCTCTGCCGGGTTATCGCCCTCACCGGCTTAGCAACACATATCCATTTCCTCAGAGGCTGACTGCAAAGGAACGATCCAACTACGCAGCACAACTCTCAAAGCTTAGAGCCTTTGTGGCAAACATTTTAACATGAGTTGACTTTGTTCGCTGCTGGATATCCTGGAGCATTCTGCCTTTAAGCCGACGCCCCAGTTTAATGTGTGAGTACACATGGGACTTGAAAGATCCTCAATGCCATATTAATATTCAGCTAACAGAGGCTGAAGTTAATGAGTCTGTCAAGAAAATATTGAATGAACTGGAGGCTGTTTGCAGCAAGACATGGCTAAGTCCTTTCTGCACCTTGAATAAACCGCCAGCTGTAAGAATCATATAACTTTTTGTTTTGTCTTGATCCCTTTGAATATTCTTTCAAAATTTTGTCCCTCCTTGACAGGGTGATGATCCGTTCTGTAAGAGGAAACCACAGGACAAACCGGCCAAGACGCCTCGCTCCAAGACCAAGGTGACTAAAAGATCTTCCAAGAAGAAAACCGCTGAACCCTCTGAACTGAACGTTGATGATGACCCGGATAATCCGGATTCAGAGGTAGAACTTGACTCTCTTGGTTCTTTTTTCATACACCTCATTGACAACGATTATTATCAGGATAATGCTGAAGGCAGCCAAGCCGATGACGTGGAGGTAATTAACCTTTCCTCCGGTTCAGACCCTCTGCCAACACAAAAAATCCGTCAAGCTATCCGGAAAGTAAGATTTTCTCACCCCTAGCTCACTTGGACCCACACTTTCTTTTGAAGAAGCAGCAACAGGAAGCTCGCCGCACAATCTGGCACAGCGGCCAAGTAGTCACCTCAGCCGGTTTACCGAACACTCCGGTTCGGAAACGTCAATCTGAGGTTTCACACACTTCTGATACTTCTTATCCCAAGGCAGGTTATTTCCGACAACCTCTTAATCCGTCCGATTGAAATTATCAGGGAACACCTTATTCATCATCTGGCGAATCAACGGCCACACAACTCCCTCCTCTTAAGACCGTTCTTGGGTAAACACTTTGAACTTAATCCTTTGACGCTTTATACTTGCATTTTATACTAACCTTTATATCTCTCCCTTTCAGAGCCAAGGCCAGACCCAGTAAGAAAGCTCGCGTAAATAAACCGTCTGATGATAATGTGGTTACTGAACCAGAAAGAACTCCAGAACCGGAAGGAACAAATGCTGACGCCATGTTTGATGATCGGCCACCTCATGATCATGACTTTGTTGTTGAACAAGTAGAAGTTGATGCAACAGGCCATGCTGATAAACCGACAAGCCCGGTCCACACTGATGATAAACCGTCAAGTCCGGCTAAGGCTACTGATAAATCGTCAACTCCAGTGCAGGCTGCTGATGATAAGGAAGATGACATTACGATTACCGGCTTTGGCCACACTACTTCTGGCAATCCTGTTGCTCTATCAAAACATAGTGCCAAGGAAGAGCTTTCTACTATGGGCAAAGGCAAGTGGAACGCAGACTTGTCAAGCTACGCCCACCTTAATGCCCAAGAACTTCATTCTGGTTTTTTAAACCGTCTATACACAAGCCGCGACTATGAAGCCGGTTTAGTGAATCTGATGAAGGAGTGATATGAGGTAACTACATAACTGTTTCTCTCTTATGTCCAATTTCAAATACCAACTCCAGTAGCCCTCAAGGGCAGATTTATGATGCCAATCTAAGCCGGGACTTTGTAATATCTCAACTTTGCATGCTTAGCCTCCAAGGTCTGGTTGATCTTTTTAAGATGAACCGGGACTTTGACCAATGTTACTTTGAGCAAATGTACATTAGCCCCCAAGTGCCAAGAATAATACTTGTATTTTTCTTGGGACTTGTAAAAAATTTCTAATAATCAAGCAAATAGGCATTAGCCCCCAAGTGCTGAGTGTATAACTTGTTATGTGCTTGGTACTTCAAATATGTACTGCCAACTCATGATATGTCTACCTCGTATAGGCCGAGCTGAGCAAAAAGGAGGCCCAAACCGCTGATCTTCAAGAAAATACCAAATCCCAGCAAGCAGAAACCTCAAAGCCAAAGAGGAACTGAGCAGTGCCTTATCAGCCATGGAGAAGCTGAAGGAAACTTTTAAGAAGGAACGGGCGGATTGGGGCATAGAGAAAACCGCATTGCAAAAGAGAGCTGAAGACACAGAAGCAACCCTTAAACCGGTGGCCGAAGAGTTGACCGGTTTAAAGCGGCAGATAAATGCTATGACCGCTGCTGTGTTTGGTAAGTATCCTCACCTGAAGTTTTCAACATACATTATCTCATCAGTTACCGGTTTACTGATGCTCGCCATGATACAAGAACTCGCATTACCCATCTGGGCTCTGACATGCGGATGAAGTTGAAGGCTACCTATACTCTTATAGAGCAGTTATATTCCGGAGCCCAACGGGCCATTTGCCCTGCTGCTCATAACAAACCGCCTCCAACTTTGATAAAGGAAACTCTTGAGAAGCTGTCAATGCTGCTTGCCCGATTGGGCGAGTTTAAAAGATCAGCTGCAAGGTCAGGTGCGCTGACTGCGCTAATCCAGGCTAAAGCATGGATACCAGATCTTGACTCGTCGGATATAGGCATCGGCTATCCTGGCATAAAGGAGGATGGTTTAGAGTTCAACAATGATGATCTTCGAAGGTTGACAAAGGAAATGTGCCCCTTAGCGAGCAAATTGGCTGAAGAAACAGATCTCTCTCACTATCAGCCGGTTTATGATTCTGATCATAAAAGACTTCCCGCGCCAACACATGATGTAGAAGATCTTATTCCGCCAATCCGTAAGCACACCTATGCCCCTGATGTTGACCCCTCCAACCTTATAAGCGATGGAGCTGTGTTCCAATCCATAACTGGAATCGATTGGGCAACCATTGACTTCCAGCCACTGGGTAGAGAGGAGGAGGATGCACCAGCGCAAGACGATCCACAACCTTCAAGTCAGCCTGGTGACGAGTCATGACCCAGAGGCCGGTTTAGCCTTCAGCGTACTGCCACACTTGCTGAAAACAATTATTCTGTTTGGGCATTAAAGCACCTTTGTAATAGGCTAGTTCAAAACAGTTTGTCTGCTATGCCATCGCGCATACTTATTTTGCCTAATACTGTGAATCCACCATGCCTTAAGATATATTATGTTCATAATCCGTAGCGGTGTTATTCAAACTGTTCCTGCATACAAGAAGTTGAAAGTGTCCTGGCGGTTTACCGCAGGACGGGTCATGATGCCCAAAAATATATAGCCGGGGTTTATAACCAAGGCTGTACTTTGAAAATAATCAAAGATGAAAGAGATGATACCTGTGATATTGAATCACATTGTTGGTTGACCAACTTTTTGTATAGTAAGGGTGATAACCTCAATCTTGAGTATTGATAACTCTTTCCATGTTTTGCCGGTTTATGATAAAACCGTACCGGGTTATAATAAACACCGGTTTATATATCATGCTGGTGACTTGTAGTCGAAACCAGACCGGGTCAATAAACGCCGGATTATAAGTGATCATGTACTTGCAACTTATCGTTGAAAGCCTAACCCGGGTCAATAAACATCGGTTTATCATAAGATATTATGAATCTTCACCAAAGGAGAAAAACTTGGCAAATAAAAACATAAAAAGAATATGCAAGGCTTTTCATGGGCTGCCAGGCCCAAAATCGAGGCTTTTCATGGGCTGCCAGGCCACTGAGTTAAACCATTTTTCGAAGCCTTTTAAGATGGACCTCACATTAACCAGTCGTCGTTTTAACTTTGACAAGTTCAAGGTCTATGAGATTGACTTGTCAAACGTTCGGCGGGTCATACCAGGATTACCTGGACGGAGTGGCTTACTTAAAAAGGCAGGATAACCCGGGGTTTTAGGTGAATACACCTGGCTTCCAAGCCTAGCTTGATAGCCTATTATGAGGGTGTAGACTTCTTTGTTCTTTGAGAAGCAAAGAGCCCCCGAGCAATATTTTGAGCTGTGCTCAGTGGGTGCCTATGTTTGAGTTGTGCTTGTGCAATACTCTCTTTGGCCCCACGTGATTTCCTTTGGGCTTTAAGCCGATCAAGAGGCGTAGCTATGGTGTAAATACAACCAAGCCCCCAAGTGATTTCCCTGATGGCCTTATGCCGATCAAGAGGTGTAGCTATGGTTCGAATACGACCAAGCCCCCAAATGACTTTATATATATATAGTTGTATAAGCTGGATCAATGGGTAAATAGAACTCCGCTTTATAAACAGAAGCCCCCTTGTAACCAGACATGATGTAAAAACAACAAAAGAGACCCTGCTTTAGCTGAGGCTCCGGTTTATTGTATTGATCATAATATATACATTATCATAACTATGTACATAAGACGAGCCTGTGGCTTAAGTATAGTAAGGCCGAAGAAGAGCTCTATTCCACGGCCGTTGGGTCTCCTCCTCCGATTTACATGCGTATTTGTGCTCTCAAACATCGATAAGGTAGTATGATCCATTATGCAGATTCTTGCTGACCACAAAGGGTCCTTCCCAAGGTGGGGACAACTTGTGCATATCAGTCTGATCCTGGATGAGCCGGAGCACCAGATCACCTTTTTGAAAAGTTCTGGTTTTAACTCGGCGGCTGTGATAACAACGCAGGTCTTGCTGGTAAATCACCGAACGAGCCGCTGCAATATCACGCTCCTCATCTAACAGGTCAAGTGAATCCTGACGTGCTTTCTCATTATCATCTTCAACATAAGCCGCCACGCGGGGCGAGTCATGACGGATGTCACTAGGAAGAACCGCCTCTGCTCCATAAACCATGAAGAAAGGTGTGTAACCCGTAGATCTGTTCGGTGTGGTATTGATACTCCATAACACAGAAGGTAACTCCTCCACCCAACAACCCGGCGTTCGTTTTAAAGGAACCATAAGCCGGGGCTTGATTCCTCTCAAAATCTCTTAATTGGCTCTCTCTGCTTGACCATTAGATTGGGGGTGAGCCACTGATGACACGTCAAGCCGGATGTGGTCACGTTGACAAAATTCTTCCATAGCACCCTTGGACAGATTAGTACCATTATCGGTTATGATGCTGTGTGGAAAACCAAAATGGAAGATCACCTTTTTGATGAATTGAACCGCCGTAGCTGCATCACACTTACTAACTGGTTCTGCCTCCACCCACTTGGTGAACTTATCAACCGCCACCAGAAGATGGGTCTTCTTGTCCTTGGACCTCTTAAAGGGTCCAACCATATCCAGCCCCCAAGTTGCAAATGGCCAAGTGATTGGAATCATCCTTAATTCTTGAGCCGGAACATGAGCACGGCGTGCAAACTGCTGACAACCACCAAACCTCTTTACCAAATCCTCAGTGTCAGCATGAGCCATCAACCAATAGAAATCGTGACGAAAAGCCTTAGCTACCAAGGATTTTGAACCGGTGTGGTGACCACAATCTCCTTCGTGGATCTCATGCAAAATCTCACAACCTTCTTGAGGAGACACACAACGCTGAAACGCCCCTGTTACACTGCAATGATGCAGCTTCCCATTGATAATGGTCATTGACTTGGATCGCCGAATTATCTGTTTGGCCAAAGTTTTGTCCTCTGGTAACTCGCCCCGGTTCATATACGCCAAGTATGGGACCGTCCAATCCAGAATAACATGAAGAGCCACCACTAACTGAGCCTCCGGGTCAGGAACAACCAAATCCTCCTCAGTAGGTAACTTGACCGACGGGTTATGCAAAACATCCAGAAAAACATTGGGTGGAACCGGTTTACATTGGGAACCCAAACGGCTTAAAGCGTCCATCACTTCGTTCTTCCGCCGGTCCACATGATCGACTTGATAGCCCTTGAAATGACCTGAAACCATATCTACTTCCCGATGATATGCTGCCATGAGTGGATCCTTGGAATCCCAAGTGCCATATACTTGTTGAGCTATCAGGTCCGAGTCACCAAAGCACTTGACCCGGCTTAAATTCATCTCCTTAGCCATCCGAAGACCATGGAGCAAGGCCTCATATTCAGCTGCATTGTTAGTGCAAGGGAACATTAAACGGAGAACATAACAAAACTTATCACCTCGTGGGGAAGTTAATATGACTCCAACCCCCAAGCCCTCCAATTGTCTGGACCCATCAAAATGAATAGTCCAATAAGTGTTATCTGACTTTTCCTTCGGTGCCTGCAACTCTGTCCAGTCATTGATGAAATCCACAAGTGCTTGGGACTTGATTGTTGTGCGATGCATATATTTTAACCCGTGAGGTCCAAGCTCAATGTCCCATTTGGCAACCCGGCCAGTTGCTTCCCTGTTTTGGATGATATCCTCCAAGGGGGCAGAACTGACCATAGTGATAGGATGACCCTAAAAATACTGCTTGAGCTTCCGGCTTGCCATGAAAACTCCATACACCAGATTTTGCCAATGTGGGTACCTCTGCTTGGACTCAATAAGCACCTCACTGATATAATAAACCGGCCATTGAACTGGATACTCCTTTTCGGCCTCCTTGCGCTCCACAACAATAGCCACACTAACAGCCCGGGCATTAGCAGCCACATATAACAATAAGGCTCTTTTTCAATAGGAGCAACAAGATAGGCGGCTCAGCTAGCTGCCTCTTTAAACTCTCAAAGGCTTCATTGGCGGCATCACTCCAGACAAAGTCATCTGTCTTCTTCAGCATCCGATACAAAGGGATGGCCTTCTCCCCAAGGCGACCGATAAACTGGCTTAAGGCTGCAATCTGGCCTGCCAAGCATTGAACATCATTGACACACTTTGGCTTGGCTAGCGAAGTAATAGCTTTGATCTTCTCTGGATTAGCTTCAATGCCCCTGTTAGACACCAGAAAACCCAAGAGCTTGCCTGCCGGTACACCAAAGACACATTTGGCCGGATTAAGCATCATATTATAAACCCGGAGGTTATCAAAAGTCTCCTTCAAGTCATCTATCAATGTTTCCTCCTTTCTGGATTTCACCACAATATCATCCACATAAGCATGAACATTGCGCCCAATCTGATTATGAAGGCAATTCTGTACACAACGCTGATAAGTCGCCTGGGTACTCTTGAGCCCAAAAGGCATAGATACATAGCAGAAGGCTCCAAAGGGAGTTATAAAAGATGTCTTCTCCTGGTCCTTAACTACCATTTTGATCTGATGATAACCAGAATAAGCATCCAGAAAACACAAACGGTCACAACCGGCCGTAGCATCAATGATTTGATCATACGAGGGAGAGCAAAAGGATCAACTGGACAAGCCTTGTTCAAATCTGTGTAGTCCACACACATACGCCAAGTGACGTTCTTCTTAAGTACCAACACCAGATTAGCTAGCCTCTCAGGGTGAAAGACCTCCACGATAAACCCTGCTGCCAAAAGCCGGGCTACCTCCTCCCCAATAGCCTTGCGCCTTTCTTCATTGAAGCGGCGGAGAAACTGCCTGACCAGTTTAAACATAGGATCAATATTAAGAGTGTGCTCAGCGAGTTCCCTCGGTACACCTGGCATATCAGAAGGTTTCCATGCAAAGATGTCCCGGTTCTCACGGATGAACTCGATGAGCGCGCTTTCCTATTTTGGATCCAGGTTAGCGCTGATGCTGAACTGCCTGGATGAATCGCCAGGAACAAAGTCAACCAGCTTAGTCTCCTTAGCCGTTTTGAACTTCAAAGCCGGATCATGCTCTGTGGTTGGCTTTTTCAGAGAAGTCATATCTGCCGGATCAACATTGTCTTTGTAAAACTTCAACTCCTCTGTTGCACAAACCGACTCAGCATAGGCCGCATCACCTTCTTCACATTCCAAAGCAATCTTCCGGCTCCCGTGCACTGTGATGGTCCCCTTATGACCCGGCATCTTAAGCTGCAGATAAACATAACAGGGCCTTGCCATGAACTTAGCATAAGCCGACCGTCCAAACAAGGCATGATATGGGCTCTTGATTTTCACCACTTCAAAAGTCAATGTTTCTGACCTTGAATCATGATCATCTCCAAAAGCAACCTCTAGAGCTATCTTACCAACCGGGTACGCCGATTTACCAGGCACCACACCATGAAAAACGGTGTTCGACGGTTTAAGATTTTTATCTATCGACCCCATGCGACGGAAGGTTTCATAATAAAGAATATTGATACTGCTCCCTCCATCCATGAGTACCTTGGTGAACTTATACCCCCCAACCTGAGGTGCCACCACTAAGGCCAGATGACCCGGATTATCAACTCGGGGTGGATGATCCTCTCGACTCCACAAAATGGGCTGCTCAGACCAGTGCAAGTAACGGGGCACCGCCGGTTCAACGGAGTTCACTGCCCTTTTATGAAGCTTCGGATCGCGCTTACATAAGCTAGTGGTGAAGACATGGTACCGCTCACTATTCAACTGCTTCCTATTACTCTGATATCCTGATTGTTGCTGCTGCTGACTCACCTGATGATTATAACCGCCCTGGTTGCCCTGACTGCCCTGATTGCCATGTCTGGTTTGGTTGCCTTGAAATCCTGAACCGGAGCTGCCTCCACCATAACCCGACCCATGAGAACCGCCTCCTGAACTGTCGGATGGCCCATGGTCGTATTGGAACATATTCAAATTTTTAAACTCCCGCATGATAAAGCAATCCTTCCAAAAGTGCGTAGCTGGCCTTTCTTTTGACCCGTGCTTTGGGCAAAGCTGATTTAACAGGCGCTCAAGATTGGGACCTGATCCTCCACCCCGCTAGGGCGGTTTACCCTTACGACGCTGATCATTATCCTGGGTGTTGGTGTTAGCCACAAAGTCCAAGCTATTATCCGCCTTGCGCTTACCATTGTTCCCATGACCCGCCAGGTTATGCTGCTGCCCCTTGGCACTACCATTCTTCTTTCCCTTCCCCGCCTTTCATCCTTAGACTCAGGGTCTTTGGTACTATCCGAGTCCGCATACTTAACCAGAGCTGCCATAAGCGTTGCCATGTCATTGCAGTGACGCTTGAGCCTTCCCAACTTCAGTTTCAAAGGCATAAACCGGCAATTGCCTTCCAACATCAAGACTACCATATCAGCATTGATGCGGTCTGATGAATGCAAAATAGCTGAGATTCGCTTTACCCAATGGGTTGTAGACTCCCCCTCCTCTTGAACACATGTGGCTAAGTCCATGATTGACATGGGCTGCTTGCACGTATCTTTGAAATTCTGGATACACCGGCTTTTTAACTCATCCCATGACCCAACGGAGTTAGCTGGTAAACTTTTTAGCCAGGTACGAGCTGTTCCTTCCAGCATCATGGTGAAGTACTTGGCACATGCCGCATCATCCACATCCAGCATCTCCATCGCCATCTCATAGCTCTCGACCCATGATTCGAGGAGTAAATCGGCAGTGTAATTGGGCACCTTACGAGGACCCTTGAAATCCTTGTGCAGCCGCATGTTGTGTAAGACCAGGGTGAGACACGACACCCCCAAAGAACTGAAAACCACACCTGGTTCCACCGAAGTGGTTGGACGAACCAGAGTAAGCTGACTGGCCGTGTATTGCGCTACTAACTCGGCTTCTCGACGTGCTCGACCGTGGTCCACCACATCCTGGGCATTAGCACCGCCGCCCGCCGGGTTATGCCCTCGTGATGGGTTACGGTTTCACGCACTGCTTGACATAGCCGGTTCATCAATATGCCTGCTGTAGCTCCGACTTGGGCGGGGTGTGGAATGAATCTTCTCGCGACTGTATGAATAAGCCTGCTGTTGAGTCAAAGCTGTCTGAAGGAGCTCTCTAGCCCGTCGTGTTTCAACTGCTACTGGAGATTCGCCTTCGATCGGTAGAGCTGCCAATCGTGAAGCGGCGGCAATGATGTTATCCAACGGGTTAGAGTAATGACCCGGAGGCGTTGAGACGTGTTGTGGCAGGACATTGTTCTGACGAGGCGGATCCATCGTGCGTGGCTGAATCGGCGCCCCCGTTCTAGGTGCCTCCACACGGTTTACCACTGGCTGGTTACTGGTTCTTGCCCCTGGAGTATTAAAGAGATTCCTTCCCTCGTAAACCGGAGGTAGGTGAGACCGGTGCCTTCTTCTCATGACATCGTTTGATGCGCTCTGATCCAGCATAAGCCGATAAGCCTGTGCCTCTAACTCGGCCCGCTCTGCGGCCATCCTGGTGTTCTCTACTGCCAGATCTACCTTAGCTTGAGCTATCTGATCCTTCACCTTTGCAATTTCTGTGTCATGCTGATCCTGATCTGCCAGATTAACCTCAGCTGCCAGCAATGTTGCCAAAGTGTCGAATAAATCAGACAAAACCTAAACCGGTGCTGGCGTGGGGCCTCCTGCCCCAGCGGGTGTTGCAGCTACTGAACCGGAAATCATTACCGCTGCGATGGAAGAATGCTGCACCGACTGCGTACCCGCATGAAAATTACAACCCGGCTCGGCGGATCAGAGGGGTCTGGAATACTGTCGCTATCGGAACCGCCATTAATCCGGCCATCATGCAGCTGATACAACGACTCGGTCTCTCCGGTTGAAGACTCGTCATCAGAGTAAACAATGGTTTCGCCACCAGATACCGATCTATCCCCAGATTCCGCTCCGTGGATGACTCCCATGGAGGCACGCTTTACGGCAAGCTAAACTCGGGCAGGTCTTGCATGCTGAGCCGTCTCGACGATGTCGGTGCAGATGTCCGGCTCAGGGCCCGGTTCGCTGATCTTGCCAATGAAGACGTGTACTCCGCCAAAGGGGACCCGGTACCCGTACTTGATCGAGCCGGCCTCGGGGCCCCAGCCTACGTTGTCGATGTAGATTTTGCCGCGACAACTCTTGGTCATCCGGCCCGCAGCGTATCCCTTGAGTCCTTCGAAGCTACCCTTCAAGAACTCGAAACCATCGTGCGATAGTCCCACGGTGGGCGCCAACTGTCGTGGTTTTGTCATGGAAGATGTCCTAGTGAAAGGACTTAGTCATGGAGCCATCACGACGGGTTAGCTTAAAGGGGTTAAAGCAGAACAAGGGACGCAAGGAATTATACTGGTTCAGCCCCTTACAATGAAGGTAAAAGCCTACTCCAGTTGTGATAGAATTGCTAGGGTTTCGATGACCAGGGAGCGAATCTGCTTTGCCTGGCTCTCGAGTTATTGTTTGTTGTCCCTAAACCGCCGCCGGGTCGTGCCTTTATATACACAGGTTGACGCCCGACGGTTTACAGAATCCCGAGACTGGCTCATAAACGTGCCCGGCTCGGTTTCTACCTTTCCTTGTCTTACAACATAAGTTACATATCATATGGTAGTTTATGTCTACGGGCCCTAATCCGCCTTTGGGCCCTGGGCCTTCATATTAGATCTCCTCCGTAAAGCGCCATACTTCTTGTCTTCATGGGCTTTAAACATGACTAACTCATTGTGGGCATAACCCGCTCCCTCATGGCCGGTTTATACTTAGTAGTAATATCCCCAACACCGGGGGTAATTTCTTGAGTAGTGACCCTATGGATGCTTTTAATGCTATGAGAAATTTGGTAGGATCACCACCTATCACGATTAATGAAACAACTTTGACTTTGGAACATATGATGCAAAGGCTTGATATTATTGAGAATAAGATCAATATCATAGAGCATATTGAAAATTTGGATAAGAAGATTCATAACCATATTACACAAATTGGATCAAAGGTAGGAATCACTTTAAAAACCCTAAAAGAGAAAGAACCTATAATTGATGAGATAGTAGAACAAGGTTCCGCTAGGATCAATAGGTTAGAGGATATTATTACCAATTTGGGTTCTGCCTTTGCTGCTGTCACCAAAATTTCCTCCTAATAAAACCACTAAGTTTATTTACGTTCCCAAAAATAAGGGTGGATCATCTAGTAAAGGAAACACAAATCTTAAGATGATAAGTATTTTCCCTAGTTTTATCAATATTATTAAGGAACCAATTCCTACATACGAATTTCTTGATTTCCTACCTAGGAGTGTGATCATCAACAACCCTAATGTAATCCCTAGGAAGGATGGATTTGCAGTTGAGGGATTAAACACCAAAGATGACAATACCTAGATATATTCATTATGCCTAGCTAGGGGCGTTAAGCAATAGCGCTTGTTGGGAGGCAACCCAATTTTATTTTGTATTTTTTGTATTTTTTCTTCTGTTCTTGAACAAATATGCAATATTACTTCTGTAATATTTGTTTTTTAATGTTTTAATTAGTGTGTGAGCCACGTAAGACATTTGGGATGATCTATGGTGATAGTTGGTTTGATTTTGCTGAAAAACAGAAACCTTTACGTCCAATAGCAGAATTGTTAAAATTCACCGGAGCGTGATAAAATTCTTAATTTTTTTACACAAGATTGATATAAAAATTGCTTCTATTGTCCTAATGTTTCAGAATTTTTGGAGTTACAGAAGTTTGGCTAAAGTCCAGATTACTTCAGACTGTTCTGTTTTTGACAGATTTTGTTTTTGTTATGTTGTTTGCTTATTTTGATGAATCTATGGGTAGTATCGGGGGGTATGAACCATGGAGAAGTTAGAATACAGTGGATATAACCCCAATATAAAATTGTAATGAGTTTACGATAGTACCTAAAAGTGGTTATTTGCTTTGTTTCATTAACGAATCTCACTAGTTTTCTGTTAAGTTTTGTGTTGTGAAGTTTTCAAGTTTTGATTAAAATTTTGATGGACTATGGAATAAGGAGTGGCAAGGGCCTAAGTTTGGGGATGCCCAAGGCACCCCAAGGTGATATTCAAGGACAACCAAGCATCTAAGCTTGGGGATGCCTCGGATGACATCCCCTCTTTTGTCTTAATCCATCGGTAAAATTACTAGAGGCTATATTTTTATTCACCACATGATATGTGTTTTACTTGGAGCGTCTTGTATTTTATGAGTCTTTGTTTTTTAGTTTGCCACAATCGCCCTTGTTGTACACACCATTTGAGAGGGACACACATTAATCGTGAATTTTTTAGAATACTCTATGTGTTTCACTTATATCTTTTGAGCTAGGTAGTTGCTCTAGTGCTTCACTTATATATTTTTAGAGCACGGTGGTGGTCTTATTTTTAAGAAATTGATGAACTCTCATGCTTCACTTATATTATTTTGAGAGTCTTAAAAATAGTATGGCAATTTTCTTAGGTTATGAATTTGGTCCTAATATGATGGGTATTCAAGAGGGATATAATAAAAACTTTCATGTAGATCATTGAATATATGAGAAGATTCCTTGCAATTGTTTTGAGATATAAAAATGGTGATATTAGAGTCATGATAGATGGTAATTGTAGGTTAATCGAAATATTTGCGTTAAGGTCTGTGATTCCCAAAGCATGCACGTATGATCTCTAGTTATGCGATGAAGTTGGAGCATGATTTATTTTTTATTGTCTTCCTTATGAGTGGCGGTCAGGGACGAGCGATGGTCTTTTCCTACTAATCTATCCCCCTAGGAGCATGCATATTAGTACTTTGCTTCGATGGATAATAAACTTTTGCAATAAGTATGTGAGTTCTTTATGACTAATGTTGAGTCCATGGATTATATACACTCTCACTCTTCCATCATTGCTAGCCACTCTAGTAAGCAATTTTCGCTGGTGCATTAAACCACCTTATACCTTTCCTCAAAACAGCCACCATACCTACCTAGGCATTTCCATAGCCATTCCGAGATATATTGCCATGCAACTTCCACCGTTCTGTTTTATTATGACACATACCATAATTGTCATATTGCTTTCATATGCATGAGGCATTCATATAGAGTCATATTTTTGTTCTAGTATCAAGTTGTAATTCTTGAGTTGTAAGTAAATAAAAGTGTGATGATCATCATTATTAGAGCATTGTCCCATGTGAGGAAAGGATGATGGAGGCAATGATTTCCCCACAAGTCGGGATGAGACTCCGGACTTAAAATAAAAAGAGCCCAAAATAACAAAAGGCCAAAGATCCCAAAATATAAAAAATGAGAAAAGGAAAAAATGAGAGAAAAATAGAGAAGGGACAATGTTACTATCCTTTTCCACACTTGTGCTTCAAAGTAGCACCATGTTCTTCATATAGAGAGTCTCCTATTTTGTCACTTTCATATATTACTAGTGGGAATTTTTCATTATAGAACTTGGCTTGTATATTGCAATGATGGGCTTCCTCAAATTGCCCTAGGTCTTCGTAAGCAAGCGAGTTGGATGCACACCCACTTAGTTTTCTTTCGAGCTTTCATACACTTATAGCTCTAGTGCATCCGTTGCATGGAAATACCTACTCACTTGCACCAATATCAATTGATGGGCATATCCATAGCCTATTAATTTGCGTAGTTGGTGCGAGAATTTCTTTCTCCTTTTTGTCTACTACTACATTCTATTCCACCCATAGTGCTATATCCATGGCCCACGCTCATGTATTGCGTGAAAGTTGAAAGAGCTTTAGAATGTCAAAAGTATGAAACAACTGCTTGGCTTGTCATTGGGGTTGTGCATAATAAATTCTTTGTGTGATGAAGATAGAGTATGACAAGACTATATGATTTTATAGGGATAACTTTCTTTAGCCATGATATTTTGAAAAGCCATGATTGCTTTATTATTATGCTTGAAGTATTATTGTTTCTATGTCAATATTAAACTTTTGTTTTGAATCTTATGGATCTGAATATTCATGCTACAATAAGAAAGATTAGTTGATAAACATGTTAGGTAGCATTCCACATCAAAATTTCACTTTTTATCATTTACCTACCCGAGGACGAGCAGGAATTAAGCTTAGGGATGCTTGATACGTCTCCAAGGTATCTATAAGTTTTTATTGTTCCATGCTATTATATTATACATCTTGGATGTTTTATATGCATTAATATGCTATTTTATATCATTTTTTGGGACTAACCTATTAACCTAGTGCCCATTGCTAGCTGTTGTTTTTCCTTGTTTTTGTCTTTTACAGAAAATCAATACCAAACGGAGTCCAAACGGAACAAAACTTTTTGAGGATTTTTCTTGGACTAGAAGACAACCACGAAGCTTTGGGAGGAGGCCAGATGAGCCACGAGAGGGCCACAAGCCCTAGAGGCGCGCCCTAGGGGTGGGCGTGCCCCCAGGCTTGTGGGCCCATCGGGACTCCCCTAACCCTAACTCCATCTCCATCAATACCCAAATATTCCCCGTACACCAGAGGGCACACCAAAAATACATTTCCGCCGCTGCAAGCTTCTGTTCTCGTGGGATCCCATCTTGGGGCCATTTTCGGCACTCTGCCGGAGAGGAATTCGATCACGGAGGGCCTCTACACCAACCTTGATGCCCTTCCGATGATGTGTGAGTAGTTTACCATGGACCTAAGGTTCCATAGCTAGTAGCTAGATGGCTTGTTCTCTCTCTTTGATCTTCAATACAATGTTCTCCTCGATGTTCTCTATATGATGTAATCTTCTTTTGCGGTGCGTTTGTTGAGATCCGATTATGATCAGATTATCTATGAATATTATTTCAGTCTTCTTTGAAATCTTTTTATGCATGATTAAGATAGCTTTGTATTTCTCTTAGATCTATTGATTTGGTTGAGCCAACTACATTATTTTTTCTTGCAATGGGAGATGTGCTTTGTGATGGGTTCAATCTTGCGGTGTCCTCACCCAGTGACAGTAGGGGTAGCGAGGCACGTATTTGTATTGTTGCCATTAAGGATAAAAAGATGGTTATTTTTACCATATTGATTGGATCTATCCCTCTACATCATGTCATCTTGCTTAAGGCGTTACTCTGTTCTTGTTAACTTAATACACTAGATGCATGCTCGATAGTAGTCGATGTGTGGTGTAATAGTAGTAGATGGAGGCAGGAGTCGGTCTACATGTCACGGACGTGATGCCTATATTCATGATCATTGCCTTACACATCGTCATAACTATGCGCTTTTTATCAATTGCTGAACAATAATTCGTTTACCCACCGTATGCCTTCTTCAAGAGAGAAGCCTCTAGTGAAACCTATGGCCCTTGGGTCTATTTTTATCATATTATTTTCAGATCTATAAAACCAAAAACCCAAAAATGCCTTGCTGCAATTTATTTACTTTTGCACTTTTATTTATCTTTTATACCTATCTCTATCAGATCTCATCCTTGTAAGTAACCGTGAAGGGATTGACAACCTCTTTCTCGTGTTGGGTGCAAGTATTTGTTTGTTTGTGCAGGTGCCATCATTGGAGACTTGTGTGTTCCTCCTATTGGATTGATACCTTGGTTCATAACTGAGGGAAATACTTATCTCTACTTTGATGCATCACCCTTTTCTCTTCAAGGGAAAAACCAAGCGAAGCTCAAGAAGTAGCACGTGGCAAGATAATAGGAGGTAGATGATCAAGCGGTGCGGCAACCTTACCGGGGCTCCTCCTCCTCATGACACCTAGCGATGCATTTAATGCGTTTTTGTCCTAACTAGCAGAGTTAGGTATGATAGTTCTTTTTCTATCTAATCATCCTGTAATGACCCTTTTGCCACTGTGCTATCCTCTTTAGCTATAAAAGGAGGGCCAAGGCATCCTTTACAGGGGGTTAGAACCGTATGTAAACCCAAGCATACATGCCCGTGCAGCTGCCCTCTCCTCGCACCTTGCCAGGGGAGCGCGCTCCGTGTACCTTGCGCACACTCACCCAATACATCCAAGCAGGAGTAGGGTTTTACGCTTCTCAACAGCCCGAACCTGGATAAAAACTGTTGCATCCCTTGTTGTACTTCCTTTTTGCGCGTGTGCACCCCCCTTGTCGAACCAGGAAAGGGGCAACATTGCCCCATTGATCGCCGGCCCCGACGCTGAGATCTTGATGTGACACTAAGCGGCGCATTTAATGCATTCTTTCCTGCTTGCAGAGTTAGGTATCACTACAAAAAACACACATTCGTGACATTTTGGGGCGAACGATTTTTTTCCTGTCATGCTTATGACACTTCTATGATGATAATTGTGAAAAACCCGGTATCATCATAGATGTGGTGCCCTCCTACTTCTATGACAAGAAACCATGACAGAAAATGGGCTTTTCATCCTGGGCGAGCCGGAGACGCAGCTGCATGACATTCTTTGGGCCATCCATGATGGAGAAAACCATGGTAGAAGCGAGGGCGAGGAAAATATCGGGGAGTTCCCGGTTACGGTGGGTATTCGGGGCCGAGCGATGCATGGAGGTTTGCGTATTTCTCTTGTACACGTGTTGGACTTTAACTGAACCTGAGTGAGGCGTTCGCTTACTGAACCCAAGCGATTGCACTGGCTACGCGTTACTGAACCTGAGTGATCGATCGATCCCTGGCTGTTAACTGGACCCGATCGAGGGATTCCTTCGCTATTGCTGCTAATTGAAGCTGATCTAACCTGCTGCCTCTTGATGAACAGTGAGTGTTGTTGGGGGTTGGATGAACAATTCCCGGTGGGGGTTGGATGAACAGGACCCCGTGGTAGGAGAGGTCGTTGCCGCTGGATGAACAGGACCCCGATCGAGCTAGTTGGGGGTGGATGAACATGACCCCGTGGAGGGCTGGTGGAACAATAGCCGTGGAGGCTGGATGAACAAGACCCCATGGAGGGCTGGTTGAACAGTAGCTAGTGGAGGCTAGATGAACAGGAGCCGGTGGATGAACAATAGCTGGTGGAGGCAGGAGGGAGACGCCGTGGATGAACAGTCGTAGGTGGAGGCTGGATGAGGTTGGCAGTAGATGAACAATAGCTCATGGAGGCTAGAGCGAGGCAGTATACGATGGATGAATAGTAGCCAGTGGAGTTCCATTTTGCGGTACGCCACACCCCTCCCGATGAACATGATCCTTGTTTCGACCGTAGGGGGTCGAAGAGAAGTTCGTTTCCTCCGTTTTGCGGTATGCCACACCCCTCCCGATCAACAGGACCCCGTTTCGACCGTAGGCGGTTGAACAGAAGGCCGTTTCCTCCGTTCTGTGATACAGCAGGCCTCGTTTTGGCTGTTCCGTCCAAGCAGGTTGGCTCCCGATGAACATGACGCATTCCATTGCCTCCCGATGAACACGCCGCAGTTTCTTCGTTCTGACCCAGCCGGTTGGCTGCCGATGAATAGGACGTCATTGCTGCCCTCCGCTGCCTCTCCATGTACACGAGCCCTGGCCTTACGTATGCGTGAGTAGGCATTCGAGACCCTCCTCGTATGTAGGTACGTACGTGTACACAATATAGACGGGACAGCCTGAACAGCTACCGCTCCTTACTAGGCCACGATTCATCATGGCAGAAAGACCGATGGACCAGTACATATGTACACGTTTGCGACCAGAATGACAATGCTACGTATGCTTCGACCGGGTGGGTACCGGCTATCAGGGAGGATAAGGAGGCACTTCCTTGTGTGGGAAGATGTAGCTGGTGGGTTCGAGCTGACAGGGGGATGATTCTTTTTTTGCGCGTAATAAGGAGGCACTCCCTTGCGTGCAAATATGTAGCTGGTGGGTCCATCTATCAGCCTCACCTCATACAGTCCTCTTCCTTCACGGTAGCACAGCCTACCACGAGAGGCAGGAGCACCCGATGGTTTGGATGGCTGGAGCAAAACAATCAGTGGTTGAAGAAGCAAGACGACCGTTGGATGTTAACAATCCAACGGTCACTAGTGATAGAATCGTTTGTTGACTAAGTTAACAAAGCCCTGCGTACGCTTCAACTTAGTAGGGCCACAAGTCAGCCTCCAAATCTGGTGGGCCCCAGCTTCATTGGGAGCACTCACTATTTTTCGCTTAATAAGGAGGCACTTCCTTCCATGCCAAGATATAGCTGGTGGGTCCCAGGTGTCACAGGGAGAATTCATTCTTTTTGGCGTAATAAGGAGGTACTTGCTTGAGTGCGGCCATGGACCATGTGGGTCCCAACTATCAGGCTCCCTATGTACATCCCTCTTCCGATGTTGTCGTTTGTTCACAACGTTGACCATGTCGTGCCGAGAACACCAGCGCGAGGGACGACGGCGAGACCCAGGAAGGGAATGGCCCGGAGGCCGCGAAGCCACAACAGTGGAGGGATGTGGGTGAGTAGAGGGATGGCCTGGCCAACGGTGGGAGTAGTAGGGGGTGGTGAGGACTTTGATACGTCTCCAACATATCCATAATTTTTGATTGTTCCATACTGTTTTATTATCAATCTTGGATGTTTTATAATCATTTTATAGTCATTTTATATCATTTTTTGGTACTAACCTATTGACATAGTGCCAAATGCCAGTTGCTGTTTTTTTGAAGGAAATATGCCCTAGAGCCAATAATAAAGTTATTATTTATTTCCTCATATCATGATAAATGTTTATTATTCATGCTAGAATTGTATTAACCGGAAACATAATACTTTTGTGAATACATAGACAAACATAGTGTCACTAGTATGCCTCTACTTGACTAGCTCGTTAGTCAAAGATGGTTATGTTTCCTAACCATATACATGAGTTGTCATTTGATAAACAGGATCACATCATTAGGAGAATGATGTAATTGACTTGACCCATTCCGTTAGCTTAGCACTTGATCGTTTAGTTTACCGCTATTGCTTTCTTCATGACTTATATATGTTCCTATGACAACAAGATTATGCAACTCCCGATTACTGGAGGAACACTTTGTGTGCTACCAAACTTCACAATGTATAAAGGTGCTCTACAGGTGTCTCCGATGGTACTTGTTGAGTTGGCATAGATTGAGATTAGGATTCGTCACTCCGATTGTTGGAGAGGTATCTCTGGGCCCTCTCGGTAATGCACATCATAATAAGCCTTGCAAGCAATGTGACTAATAAGTTAGTTACGGGTTGATGCATTACAAAACGAGTAAAGAGACTTGCCGATAATGAGATTGAGCTAGATATTGGGATACCGACGATCGAATCTCGGACAAGTAACATACCGATGACAAAGGGAACAACGTATATTGTTATGCGGTTTGACCGATAAAGATCTTCATAGAATATGTAGGAACCAATATGAGCATCCAGGTTTTGGTATTGGTTATTGACCGGAAACATGTCTCGGTCATGTCTACATAGTTCTCGAACCTGTAGGGTCCGCACGCTTAAAGTTCTATGACGATCGATATTATGAGTTTATATGTTTTGATGTACCAAAGGTAGTTCATAGTCCCGGATATGATCACAGACATGACAAGGAGTCTCGAAATGGTCGAGACATGAAGATTAATATATTGGAAGCCTACATTTGGACATCGGAAGAGTTCTAGGTGAAATCGGGATTTTACCGGAGTGCTGGAGGGGTTACCGGAACCCCCCGGGTGTTAATGGGCCCTTTTAGGACCTAGTGGAGAGAGAGAGGGGCCGGCCAGGGCAGGCCGGACACCCCCTCCCTCTCTGGTCCGAATTGGACTAGGAGAGGGGGGGCGCCCCCCTTTCCTTCTCCTTCTCCCCCTTCCTTTCCCCCTCCTAGTAGGAGTAGGAAAGAGGGGAATCCTACTCCTACTAGGAGGAGGATTCCTCCTCCTGGCGCGCCCTCTAGGGCCGGCCGGCCTCCCCCCTCGGTCCTTTATATACGGGGGCATGGGGGCACCTCTAGACACAAGTTGATCATTGATCCCTCCCAGCCGTGTGCGGCGCCCCCTCCACCATAATCCACCTCGGTCATACTGTAGCGGTGCTTAAGCGAAGCCCTGCAATGGTAGCTTCATCAACATCGTCACCACGCCGTCATGCTGACGAAACTCTTCCCCGAGGTCTACTGGATCATGAGTTCGTGGGACGTCACCGAGCTGAACGTGTGCTGAACGCGGAGGGGCCGTATGTTCGGTACTGAGGATCGGTCGATCTTGAAGACGTACGACTATATCAACCGTGTTGTCATAACGCCTGCGCTTAACGGTCTACGAGGGTACGTGGACGACACTCTCCCCTCTCGTTGCTATGCATCACCATGATCTTGCCTGTGCGTAGGATGTTTTTTAAATTACTACGTTCCCCAACATTTTTCCATGTTTTTACATCACAGAAAGTCAATATCAAACGGAGTCCAAATGCTATGAAACTTTACGAAGATTTTTTATGGGCCAGAAGGAAGGAAATGGGCCCTGGTTGCACCTGGGGGGTGCCCCGGAGGGGGCACAACCCACCAGTGCATGCTAGGAGGCCCTGGCGCGCCCCGGTGGGTTGTGCCCAACTTTGGTGCCCCCCGGACCACCTCTTTGCTCTATAAATACCCCAAAAATACCAGAACCCTAGGGGAATCAACTAAATATTCATCTAGCCACCGTAGAGTCCAGAATCACTAGATCCAATCTAGACACCATCATGGAGGGTTTCACCACTTCCATTGGTGCCTCTCCGATGATGCATGAGTAGTTCTTTGTAGACCTTCGGGTCCGTAGTTAGTAGCTAGATGGCTTCATCTCTCTCTCTCTCTCTCTCTCTCTCTTGATCCTCAATTACAATGGTCTCTTGGAGATCCATATGATGTAACTCTTTTTGCGGTGTGTTTGGGATCGATGAACTTTGAGTTTATGATCAAATCTATGTTTTTATATCCATGAAAGTTATTTGAGTTTCTTTGATCTCTTATATGCATGATCTCTTATAGCCTAGTATTTCTTCTATGATATTTGGGTTTTCTTTGGCCAACTTGATCTATTTATCTTGCAATGGGAAGAGGTGCCCGATAGTGGGTTTGATCTTACGGTGCTTGATCCCAGTGACAGAAAGGGAATCGACACGTATGTATCATTGCTACTAAGGATAAAATGATTAGATCTATATCTACCGCCATATAGATAAACGGATCTTGTCTACATCATGACATCATTCTTATTGCATTACTCCGTTTTCCCATGAACTTAATAAACTAGATGCATGATGGATAGCGGTCGATGTGTGGAGTAATAGTAGTAGATGCAGGCAGGAGTCGGTCTACTAATCTTGGACGTGATGCCTATGTAATGATCATTGCCTGGATATCGTCATAATTATTTGAAGTTCTATCAATTGCCCATGTCACAGCCCTAGCTTCAGCCTTGTTGTGGTCTAGTCTTGGTTGTTGCATCATGTTTAAATTTTCTTAAACCTAAAATGGGGATGTCCAAACCCTAGCACCAAATGAAATGCAACTAGGATCAAAATAAAGATATTTTCAATGAACCCAAAATGCCCTTCATAAATGCCCATCATTTTTGAATTGGTCTAGAACCTCTTCCAAAAATGATGCACATATTTCTAGGCCATTCTGCATTTTTGAATTAACTCATATTGTATTTGAATTGGGGCATTTAAATACTATAAATATTTTTAAATTCTCCAAAAATTTTGGAATTAGTTGAGGGCCTCTGGATTAATTTATTTAGTGCCCATAACTATTTTCAGAATTTTTAAAAGTGATTTGGTTTGAAAACCAAATTTAAACAAATTTGCATAAATAGAAAAACAGAACAATAATAGAAATAGGACAGAGAGGGAAACCTTACCTGGCGCTCACCTGCGGCCTAGCAAGCCGTCCCAGTCCACTGGCCCCTGCCAGTCATCCCCTTCCTCACGCCAGGAGGACACGGGCACGCACCCGACACGCGCGGCCACACGCTCGGCCACCTCCTGCCTGCTTGCCACTGCTGGAGTCGGCCCTGAGCGCCACACAACCCCCTGGACCCCCTCGCTCTCTTCCTCACCCTCGTTCCCCTCCTCTGTCTCGCTCTCTCACGCACGCCCGAACACGCCGTCGCCGCCGTTCACTGCCACCGCGTCCACCGTTCTCCCCTTGCCTCCTCGTGCTGTCCAAGACCTCCGCCGTGACCCCCTCGCCCTCCCCACCGAGCCACGCTTCGCCGGAGGCCTGCATCGCCGCCATCTGGTCGTCTTCAACCTCGGTACCCGCCGGACGCCGTTCGTCGATTCGCCTCGCTCCGGTCGCCCCCGAGCCCACTGATCTGCTCATCTACCTCCCTGTGAGCTCCGCCGCTTTTCCCTTCTCTTCCCCGCGTCATTTTCGCCCTCTAGCTACAGCCCCGAGATCACTCGAGGCCACCGTCCGCCATGACCGGTGAGCCCATGCTCCCGAGCTTCTCCTGCTCGCTCCAGGGGTACTGATATGCTCCTGGCACCTCCAGGAGGCTACCTAGCCACTCCGTTGGCTCGCCCGAGCACTGCAGCCCCGCGCCCGCGCTATCCTGAACTCCGGCCACCGCTGTTGTCATCGCCGGCGCCGCCACAAACCACCCCAGGTCCAGCCACCACCACCATCGGATGCACCCAGCTGTGGGCGTTCCAACGCGCCTGGCTGCGCGACCTCTCGTCGCCGGAGTTGGCCGGATGGGCGACGTCGTCATGCTGTGCTTAGCACCGGCGTTTAGCCGTCGACGTGGCACCATCATTAGCAGTTAATGACCCCGCTAATTAATCCACACTCTCGCTGACATGCGGTCCCCGCTGCCTAACTAACCAGCTAACAAAAATAGATTAAGATTAATCTAAACATAGTGGCCCCATGCGTCGGTGTTGACCTCGCTGACGTGGTCGTTGACCGGACCCACTTGTCTGTGACACTAAATGTCACTAGGTCACTGACCAATGGGTCCCACTGGTCAGGTTTGACCTGGACCGTGCCCCGTTGACCTGCTGACGTCATGATGATGTCAGGTTGACGCAGTAATCCTTTTCTAGAATTTAAATAAATCTTAAATGATTTATTTATTTCAGAAAATATCCAAAACTTCTAAAAATCATAGAAATTCAACCGTAGCTCAGAATGAAATAAATTATATATGAAAAATGATCCGAAAAATCCAACCTATCCACGATACCATTGTCATGCATGTTAGAACAACTTATGGCTGCTGTTTAGGCCAAATCATATAAATGGCATTTAAACCCTCACATATGGAGTTTGAATTTGAACCTAGGGTTCAAACCAACTCCATTTAACATGTTGCTAGTTGCATTAGCTCAAAACACAGCATATTGACATGTCATGATCATGCATCATATTGTGCATTGCATTGATTGTGCTCTCCTTCTCTGTTGCCGATATTTGTTCCCTCTCGATAGACGTGCTTCCGACGATGAGTTCGATGACACCGATGAAGAGTTATACTATCTTTAGAAGTGCCAGGCAAGCAAAACCCCTTGTTCATTCCGATACAAACCCACTTGCTCGCTCCTGCTCTCTTTTACTGCATTAGGACAACAACGATTCAACTGTTACATGCTACGGTAGTTGAACCCCTTTCCTCTGCATGACCTGTCATTGCCACAGTAAATAGATGAAACCCACTAGCATGAGTAGGGGTTGTTTGAGCCCTGATGTGCCTACTCATTCATGCTTGTTTGTCATGCCTGCTACTGCTTAGAGTTGAGTCAGGTCTGATTCATCGGGGATGAATTCGAATGTGGTGAACATGTCCTACTGTTGAGAGCTAAGTGTGTGAACACAATTTGGTAAAGGTAGTGGTGAGAGGTCATGTAGGAGTACATGGTGGGTTGTCTCATTGCAGCCGTCCTCAGGAACCGAGTTCTGTGTTTGTGATCCATGAATAGTTACTACCACACATTGGAATGCTTAAGTGCTCCTCTCGACTTACTAATCTACCTGATCTCTGTCCAGGAGTTGCAACTAGTTTCTGGTGTTTGTAGGTAGTGTTAGTAGTCTACCAAGTGGCACCCGGTACAGGTGGGCTTGGGACAGACTAGGCAAAATGGCCCGGTGTACCAAGTGCCACTCGGATGGTGGGCTTGGGAACCGTATACACATCGTTTGGGGCCGTGAGCGACACCCCGACCGGATCTCCTTGCGGATGGAACCCGAATTGGCGATAAACCTAGACGAGAGACTTGTGTGATTAGTCAGGTCTTGGCCGACTCCCTCGCCAGGCTTCCGCTTGAAGGTTGCCGAGATACACGACGTGTACATGGTGGTAAGTGGCGAGAGCGTGTGTGAAGAAGTACACCCCTACAGGGTTATCATTATCTATTCGAATAGCCGGATTCCTCGGATATGGAGACTTGGACCCCTTGCATAGTTCATAGACAAGTGAAAGTGGATACTCTAAAATGCGCAAGATAAGTGTGAGTGCTATGGATGGCGTTCTCGCAGGGAGACGGGAGCGGATCCATAGTGGTGTATTGGTATGGTGAATTTGTGGACTCGTGTGCGCCACCTCAAAAGAGTTACTTGCAGTCGTAGTTCAGGATAGCCACCGAGTCAAAGCTGGCTTGCTACAATTAAACTCCACGACCCCTTTGTTGATACCGATGCATATGTAGTTAGTTCTGATGTAAGTCTTGCTGGGTACATTTGTACTCACGTTTGCTTAATTTATATTTTTGCAGAGAGACTTCAGTCTCGCTAGTAGTTCCGTGTGGACTTTGACGTTTAGCTTGATACGCCAGCTACGATCTTGTGCCCTTGGCAGGATCTGGTAGGTAGTCAGGCTTCTCAGCCTTTTTCATTTGTAGAAGTCTGTACTCAGACATGTTAAGCTTTCGCATGTGCTTTGACTTGTATGCTCTGAATGTTGGGTCATGAGATCCATGTTTTTTTATTTGGCTCTTCAGAGCCTAAGGAATAAATACTTGAGTCGTAGAGTTATGTTGTGATGCCATGTTGTATTTACACATATCGAGCATATTGTGTGTATGATTGAAATGCTTGGTATGTGTGGGATCCGACAACCTATTTGTTCATCCTTGGTAGCCTCTCTTATGGGGAAATGTAGTCTTGTGCTTCCATGAGCCATAGTAGTCTGCTATAGCCCGGTTCACCGGAGTCCTGCTAGCCCAGCACCACTACTCCGGAACACTTGACTGGCCGGCATGTGTTTCACTTCGTTCCTGTGTCTGTCCCTTCAAGGAAATGCCACGTGGTGACATCCGGAGTCCTGCCTAGCTTGCTACAGCCCGGGTTCCCGGAGTCCTGTTAGCCCAGTGCTACAGCCCGGATTCGCACGCTGCTAACCGACATGCTCGATGTTGATTCATGTATGCCTGTCCCCGTAAGTTAGTGCCACTTTGGGTTCACGACTAGTCATGTCGGCCCGGGTTCTCTGTCATATGGATGCTAGCAACACTATCATATATGTGAGCCAAAAGGCGTAAATGGTCCCGGGCCATGGTAAGGCGACACCCATGGGAATACCGTGCGTGAGGCCGCAAAGTGATATGAGGCATTACCAGCTAGATCGATGTGACTTGGAATCGGGGTCCTGACAGCCCAACAGTAATTTGTTTACCCACTGTTTGCTATTTTCCTCGAGAGAAGCCACTAGTGAAACCTACGGCCCCAGGGTCTTCTTTCTCATATATTTGCCTTGCGATATACTTTTCTTAGCATTTTTATTCAGATCTATTAAACCAAAAATCCAAAAATACCTTGCTGCAATTTATTTTATTTGGCATTCGATCTATCAATCTACTACAATTTAGCTCACGTCCGCTTGCCTATCTTGAGGCGCCGTACCACGAAAGGGATTGACAACCCCTTTAACACGTCGGGTTGAGAGGTGTTGTTATTTGTGTGCAGGTGCTGCTTACGTTGTGTTTCTTGGTTCTCCTACTGGTTCGATACCTTGGTTTCATAACTGAGGGAAATATCTAACGTTGCTATGCTACATCATCCCTCCGTCTCCACGGAAATACCGACGTAGTTCCAGCTACCATCAAGGAAAATTTCTGGCACCGTTGTCGGGGAGGATCTTCAACATAACCAGGTTCCTAATCACAAATCTCATCTCCTTGCAATTTACATTATTTGCCATTTGCCTCTCATTTTTCTCTCCCCCACTTCACAAAATTTTTCCTTTTTATTCGCCTTCTTTTTTGTTCACCCTTTTTCTCGTCTGATCTTTTGTTTGCTTCTGTTACCATGTGCTTTCTATATGCTTGCATCTTAGCTTGCTAAAAATCTATTGATATGGAACCCCATCCACTTGATAATCTTTTTAAAAGATCCAATCATGTTGAACCAATTGCTAGTGAGTTGAGTGCACTAGGTTATCTTTATGAAATTTTGCTTGAGAATCATGAATCTGAAAATTGTGATGAAGAAATTTAGGAAGTGATTCATGATAGCTCCTTCAATGAAAAGCATGATTGCAATAATTTTACTATAAATTCTATTAATGTCAATTGTGCTAATAATATGCAAAACCCCAAGCTTGGGGATGCTTGTTTTGTCATGTCTGCTACTTATTGCAATGATCATGATTGGGGTGATAATGTTTCTCATGATCTTGAAAATTTAATTAAGCCTCATGATGAATATGTTTGCGATAATATTGAAAGTGGGTTTGGAGATGTCATGACTTTATTTGATGATAATCCCACTATTTTGGGAGAGTGTCAACTTTGCATGCATGTGGATCATAATGAGAAAATTTTATATGATAGTTATATTATTGAATTTGATTATGATCCTACATATAATTATTATGAGAGAGGAAAATATGGTTGTAGAAATTTTCATGTTATTAAATTTCCTCTCATTGTGTTGAGATTGTCAATGTTTTATTCCGCTCCTTTGCATATGCTAGATGTTTCTTGTCTTGATAATTTATTTTCCTATAAAATTCCTATGCATAGGAAGTATGTTAGACTTAAATGTGTTTGTCACATGTTTCATGATGCTCTCTTTGTGTTTCGATTATTATCTGTTGTGTGACCATCGTTGAAATATTATGCCTAGCTAAGGGCGTAAAACTATAGCGCTTGTTGGGAGGAAACCCAATGAATAAAATTTATTTTTGCCTTTTGCTTTCTGTTCTTGAGTGTTAGCACAACTATGATACTGTTATGATTGTGTTTTTATGTTTTAGTTAGTGTTTGTGCCAAGTAAAGCCTTTATGATCTTCTTGGGCAATAGTTGTTTGATCTTGCTGAAAAAACAGAAACTTTTACGCTCACGAAATTAATTTTCGTTTTTTTACCAGAGAGCGGTAAAATACCCATTCCACTTATAGTAGATCAATATGCAAATTTCTTAGGTCGTCCTAATTTTTCAGAGTTTTTTGAGTTACAGAAGTATACGAGATAGTCAGATTGCTACAGACTGTTCTGTTTTGATAGATTCTGTTTTCTTTGTGTTGTGTGCTTATTTTGATGGCTCTATGGTTTTCTTTGATGAGTTTTTGCCATAGAAAAGTTGGAATACAGTAGATATAATACAAAAATAAAATATTAATTGGTTTTATACAACACTTATAGTAGTGGTTTATTATTCTTATACTAACAGATCTCATGAAGGCTTTGTTGAGTTTTGTGTGATTGAAGTTTTCAAGTTTTGGGTTATCTTACGATGGATGAAGGAAGGATGTAAGAGCCTAAGATTGGAAATGCCCCGGCATCCCAAGATATTATCCAAGAATGAGCAACCAACTAAGCTAGGGGATGCCCCCTAGTGGCGTCCCCGCTTTCTTCCAACAACCATTGGTATTTTACTCGAGACTATATTTTTATTCGTCACATGATATGTGTTTTGCTTGGAGCGTCTTGTATGATATGTGTATTTGCTTGTTTTATTTTGTGTTTTAAGTCATCAATCCTTGCTGGACACACATTTTTGAGAGAGCCAAAATTATGTCTTGACTTGTTAGAATTGCTCTCTATGCTTCACTTCAATCTTTTATGAGCTAGGACTTGCTCTAGTGCTTCACTTATACTCCCTCCGTTCTGAATTACTTGTCACATGTATGGATGTATCTAGATGTATTTTAGTTCTAGATACATCCATTTCTGCAACGAGTAATTTGGAATAGAGGGAGTACCTTTTTGAGCATGGTGTGCTTTGTTATTTTTGAAGAAATGCTCTATTGCTTCACTTAGATTTGTTTGAGAGTTAGTAAAATTTTGAAGAAATTCTCTCTTGCTTCACTTAAATTATTTTGAGAGAAAGAAATTTCTTTATGCTCATGATCTTCACTTATATTTGTTTGAGCTTATGAAAAGCAACACATTAAAATTATTGCCAAAGTGATAGATATCCAAGAAGGATAAAGTAAAAGAAAATGTCATGAAGATCATTGGACAAAATAAACTTGATTCTCAGTAATAGTTTTGAGATATGATGATGTGATATGTGAGTTATGTTGATAAGTAATTGTGCTCTGGTAAGAATATTGGTGTTAAGGTTTGTGATTCCCTATGCATGCACGAAAGTCAATAATCATGTAATGAAAATTATATCCTACTTGTGGTGATTTATTCGGTGTTAATTATGCTTAATGCTTGCTTATGAGATTATTGGTTTCTTGGTTGTCCTCTTCTCAATCTTTTTGCTAGCCTTCATTTTGCACTAAGTATGACCTCTACTTGTGCATCCAACATACTTTAAGCCAGTTTTGCCACATGAGTCCGCTATATCTACCTATATGCAGTATTCTTTTGCTGTTCTAAGAAAATTTGCATGTGCCATCTCTATTTTTCAAAACAAACCTCTCTTTTGTGTATTTGTTTCACTGGCAGAGCGGTGAGGGGTGGCTAATATTTCCATGCTAGATGTGTTATTCTCAAGATGAGTGTTTATTCACTTGTCATTGCACGAGAGTAAGGCAAAGGTATTAGGGATGCCCAGTCTCGAAATGCAAAAAGAAATGAATTTACTTTATGTTGTAAAATAATAAATTCCTTGGAAAGTGTTGGTATGGAGGGCGCCCGTGGATACGGTTAGCCATGGAAAGTGAAAGTTATGGTGGAAAAAGGAATAAACTTTATTTTCTGTTTGCGAACCGCCTATGATATATCTATGCATGGAAAGTATTGGGAACTCTAAGTCGTTTTTGCTTGTGGGATGGATAAACCTCCCAAAATGTTTTTATCTCTATTTTTTCGCTTTGAGCTTTGGCACCTCTACAAATCCCTACTTCCCTCTACGAAGGGCCTATCTTTTACTTTATGCAATTTTTATCTTGAAATTTGAGTCTCCATCTTCTCTCATAAAAGCACCAACTAGGAGGCAATATGATCGTGCTCAAGTATTGGGTGTAGTTAATATTCGAGTGTTTTTCATGAATGGATCAATGTTTAAGCATGATGGGCTAGGGATAACTTATTTTAGCATTGATATTTTGAAAGGCATGGTTGCTTGTTGATATGCTTGAGTATCTAAATTATTATGTCAAAACTAGACTATTGCTTTGAATCACATAAAAGTCCAAATGTCCATGCTATAAAGAAAAGAATATGATATGACTTGATGAACAACACTCCACATCAAAAATTCCGTTTTTATCACTTACCTACTCGAGGACGAGTAGGAGTTAAGCTTGATGTTGCTCATACGTCTCTAACGTATCTATACTTTTTGATTGTTCCATGCTGTTTTATTATCAATCTTGGATGTTTTATAATCATTTTATATCATTTTTTGGTACTAACCTATTGACATAGTGCCAAGTGCCAGTTGCTGTTTTCCCATTTTTTACTTCGCAGAAAATCAATATCAAACGGAGTCCAAATGCCATGAAACTTTATGGAGATTTTTATGGGCTAGAAGGAAGGTAATGGGCCCTGGTTGCACCTGGGGGGTGCCCCGCCTGGCACGCCCCGGTGGGTTGTGCCCCCCTCGGGTGCCCCCGGACAGCCTCTTTGCTCTTTAAATACCCCAAAAATACCAGAACCCTAGGGGTATCGACGAAATATTCATCCAGCCACCACAGAGTCCAGAATCACCAGATCCAATCCAGGCACCATCACGGAGGGGTTCACCACTTCCATTGGTGCCTCTCCGATGATGCATGAGTAGTTCTTTGTAAACCTTCGGGTCCGTAGTTAGTAGCTAGATGGCTTCATCTCTCTCTCTTGATCCTCAATACAATGGTCTCTTGGAGATCCATATGATGTAACTCTTTTTGCAGTGTGTTTGTTGGGATCGATGAACTTCGAGTTTATGATCAGATCTATGTTTTTATATCCATGAAAGTTATTTGAGTTTCTTTGATCTCTTATATGCATGATCTCTTATATCCTCGTATTTCTTCTCCGATATATGGGTTTTGTTTGGCCAACTTGGTCTATTTATATTGCAATGGGAAGAGGTGCCCGGTAGTGGGTTCGATCTTACGGTGCTTGATCCTAGTGACAAAAAGGGAACTGACACGTATGTATCGTTGCTACTAAGGATAAAAAGATGAGATCTATATCTATCGCCATATAGATAAACGGATCTTGTCTACATCATGTCATCGTTCTTATTGCATTACTCCATTTTTCCATGAACTTAATACACTAGATGCATGCTGGATATCGGTCGATGTGTGGAGTAATAGTAGTAGATGCAGGCAGGAGTCGGTGTACTAATCTTGGACGTGATGCCTATGTAATGATCATTGTCTGGATATTGTCATAATTATTTGAAGTTCTATCAATTGCCCAGCAGTAATTTGTTTACCCACCATTTGCTATTTTTCTGGAGAGAAGCCACTAGTGAAATCTACAACCCCCGGGTCTTCTTTGTCATATATTTGCCTCTTGCGATCTACTTTTCCTTTGCATTTTTATTCAGATCTATTAAACCAAAAATCCAAAAATACCTTGCTACAATTTATTTTATTTGGTGTTCGATCTATCCTACAATTTAACTCATGTCCGCTTGCCTATCTTGAGGCGCTGTACCCCGGAAGGGATTGACAACCCCTTTAACACGTCGGGTTGCGAGGTGTTGTTATTTGTGTGCAGGTGCTGCTTACGTTGTGTTGCTTGGTTCTCCTACTGGTTCAATACCTTGGTTTCATAATTGAGGGAAATACCAACCGTCACTGTGCTACATCATCCCTCCCTCTCCAGGCAAATACCGACGTAGTTCCAGCTACCATCAGCCTTCATGGCAGCACAGACGGCCACGGGAGGCGGGAGCAGGCAGTCTCGCCGGCGCTGGATTTGGCGGCTGGAGAAAGAAAATTGGAGATTGAAGAAGCACGACGGCCGTTGGATTGACATCCAACGGTTACGTCTGGTAGAACCGTTTGTTGACATATATAATAAGTAAAAAAAATCTTGCATACGCATCAACTTAATAGGCCCATAAGTCAGACCATTCCCTATTTTTTTAATAATTTATAGCTCATTGCAACTTCTTATGCAATTTATTGCAGTCCGTTTTTTGTTGGCCAGTGCTAGGGTTAAAAATTTAAATGAAATTTCACATATTCTGGTGGGGTCCAAACTATTTTTAATACCGAAATGTCGAGCCAGATTTAAAGTACTTTGAAGATATATTTAAATTAGGTTAAAGCCTGGTGAAATTGGAATATGAAAATGTGAAAAAATCAGAAATTTGAAAGCAATTGCCAATTTGTCGTCTGCTTTTTATATTTACAGCCCATTTCATATTACTTTCAAGATTTGCAGCCATCTTGAAAGAGTTGCAGCCCATAAGGGCGTAGAAAAATAAGTAGGCCTGGATTGGGTATTCTTCAGAAAAAATAAATTGGGCTCATTTTCACAAATAAAAAATAGCTGGGCTGGTCATGTGGTGAACGTAAAATATAAGGCTGGGCTAGACGGGCCATAGCCTAGTTGAAACCCTACTCCATCTCAACAATAAAAAAACTACTCGAGCAACTACGTCCCAGGTGTCAGCCGATCTTGTACTATTCTATTGTCTATTGACTATATACGCTGACAATGTCGTGGGTCCCAGATGTCAAGAAACCACTAGGAGGAAGCATTTTCTTTTTTCTATATGCTGACAATGGAGTATATAAGAAAAAATGAGGAACTTCCTTGCGCACGACCATGGACATGGTGGGCCCCTACTGTCATCCTCTCCACGTACATTCCTCTCCCGATTCCTCTTGTTTGTTGATCATGTTGACAATACGAGAGGGCGGCGCCGCGGCGAGTGCACCAAAGCACACGGAGAACGAAGGCGAGGCCTCGGACGTCGACGCTAACGATTTAGGAGACAGTGGGGTGGCGATGCATGCGTTGAGGCGCAGCCAGCCGTGGGAGGCGGAAGCAGGCGGCCCCACCGGTGCTAGTTTGGTTTTGGCGGCTAGAGGAAGACAAGACTGAAGAAACACGACAGACTGTAAAGCAATAGTAGTACTTAACAACCTTAACTGAAACCAGCAGGGGCACTTAACAACCATAGCTGAAAGTAGTATGAGTACTTATACAGGTTCAACCATACAAAGCACGCCTCGAACAGTGCTACTTTGCCTACAGTTAACCAAGGGTGAGGCCACCAAGCCCCAGGACAAGGCCCATGTGCCACCCCGTGCATCCACAACCTTCTGAAAGTGGCTTCATCTCGCAATGTGGTCAATAAACATGATATTCGCTTTAGAGCCATGGAAAAGCATGAGCATAACCTTCTGTCCTATTCTCCAAGGTGGACAGGCCTTCATTATATGAGACCACCCATGAATAAGTATCTTTTCACCTCCAAGGGGAATGGAGTAGGTCGACATAAACATCATGTTGTGACCAAGCGCAAGTCTAACCCGACCATGGTCAGGCATCTGTATAGGAACAATAGAACTGGGTAGTTTCTGTTTCAAGAAGATCACAACTATAAAACTGTGTATAAGCAAGAGTTTATGAACAACATATATAACAGAAAACAGCTTGTACCATAAGTTTCTTGACATAGTTGGACCTGTTCAATGTGTGCAGCAGTGGCACACATATCCCACATGGCCTTCCACCATTGAAACACCCCACAAGGACCTTAAGACGATCAATAAAGTGTAGGAACTTGTGGATGTCGTCCCAGTCAACTTCAGTGCCATCAGTAACAGTCGAGTTCTTATAGAATAAGAAACGAGTAGCGTGCTTAACTTTGAAATAACCTACACGTGCCACCAATTATAAGAAATATTAGTTAGAAGTAGCATCTTCCTGAGAGAAGGGAATCACAAATCGTTGCTACTTCTAAAGTTAAATTGTGATTAGTTAGACATAATAGGTGGATTAAGTAGTAATCGTGGCCACAAGTAAGAACCAGATACAAAGCTAACATGGATGAACTACTGGAACGACGTCAGGGTGGAACATCACAGTGAAGATGAGACCAGGTTCTGCTATTTCCATCAACATTCGTGCACCAACTTTCAGTCCGTAACACTTGAGAAAGTTTATCCAAGTTCAGCCATAAAAAAGCAGCAATCTTCTTGGTTCATGAACCCAACTCGGAACTTATATCCATGGCTTGTGTTCAATGTGACCATTAAACTGGTGTATTCAGTTATGGCAAGGCCAACCATCTTGAGTACATGTGTTCTGGCAGATCCAGGAATGCACTGCAGGAAAAATAATATGAGAACATAATGTATTCGCTATCCAAATCTAGAAATAATTTCCTCCTTAAGGTCAGTGTTGACCATGGTACTAGTACATTTTATCCAAATATAGCAATCCAAATTTCCAAATTAGTCGACATCATGTTCGAAAACCCCCACCCTCCCAGACAGGAAAGAGGATTCTACGAACATATTGTGCCCATTTTAAAGTCCTGTGTTAGGATGAGAAGGAACAAGTGTGGCGTCTCACCGAGGGCACATAAACCTGTAGGGTCCTCGCACTTTGGGCACTGCAAATGAAACACACTAGATTTAGTAGGAAAAAATGTTTGAACGGCGGCGGCTGCCATCCTAGGATTACCCTCAACCAAGGGACCTGGATTTATCATGGATGGATGAAGAATTCGTACCTGGTTCTCCATGAGAAAACCCTATGTAATCACGGAGAGGGGTTTTTCTCTGAACAAGCAAACGAGGGAGAAGGGGATTCAGGCCCAGTGAAATATTGTTGCTTTGTCTGTCCAGCTTACTGCTAAAGATGGAAAGGTGGGGGGTTTTGTGATTTGACGGATCATTGGGCATTACTGTGTAGTTGTGCACTCTAATTTGGTGCATGGCATGTGGACCCCGTTGCCGGATGCCCCACATATCAGCGAAAGGAAATAGAAAGGCAGGAGTAACTAGTTACACATAAATATATTTTTGACAAAGAGATACCCCCTCTGTAAAGAAATATAAAAATCTTTTATATCACAATGTTATACATAAGAAAAATCAAGGGGAATATATATAACATAATATGGGGGTTCAGTTGAGAATATAATACTCAGACAGGCTCACGGTTCTGGACTTTGGGCCACAGGCTGGTGGGCCTGCATGTTTGGGGGCCCATGTGTTCTAACTCAGCGCATTTCATATTGCAAGCGATTGGTACGACGCTGGTTTTAGATGCTGTCGCAAGGCAAATACAGAAAATTGAATAAAGCACGACATCTATTAGAATGAAATCGATTGACAGTTCCTAACCAGCAATCAGAGTTGCAATTCTATCAACGATATCATACATGATAAATAATACTGTCGTATATACACACATGCCACTTGTTTCACAATGCCATATTATTAGATCAAAATCTCTCGGAGAATAGATTAGTTCGGCAGTTGCGTGCTGCTACTGAAGAATTTCAAAGTTGATTTGGACCGGCTCTCCTTGCCGAGAAAGTTTGATTTCGACATTATCCCCTACCGCAAGATTTGATTTAGATTTGAACCTTGACAATCATTTAGCATCAATCATCATGCGACCATCCTTTGTACTTGTGGTATATTGAGCATGTTCATTCACACCAAGGCTGCGCATGGTAAGAGAAACATGGCCACGGTCACCCGGATTGTTGAACAACTCCCTCGTTGCTCTAGGAATTCTCTGTTTGCAAATAAGAAGACATACACAAATAGTTAGATCAACACAGTGAATCATGTTAAACAATGTGGATAGAAAAAACAATGAAGCACTTGGGCGGCCAATGCTTACCAAGAAGGTGGAGATGTCGTTTTCTGTAAGGACTTTGGTATATGCAGTGCAAACTGCAGCCCAGTATGTTGCCAGTGCAATAGCTGGTTTCATTGCCGCTGCACGGGTCAGAGCAGATGCAAGTGCAACTTCAAGTGTTGCTGCAGGTGCCAGAGACGTTGCTGGTGCCCGTGCCGGTGCAACTAGTAGTGCTGCTGCTGCTGCCGAAGATGGTGCTCCTTGTGGAGCTGGTGCCGGTGTCGGAGCAGGTGCCGGTGTTGATGCCCGATCCTTCGGTAGATCATCCTGATCCACTAACGCGGTCGGTGCCCAATCCTCAGGTGGATCAGACTGAGATGTTGCCGCTGTCAGTGCTAGAGCAAGTGCCGTCAGAGAAGGTGCCAGTGCTCGATCTGTTGCTGAAGGTGGTACCGATTGCGAGACAACAATGATCATCTCTGGTCTGCTATGATCAGCTTTCTAACTTGACTAGGCTCCATGACCTTGATCCAGTATTTTTCTTCATTTCTTTTAAACACGAGAAGGACTAATTGTGGAGTGTTTGTTAAACCAAACTGCAGTTCATCATAGGGCTTCAGATTGTACTCAGACAACAAACTGATCTAATTGTGTCTAGTAATATAAGTGATGGACAGTGCCTTCATTACTGACACGACATAAGAAGTGAAACCTGCAAAAATAACCATCATAGAGCAACCCAAACGATTTATTCTGTGATGAATGTCACATGGCAAAACCTGCATGGTAAAATTGCAGCAAAAGTAAGAAAACATGACATTAAATCCATAAGATTTAGATAGGAAATCAATAAGATTTACTTGATGTGGCGCAAGTGAATCCTTACCAGGAAATCACTATGTTCAAGTTCTAAACAGAAGATTGATCATCCAATTACGCGTGGCATGTTGTAGCGACCAGACCTCAAACAGTCTGATCTCTGTGCTCCGGTGTCATCCCTGGATCAGTAGTGCTGACACCACACAGTACTCGGAGGATTTATAGCAGAGTAGCAATCACACACTTATTACATCGAGTGTCTCAAAAGAGAACTTATTACAATAAATATGGCTTAAGGCCATCTAATAACGATAACAGCGGAAGGCTTGGAAGATAAGTGAGTCCATCAACTCCAACGGCATCACTGAGTATAGAACCACGACCTAAAACTCCTTAATCATCGTCTGAAATGTCTGCAACATTAACGTTGCAGCCCAAAAACGGGTCAGCACATGGAATATGTTGGCAATGTAACACATAGAGAGTAACGGAATGTAACAGCTATACTATATGCATATTTGGCTGGTGGAAAGCTCTATGGTTACAGTTTTGCGTAAAGCCAATTTTCCCTACTTCAATGGAATAAATTTATTTAACTATCATGGTAGTTGTTAAACATTGAGAATGGTTGACAGCATTCTCAATCCCAATTAAGTATCATCATTAAAACATAACCCAACAAAATTAATTTAGAGTAACATGTTGAGATTCACATGATAATCCAGGTACTAGATACTCAAGATGTCCATAACCGGGGACACGGCTAATCATGATTAGTTTATTACACTCTGCAGAGGTTTGTGCACTATTCCCCACAAGACTCGATCGCCTCTGTTTGGTTTCTCGCACTACATGGTGTTTGAGAAGACGGATGACCGAGACATAGTCTTTCAGAAGTGCTAGCACCTTACGATCGGGTAGACCGTACCACCTACATCCCCTACATCTGCTAGTCTACCACTGTAAGAGTTCGCACAACTTAGTCAACTATGCTAGAGCCCATAATAGCTTGTGGCTGCACACGAAAGTTTCTAGTATGAATAGTCTCATGATCCCTTTGAGCCTGGGTGGCGGTCCAAAAGAAAACAGGCAAGTCCTGGAATACCCAGGTGCCTCAATCCACCCAGATGTGTATTTAAGTTGCCACCTTAGATAAACCATTAATTAACAATCTCACATCTGTCATGGATATCACTCACCCAATCCACGTCTACTAGCATAGCATGGCATGATAAGCAAACGTAGAAGTAACTCCCAAAGGTTTGATAATAAACAGGTAATAGGTACTACCTCAACTACTTCCCATCCCACAATTTAATTAGATCCTAATCATGCAATGTGTGAGGATTGATCTACTGCAATAAAACTGGGTAGTAGAAAAGGTATGATCAAAGTGTTACTTGCCTTGCTGATGATCCGGGAAACCTAGCGATTCGAAGTAACAGGCGGTGCACTCCGGATACTCTATCGCAAACAAAAAAGCATACAATAAGTACTCATCTAATGCACAGGCAAAACTCAAATAAGAGATCTAACCAGAAGGTTCAACTTAAGAACTCCGGTTTGCAAAAAGAATCAAATCGAACGAAGCAATGAAAGTCAAACGGCGAAAGAAAACAACTCCGTTCTAGTAATCTGGATCTAGGGCATATTTTACAGTAGCAAAATCTTGTTTAAGTTGGTTAAACAGATAGAGGGTTTCAAGACGAATCCCTAGGCGCTTGAATCGCCTGATTCCGATAAACGAGCGAAAAGTTACACTAAAACGAAAATCGGATCACGAATCGCGATCAGAAAAATCACGGATTTAATCCTAGAAAAAGAAAAACGACAAACACTCGCTAGAACGAACGAACGGACGAACGCTCGCTATTTAAATAAACCGGAAAACCGATCTATTTAAAAAAACCGAAACTAAAAAAAAACCCGACGAAAACCGGTTTTTTTAAAACGTTGGCACGGAAGTCGAGGCGGCGGCGAACCTCGGCGACGGCGACGGCGTCCGGCATCGGCAGAGCGGCAGCGCGTGGCGGCGGTGCGGGGATCGAGGGCGGGCCCATTTTTTTTCCTAAATTCAAATAAAACACCGAAAAACTCCGAAATTAAATCTTATTTGATTTTATTATTAAATCCTCAATATTTCTTTATTTTGGGAAAGTCATTTTATTCCCTCTCTCATATTTTTGTAATAGGAATAATTGATGATAAAATAAATAAAATCAAATGATCCTATTCTCAAAATTTGAGAAAACTCAAATATGAAAATAACGAAATCCCCAACTCTCTCCGTGGGTCATTGAGTTGCGTAGAATTTCTAGGATCAACCAAAATGCAAATAAAATATGATATGCATTGATGATCTAATGTATAACATTCCAAATTGAAAATTTGGGATGTTACAAACCTACCCCCCTTAAGATGAATCTCGCCCTCGAGATTCGGGTTGGCTAGAAAATAGGTGAGGGTGGTCCTTGAACAAATCTTCCTCTCGCTCCCAGGTGGCTTCATCCTCTGAGTGGTGGCTCCACTGAACTTTGCAAAACTTGATAACCTTGCTGCGAGTAACTCGGTTGGCAAACTCGAGAATCTTGACTGGCTTCTCCTCGTAGGTCAAATTGTTATCCAACTGAATAGTTTCCAAAGGCACTGTATCTCTCAACGGTATGTCAGCCATCTCCGCGTGACACTTCTTCAGCTGAGAAACGTGGAACACATCATGAACTCCCGACAATCCTTCGGGCAATTCCAGCTTGTAGGCCACTTCCCCCATACATTCCAAAACTCGATATGGTCCTACAAATCGTGGCGCTAACTTCCCTTTAACTCCAAAATGCTTTGTTCCCCGAAGTGGAGATACTCAAAGATAAGCTCTATCTCCAACTTCGTAAACTGTCTCCTTGAGTTTAGAATCTGCATAACTTTTCTGTCTAGACTGGGCTACCTTGAGCCTATCGCGAATCAACTTCACCTTCTGTTCAGACTCTTTAATCAAGTCAGGACTAAACAACTGACGATCTCCAACTTTGTCCCATGACAACGGTGTCCTACACCTCCTTCCGTACAAGGCTTCAAAAGGGGCCATCTTTAAACTGGTTTGGTAACTGTTGTTGTAAGAGAACTCTGCATATGGCAAATTGTCGTCCCAACTAGATCCATAATCTAGCGCACAAGCTCTCAGCATATCCTCCAAAATCTGATTTACCCTCTCGGTTTGTCCATCTGTCTGTCGATGAAAAGCTGTGCTGAATTCTAGCCTGGTACCCAAAGTTTCATGCAACTGCTTCCAGAACTTTGAGGTAAACTGGGTTCCTCTATCTGATACGATACTCCTTGGAACTCCATGCAGACATACGATCCTGGTCATGTATATCTTTGCCAACTTAGCACTGATGTAAGTGGTCTTTACTGGGATGAAATGAGCTACTTTTGTCAATCGATCAACTACAACCCAAATTGAGTCATAGCCTGAACGAGTCCTGGGCAATCCCGTGATAAAATCCATGCCTAGCTTATCCCACTTCCATTCGGGTATCGGCAATGGTTGTAACAATCCTGCTGGCTTCTGATGCTCTGCCTTTACTCTTTGACATACATCACAAACTGCTACATACTCTGCAATATCCTTCTTCATTCCAGTCCACCAGAAAATATCCTTCAAATCCAGATACATCTTGGTATTTCCTGGATGAATTGAATATGGTGAATCGTGTGCCTCTTGCAAAATCAACTTCCTGATCTCCGGGTCATTGGGCACGTAAACGCGGTCTTCAAACCATAGGGTGTCGTGTTCATCCTCATGAAATCCTTTAGCTTTTCCTTTGCTCAGTTTCTACTTTATAGCGGCAATCTCTTTGTCAGTTTTCTGAGCTTCTCTGATTCTATCCATCAAAGTTGACTGAATCTCCAATGCTGCTACATAGCCTCTCGGAACTATTTCCAAACATAGTTCACGAAGATTTTCTGCTAACTCCTTGGGTATTTCTCCCGTCATTAATGTATTTACATGGCTCTTACGGCTTAATGCGTCAGCTACTACATTAGCCTTTCCGGGGTGATAATGCAATTTCATATCATAATCTTTGATAAGCTCCAACCATCTCCTTTGTCTGAGATTTAATTCCTTCTGGGTGAAAATGTAGTTCAAACTTTTATGATCCGTGTACACCTCACAATGATTACCAATGAGAAAATGTCTCCATGTTTTCAAAGCATGCACTACGGCTGCTAACTCCAAATCATGCGTGGCATAATTCAAATCATGAGGCTTCAGTTGTCTTGAGGCATATGAAACAACTCTCCCTTCCTGCATAAGCACTGCTCCAAGTCCTCGACGTGAAGTGTCGCAGTACACCTCATAATATTTGGTCTGGTCTGGCAAAATCAACACTGGCGAAGTAACCAAACGTTTCTTTAACTCCTGGAAACTAGCCTCACACTCCTCTATCCATATGAACTTGGTATCCTTTTTTAATAACTCTGTCATAGGCTTCGCAATCTTTGAGAAATTCTCAATAAATCTCCGGTAGTATCCTGCGAGTCCAAGAAAACTCCGGATCTCTCCAACTGTTGTTGGGGCTTCCCACTTGGTCACGGTTTCAACTTTAGCGGGATCTACTGCTATACCTTCACCAGATATAACATGTCCGAGGAATCCTACTTTCTTCAACCAAAACTCACATTTGCTGAACTTGGCATATAATTGATGTTCTCTAAGCTTTCCAAGTACCAAACGCAAATGTTCCTTATGCTCCTCCTCATTCTTGGAATAAACCAGGATATCATCAATGAACACTATGACGAACTTATCCAAAAACTCCATAAACACTTTGTTCATCATGTTCATAAAATAGGCAGGTGTGTTAGTCAGACCAAATGCCATAACGTTATACTCATACAACCCATATCTGGTAGTAAAAGCTGTCTTCGGAATATCCTGTTCTCGAATCTTCAACTGGTGGTATCCTGATCGCAGATCAATCTTGGAAAATACCTTAGCTCCTTGCAATCGATCAAATAGATCGTTGATCATTGGTAATGGGTACTTGTTCTTGATCGTTACTTCATTCAATCCTCGATAATCAACAACCATCCTTAACAATCCATCTTTCTTCTCCACTAGAAGTACTGGCGATCCCCAAGGTGAAGAACTTGGGTGAATATATCCCTTATCCAGTAACTCCTTAATCTGCTTCTTATTTCCACCAAATCCTTTGCTGGCATCCTATATGGTCTCTTTGATATTGGCCCTGTGCCTGGCAATAGCTCAATCAAGAACTCAATATCTCTATCCGGTGGCATGCCTGGCAACTCTTCTGGAAATACATCAGGGAAATCCCTTACGACTGGTACTTCCTCCTGCACAACTCCTGTTAGGCAATTTACTTGGGTCCTCTTTGGCACATGCCGGGATACATACTTGATCCTTCTCCCTTCTGGGGTGGTAAGAAAAATTGACTTACTAGCACATTCTATATTCCCTTCATACTTTGATAACCAATCCATGCCTAATATCACATCCAATCCTTGAGATTCCAATACTATTAGGTCTGAGGAAAAACATAGTTACCAATCCTTAATGGTAACCGATCACACCATAGACTAGCCACATACTCTGCTCCGGGCGAGGTTACTAACATGGGTGACCTAAGGGCTTGGTTTGGTAGGTTATACTTATCCACAAACCCCCTTGAGATGTATGAATGCGATGCGCCAGTATCAAAAAGAACGAGTGCAGTAAATGACTTAACCAAAAACTTACCTATTACTGCATCGGGCTGAGCTTCAACCTCCTCCACGCTAACGTGGTTCACCTGTCCCCTGTTGAAAGGGTTCAGTTTCTTCCTAGAACTTCCGTTGCTAATTCCATTTTGTAATTCAGGACATTCATTGGCATAATGTCTGGTCTTCTGACACTTAAAACAAGTGACTTGGCTTAGGTCCTTCTTGGCTGGGGTTGAGGGGTTGGTGCGGTTCTGGCCGTTGCTTCCTCCATTGCCATTACCATTTTTGGTGCCATTGTGATTGTGCGAGCTACCTCCTCCATGGGTATGCTGAAAATGTCCTCCCGGTCTAGGGGTAAAACATGGCTTCTGCTGAGCTTCTGAATTGTACTTTCCTTGTCCATACTTCCTCTTGCGATTCTCAATTTTCTACTGCTTCCCTTCAATCATAAGAGCACGATCTACCAACTCCTAGTAGTTGTTGAAGGTGGCTACCATCAACTGCATGCTCAACTCATCATTCAGTCCTTCCAGAAACTTCTCTTGCTTAGTTGCATGTGTAGCGACGTCATCCGGGGCATAACGTGCTAACTTACTAAATTCCTCCACATACTGGCCAACTGTCCTTCCTCCTTGGCGCAAGTTACGAAACTCACGCTTCTTCATGGCCATAGCTCCTGCTGAAACATGGGCAGTACGAAAGGCCTGCTGAAACTGGTCCCATGTGACAGTGTCGACTGGGAAAGTGGCTGTGAAATTCTCCCACCATGATGTTGCGGGTCCTTCTAACTGATGTGCGGCAAACTTCACCTTCTCCGCATCTGTGCATCCTGCTGTGGTCAACTCCCTAGGTGTCTTGCGGAGCCAATCATCTGCTACTATCGGCTCGGTGCTACTGGAAAACACCGATGGATTCAGCCTAAGAAAACGGGCTAAGTGGTCAACAGGTGGTGGTGGTGGTGGGTTGTTGTTGTTGTTCCCCTGATTCTGATTCTGGACTAGCAACTGCATCAATGTGTTCTGCTGCTGGATCAACTGGGTGAGCTCCAATGGAAAGGCAAATCCGGGGTCACGTCTCGGAGGCATCTGTGGGTTTAGAAAAGATGAGATATAAGAATAGAGGGGGTCTAAAGAGAAAACACTACCCATATGCACATGAGGAAAAAGCAAACAATTCACTTCAATCAATCAAACAAAGGCATACATTCGATCTAACTATCGCAAAAGTGCTCGGACTACTATATTTACATGGTGGACTACTACTACTGAGGAGGTGGTCTACTAGAAATATTCTTCGGTCATTGACTCCATGATATCTGCTCCAGCTTCATCAACATAGTCATCATCGCTACTGTCTGGTTCCGAGCCGGTGCCGTCGATGATGATGTAGTCTTTCGGGCTAATCTCCTTGGGTTCTTCGTCTTCATCTACTGGTGTAGGGCCTCCCATAAATATTCCAATCTTCTTGATCCGGTCGTCATTATTGTCCACCAATACTTCAATTTCTTCTTCATAATCTTCACGTGTAGCCTTGAGTTCTCCCTCCGGTTCCTTGATTCTAGTCTTAGCCTTCTTCAGATCTATCATGTCGGCACACATTTGGTTCTCCTGTCGTCGAATGTGCTGGTTTAATTCCTGGATAAAAGCTGCAATTGATCTATCCTTCCTGGTGCTGATCATCTCCCAGTGTTCATCTCGGCGCCCACAAATCTGGTAGATAGTATCCTTGAGATCCTTGCGGTAGACTTCCCCAATGCGTCCCATGGCGATGTGAGCGACCATGCTCTTTCCTAGACTCCAAGTTGGTGCATCAAATGAAAACTCTATGGGCTCAGTGACTGGCATGAACGTCCTTCCTGGAACTTGAACTTGAATCATCCAGCGCTCTTCTTCAGGTAAAGTGGCGTTGTAGGTTCCCGTGAAGCTTGGTACTCCTATGTTCAGGTATCTAGTGACTTCCTTCAAGTGTCGTCCAAAGGGTGTATCTTCATCCGGTTGTGTGAACTTGTTCCTTGCATCCGCCATCCTAAAGAGTAGAAAAGATGAGAAGTTAGAAGAGAAGAGAATGAATAGTGATCTAGGTCTTTTAGCTTAGTGGTCGTGTCCTACAGTCAGCGTGTGCTTTGATACCATCTCTGTAGCGACCAGACCTCAAACAGTCTGATCTCTGTGCTCCGCTGTCATCCCTGGATCAGTAATGCTGACACCACATAGTACTCGGACGATTTATAGCAGAGTAGCAATCACACACTTATTACATCGAGTGTCTCAAAAGAGAACTTATTACAATAAGTATGGCTTAAGGCCATCTAATAACGATAAAAGCGGAAGGCTTGGAAGATAAGTGAGTCCATCAACTCCAATGGCATCACTGAGTATAGAACCACGACCTAAAACTCCTTAATCGTCGTCTGAAAAGTCTGCAACATTAACGTTGCAGCCCGAAAACGGGTCAGCACATGGAATATGCTGGCAATGTAACACATAGAGAGTAACAGAATGTAACAGCTATACTATATGCATATTTGGCTGGTGGAAAGCTCTATGATTACAGTTTTGCGTAAAGCCAATTTTTCCCTACTTCAAAGGAATAAATTTATTTAACTATCATGGTAGTTGTTAAACATTGAGAATGGTTGACAGCATTCTCAATCCCAATTAAGTATCATCATTAAAACATAACCCAACAAAATTAATTTAGAGTAACATGTTGAGATTCACATGATAATCCAGGTACTAGATACTCAAGATGTCCATAACCGGGGACACGGCTAATCATGATTAGTTTATTACACTCTGTAGAGGTTTGCGCACTTTTCCCCACAAGACTCGATCGCCTCCGTTTGGTTTCTCGCACTACATGGTGTTTGAGAAGACGGATGACCGAGACATAGTCTTTCAAAAGCGCTAGCACCTTACGATCGGGTAGACCGTACCACCTACGTCCCCTACATCTTCTAGTCTACCACTTTAAGAGTTCGCACAACTTAGTCAACTATGCTAGAGCCCATAATAGCTTGTGGCTGCACATGGAAGTTTCTAGTATGAATAGTCTCATGATCCCTTTGAGCCTGGGTGGCGGTCCAAAAGAAAACAGGCAAGTCCTGGAATACCCAGGTGCCTCAATCCACCCAGATGTGTATTTAAGTTGCCACCTTAGATAAACCATTAATTAACAATCTCACATCTGTCATGGATATCACTCACCCAATCCACGTCTACTAGCATAGCATGGCATGATAAGCAAACGTAGAAGTAACTCCCAAAGGTTTGATAATAAACAGGTAATAGGTACTACCTCAACTACTTCCCATCCCACAATTTAATTAGATCCTAATCATGCAATGTGTGAGGATTGATCTAATGCAATAAAACTGGGTAGTAGAAAAGGTATGATCAAAGTGTTACTTGCCTTGCTGATGATCCGGGAAACCTAGCGATTCGAAGTAACAGGCAGTGCACTCCGGATACTCTATCGCAAACAAAGAAGCATACAATAAGTACTCATCTAATGCACAGGCAAAACTCAAATAAGAGATCTAACCAGAAGGTTCAACTTAAGAACTCCGGTTTGAAAAAAGAATCAAATCGAACGAAGCAACGAGAGTCAAACGGCGAAAGAAAACAACTCCATTCTAGTAATCTGGATCTAGGGCAAATTTTACAGTAGCAAAATCTTGTTTAAGTTGGTTAAACGGATAGAGGGTTTCGAGACGAATCCCTAGGCGCTTGAATCGCCTGATTCCGATAAACGAGCGAAAAGTTACACTAAAACGAAAATCGGATCAGGAATCGCGATCAGAAAAATCACGGATTTAATCCGAGAAAAAGAAAAACGATGAACGCTCGCTAGAACGAACGAACGGACGAACGCTCGCTATTTAAATAAACCGGAAAAACCGATCTATTTTAAAAAACCGAAACTAAAAAAACCCGACGAAAACTGATTTTTTTAAATGTTGGCACGGAAGTCGAGGCGGCGGCGAACCTCGGCGGCGGCAACGGTGTCCGGCGTCGGCGGGGCGGTGCGGGCAGTGGCGGCGGCGGTGGCACGTGGCGGCGGTGGCGCGTGGCGGTGGCGGCGCGTGGCGGCGGCGCGGGGATCGAGGGCGGGCGGGGCTAGCGGCTAGGGTTTCCTCCCGGGGGGGCTGGGCCGGCTTATATTGCCTAGTCGGGCCAGAGTCCTAGTCGGACACGGCCCGTTAGGTCAGTTCGATTTTTTTAAATTATTCCGCTCGAAAGAAAAATAAAAAGAAATACTAAACAGACTCCAAAAATTCCGAAATAAATTTTCACGGGCTTCTAAAATCAAGCCTCACAAGGTGAACATTTACTTGGGACCTAAATGCAATTTTGAAAAACACATTTTTTTCCCTAAATTCAAATAAAACACCAAAAAACTCCGAAATAAAATCTTATTTGATTTTATTATTAAATCCTCAATATTTCTTTATTTTGGGAAAGTCATTTTATTCCCTCTCTCATATTTTTGTAATAGAAATAATTGATGATAAAATAAATAAAATCAAATGATCCTATTCTCAAAATTTGAGAAAACTCAAATATGAAAATAACGAAATCCCCAACTCTCTCCGTGGGTCATTGAGCTGCGCAGAATTTCTAGGATCAACCAAAATGCAAATAAAATATGATATGCATTGATGATCTAATGTATAACATTCCAAATTGAAAATTTGGGATGTTACACATGTAGGCCCCCCGCTTACTCCCACAAGCAAGACAATCCAAAGGTCGTGACAAATCGTATGGACCGAACATCCATGGGACTAGAAATCCTGGTGGGTGCGATAAACCCTGCAATGCATACATATATTGGAGTGTAACCATAACTGATAAACCGTCCTCAGAAAAAGATGATCTGGATACTTCAAAATATACAGACTGAATTGAGTGGATAGACAATAACGTAGATAGTTATCAGGACTCACCACAGAACAAAAGCAGCAGTACTAAACAATACAGGGTTCACACACACAAATCAAGTATTGAATAATAGTACTTAGTACAGACAAGCAAAGTTGCACTAATTAAACTCTGCAGACTATTTCTTTCCACCGACCTATGGGATGTACCCCACATAACTAACTAGGCCATGGACTTGGTGAGAGATGTCTACCAGCACCATCACCATCTCGTCAACCTTAGAGAACCTAACAGAGTGGTCTCTCCACTCATAAACATTACGATAGCCATCGATAGCCATCGCACCCTCGATGCCTACACGGCGCCGCAAGAGAGGTGGTACTTCATATCTGCTCAACTTTTTGATCTCAACCAGAAAATAGATCGTAACTTTGTTACTGTACTTTCTTTTCAGCTCTTAGAATTTAATTCTTAGTTCAAAGCAAACAATGTATGCTAAATAGCATTTCTGCAGTTTGTAGCTTTAAATCTACCATGGCACAGTCATAATAGGGTTTAATTGATCATGCTTAGGGTTTAGTTGATCATGTTGGTTCCGTGGTGGTCTCTTTAATAGAAATCAGAGGGGAAACCCTCTTTTTCTCAAAAAATGCTTAGGGTTTCCCCCTTTTATGATCACTATACGGTCAGCATACGTGCTTCGTGTCATAATAGTACTGCTCCACCCATCAAGCTAAACAAGCTTACTTGTTCGAATACGAATCTGATATTATTAAAACATAGTCGTTTAATTGGTCAGCTAAATGTTCCTAATTTAGTTTCTAAAATGCATGTACGCCGCTCGGGTGTGTATCTATAGGGTGCTCATGGTGGGCCGCGACCCACCCTGGAATTTTGGGTCGGCCCAGGCCCCGATTCCCCTCTCTTCTGATGCGCTTCCGATCTCTACTCTCTTCGAGCCGCCTGCCTCACTTGCGACTTGCCGTCCCTGGACAGCATGACTCTAGGAGGAGACATTGGACTAATAGGAGGTCAGGAGCCGCTCGCCCAACAGTGTCACCGCTGCCTGGGTGCGCCGCCGTGCCTACCTTCCCAGTCCGTCCAGGGCTCAGGCATGCAACAAACACTCAGCCAACCCGATTTATCCTGAGATACATCCTCAACACTAAGCAACTACTCATCATCACCTATTTTCTAATTGATTCATTACTCATTACGCAGGACTGTCATTAGGGTTTGTTGTGTACTGAGTGCTACCTACGCTTAATGGTTCAGATGTATTTCAGTAATCTTTAGTACCTGTAAAGTTCATAGGGTTTCAAAATTCCTACCCTAGGAACAGACATTAGTCATTTTGGATTGTTGGTCATAGTGACATTGACCCAGATTACTACTGCAAGCCAGGTTTGTTGACAATTTTACTTGTCTTTCTTACTCATTCGATATGACATCCAATTATTCATGTCGATTAGTTGCAAACAATAAGTGCTAGACCAACTTGTTGATTCAGATTTTGGATGGTCTCTTACTGCAGTTACAAATATGCATACTTGTCCTAGTAAGCTCACAAGTAATTATTGATTCACTACCTCTAGGTTTGCATTGTCATATTTGTTGTCAATATTCTTTTAGGGTGGACCACCCTGTTTCAAAATACTGGAACCACATACATGAGTGAATAGTATTTCTTTGTGTGATCTCTTCCATCATATGTGGGCAACGAAAACTGCATTGTATAGAAAGAAAGTGTCATTTCCACCTTTTACATAGACTACAATCTTTTACATGGAATACAATCTGCCTACTTGCTTTGTGTCCCACTACCAGTACTCCACCCTTGAAGCTAAACATTATGCAACTCATAATTCCTTAGTTTATTTGTTCAAATATGAATTTGATATGATTCTAATGTTCCTACTTTAGTTTTGAAATGTGTGTCTGCCTGTTATAGAGACATAAGAGGTTTGTATTTCTATGTGTCGTCTGGTCATCACGTTTGGGGGTGAACTTTGCATATGCAGGGGTTTATAGGGAGACACACTTCGAGTTGAATTCGCAATGCATTCCATAGATTATATGACTACTTTTTATGTTTTCATGAATCTCAGATACTAAATAGCATCATAATGATTATGAGTTTGCGCACATGAAAGAATAAAGCAGAACAATGCCATGGCTGTCAAACTTGGCATTAAGGGACTGAAATCAAGTCTGGATGCAATGCAATGCAAACGCTCTCCACCTACAGATTCATGCTCAGAAGATGATCCTAACAGTGATTCTAAGCTAGAGGGAGACCTAAGTCAATGTAGCTCCCTAGTGGAGGAGTCAGAGGCAGATGCCCTATCTTATTCACCCATCAAGGTGCTTGATCTAACTTTCCAAGGTTATATTGGTCACACATATCTTGCAACTGATGCTTTGCATTGCTTCTACTTTGTTGCACTGCCATTAGCTTAGTTTACACATTGTGTACGTGAATACGCCCTGCCTATCCATTTTTAGCACATATTCCATCTGTCATCATACCATATTTATCCATGCAAATGTTGTTCTTATGTTGACGATGACATGTACCTAGGGTAGGGTCTTAGGCCTGACCTAGACACCTTACCCAAGGATACTACCTTAGAGTCCAAGGCGGACAAGGTTCAATAGAAGATACCGACTGAAACCACACTGAAGTGCAATCCACTTGACGATAGATTCCACTCGGAGATCCCAATTCCACTCGACCATGATAACCTCACTCGGCCATACAAAGAATCACTTGGAGCACAGAAGGCCCAAAGTCACCCCAGGATGGCAACGCCCAGGCATTCACTCTGTTGCCATAAAGATCATAAATAGCAGGCGTTACCAGTAACGTTCCAGTCTTAACTCACATTGAAACCTATGTAACTGAGGGTTGTGAGGGGCCTGGCGCACTCTATATAAGCCACCCCCTCCTCTGGCACAAGGGTTTGCACCCCTGGTAACTTCCACTCATATTCAGTCGACAAGTCTCCGTGGCACCGAGACGTAGGGCTATTACCTCCTCCGAGAGGGCCTGAACTCGTAAACTCGTGTGTACAACCTCACTGTAGCTAGGACACTGCCTCCTCCTACATACCCCCTACTCTTACTGTCAGACTCATTCCCACGACAGTTGGCGCCCGCTTTGGGGCAGGCGTCTGAGCGACTTCCGGTGAGGCTGCAAATTTCGTTCTCCATCAACATGGTTTCCAGCGGTGGTTTGGCTCTGGGCCGCGAGATCCATCTCAACGTGCTCGTGTTCGTCGCTGACGACTCTTCTCGGCTCCAAGAAGCCCCCCTCGACATCAAGGCCCTCCCCATCCGCGGGGCGGCGCACTTCTGCGCGAGTGCCTGTGGCGTCCTTCTGCAACAGCCGTCGACTCAGTATCGGTTGGCTCCCGTGGTGTCTTCGCTCCCCGCCGTCCGCCATCACAAGCAATCTGGTCATTCGTGGCTCCAACGGTGGGTGAAGCACGCGGTGGCTCGCTAGTCGACCACCCCTCAAGTTGTGGCAATCGAGCCCGACAAATCCCTCTACGGATTGTTTGATCTACCAACTGGTCACTCGGATACACTTTTCGAGTGTGAGAGCAACGATACTGGCGCTGAAGTCCTCATGGTCAACTCCTAGTGCAGTCCACCTGGATTTCATCATGGCGGCGACCGTCGCGTGATCATGACAAATACTATCCCCAAGCCCTCACTGTGGAGCAGAGGGAAGAGCTGCATCGCTGCAACATCCAGGCGCTCCAGACCCCTATCCTTGGGGAGACCTCCGAGGCTCGGGCTTTGGAGGCTGCGTGCTTGGCCACCTTTGCTGAGTGTACGTGTCTGGAAAATCTCCAACAAGCACTCGACGAGCGGGCTCGTGAAAAGATTCCAGCTTCCAGTCGATGGCCACGACAGTTGTTTCCGACTGAGCCTTGAGGAGAATGTCAGGTATACCATACTCCAATCCAAAATGTTACAGCAGCTGCATGCATAGCATATTCAATTCATCCATCCAGTTCAAAAGCTGGAAGAGGTTCGCAATAGATCCGGGCATTGCTCCGGGCGGCGGGAGAGCAGAACTTAGCTGTTTCTTGATACGTCTCCAACGTATCTATAATTTTTGATTGTTCCATGCTATTATATTATCAACCTTGGATGTTTTATATGCATTTATATGCTATTTTATATGATTTTTTGGGACTAACCTATTAACCTAGAGCCTAGTGCCAGTTTTTGTTTTTCTGTTGTTTTTGAGTATCGCAGAAAAGGAAAATCAAACGGAGTCCAATTGACCCGAAACTTCACGGAACTTATTTTTGGACCAGAAGAAGGCCATGGAGTAAAATAGTTGGGCCAGAAGAGTCCCAGGTTGCTCACGATGGTGGGGGCGCGCCTCCCTGCCTCGTCGACAACCCGGAGACCCTCCTGCCTTGTTCCCGACTCCATCACCTCTTATATAAACCAAAACTTCCAGAAAGAAACCTAGATCGGGAGTTCCACCGCCAGAAGCCTCCGTAGCCACCGAAAACTAATCTAGACCTGTTCTAGCACCCTTCCGGAGGGGGGAATCCCTCTCCGGTGGCCATCTTCATCATCCCGGTGCTCTCCATGACGAGGAGGGAGTAGTTCTCCCTCGGGGCTGAGGGTATGTACCAGTAGCTATGTGTTTGATCTCTCTCTTTCTCTCTCTCTCTCGTGTTCTTGAGTCAGCACGATCTTGATGTATCGTGAGCTTTGCTATTATATCTGGATCTTATGATGTTTCTCCCCCTCTACTCTCTTGTGATGAATTGAGTTTTCCCTTTGAAGTTATCTTATCGGATTGAGTCTTTAAGGATTTGAGAACACTTGATGTATGTCTTGCACGTGCTTATCTGTGGTGACAATGGGATATCATGTGATCCACTTGATGTATGTTTTGGTGATCAACTTGCGAGTTCCGTGACCTCGTGAACTTAAGGATAGGGGTTGGCACACATTTTCGTCTTGACTCTCTGGTAGAAACTTTGGGGCACTCTTTGAAGTTCTTTGTGTTGGTTGAATAGATGAATCTGAGATTGTGTGATGCATATCGTATAATCATACCCACGGATACTTGAGGTGGCATTGGAGTATCTAGGTTACATTAGGGTTTTGGTTGATTTGTGTCTTAAGGTGTCATTCTAGTACGAACTCTATGATATATTGAACGGAAAGAATAGCTTCGTGTTATTTTACGATGGACTCTTGAATAGATCGATCAGAAAGGAGAACTTTGAGGTGGTTTCGTACCCTACAATAATCTCTTCGTTTGTTCTCCACTATTAGTGACTTTGGAGTGACTCTTTATTGCATGTTGAGGGATAGTTATATGATCCAATTATGTTATTATTGTTGAGAGAACTCGCACTAGTGAAAGTATGAACCCTAGGCCTTGTTTCCTAGCATTGCAATACCGTTTGTGCTCACTTTTACCACTTGCTACCTTGCTGTTTTTGTATTTTCAGATTACAAAAACCAATATCTACCATCCACATTGCACTTGTATCACCATCTCTTCGCCGAACTAGTGTACCTATACAATTTACCATTGTATTGGGTGTGTTGGGGACACAAGAGACTCTTTGTTATTTGGTTGCAGGGTTGCTTGATATAGACCATCTTCATCCTATGCCTCCCATGGATTGATAAACCTTAGGTCATCCACTTGAGGGAAATTTACTACTGTCCTACAAACCTCTGCACTTGGAGGCCCAACAATGTCTACAAGAAGAATGTTGTGTAGTAGACATCATTTCTCACTCGCGTAATAGAATTCATAGTAGATCTATGGTTGTAGACACGGTTCAGTCGGCACATAGCCCGAGATCGCCTCTGCGGCGTGAAGATCGTGGTTACCGCCAAGACCAAATCCTTGGTCGGGGCCATGGACGGTTCGATCCTCGTTATCCCCGTGATGACCACTATCGAGTGCCTACAACCCCTCTGAGGGGAGGTTTGTACGCGCCCCGGCGGTATGATGACAGGCGCCTGTTCGGTGACGAGCGGAGGGCTCCCGCTACCAAAAAAAGACACATCCGTGACATTTTGGGCCGAACGAAATTTTTTCTGTCAAACTTATGACACTTCTATGACAATAATTGTGACAAAACATGGTATCATCATAGATGTGGTGGGGTCCTACTTCTATGACAAAAAATCATGATAGAAAATGGGCTTTTCGTCCTGGGCGGGCCGGAGACGTAGCTGCATGACATTCTTTGGGCCGTCCATGACAGAAAAAACCGTGGTAGAAGCGGGGGAGAGGAAAATATTGGGGTGTTCCCAGTTATGGTGGGTGGTCAGGGCCGAGCGATGCACGTTTCCTTCATACACGCACGCGCGTGGGTGCGAGGCGTTGGGCTCTAACTGAACCCGAGCGAGGTGTTGGGATCTAACTGAACCCGAGTGATTGCACTGCAGGCTACGCATTACTGAACCCGAGCGATCGATCGATGGCTGTTTACTGAACCCGATCGAGCGATTCCTTCACTACTGGTGCTAACTGAAGCCGATTGATGCTGCCTCTGGATGAACAGTGAGCGTTGCTAGGGGGGGGGGTTGGATGAACAGTTCCTAGTGGGGGTGTATGAACAGGACCCCATGGTGTTGCCTCTGGAAGAATAGTGAGCGTTACCGGGGGGTTTGGATGAACAGTTCTTGGTGGGGGTGCATGAACAGGACCCCGTTGTAACGCCCCGGATGTAACTTTCCCAATTTGTACTCCAACTCTTGCCGTTTCCGGCGTTAAGTTATTTTATTTTCTCGGGTTCGGGTTTTTGTCTGCGTGTGTTGTTGTCGTTGTCATGCACTCATATCATGTTATCTTGTGCATTGCATTTGCATACGTGTTTGTCTCATGCATTCGAGCTTTTTCCCCGTTGTCCATTTTGCATTCCGGCGCTTCGTTCTCCTCCGGTGGTCATTTCTAGCTTTCTTTCGTGTGTGGGGATTAAACATTTCCGGATTGGACCGAGACTTGCCAAGCAGCCTTGGTTTACTACCGGTAGACCGCCTGTCAAGTTTCGTGCCATTTGGACTTCGTTTGATACTCCAACGGTTAACCGAGGGACCGAAAAGGCCTCGTGTGTGCTGCAGCCCAACACCCCTCAATTTTGACCCAAAACCCACCTAACTCTGCTCCATCATCTAGAACGTTCGATCACGATCGCGTGGCCAAAAACCGCACCTTATTTGGACTCTCCTAGCTCCCTCTATGCCTATTTAAAGAACCCCTCCAAATCCGGATCTCCCTCTTCCCCGAAACCCTAATTTTTCCTCTCCGCGCCGGCCGGACACGTCCGTCCGGGCCGGACACGTCTGATCCGCCGCCGCCGACCAATCGCCGAGCGCCACCTGTCCCACGCCCACATCGCCGTCCCGCGTGCCGCTAGGCCCGCCGGGGCCCGAGGCCGGCCCCCGC